>NC_062225.1:20466997-21066997 GCF_902686445.1 Sciurus carolinensis
CCTCTTTTACCTCTATACAGTCCTTCCTTCCTCCATTCTTACCACCCTCCTTAACCCTAACCCTAAACCTAACCCTAACCCTAACCCTAACCCTAACGCTAACCCCTCCCACCCCTCATTATATGTCCTCATCCACTTATCAGCGAGATCATTCATCCTTTGGTTTTTTGAGATTGGCTTATCTCACTTAGCATGATATTCTCCAATTTCATCCATTTGTCTGCAAATGCCATAATTTTATCATTCTTTATGGCAGAGTAATAGTCCATTGTATATATATGCCACAATTTCTTTATCCATTCATCAATTGAAGGACATCTAGGTTGATTCCACAGTCTGGCTATGGTGAATTGAGCAGCAGTGAACATTGATGTGGCTGTATCTCTGTAGTATGCTGATTTTAAGTCCTTTGGGTATAGGCCAAGGCGTGGGATAGCTGGGTCAAATGGTGGTTCCATTCCAAGTTTTCTGAGGAATCTCCATACTGCTTTCCAGAGTGGCTGCACTAATTTGCAACCCCACCAGCAATGTATGAGTGTACCTTTTTCCCCACATCCTCGCCAACACCTATTGTTCCTTGTGTTCTTGATAATCGCCATTCTAATTGGGGTGAGATGGAAGAAAATTATTTTTTTTTTATTTTTTATTTTTTGGCGGTACTGGGGATCGAACTCAGGGCCTTGTGTTAGCGAGGCAAGCACTCTACCAGCTGAGCTATCTCCCCAACCCGAAAATTAATTTTTAAACTACCTTTTTTGGTTTTGTTTTGTTTGAGCCACAACTGTGGTTTATGATTCCATTGCCTGAACACGTAGCACTCCATAAATACCATTTTATGATTATATTTCATGTTTGGAGTTTGTAATTATATTAATATAAGGCACTAAAGTGAAAATCTGAGAATAAAAAATAAGTATGAAAAGCTAAGAAATGTTTTTTAACTTAATTTTTATTTCTCAAATTTTCAGTTCTACAAGTTTAGCTGTTACTCTTTTAACAAGATCCATGAAGTACATTACAGAGACTGGAGCAATAAGTAGTTAATAAGTGCAAGAGCCTAAAAGAAGAAAAGAAATACAAGAAAACAATAGGAAAATAGGAAGAGATTTTTGTTTTTTGTTTTTTTGTTTGCTTGTTTGTACTGGGGATTGAATTCAGGTGTGCTCTACCACTGAGGGACTGAGGTACATTCCGAGCTCCTTTTAAAGTTTGAGATAGGGTAATGTAGTTCCACAGTAAAGAGTTTGCCTAGCATGCTTGAGGCCCTGGATTTAATCCCCCAGCATGACAAAAAGCAAAGCAAACAAAGAAAAAAGTGTTTTTTTAAATTTGGAACTCTGTGCCTTGATGTCATAAAAATGAATCTCTCTTCATTTGCATGTTTCAAAATGTCCAAGTGTTTCCTTTTTAAGTGGCCTGTATTTTTCAAGAGATACTTTGTGGCCAGTGGTGTTGTGTCTCCTAATGTGGGTTGGACAGAGCACTACAGATTCCTGCTATAGTCACATAATTAAGAATGTGATAGTTGGAGGAAGACAGATGTGTAATTAAGGAGAAGTGATGAATTCTTCTGGATATATAAAACTAAATTCAATACACTCGTCTTATCTCATCATTCCAAAATGTATTAAACCTAAGTTAATTTAGAATGTTTAAGGACAGAGTGCTCACAGTGACTGGAGGAAGATCACACCTAACTACCTTTAAATCCTGATTTGGTGTTTTAAAATCCATTCTTAAATCTGATTTCTCCTCTTCAGCTTTTTCAAATGTGTTTCGATCAAGACCACTAATTGGCTAATCAGACTTACAAAGTGAAAACGAGCGTCCCTGTGGAAGGATTTCTTGGCAAAGCAGTCAACAGATTATCGTGAAATCTGATGATGTGTTTTACTAATATGGAGGGAGGTGAATTAGATCCGGGCATTTACGTTTCATTCTGTGTTTTGCTCTGCATTTTTTCAGTCCTTTCTGGAGATCAAACTTGAACTTCCCCTATTTCTTCTACCATGTGGACATAGAGCAATCGCAACAAATTTGGAGGTCCCAACACATTAGTAGTATATGAATACTGTTAATGGGGACTTGAATTTAAAATGACTTTTTTTAAAAAAAAGAGTAGAAATAGAAAACATGCCTCATAGAAGCATGTCTGGGATGCATTTTTATTATCTCTAAAATAAAGAACTTAAAATAGATGAAGGTCCAGCATCATCCCTCCCAGTTCCAAAGGCTTATGCTCTTATTGTTTCTAAAAGACCTTTTGAAACTTGCCAGGGCAAAAGCAGGCACGTTTGTAGTCTCTGGGAGGAACGCAGAGGCACTTCTTCCTTTCTTGGGCTCAGCAACCATTTCAATTCAGAACCTCATTTTAGTCTGCTGGCTACAGAACAGATTCCTAGAGCAAAATTTTTGAAGAGGGGAGTGTTAACCCTTTATAAAAGGATCATCAAATATCCCTTAATCACATATTACTTTTATTTCTGGGAATAAGAAAAACCTTGAAAGACAGCATCACAGAAAGCTTTTGGAATTAAAAAAAAAAAAATGTTTTCTCTGCCCTGATGTAACTAACAAAAAACTAATGGGGACTTTCTTTTCTTTTTAAGAAGAAAAGTCACTAGACATTAGACTCTAATATTGCAAAGGATTCTTTGTCATAGAAGTAATTTACAATGCCCAGACAGATGAAGAGATAGGAGTCCACGGGGAAGAAAATCATTTAAAAATATTTAGAAATAAAAAATCTTTCTAAGATCTATCTTAGGATAGATAGGAAGCCACAAATCTGGAATCGAGCTTCTCTATGGTGGAATTAGATATATTTTAATTCTAGGCGACTGATTAGGTTTAATCATCAATATTAAAAGCTTCTCTTTTGTCAGCCAAGTTATAACTGGGGCACACCAGCAAAAGGTAGCACTAGAATTAACACACACACTGGAATGTTAACTCACCCACATTCTGCCTACTATCCCCATTCTCCTCCCGAACTACACCCCCATGTGTCTTTTGCATGCAGAGTTCTCTTTAAAGCCAGTGAGAGTTTCATGCGTGGGAAATCAAAGCTACCTTATATAAAAGCATATGGTTAGAAGTCCAGAGGACATTGAAGAATACTATATACTTGTAGCCACCCTGTGGGGTGCTCTTCAACAATGAGACCCTTCATTTTGCATTTCTTGCGCCTACGCTGTTTAAATTGGTGGTCTCAGTGCTATAGCACCAGGGTTTGTTTTCACATTTAGTTCCCTTGGATTTTTTTTTTTTTTTAATCTACTTTGACAAAAAAAAAAAAGGCAAAATAGGGAAAGAAGGCAGGGGGCGAGGAAAGAATAAATCATTATGCAGCTCTCAACCTCCACAGGGAAACAGCAGTACAAACCCACAGATCCAGAAGTGTCAAGCAATGGGGATGTTTGTTTACAAGTCACAGATTCAATTACATAACTAGATCAGTTAGGGGATTTTTAGTGAGTGTGTCACGGGTGGGAAAACCTATGCTTTTGAGTTCCTCAAGAGACTTCATTTCTAAGATAGGTTCATACAGATTGTTTATTTGTTTTTACTTTATGAATTTTTTTTAGTTTTGTACAAAAAAAGTACAATGTTTCCACATAGAATAGCCTCTCATTCTTTGTTATTAAAAATACTAGATTACTTTTAAATACATTCTCCTCATGAGAGTTGTTAAATCATCAGCATGCACTTATAAGGAAAATTGGAATAGCTTTTTATTTGCCAGACTAGAATTCCTGTCTGATTTCACAGGGGAAAATGTGTTATATGACCAAGGAATCAGTCCTAACTTTCTTCCATTCTTCACCTTATAACTTCTTTTATTGGTGGTTTATTGTTTTTTGATTCAAGTTCTGTGACCTATAATGTTTATAAAATGAAAACCTTTAAAAATATTTCCACGTAAAGCTGGCACACACCTGTAATTCCAGCAACCCGGGAGGTTGAGACAAGAGGATCGGAAGTTCAAAACCAGCCTGAGCAATTTAAAGAGGCCCTAAGCAATTTAGTGAGACCCTGTCTCAAAATAAAAAATAGAACTGGGAATGTTGCTCAGTGGTTAAGTGCCCCTGGGTTCAAAACAAAACAAAACAAAACTTTCCATGTAAATAAAAATTTCTTAGATCTGATCTTTTTTCTAAAGAAAAAAGTTAAAAAATACTAAGTCATTACTTTGGATTGTAGTAAAATTTGTAAGTAGTTACTTTCAATAAAACTCAAATAAAAATGGTTTTATGATCTTATAATTGAAGTTAATCTCTAAAATATTTTTTTCTTGAAAATTTATAGCCAGATTTCATTGCTATCATTGGTAAGAATGGGAATTAATTCTGAAAGATTATATGTAACCGATTTCTTTCTTTCTTTTTTTTTTTTTTTTTTGTACTGGGAATTGAGCCTAGGGGCTTAATCCTGGAATCACATCCCCAGCTCTAAGATCTCATTAAATTGCTGAGTCTGGCCTGGAACTTGTGATCCTTCTGTCTCCAGGTTCTGGAGTTGCTGGAATTAGCCATCTCTGACTAATTAGCCAACTTCTGATAGCAAATTAAACGGTGGTTGCAAAGTCAATACATTCATATGACATTGTTTTTCTTTCTCATCTCTCAACTTGTTATTCAATTGGGTCAGTTTAGTGTTATAAGTTACTCCCTAGGGGAAAATCCTAAGGGAATTGTTAGAGAAGAATTATGTTTTTCACCAGGCAGACAAAAGCACTGAGTTCAGTCCCTCAGGGAACCTTCTCAGGGTGTTCTGCTAATGGTGCCAGGCTAGAAGGGAGCTTCCCAAGGCTGAGACACTGTACCCAGAGGCCTGCTGAGCTCTTCTATCTGTCTAATAGACACTGAGGACAGGATTAAGACCAAGTTAATCTTGTAAGAAATGACTTGTTTTTTTGTTCATCTAAATCCAAGTCTTAACATTGGATTGTGTGGGGAGGGGGGGGCGAGGATGGTGGAACGAGACGAACATTATCACCCTATATACATGGTTACTACTCTGCACCATGTTCAGCCAAAGGAAGGATAAGTTGTGCTTCATTTGTGTACAGTGTGTCAAAATGCATTCTACTGTCATGTATAATTAATTTAGAACAAAATTTTTTTTTAAAAAAGGGTGGGGGCAGAGATCTCATGAAAATCAAAGGGAGATTAAGTAGAAGAAAGGGACCAAGGGAGGGAGGAGAGGAAGGGGGGAAGTACTAGAGAGTGATATTGGTCAAATTACATTGTGTACATATATGAATATGTGACAACAAATCCCATCATTATGTACAACTATAAGGCACCAATGAAACAAACAAACAAATAATAATAAATCCAATTGGCATAGAGCATGGTATTTAGTGACCTAAGTCCTTCTACTCAAGTTGAAATTGGGGCTGAACTGATTTACTGTCTAGAGACAAGAGGAGTACAACCAACTACAATAAAAGGTCCATGGCTGGGGAGATAGCTTAGTTGGTAGAGTGCTTGCCTCACAAGCCCAAGGCCCTGGGTTCAATCCCCAGCCCCACCAAAAAAACCAGTGGGTCAATTGATGGTGTGTTGCCAGTGTGTGTTTTGGGTATCAACCTCAGATGGATTTCTTTCAACTGTTATTCAAATTCTTGGGTCCTTAGAGATTTTAATGCCATGTTGTTTCAATAATAGGTGAAAAAGATGAATTATGCAATTTGTGTGGAGGTTAATTATATGAACAAGATTTCACACATCTATATAATGTGTGGTTTAAAAACAACGATAGTGTACAGAGGTGCCTACTTTATCTTTTCTTACCAACTGCCCAAAGGCATAAGAATATATTATCATTTAAAATGATAATCACAATTATAATGATGTTTTATCCATGATGCCTTAACTTAAATTTTGAGCGTAAACTTTCAAAGCACTGTTAAGTACATAAGCTAATTTATACATAATCAGAGTTCTTTATTACACATCGTACATTACTTAGAGGTGTGAAATGGCAATGATACATACTTGTCTTTTTATAGGACGAAAAAGGAGTGAATTTTAGACAGTTTAAAATGTGTTCTTCATTCTGTTTGTATGCTATGCTTCCGTACAGAGTTTAAAAGTCTCTGAAATATTATATGTGTACTAATTTGGTATTAAAAATCACTAAAACTGAGTGAACTAAGTTAATTCTTTAAGAAAGGATATGTACTTAAAAAAATAAAAATGTATAGAAGAGTCTTTTAAGAGTGATTTTATCTACCTATCCTTCAAAATGACTCTGATGATTTGTGGGTGGCCTTGAACTCTGGAGATATAACTGAGATTTCATTAGGATACCTTGCATTAGTTTTTAAGTTTACAGAGACAGAATAGGGACAAAGAAGAGAGTAAATTTCTACCCACACAGGGCAGCTCAGGTTTCACTTCTTGGAGGTCTGTTTGAGATGATGCAAAGACAATGAATGGGGCTAAGGCAGAATGATCACAAGTTCAAGGCCACTCTGGGCAACCTAAAGAGACCCTGTTAAATTAAAAAATAAAAAGGGCTGGGGATGTAGCTCAGTGTTGGAACGCTCGCCTAGCAAGTATGAAGCCCTGCATTTGATCCCCAGTATCACACACACAAAGGGGTGGGGTATACAAATGAGCCGTGAGATTTAATTCTCTGCTCTGTTTCTCCACTCACTGAGCCTTGGTTTCCTTATCTGTAAATGAGAAGTTTGTTTTGCCAAGTAGGTGCTGAATACTATTTTTGCAGCAGGAGAGAACCACCAAGTACTAGAATTATATAATTGTAAAATAGATGAACCAACTTCCTTTCAATTGTGAGTAGTTTCAAACACCACCAAAGATGGTAAGAATAAGCCCATTAAGGTAGCTTTTATAAAACTTTTTTTTCTGGGGCTGGCTTTGTAGCTCAGTGGTAGAGCACCTGCCCAGCATATGTGAGGCACTGGGTTTGATCCTCAGCATCACATAAAAATACATAAATAAACAAAATAGAGTTATAAAAATATATTGTAAAAAACTTTTATCAACTATAAATTAAATCTATTCTATTCATAGTTTAAAGCTGAGGAAGTAAGCTCTTATGACCTGCTAATATTTTCACCCCAGGAAATTATTATTCCTAGAAAAGCAAAAATGTTTCTACACTTAATCCTCCTGTTTAAAGTCTAAAGATGTGAGATATATATATATATATATATATATATATATATACATTTTACATGTTTATACATATATATACATATGTACATATTTTTTCCTGAGTTGAAAAATCAAGAATTGTTTTCAAAACCTTAAACAAAGATCAATATAAATTACATAAGTCCTATATCACCTGAGGACCTTAATGGAGCACATAATAAATACTAATTAATTTTAGCAACACCCCTGTGGTAAAAATGTTATTACCCTACCTCCCCTTTGAACAGGCAGAGAGACAAAGATTGTATGAGACCAAGCAACTCACCTGGGGATGTGTAGAAGAAGTTGCTAAGCCAGAAAAGAGAACCCAGGAGGTTGGAATCTGAACCCCATGTGCTTACGTTATAGGATACCTCATTATACATATCTTCTCTGCTTTTCTTTACGTTGATATATCTGAAGTAGAGAATAGAATGTATGTACTACTGAGAATCACCCCCAACCTTGAAAGTTAGCTATTCATTTTCTAGGACCTATAATTACAGATTACTTATTCATAATACAAACACTTCAATGGTTTAGATCTGAATTTACTTAGTAAGCTTCAAATTTTTCCTACATTTGGATTAAAAATGGAATTTAATAAGAAAATAAAAAAAAGAAAATGAGGACTGAGAGCAACAATGAAAATAAAACTTCTTTAAGTAGATAAGTGATTTACTTATTTATTGTTTTTATAAACACATACTTTATTATTATTATTAGTAGTAGTATTATTATTATCATTATTGTGTGTGTGTGTGTGTGTGTGTGTGTGTGTGTGTGTGGTACTGGGGATTACACACAGAGCTGAGCTGCTACACCCCAGCCCCTACTTTTAGACTTTTATCCCCACAGTTGTTAACTCGTAAGTAATCCAGGAATTATGTTTTGATCTCCTCCCATCTCGACCCCTTTGTGTATAGAGACCACTCAATAACAACATTATCAGAAGCACAATAGCCTAGTTCTAGGCTGACGAGTGGTAAGCATAGAATGATGTAAAATGGATAACACAATATATAAACAAGATTGCTCATTAAAGCATTCAATTAATATAGCATATTTACTCTCTTAACCAAGTAATTGGTAACTTAAACAATCCTAGAAATGAAACTGAAGGACCTGTGTTGACTCCAACTAGTTAGCTTCGGTAAATAAACACCACTGCTATTTAAAAACTAAATATTTGACAACTGGGGTATGATTTATCATTAAAAAACAAAACAAAGAGATTGACTGTGTCAAGAGCCCACATAATATAGATCTGTCCACATTTTATTTTCCCTCAAATCACTTCTCCTAGACAAGAAGAAATGTCAGAGGCTGCTTGACTACCAGTATTTGGTAGTATGAAAAAATGGAATTCACCACCATTTGCTAGGGTTTTTTTTCCCCATAAAAATTTCTATATTGGTTTATTCAGCACTCATGTAAGTTCTTTTCTCTCATAATTTCGGAGTTGTGATGCATAAAATACCTTGAAATTGTTGACTATAATACATAAAACCAGAATTGAATTTGGTTTTATGAGATAGGTTTCAACTTTGAGATATTGCAGTGCACTTCTGAAAATGAGCCTGGCAAGTGTTTTTCCACTAGAATATTTATGGATATAGTAATTTAGGCAGTCATTCCCTAGAGTAGATTGTGACAACCGCATAGCCGAAAGATAAGAATAAGACCTAAAGTTTCCAGTTGCAAGTAGAGAAAGACAGTTTACATTTTACACACACACACACACACACACACACACACGCACACACTTAAACAAAAAAACAAAAACACTCTCTTTTTTAATACCATTGGCACTAAGTTAAAGTAATCCACACATTTGGAAAACTGTCTTTATGACTATTTCTGATAGACCACATTGTTTCCTGTTTCTGGGTTAAAGCTAAATAACTCCTGAGATTTTAATTTTAGTTTCTCAAACAAGATAAAACCAGTCGAACTGGTTATTTCCTGAGCCAGGAATTGAGGCCAACAGTATTGCAAAGGTAACCACAAATTGACTTTTTGTGTTTTGTAGGTTAATACTAGCAAATAAAGGGGGAGTTATGGCCTAACAAATGATTTCAGAAGAAATGGAAGAGTCTTCGTATCACTATTAATCATATTATTTCCCACTGTTTTTTCTGGGGAAGAATTTCCAAATGTCAGTAAAGCACTCCCCCATTCCATTTTTTTTTTTGTAGTGCTGGGGATCAAACCGGGGTCTCGGGCAGGGTAAGTGAGTGCTTTACCACAGAGCTATAGCCCCACCCCCAGTAAAGTCCTTCATGTGTAGAAATTACTGTGTTTAAAAACATGCTAAATGTCATTGCTGCTATTGACAGCTATCTCTGCAACAGGACTAAAGTCGTTAAAATACATTTTAAGAGTGTTGGCTGATCAGTGTTCCTACAATTATCACATTTTAGAGCACTTTCTAAAGTTTCGTGAAATAAAGAACCAAAGAAAAAAATCAGGCGAGGTTGTTTCATTCAGCTGTCTCTTTTCCCTCTGGGGCCTATTAGGTACTATACAAACAAGGCTGCCTCTCCCGCTGGCTGATTTGGCCTTGGTACACACCTCTCAGGCAAGTGGAGCCAACCCACTAGAACACTCTGTCTGGTCTTGAACAACTTGTTATTCATATTTCAGGCCTCTTTTTTTCACACCTGTTTTTCATTTCATGATGTCAGAGCATCTGATACTGATCAACAGAAAGTAGATGGGATGCATGTATTCAGATAAGGACCTGCTGGGTCTATATGCAAACTGTTCAGATTAGAATAGTGGTACAGGGTGTGCCTTACTGGCACAAGTTGTGTGACATCTGGGCAGAAAAAAAATTGTTCAAAGAAATGTCTCTTAACCTCCCTCTCAGGCTTACAATGGCTTTCCAGGCCAAGTACTGAACAGAGAAGAAAGGGACCTGTTTTTAAAAGCAATGTATTTGCTAGAGGACAAATGCAAAAGCAACATGTGTTGGCATTTCCTCACGTGGAGTCTTATTCAGGTACCAGCCTTTATCCTAACACAGAGGAGGATGGTTCCAAGAAGCAAAAGTGTTTACTTTGGCCTCATGAAATTCATGCTTGGGCAAATCTTAAGGGTATAGAATCTTCTGCATGTTCATGCATAACACCCATTACAGTTAATAGGAGATAACCAGATACATAGAAAAGAAAACATGCCCTTTAGAATTAAACTTGGACCTGAGGGATGAAAATATCTCCCTCACTAATAGCTGATGGGAATTATACAGTCTTGAATTTGCTCCCTGCTGACCTGACATCATACAATTTGGAGAAGCAGAGCCAGGTTCATCCAGGGGTAGCAAAGAAAAAAAAAATGTTTTGAAAAAAAAAAAGGTGATTATAATCTGTCTCTTAAATCAAGTCACAAAAGTCCCTGCCTAATTATACCATTAAAACAAGTTCTAACTCAAAGTTCCTAGGAAAGAGATGCAGCAACAGATTTATTCTTGTTTACTACTTTTGACCAACCACTCTTGATTAGTTTTCCTAAAACCATAAATATAACTCATTTAATAAGTGGATTCATCTAAAAAAAATTTCAATTTGGACATTAATTTACATTTAATTTTCAGGGATTCATGGTAAAGGGAAACAGTAAAAATAGTTTGATCCATAGAAACAAACTTTGATCATATAAATCATTAATCTTCTTCACCCCAAATGTAAACAAGGACCAGCCAATCACTGAAGCAACATGGTATTAAAAAATTGCGGTAAGTAAGTAACCGGGTATGAAGGCACACACCTATAATCCCAGTGACTCAGGTTAAAACAGGAGGATCGCAAGTTCAAGGCCAGCCTCAGCAATTTAACAAGACCCTAAGCAACTTAGGGGACCCTGTCTCAAAATAAAAAATAAAAGGGCTGGGGTTGTGGCTCAGTAATAAAGCACTCCTGAGTTCAATCATCAGAACAAAAAAAAACAAAAACAGTATTGTGATTGAAACATTATGGGAAGTGCTGAAGGAAAACAAAACAAACAAACAAAACAGAAAAAAGCATATTTCTTGCAGTTAAAGAAATGTAGGGCTAAGCCTTTGAATGTCAGTACAGAGTGTATGGATAGGTTTACGTGCACTTTCTTGTCTTAACCTTTTCTCTCCTTTTAAGAGGATTGTGAACAAAAGGGTAAGGGGGTGGGGAGGGTGAAAAGAACTCTGAGCTATCAAACTGTCTTAAAAAGACAAATTTTAAAATGGATAAATCTGAGCTATTCATCTCAAACTCTCCAAGTCTCTGTCTCCACATCTGTGAAATGGGAGTAATGATTCTACTTTACAGGATGGTAATTTTATCCTTAAGATAACATATCTAAAGTATTTAGCATAGAACTTGGTAAATGGGAAGACTTCAAATACACAGTAGTCTTCATTACCACTAATGATGGATAGTGGCTAATAGCTACTTAATATCTAGTATGACTTGCATGGAATACTCCTGACTCTTGAACTTATTAGTGGCTTAACTCACTAGGCAAGGAGTATGAATTATAACTCTGAGAAATTGGTCAATCTCTTCTGCGGTTTGTTCTAAGGATTAACTCAGCAAATTGGCTAGGCTGGCACTGTGGGGTGGGGTGGTGTAGAGGGTGAAGAATCATGCCTGTTCAGAGAGAATTATGGTCAGCCGCCTGCCTTATCCAAGTCAGAGCCACCGCAGACACCCCGCGGCTTTGCACTCTACAGGACTGAGTAGCTTTCTGTGTGCCAGGCTGACCTGATGGATAATCCCAAAGAGAGTTAAGCTAACTCCAGTATGGGGACTGTCAGGTGCTTTGCTTTGGAGCAAGGGAACAGCACAGTATCTAGTTCAGTTCATTCAATGACATATGAGGAGATAAGTCCTGCTTAACAGAAGGAAATCCAGAAGTGAAATCCCAAAATCTACATTACGCTGGGTGAATGCAGAAAGACACTTCTGTCTCCTGCCCATGTCAATCGAGGTGATAGAAGACTCAGTGGCTTAAGAGAATTAAGGGTGAGTTGTTGAGAGAATGTTGTCCTGGATTTGGGGAAGCTCAGGTGAAGGTGCTATCCAGCAAAGAATTCAATTGTGTTATGCATCTCATGAAGATCTATCTTGGGAACATCACTGTAAGGTGGAAAGTTTGGGGTTAACCTAGATATATGTGAACTTATCTGGGTCAATTTAGATTGATGCAGATTATTTTTAACTTGTAATTTTTTAAAAATACAAATTAAATAGAAAATCCTACATCTCATATCTAAGGGGAAAGAAAAAGAAAGTCATGGGACCTTGACCCCAACGCTCTGAGGACATGTGCTAATAATAATTGGCAAAGGCATGTGTTTCACTCTGTAAAGTTGGAAGTTGGATCCACATGGAGGTGTCTAAAGTTAGTCGCAGATGCAGGTGTCCCTGCCTAAAGCAGGAAGCTTGAAGGCCATCCAGTCTGTCCTGCCACTAGTACCACCTAGTGGTAGCCAAGAAGATGTGTAAGCGTCTTTGTAAAAATTGCTTCAAAAAATTGTAAAAATAATGGATCACCTCAGTACAATAAAGCTCCTTGTTATGCCAGGTGCGGTGGCACATGCCTATAATCCCAGCAACTCAGGAGGCTGAGGCAGGAGAATTGCAAGTTCTGGGCCAGCCTCAGCAATTTAGCAAGGCCCTAAGCAACCCTGTCTCTAAATAAAAAATGAAAAGAACTAGAGATGTAACTCATTGGCACAGCACCCCAGGGTTCAATCCCCAGTACCAAAATACAAAATGGAACAGAAACCTCATTGTTAAAAACAATTGAAAAATGCATGAGAAGTCAGAGCAAATTGTCAAAGTTTCTTCCATTCTCTCTCCCAATCCTGCTTTTCTTCCTTATTAACAGTAACCCTGTCTTTCCTACACAGTTCACCCAATTCCAACCTTTCTCCCATTCTCTTTCTCTCTGCACTTAGTTTGTGAAAACATAAATGGTCTCAAACTTCATCCTATGGGTGATTTTTGCACTTAACAGATATTATTAAACCAATTTCCCCAGCAAAGTAGAATATGCTATTGAGCCCAGATGCTAGATTTGCCCCCAAGCGTTAGGCCTGCTTTCACACTCTGAGCTGGAAGGGTTACATGGATGTTAGTGCCTTCCCCTGGATGAGGTTCTTAACTCTGACTGGCCATTACCACTTCCACTGCTGAATTCTTCCCAATCCTGGGCCTTTGTTCCTCTTGCCCTCCACACTGCACTCTAAGCTAGCAACCTGTGGTCTGTCTCCACACTGCCTGCTTTTCTCCTGTGTTCTCAGTCTGCTAACCCTCTCACAGGCCTCTCTGTCATTGTCCCCATTTGGCCTCCCCACCCCTCGCCACTTCAGAAGCCTTTGAATCCATCTCCCTGACTCCAATCGGCCACCAGGCAGATTGCTCTACAACAAGATATCACTGTGTCATTTCATGCTGAAAAAATTCCTCTAGCTTGTACTTTCTGTACAGCTAAACCTAAATTGCTTAGCATGTATACAAGGCTCTTCATAGGCTTCAGCCCACGCCTCTTTTCACCCCCACAACTTCCTAGTCCCCAGCAGCACAGAATCCCTTCTTCCAAAATGAGTCTACACCTTTATATGCCAGCACCCGGCAGGACCTTCTCTAGGCCTGAGATATGCATTCTCTCTTGTCCTCCTGATTAGCGTCCACTCATTCCTCAAGATGCAGCTCAAATATCTCTGAAGCTGTCCCCTATTGCCACAGATTCCTCCTCTCTGCTTCCGTGTATTTAATTTCCCCTCCTAGTACAGCACTTACCATATTTTATCATCGTGATTTAACCATAAGCAATTTGATTAGTCCTCATCACACTTCCATTACCATCTTCTGCCCCCACGGTACCTGGCAGGTGAGTACTTGTGGAATGAATCTGCACACTTCCTGAAGGACTCTAGTGAATAAACCCTGGGGCAGTGATTTCCAAACTTTAATGTATTAAGCAAGACTCTCCTAAAGTGCTCATTGAAATGCAGGTGCTTTGGACCAACTCCCTGAAAGCTCACTTGATTTGACAGGTCTACAAAGGTGGAGCTCAGGGATCTACATTTTAACAAGCATCCCGGATAATTCTGATGGCTGTAAGAAGCCTTCCTTAGGAAAGCACAGCACATGATTTGAAGAGGGAAAAAAAAAAAAAAAAAAAAAAAAAAAAGCAAGGAACATTTGTTCCTGGAGATGGTACTCACTGAAGAATGTGCTTATGCCCTTAAGAGATCCCTTGAGGTAGTTGTTCTTGGCACTCCTGAGAATAATAGATACCAGCCTAAGTTGGAGAAAACGACAGTGAATTCCGGGAAGATTATAAAGAAGCACCAAGCAAAGTACAGGGCTGGGCTGTTTCTTTTTTGGGACAATTGTCATCAATTCCCATATGCTTGTTTTGTTAGCATCGTCACTGTTTAGCCAAGCCCAAGCTGTTTTCATTAATATGTTGCATTTGTGTCAAGCATCTCTTTGGAGGTTCTCCAAGCATTTTAGCAGCTTTAAGCCTGTCTTCCCTCGTTCCCCGAGGGAGGAACCAGCACAAGTTCATGCCGCCAACTCGTTAGAGAGACATTGCTCAAGAGCAGCTCCTGGGACACCAGATGCAGGCAGGAGCGGGAGTGGGATAATTCCCAGCCCCCTCCCCTCGGCTCTGTCTCATTTTCCCCACCCACCCTGCCAAATGCTCATATTGTCTTCAGCAGGTGGCTTCCACCCCTGCCTTCAAGTCTGTTCAGACGATTTCCCTCCCAAGATAGATAAGCTCCAAAAAGATTCCCAGGTTCTATGCAATGCAGAAATGCAAGGACCACACTGGGCAAAACAAAACCTGGAACAATTAATCCAAGAGGTTTTGCAGAAACCAGGGTAAACGTGGATTAGCTTCTGGATCAGAAGATAAGAAATTTTAGGCAGCAGATGTCCACGAGTCTCCTAGATGTCTGGGGGCCCTAGCCTTAGCTACCTGGATCTACCTGGATCTACCTGCTCCACATTCCTCTGATTCATCTTTGGGCAAGCCCCCTATCAGTTCTTAACCTCACATTTTCCAACAGACTTTGATTTCTTATATCTGTTCTCAGGCCAATGAGGTTAGCCCCGTTGAGTTAACCCAGTGTTTGACCAAGGTACTTCGCCGACTCTGCTTTTGCTAGGTTCTGCCTTCCAAGTCACAGCCTGTCTCTATTTCCCAGCGCCATTACTCCAGATTCAATAAAGTACCACTTAAGAGCCAAGGCAGGCAACATATATTCAAACAAACCAGCTGAGGGAAAGAGGAGGGAACCACACTGGCAGCTACACCTTGGGATGTCTGCTCCGTACTCTGCCCCTCTGAGGATAATCATTCATGCTTTTTGGAATGGACCTGACTCGATGGCTTATACTCTTGCCTCCTGGGCCTCTTAGTGCATTAGTGTTTTTATGCTTGTTTGTTTAAATAAACATACAGTAAAATGAACTCTGTGTGTGTGTGTGTTTAGCTCCATGAGTTTTAACACAGGTAGAGGTTCACACAGCCTCCACCAGTATCAGGGGACAGAACAGTTCCATCACCTTACAGAACTCCCTCATGGTGTCCCTTTGAGTGTATCCAAGCATTATTTTAATCGCAAAGAAGTCTCTTGGGAAAGGTTAGGTTTGATAGAAAAAATTTAAAAAGAAAATAATTTTAACATTTCAAATTTTGCTTCAAAGAAGGAGGGAGGATGTCACTAAGGTTTTTGTTACCTCTTGGCCTTGACCTCGGCCTCCACAGGAATGGTCCTCTCAGAAGGAGGAAATGTCAGCCTCTGGGGCTGTCACAGGTCAAGAGTTCAGCAACTTCTGGAGGAAGGAAAGCACTCTGGAGTCGTACTGATTTAAGTTTCCATTCTGCCTCTTCCACTCACACAAGCTGTGTGACCTCTGGCAGGCAGCTTAACTTCTCTGAGCTTAACACTCTCACTTTGTAATGGAATCACATATACTTTATAGAACGGTTTGGAGGCTCTAATGAGGTAGTACATATAAAACATCTGCACAAAACAGGCCTTCAAGGCATGCTCATATTGCCTCTTCTTTCTCAGTATAATCTACCCCATGACCTCCAAATAGAGCCACACCCAAACTAGCTCTCTCTGAGAGTTTATCTTATTTTTTTAAGAGTTTGAGAGAAAAAAGATGGGTTAATTCTTCTCCTAATCCATCCTATGACTTTTAACTGTCCCTGACAGGAAATGATTTCTTGTCACTAACTTAAAGCAATTACTTTTTTCTTTTTAGTGTAGTTTCACCTTAGGGTCCTCGACAAAAATAAAGAAGAGTGGCTGGTCTAGATTCTCCAGATGTTGTAGAGTAGGAAAAGCAAGACCATGCTATTGTCATGGCTGAGCCCCAAGCCTTTTGATAATTTACCAGAAAAGAAAAAGAAAGAAAGAGGGAAAGAAAGAAAGAGGGAGAGAGAAGGGGAGAGAGAGAGAGAGAGAGAGAGAGAGGAGAGAGAGAGAGAGAGGAGAGAGAGAGAGAGAGAGAGAGAGAGAGAACCAATGCAGCTTAGGAGGACAGAGAAATGGCAAAGCAAAATGTTAACTGCAAAATCCAGGTGATGGGTATGTGTGTTTTTGTGTAACTCTTTCAACTTATATATACATTTCAGCATTTTTCACAATAATATGATAACATGTTTGGGAGAGAAGTTTATTGCTTTTTTATGCTACAGGTCCAACAAATATTAGTAGGGTTCTATCCCCTATCTTCTCACTCCAGTGCCCAGGAAGATGGATCCTTTTGGAAGTGGCTGGTTGCCATGGCAAAGGGAAAGAGAACTCTGCTGAGCATTGCAGTCAGAGATTGTTCCAGCCTGGAAGTGACACATGTCACTTTTACTCACAACTCATTGGCCAGAGCTACTGGCACATGAGCTGCTGATGGTCACAGAGGTACAGTCTTATCATGCGCCTGGATGGGGCAGGGCTGGAAAACATGTGGTCAGCAGCACAGTGTGGTTATCACCCTGACACAAATAAACAACTTCAGACACTCCTTCAAAGAACTACAGACCTTGGTGTCATCATTGTTCATCATGAAAAGGCGTATTCTTGGGAAGCAGTGTCATAAGAGAATTCAGAAGTGTTTTCTTTCTCATCTGCTTTCCTTCCTTTAAAAGTCTCCTTTAAATGGAGCAGGAGAACTAAGCCACTGAAGGCTAATATATTCCAATCTTCCCTCTGGCTGGTGTTTCAGTCCAACAACCAGCCAGCCATCCGGCGGGCCAGCCCAGCCAGCTAGCTCTTTCTAGAATCTCATCACCTTTTTATTGAGTCAGCTCATTTTCACTGAGTCAGTAAGACGTGGAAGTCTTCCAAAGAACTTAAGAAAAACAGAAGTTTAGATGGAGGGAGCCTGGGGAAGTTTTTTCAGACATGGGGTAATGAAATACAATATTTAAAGAAGCAATATTTCAAAATTATTCTCGACTGGCCCTTTTAGAGGAGTCAGGAAAGACTTCACAGCGGAGGTGACATTTAAGCTGGCACTTGAAGGTATTTGCTAGGTAGAAAGTGGAGCAGGGCATTCCAAGCAGAGGGAACAGGTTGTGCAGTGGCAGGGAAACTGTTTGGGCTTAGGATATCTAAAGAATAAGAAATTCACTGTGGCCAGAGACTTGTGTGTCTGTCAGGATTACACTTAAGTACTAACACAGGACCAAAAATGTTGTATTTTTCATGTTAGTAAGCAAGGAATGGAATACTCTACTTTCCAAAGAAAACTTTTGAATTCATCTTATCTAGTTAAGCTGACTTCCAAGAGAAAAGACCATCTCTGAGTAATTTGCTGTGTGGAGTACAGTAGTCCCCCTCTCTCCAAGGTTTCACTCTCCATGGTTTTAGTCATTTGGGTCAATGGTGGTCTGAAAATATTAAATGCAAACTTCCAGAAACAAACAGTTCATAGGTTTTAAAATGAAGGTCGCTGTGTGATGAAATCTCTTACATTATAGCACAATGTGATGTTATATTTATTCTATTACTGTTGTTGTTGATCTCCTTTGTGCCTAATTTATAAATTAAACCTTATCATAGTTATGGAGGTATGGAAAAATATAGTTTATATAGCGTTTGGTTCCAAGCATTCGTGGGGGAGTCTTCGAACTATTTTCTACAGATCAGAGGGTGACTGCTGTACTACAGGTAGTTGAGTTTCTAGAAACAGAGTATTTCTGACTTTTTTGGTAATAGTTAAGTCACATATTATTTTAAAAATATATCCACAGTAATTTTCTTTGTAATTTGCAAACAAAGTAAGGCAAAGCCACCAGGTTAAAAGCAAATACTGCAGGAGTGTGGCCATGTAATGAGGTAGTTTTAAATAAAAGGTGTTTGTCAAGAGGAAGGTGAGAGGGAAAAAAGAAGCTTACATATGAGATGCGTCATTGAATCCTAACAGACTTTTTTCTCACCATTTTATTAGTGAGAAAACCAAGGATCAAGTACAGAAGTCTCTTACAGAATTAGCTGTTTAAACTTGAGCCTCATTTTCAACCTGAGGCTAATTTTTCCTCTGCAAAGTGAAGATATGACACACACTGCTTACCTAACAGGTTTACAAGGATTGAAATAAATAATAGAGATTTTGACATCATTCTTGACCTTTTCCTAACTTAGGTTCTCTGATTCTCTCCTGATGTTAGTATATTATTAGAAAAAGGATCTTTATAAAAGCGACTTAATGAAGTCTGTTGGTGGAGAAAGTCTTTTCCTTGCACCTTGTAAGGACATTTGTCCTTTGCTGATCATAGAGGACTGGTTCCAGGAGCCCCCGTGGATGTCAAAATCCACAGATGCTCAAGTCCCTCATGTAAATAATGTAGCGTTTGCATTTAACCTGCACACATCCTCCTGTATACTTTGAAATGTTTCGGGGTTACTCATAATATCTATTGTGGTATAAATACTATATAAATAGTTACCATACTTTAGAAAATAATAAGAAAAAAGTCTACATGTCTTTAGCACGAAGCAATTTTTATACTGTGTTTGATCCACAGTTGGTTGAATCCCCAGGCACAGAACTTGAGGATACAGAGGGTTAACTGTATATTATTTCAAATCACTTATTTTTTAAAAATGTAATCTCCATGTGTATTTTCCCTAGTGTATATAGAGAGTATAATCTCTGGTCATTAATTCAAATCCATGCATAGAATATTCTAGGGAAATGAGTTTAATTCCTTTAAATACCTTCAGTTTTTCTGTTGGCATTTTTAATAATTTTGCCTGGAAATGTATCCCTCCCTTATTTATTTATTTGCAGTACTGGGGATTTGAACCCAGGGTATTGTGCTTACAAGGCAAACACTCTACCAACCAAGCTATATCCCCAGCCCTATTCCTTCCTTTTTTAAAAAATATTTTTAGTTATAGATGGATACAGTAGTTTTATTTTATTTATTTATTTTATGTGGTGCTGAGGATTGAACTCAGTGCCTCATATATGTAAGGCAAGCGCTCTACCACTGAGCTACAAGCCCAACCCTCCTCCCTTTTCTTACAAGGTACCAAATAGAAATGTTACATGCCCAGCACTGTTCTTAAGGTTTTATATGTATTAACTTATTTAATCTCCAAAAAAACTCTACAAGATAAATATTATCATCTCCATATTCCAAATGAGAAATCAAGGCTCAGAGATATTAAGTGACTCTTGCTTAAGATCACATAGCTAATAAGCATTCCAATTGGATATGAATAGAAGGTTTTGGGTCCAGAATCTGAACTCTTAAACACTGAACTAGGCATAATATATTACTGAAGATCATGGACCATCTTCCTAAATAAATCAGAACCCCCGTTATATATATATATATATATCCATTTTTTTTTTATATCTGCAGAGCTAATGTAGTTTAGTATAGGATTGTTGTTCCTATAGTATAAGAGATGTTCCCATCTATTATATTTTGACTTACTTTGGTTTTTGTTTTGTCCTCCCTCTGTTAGAAAATTATTTTCTATATACTAACCGTTACAAATTGCCTTCTTTCCTCTAATTATTCTGCTTTCAGTTTCCTAAGAGCCAGAGATTGAACACCCCACCTGTTAGCACTGTGTCTAAACTAGGAATCACGAGGCTTTGAGAGAAAACCCAAGCCTTTGGTGAATGGACTTTGTGACATCTGTCAGGGATCTTTATTTTTTGGGCATGTTTTCTGTTCTCAACCGTGTCCAGGTAGTTCAGATGACTGGATAAGCAACTTCTCAATAAGCAAGGTGTTACAAAATATAAATTCAAGGCATTTCTGCTCTTCCACTTGTTCAAAAATGTTTTAGTCATCATCCTAATGAGAAGGGTGGCCTAGTTCCTCAAGCTTCTGAGTAGCCATCTGATGCTTGGAAGTAGAGAGACGTGGCTACAACTTGAATAAAAATAGCCCTTCCAGATGGCTGAGGGGCAAAGTTACAACTCAGCAGCTTGATATAGCTGAGCACTCACATTTGGAGTAGGAGGAGAGCTGTGAGAGAAGCAGCCAGAGAGACCAGGCCCGAGTCCAATCCTAAGTAGAACAGTATATGCCAGGAGCGATCACTTAACGTAGCAGATTAGCTGTTAAGATTTCCTGTTACTTCATCTCCATCTCCTCCCCACCTCCCTTGATTCAACCTTGCCTCAGACCTGCAGGGAAAACACACACTCACACACACCCTCCCTCCCACAGAGGAACCCTGCAGGAGCAGGGGGTCGTGAGCCCCACTAACACCCTGGGTGAACCTGTGTTCCCGATTGCTTGTCTCAGAAGGATGGAGACTTCAAAAATCCTTTAAGATGTATGGTTTGGTGAATAATCAAAAAATGCTTGAAGCCAGGTGCTGTGAGGCACACCTGTAATCCCAGTGATTCAGGAGGCGGGGGCAGGAGAATCGCCAGTTCAAAGCCAGACTCAGCAATTTAGCAAGGCCCTAAGCAATTTAGGGAAAGCCTGTCTCAAAATAAGATATAAAAAGGGACTGGGGATGTGGCTCAAGTGGTTAGAGTCCCTGCATTCAATCCCTGGTACCAAAAAAAAAAAAGTTTGAATTTTCTATTTATATTTATTCTATATTCCACAGTTCCCCCAGCCCTGCCTTGACTCATTTGAAACTTGAAATGAAGCCTCTAGTGTTTTTCAGCATGGAATATTACAAATGTCATATTATTTTCACCCCCGAAAACAAATTCTAAAGCTCTGAGAGATGAGTCACTGGTTTAAAACCTCAGGTTTCACAAATGAAAATGTTTACAAATCAAATGCTTACATAGAGTAATAGACATAGTTCTCTCATTTTTCGTCCTTCTCATTGCCCTGTATTTCTATTGAACATTCTGGAAGAAAACTGAAGCCTCTGTAAAACTTAATGCACTGTATTAAATCTCTCAACGTTTGCTCAAAAAATGAATATTGGTTTTAAAAATATAGCAATTAGGAATGGGTTAGTGCTTATCTTTGGCAGTTGTAGCAGACAGTTATTTTTCAAAAACAAGCTAATCGAGAAACGTACTGCTCTCTTTTAACACCATTTCTTAGCCCAAAGCCAGGGCATTGCTGTTCCCTGGTGGCAGTATAGCCTCATTGCAGGCAAGCTACTTAGAGGGGGAAAGGATTTTGATTGCCAGCCTTCCAAATTCAGTGTCATAATAAACCAACTCTTCAAACACTCCCACTTTTCTTGCATGTTCTTATACAAAAGGTTTACAGGTAGCAAAAAAAACACATCCTACTACCTCATATGACACAATAGAATTTGTGCTGCCCAAGGGAATATTACAATATTGTTGGAAAGCAGGATGTTGCTTTCCAATAGAAGTTTCTTTTCCTCTTAAGGAACTGTTTGGAATGCAGGCTTTGTGCTAGGTTACCCGGGAGTGCCCTGGGAGCAGGCAGGGAGGGCGCTACCCTGGTTAATGCATGCCGTTCCAGCCCTATGCCCTCTAGTTATTGAATTGCATAGCTGACTAATGAGGAAGTGGTCACCGTAGGAGGACAGGGTCAAGCATTTTCTGATTATCCAAGTTCCTGGGTCTGTGCTTCCCTGTTAGAGCTGGCTGGAGCACTCCCATTATACAGGTATGCTAATTCTACTCCAGGTACATTCCCCTTTCCCTGTAGCATACAGACCTGAGTGCATGGCCTGAAGCACAAGCCCTCCTGCTGGATAGCTGTTACCCAACTTCAGAATGAAAGTCAGCACACGATTTTTAATACCTTTATTAAGAAATATCAAAAGTTCGTTACAGTTACATACACGGTTTTACAAAGTTCAGGTGGGGGAATGTAGGATGCCATCAATGTGCACATTTGGACACTATGGTAGCTTGCCAAAGGGGTGACCCTACAACTCCAGTCTCTTAGTTTCCCAGTGGTCCCCAGCAATGCTTTTTCCCAATTTCCATTAGGTCATAGCACAATATCTTAAATTACCTGAAGGAATAACTTATAAAGACATTTTACATATTTGTACTTTTGTTTTGTCATTATCCCCTGAAACCCTGTTTTAGGAAACACAACATTTGAGTCCCATTTAGTGCTGTTTGTATTACATTTTCACAAAGCCTGCTTTGAAAGCTGGCAAACGTGTGCTGCACGTTACCACATTACACATGGGAGGATCCAAGCACATTTTTTAAAAATGAACAATGAAAAAAAGAGGCAGTTACTCATTTTGGAAACAAAATACCGAGATCATTCAGTGGAACCCTCAAGTATAGGACAAGCCTACCACTTCCACTGAACCCCAGTCACAGAGATCAACTGCATGACAGAGCACAACTGGATGCAGGACCACCAGCACAGAATACAGAAAGGAGTATTTGGGGGAGTGGTACATCACCATCTTTTACATCAGGGGGTACTGTATCAGAGGGGAATTACACTTTCAAGTAATAGGGGATAGCAGGTCATCAGTACCAGATGGGAAACAGCCAGGGTGCATGTGCCTTGCTTAAGGCTTGTGCTGGTTTATCTAAAAGTAGATTTCTGGAGAGACTGTCCAGCCACATTGGAAAGAACTGTCTTCAGAGGAAGGACTCCTTGTTCACCCACATGAGACTGCGAGTCTCGTTGGGCTTGCACTCGTACTCAATGACAGAGAAAGGACTTCCCCACTGGCAGTGGTCTCGCTTGTGGTAATTGTAGAACTTGACTTGCCACACTGTCTCGAAGGTCCCGATGTCCGTGAACTGAGGAAAGAGAAACATGCCTGATAAAACCTCACTCTGTGATATGCAATGCCAGAGAGCTAAAGTCACTGGCGAGGTGCTTGAACATCATGCCTAATCAATCAAGTCCCTCCTGGTCTGCAAAACTTAGGCCCTTTATTTGTGAATTATCTTCCTTTGTTACTGGAAGATATTTTCTGAAAAGCTGCTATCATATTGCTTTTATCAAAAATAACTCTCAAGTTTATATTGTCTTCCAAGTTTTATTTTCTGAAAAACCATCTTAGAGTCTCAGAATTTTATAGCTTGCAGTAAAACAGACCCCACCAAAGAAGGGGAACTGGGAAGAAAAGAAGGAATTATGTATACTGGCTGTCTTTTGGTTTCTATTTCAGGAGACAGTGGTACCAGATAGTACCTGCACAGATACACACAAGATATGTTTGTCCTTCTATCATTAGTTTTGATTCCAGGAAATATATTTAACTTGAGGTCACAGCCACAAATATTTTATTGAAAATATTTGACAGGCAAATACCCCTCTTTAACCATCAAATATTGACTGTAAGTCAAGAGTTCATGCCCACATCTCAGGCTTAGAGAATACTTTATGCAAAACTATAGTGGAGCATCTACTATGTATCTTGCACATATAAAATTTTGTATAAGGCATGACTCCTACTCTTATAGAACTTACATTCTGCTTCTAGAAGGTAGGCCTGGCAAATCATTGCACAGAATTCTCGTAAGCCTGAGGTTGCATTTCTCTTGTAGCCAAGAAGAGGGCATAGAATACCCTAGAGACCAGAGGCAGATGCTCAAATGGCCTGTGGGGTTGCCTGACCCTGCTACCACCTTCTGGAGCTATTTAGGGGATCTGGCATTAAACAGCGTGATGCCTGTCGTTATTTTCTCCTCTGACCCTCCTGTCATGGGAGGGGACAGGGACTGACTTGGCAGGATTCTTAGACTTGTCAGGAGCCAGAAGACATGGAGAGAAGAAGGGCAGTGAGCAATAGGAGCCTTATGCTTTGCAGCTGATACAAGAGGAGGGTGATCAGGTGCTTCCCAGATAGCTTTCCAAGATGTTCTCAAAATTATATCCTGCACCATTGCCTCATCCTGCTAATTTGGTCCCAAAACAAGATCTGGGCTTTCCTTTGGGAAATTTGCTTGATGTGAAACAGTTGATGATAGACCTAGAGTTCACCCAAATCCCAGGTATGAAAATAAGGTGTCTCTTTTTGGAGAGTCATGGCTAAAGCACTATTTATACAAGCATAGCAGCTTTCTTCATAATAGTCCCAGACTGGAATCAACCCAAATGTCTACTCATTCTCCTGGTGATAGCAAGTTTGGTTATATTTATAACACCACATTCTACTCAACAATAAAAAAGTACTTGCTAATTCAGGCAACAACAGGAATGGATTTTTTTTTCTTTTTTTATTTGTACTGGGGATTGAACCTGGGGTGCTTTACCACTGAGCCATATCCCCAGTCCTTTGTATTTTTTATTTTGAGACAGAGTCTTGTTAATTTGTTGAGAGTGGCTTTGAACTTGCAATCCTCTTGCCTCTGCCTCCCTAATCACTGGGATTACAGGCCTGTGCCTCCATACCTGGCTAACAGGTATGACTCTTAAAGACATGCTAAACAAAAGTCTAGGCCCAAAGAACATATCCTGAATTCTTCCCTTTATTTAAAACTTTATAAAATGATAGAACAGAATCCATACTGACAGGAAACATTCATGGTTATCTAACACCTGGGATGTGCAAGAGGGAGCTTTTGGAGGTGATGGAAGCATTCTATAATTTGAATTGGGGTGGTAGTTATATAGAGGTATGCAGGGTCAAACTCATTGAACTGCATGCTTAAAATGGGTACACACTTTATATGTAAGCTATACCACATGAACTAAGAAAGTAGAAATATCCATTTTCAGTAAGCTATAGGGATTGATATTCTAAATGACACGAATGGGAATTCAATTATATAGCCTTTTGGAATGGTAATTTCTATCAAGACAAAGGTGTAAGTACACTTGGGTCCAGCAATTCTACCTCTTATAATTTATCTTAAGAACATAAAAAAGTTGAGAGCAATGAAAAATTAAACTATAAGTGGGCATCTTTGAGACATTAGTTAATTATGGAATATCCAAATACCATGTGGCAATTTTAAATGTAAAATATTTAAACTTTTTCCATTATTTTGTATTGTTAAATGAACTAAGCAGTATACTATTAAGAATGTAAGCTGGGAGCAGTGGCACATGCCTGTAATCCCAGTGGCTACAGAGGCTGAGGCAGGAGGATGTCAAGTTCAAAGCCAGCCTCAGCAAAAGTGAGGCTAAGGCTAAGCAACTTAGTGAGACCTTATCTCTAAATAAAATATAAAATAGGGCTGGGGATGTGGCTCAGTGGTTGAGTGCTCCTGAGTTCAATCCCTGGTACCTCCCCCCAAAAAAAGAATGTATAGTATTATTCAATCTTAATCATATTTGTTAATGTTGATAACTGATAGAATGTACTTTATTTTCTCCCATGTGCTTATTTTCAAAATTTATTAATTTTTATAATAAGAAAAATGCTAAAACCAAAATTGTATTTATATGTTTTACCAAATAGTTAATATCCTTAATATAAAAGATTATATGAGTTAATTAGTAAGTACTACCAAGAATATATAGATAAAAGACTAGAACACAGATTATTAAAAAGAAAAATAGTGTAACATCTGAAAAAGATTCAGATGTAATATTAGTAATTAAAGAAACATAGTCTTTTACAGATACTCTTCATTTATCAACTTAGTAAAACATTTCTAAATTTCTTGCTGTAAGCAATCTAAGCATCCAACATTAAGAAAATAATATGAAAACGGTATGAATAATATGAAAATAATATTAAATGGCATATCCATATGATGGACTTAATAATGGACTTAAGAAAATAATATGAAAATGGTATGAATAATATGAAAATAATATGAAATGGCATATCCATTTGATGGACTTAAAAGCAAAATTAGGGTTATTGATGCAAGAAAATGCTTAGAACAGTGTTCACAGGAAACAGTTTACATACATGAGCTCAAATATGTAAAATCAGGTGTATAGAAAAAAGAAAATGAAAAATACTAACTTAGCCAGGCAGGGTGGCACATGCCTGTAATTCCAGTGGTTCAGGAGGCTGAGGCAGGAGGATCATGAGTTCAAAGCCAGCCTCAGCAACTTAGCAAGACCCTAAGCAACTCAGCAAGGCCCTGTCTCTAATAAAATACAAAAAAGAGCTGGGTATGTGGCTCAGTAGTTAAGTGCCTCTGGGTTCAATCCCTAGTACCCAAAACAACAACAACAACAACAAAAATAATAATGGCAACAACAACAAAAAAGAAACAAAGAAAAGAAAGATACTGACTTATACATATAGAAAAAGAGTTACCTCTATCTTTTCATTCAGATTTTCCTACAGTAGGGGATGTAGCTCAATGATAAAATTCTTGTCTAGCATGTGTGAAGCCCTAGGTTTAATCCTGATGTACCCCACCTCACACTGTAGAGTGTATATTGACATATTATCCATACATGGAATTCCACTGGTCATGTATTCATATATGAACATAGGAAAGTTATGTTCTGTTCATTCTACTGTCTTTCCTACTCTCATCCTCCCCCCTTCCTTTCATTCCCCTTTGGCTAGTCCAATGAACTTCTTGAATAGCATTCTTTACACAATCCTTTATTTGTATCATTCCACCTTGATTCTTGGGCCTGACTTTGTTGACTTCATTTTATGGATGAAACAAACAAACCAAAACAAACAAACAAACCAAAACCCCAAAAAACCAGATCGAGGGAGGTTAAGAAATTTGCTTTGGGTCTAGACTTCAAAGCCACTTCATGATAAGGGCAGGACAAGAAGCTTTGTCTCCTATTTCCTAGTTAGGACTATTATTACTGTACCAAACTATTTACATAAGCAAAGGGACTTTTTCTTTTTTCTTTTTTTTTCTCCCTGAGAACTTACATGAACTGTCACAAATGTAGAATGTGTTTAGGACATTGCTATGGACACACTAGCTGGGCATTGTATTGCCATGATGTTCTACAAGTTGCAAGTCTAGGCACCTTTTTATTTTATAATAAACGTGGAATAGAATATATCCAGTTCCAAGGAAAGGAGACTCTTTCTGTGGACCTCTATAACAATGAGGAATCAGAAGAGCTCATTCCATAAAGTCCTCAGAGTACTTCTTTACATTCACCATGCCACCCACTTCCAGACACATGAAATTCATAAAGAACAAGGTCACTCAACAACCTATTGACTTGGGACAGAGAAATAACAATTATATTGATAGAAGCATGATGTTGCTTTATTATAAACAAAATGAGTATCAATACTCATCTATGATTATTAGTGTGGTGTGACCTATCAATTTCCACTGGATTTCAAACTTCTCTATTCCTGTACTGCTTGGAGTTTTATTGGTGAAAATGTTTCCTCTTCTCTACCTAAACAGATTAAAAAAAAAAAAAGTTTGAACTTTTAGTCTTATGCGATTGTGCTATTTTTATATCTACCAGCAACATGACAGTTTCTAGACATCCTCTACAACACCTGGCATTGCCAGTCTTTTAAATTTTAGCTTGTCTTGTGACTATCTGATGGTAAGAAGAAGAAAGGAAATAAACAGCAAAAATCAATGAACCAGAGAAGATTTATAGAGAGGAAGAGAAAAATCAATAAAACTAAAATCTAGTTTTTTAAAAAAAATGTCCTCAAATTTCATAAACCCCTAACGAAACTGAGCAAGAAACAAAAAATAGCAGGAATGAAAACAAGAAATGAAACTGAGCAAGAAACAAAAAATAGCAGGAATGAAAACATTATTATAGATCCCATAGCCTTTAAACTAGGAAAATCTTATGCCAATATTTTTTTAAATATTTTTTTTTAGTTGTCAATGGATCTTTTATTTATTTATATGTGGTGCTGAGTATTGAACCCAGGGCCTCACACATGCCAGGCAAGTGCTCTGCCACTGAGCCATAACTCCAGCCCTGCCAATAATTTTAATAAAGATGGATAAATTCCTCCTGGAAAGAACACTAGATCTCTGTCTACTAAAGAAATTGAACCTAAGTTCAAATGGTTTCATTGATAAATTTTTTTAAAAATGCCAATTCTACATAAATTCTTTCAGGTAACAGAGAAGGGAATATTTCTCCTTTTCATTCTTTTGTTTTTCTTTTTTTTTTTTTTTTTTGGTACCAGGGATTAAACCCAGGGGTGCTTAACCACTGAGTCACATCCCAGCCTTTAAAAACAAATTATGAGAAGGGTCTTGGTAAGTTATTAGGGTCTTGCTAAGTTGCTGAGGCTGAATGTAAACTGCTGATCCTCCTGCCTCAGTCTCCAGAGCCACTGGGATTATAGACATGCGTCACTGTGCCCAGCTCTCATTTCATTTTTTTTTTTCAGAGTAAACAATGATGCTGTTTATTTAAAATGTTTACTCCAAGAAATATATATATATATATATATATATATAAAATAAGACAATTATATATATATATATATATATATATATTATATATATAAAATAAGACAATTGCAGCACTAAACCAGGCACCTTTGACCAAATCACAAGGTCCTCTCTGGTCCCTTCACCCTACGCTTCATCTCAAGAACCTCCTTCCCCAGGGAAGACCGCTGGAAGCTCGTGGTACCGTGTGGTGTGGAGCACGTCCCAGGTCACTCTGCATCATTTCATTTTATGAGACCAACATTACTCTAATACCTAAACCTGACAAAGATATTAGAAATAAAGGGAAATTACAGACAAAAAAAACAAACAAACAAACAAAAAAACTTCATGGACTTTTATAAAAATGTGCTTATAACTTCTACTTGTTTAAAATATTAGTAAATCAAACCTAGCAATACGTAATTAGGATAACACATCAGGACCAAACAGTTTTCATCTTTGGAATTCAAGGATGGTTCACTATTTGAAAAACCACCATAGCAATGAACCAAATAAAGGAGAAAAACTTTAAGTCAGGTATTGTGCAACTTCATTTTAGTCAATGATGGACTGCAAATATGATGGTGGACCCATAAGATGACATTGCCTAGTGATGTCATCAGTTTCTTAGTTTAAGTACACTCCATGATGCTTGCACAATGATGAAATTGCCTAAGGTTGCATTTCTCAGAATGTATTCCCATCATTAAGTGACACATTAATATAATCATATCAGGTGTAGAAAGGATTTTGAAAATGCAACATTGATTCTATTCTTAGCAAAGTAGGAATGGAAGGTAAATTCTTCAACTTCATTAAGAGGCACTAATCACCCCTATTCAGTATTGTGTTGGAGGTCTTAGCCAGTGTTTTTAAGGCAAGAGTCAGGGAGAAAAAGAAGGGAAGTAAAACTGTCTAACTATGTTTGCAGAAAATACTAAGCAAGCTAACAAAATGGTGCCAGACTAAGTGAATTTATTAAGGTTTCAGGATAAAATATCAATTTATAAAAATCACTATTTTGTGAAGAAATTCTAGCACTGAAAAGTTGGTATTATTTTGCCAATTTAATAGGTTAATATAAATACTGTCCTATTTGTATTTTTTTAACCAATATTGAAGTCCAACCATTTTCATATATTTATTGTCCATTTGTATTTATTGACCTACTTAGAGATTTTGCTCATTTCTCTATTTCTCACAGGCTAGGATTCTTTCTTTCTCACTGGTTTGTAACTTTTTTTTTCTTTCAATATAACAAGGGTACACTCTTGCCAAATACTAAACCAAATGGCTGGCATGTGGACTGACATTTTTGGGTTTGCATGTGTAAGGCTACCTCCCTCCATCACACACTTAGCATCACAATAATCTCATATCCCTCCCTGCATTATACATCCAAACTCCCACCAGTTTCCCACTGCAGAGGGCCAACACAAGGGAATATGATTATGATTTGTGCAGACAGAATCTCTACCTGGACTCTCTCCTAGGAAGGACTAATTATGCCACATTAAAACACAAATCAACACTACTCTTTTCATTTATTTTTATTTTTTGGTACCGGGGGTTGAGTCCAGGGACACTCTACCACTGAACCACATCCCCAGCCCTTTTTATATTTTATTTTGAGACAGGACCTTGCTGAGTTGCTTAGGGCCTCACTAAGTTGCTGAGGCAGACTGTGAGTTTACTATCCTCTTGCCTCAGCCTCCCAAGCTTCTGGGATTACAAGTGTGTACCACCCAGCCCAGCTTGACTCTACTATTTGGGAGCTGAAAGGTATCAGACCTGGGTATTGCTTTATTAGCTTCAAGTACCAGGGCCTATGGAATTACTTGAGATCACTGCCATTAATGTAAGAGGGCATCTAACTACCTGACTTTGGAAGTCACTCACTGCTTCCGCGGGAGACAACAGACTGTGGAATGACATTAAGGTAGCAACAGTGTGTATGGGTCTTGGTAGATGAAGGCAACATGACTTAGGAGACTACATGTTATCAATAATTTTTTTAACTGTCATTTGTATTTCAATCTAAATCACCTTTTCAATTTATGAGGTCTATGATCCTTGACAGAAATTTCACATGATATATAATCAAAGTTTTCAACTTTTACCTTTGGATTTCTTCATGGTTTTTTAAAGTTTAAATGAATTCTTTTAAGAGTTTTAGAAAAGTTGACTTTTTCCATCTGAAATACATTTTGGAGTGTGGTATCAGAAAAGAGTAACAGTAAGGTTTCCCCCACACAGTCAATTATCTCAGCATAATTAATTCAATGCTTTTAATATAAAATCATACAATAACTTTAGATTCCTAAGCAAGACTGAGAAGAGTAGCATATGTAATAAAGAGTTGAAGTGAGGGGGCTGGGGTTGTGGCTCAGTGGTAGGGCGCTTGCCTCAAAATGTGTAAGGCACTGGGTTTGCTCTTCAGCACCACATAAAAATAAATAATTAAATAAAATAATGGTATTGTGTCCATCTATAACTAAAAATATGTTTTTAAAAAAGAGTTGAAGTGAAATATTAATTTGAAGCAGAACTACAAATGCTAAAACTGTCAGGATTGTCATGAGGCCTCAGAGGGACAATGAGCTATTTTTAAGTTGTTCATCCTTTCACTTGACAGGTCCTGAGCACTGGGTAAGTGTGAAGGAGGCTGCCACATGTGAGACTAAAGTTCTCTTCCAAGGACTCACGGGGCAGAAGGGGAGACCTCCCCAAATCTCTGAAGCCAACATGGGCTGGGGGAACTAAAGCTGTAACTTCCTGAGGACACTATTCCTTCCTGGGTCTCTGATCTGAGCAGGATGGATCCATACTTCTTTAGTTCTAAGGTAAACAGAACACAGGATGGGGGTTCAGAGGAAATTAATTCAGTTTAGAAAGGCCCGATTCAGAACTTCTTCCTAATTGGATCTGTAAAAAGTGAGTTTCTACATTCTTTTGAATGACTGAAGCATGAGATTTTGTTTTAGTATGAGAATGATTTAGACTTAGTCATTAAGAGAAGGATCTTTACTTACCATAAGCGTTGCGTGCCTACCCAGGTATCTGCTAAAAGATTGGAGAGTCTTAGTTACTATGACTCACAAATCCTTAGTCCCAGAAGTAAAGCTGAGGTTCTTATGTACATTTTTACATCTAGAAGCAGATGATTGATATTAATTGTTCCAAATAATGATTGCACACCTGTGGGTGTGAGATTTGGCCATCTCTTTGTATCTGATCTGTAATAAGCTGATTATAAGAAAAATGACAAAAAAATTTTCTGATCAAGCCAGCAGCTTTAATGTTTAGTTTGAATTTTCATTCTAGTGGTGAGCCTTCAATAGCTTCTAACACTATCTAGTACATTTTAAAGTCACCAATATTTAAAGCTTAAATATAAAAGATGTTTTATAGACACCATGCTCTTACAGTCAGCACTGAAACCTTGATTATATCCAGGTAAATCTATTTGATTAAGTAGCAGGTGCCTAGATTATTTAAATTTATGTAGTTCATCAAGGGAAATGCAATCAGCATGGGTGCCCAAGGAAAAGTCAAGAATGTCAGAATTAGAACTGAGGTCAGGAAGACATCAGGATACCCTCTACCCCTGTGTGATCCCAGGCACACCTAACTTGGTGTGCAGAATAAGTGGATTTCACTATCTGATCCCTAAGGTCACTTTCAATGTTAATATGGTATGAAAGTATAAACTCACCCTTAAGAGTGTGACAGTCATTATTTTTTTCAAGAAAGTCAGATTCTCAAATACTATAATTTAGGATCACAGCAATAGGAATTAAGGCCAGCAAATCCCTGGAAGATTTCTTTTGGTTGGGTATCCCGGGAGGTCTGAGAATGCACCCCCATATCTTAGAGGAGTTGTCTGACTTTAAAAAATGTGATAATTAGGCTCAGAAACTTGAACAAAATTTTAAAGTAGCAGTATTTCCTACGTTTTGATTCAATTTGTATTCAGAGTTTCTTCCACATACATACATTTTATATTTGCAATTATTTTTAAAATTAAAATTTGGGGGCTGGGGTTGTGGCTCAGTGGTAGAACACTTGCCTAGCATGTGTGAGGCACTGGGTTCAATTCTCAGCACTGCATCTAAGTAAAGTCCATTGACAACTAAAAAAAAAAAAAAATTAAAAAACACACTGCAAAACTATCCAAAAAAAAGATTAAAAGTTGGACACATGATTATCTGTTGTCCAACTACATATTCAATGTTACAATTTTAATGGTGACATAGGACTTTGTCATGATATATCAGCAATTAGACTACTCACCAGATACTAGATTTATCAATTGTTCCCCACCATAAACAGTATTAATTTTGTGTGTGTATCTTAATAGGAATGAAAGTATTTGGTTAAAAGAAATAACTTTTACGGTTGTTACTATCATTTATTTCCCCAAGTATTGCATGTACCATTTTACCATGTTACCAGCAATAAAGAAGATCTTTTGGGCCTGGGAATATATCTCAGTAACAGAGCACTTGCCCTGGGTTTAAATTCTAGCATGGCAAATAAATAAATAAATTTTTTAAAAAGATCTTGTTAAAATTATGACATCACTGGGAATTACTTTCAAAAATAGATTTTCTAGGTTTTTTTTTTTACCTTCATTTTTTAGGAATGTCAATTTTTTTTCTTGTGAGAAGTGTGGAAAGCGTTCTTCATGTTTTATTAATATTTCTATTGAAGATTAAATGATATTTTTAAAAAATCAGACTTTTAAAGACAGAAAGTATCATTTTTCTCATTATTACTATAATTTTCATTATGTAGAAAAATAAGTTTCTTGTTTTTCTTCTATTTAAAATTAAGAACATCATTTTTCCATAATTGACAGCCTATTTTTTTTTGTAATTTTAGATCTTATGTGATTAACTTTCCCACTTTACTGAACCTTGACTTATGTGTTTATACTGTCCCTTACTTTATAAAAAATTTGCTATGTGGTTTAGCATTTTACATAAAGCTAAAAATATACAAATAAAAATAATGTTAGAGGTTCTGGGCTTTCTGGTTACCCACCTAAAATAGTTAATAATTGCTAATTTAAAATGTTTTGCAGTCCTAGTGTACATTTCTTCACAAGATACAAAGGGCAATACTGTAATGACTGGATAAAGGAGAGAGGTTTGCCACCCGATACCCTAATTCTTTCAAGGGGCCAAGAAGTACCTCAAGGAAACCCTGAGACTTCAGAAAACAATCTGAAAAATACTGAGTTAAATCATTCTAGTTATTATAAAGAAAATATTTTCCTGAAATCAAGAAAATAAAAGGCTTTTCTAGCTCCAATTCTAAATAATTCCACATGGAACATTAATGAGCACTTAGTGTGAGTGGTTTTTTACACAAGGCTACTTCTTAAACTTTCAAAGCACTTGAAAGCTTAATGTCAAAATGCAACTCCATGAAAATAGCTCTAAACTTGTTTAAGGATGTAGTTTTTAACATTCTTTTAACTCTATCAATGGTATTTAACAATCCTAGAGGTTAAAAATACACATTAAAATTCTGTAGAAATAAATATTATCCTCACAAAAATACAATATTGACTACATAAAAGGCAAAAATCATGGACTAAATTGAAAGTTAAATATACTTTCTCCAAATATTTTTATTCTTGGTCCTGACTTTCATGGGCAAATTCTGTCAGACTTTCTGCTAAAAGTTCAGACCCATGCTATATAAATTGTTTCAGAGGATAACCTATAAAAAAGTTCCTAATTCATTTTTCAAAGCTATTAACCCTAAAACTGAAGACTATGAAGGCCTTTTAATTGTTCTTTGCCTTTCCAATTTATACATTAGCCTTTACAGTGATTTTTTTTGGCAGGGTACCAGGGATTGAACTCAGGGCCACTTGACCACTAAGTCACATCCCCAGCCCTATTTTGTATTTTATTTAAAGACAGGGTCTCACTGAGTTGCTTAGTGCCTCACTTTTGCTGAGGCTGGCTTTGAACTCTGGATCTTCCTGCCTCAGCTTCCCGAGTTGCTGGGATTACAGGCGTGGGACAACTTGCCCTGCTTTACAGCGATTTTTGACATTCCATTTTTATCCAATATCAGGAACTAGACTGACAAAATTTTAAAGACAGAAATGATGAGAAAGAATTGTTGGGTAGAACTTACATAGATATTATAAAGTCTGAGAAAATGTTAATAAGAATTATTTGAATTCTTTCTAGAGATTAAAAGTAGGACAAAAGCCAAAGGAAGATCACCCTTAAAAGATCTCAAATGGACTACTTAAGAATTTTGTTTGTGACTTTCTCCCACCCCTTAAAAGTACTTCTCAATCCCTTGGGGACCTGGCAGGAGAAAATGGAGTATTACCTGTTGAAAGTGGCAGAAAACACTGACAGAGAAGCTGACAATTTAGATAGAAATTCCCAAAAGAAAAAAAAAAAAAAAACAACTACAGGAAAGATGAAACCCAAAGTCTGACTATAACTCTGCCATAATCCCTGGCTAACTGCATGTGTAGAATAGTGGAACAGTACTCACTGGAAAAGAAAACCAGCAAAGAGACAATCCTCGAAAGTAAAAGTTGTGCTGAATAAGATTTGTAAGTTTACTTTTTAAAAAAAATTAAGTGTATTTCCAAACCCGAGTCTTACTGGCTTAAAGAATCAAAGTAAAGAATCTAGGACTGGCAGAGGAGATGAAAAATTTAGGGGAACTTTAGGGTAGTTAAATCCAAAAACTCAGTATGAAAATTCAATTCTTTGGCTGATTGTTAAATCTTATGGGCATAAAAAGGGACCAGGCTAGAAAAGCAACAAATAGGAGATGAAAAATCTGAGCAGAGACATCATTTGCTGCATAATTCTAGGAAGACAGTTTGAAGTTTGAGTCCAGAACTATTTACTGTTGGCCAGATATAGAAAGACAGTAATACTGGATGATCATTCTTAATTAGAAAATCTAGAAATTCTATGAAATTTGAAATTTTTGAGCAACAACATGACACTCAAAAAGTTTTGAACTTTGGAGTATTTTAGATTTTAGATTTTCAGATTAAGGATGCTCAATAGATAACATCTATGCAAATATTTCAAGAATTAAAAACTGAAATCAGAAATACTTCTAGTCCCAATAATTTTGGATAGGAGAAACTCAACCTGTACACAAAAGAATGAAGCAAACACTGTAGTCAATATTATCCACAATGCTTAGCTTTTAGACAAAAATTACGAGATATCTAAAGACATAGGAGGTACAATCCACATCCTAGAAGTCTATAGCAACTTACTGTAAATGGAGCCAGATGTACTTATCAAAGATTTCAAGCCAGCGATTATAAATATGCTTAAAGAAATAAAGAAAAACATGATCTCTGTGAGCAAACAGATGATAAATTTTAAGAAATTAAAATTATAAAAAATATAAATAAAAATTCTAGAGCTGAGAAATGATAGAAAAAAATTAGAACACAACATAAACCTAGAAATAGCAGGAGAAAGAATCAGGGAACTTAAAGATATATCAATGAAATGATCTACTTTTAGGATCCATTAAAAAAATTTGAAGAAAATTGAACTGAGCCTCAAAGACTTGTGAGATAATACCAAGCTATTTGACATATGTTTATTTGGAGTCCTTCAAGGAAAGGAGAAACAAAGGATTATTATGAACAACCTTAGCAATAAATTTTAAAGTCAAGTTACAAAGACTAAGAAATAAAATATAAATAGTCCAATATTTGGAAAATTGAATTTGTAACTAAAAATCTTCAAAGTAAGTTTATACCTTTAAGAGTAAAAAACATAGTTAACAAAATAATGGTTAGTAATATTCCAAATTTGGTGAAAGCATTTTATAGATTCAAGAATTTCAATGATTCACCAGAAGGAAAGATACAAAGAAATATGATTAATCACATCACATCCAACCTATTGAAAGCCAGAATTTTCAATATGAAAGGATCATTTCACTGCATGTACATTATGTCTCAATTAAAATATTTTATTTTATTTTACTTTATTATTTTTTTTTGGTACTGGGGATTGAATCCAGACCTTTCATTATATTTATTAGAGACAGGGTCTTGCAGAGTTGCTAAGTGCCTCACTAAGTTGCTGAGACTGGCTTTGAATTTGTCATCCTCCTGCCTTAGCCTCCCAAGTCACTGGGAGTACAGGCATGCGCCACTGTGCCCAGCTCAATTAAAATATTTTAAAGCAAACAAAAGAAGGAAATAAATATCGAACCAGAAAACAATGAAATAGAAAAATTGGGAATGAAGCATGTGAAAATAAAGCTAGAATTCTGCAAAGACCAATAAAACTGATACATTTCTAGTTAGACTGATCAGGAACAAAAGACAGTTTTAACGTCAAGAATAAAAGTGGATTTTGTTACAGAGTCTAAGACATTAAAGAATGGTGGAAGATTCTAAACAACTTTATTCCAATTAATTTGACGATTTAATTGAAATAAATTGCTTTAAAGGCGAATTATAAAACTCAAGAAATAAAATGTGATAGCCCAATCAATATTAATTTAAACATTGAATTTGTAATTAAAAGTCATCAAATAAAGTCAAATGTATGCCTTCATTGATGAATTCTGTCCAACACAGGGGAGAACATCAGTTCTATGCAAACTGTCTCAGAAAAGAGTGAACACTTTCCAACTCATTTTATACAGTTAGCATTACCCTGATATCATAACTAAATAAGTACATTATAAGAAAAGAAAATTGTGGGCTAATATCTTTCAGGAACATAGATGTAAAAATCCTCAACAATATTAACAAATCAAGTCCAGTCAGACAAACAGAAAATATACATGATCAAGAGTTACTTATTCTGGAAATTCAAGGTTATTTAACACTAAAAAAGCAATGCAATCTAATGTAACAGAAAAAAGTAGAAAACAGCTAACGATAATATAGAAAGACAGAAAAAGTTTGAAAACACATCACAACAAGTTTACTCAGTAAACTAGGAAAAGAAAGAAACTTTCTTAACCTTATAAAAGGACTAATATAAACTATACAGCCAACATCATACTTACTGTTGAAAAACTGAATTCTTGCTCTCCAAGGTCAAGGGACAAGGAGATCTAACTACTCTCATCATTTCTATCTACCATCATAATGAAGGTCCTACTCATTGCAATCAGGTCATAAGTAAAAGGAATACAGATTGGAAAGAAAGGAGAGAAACTTTTGTTGAACAGATGAAATGATAGTATATGTAGAAAATCCTAGTGATTCTATAAAAGAATTATTAGGATTAATAAATGAGACTAGCAAAATCTCAGGTTTCAAGATCAATATAAAAAACAGTTTTATTTCCACATATCAGCAATAGAAATAATTCCATTTATAATAGCATAAAAATATGAAATAGTTAATGACAAATTTAATGAAGTATAGATGAAATCTAGATAGGGAATGTTTCAACATATTGCAGAGATAATTTAAAAACAGAAAATGAAAAAAGATTTAAATAGAGATGTTCATGGGTTCATGGGTTCTTAATATTAAGATTTCAAATCTCTCCAAATTGACTTTTTTTGTTTATTGTTTTGAGTAAGGGTCTTGGTTCTTGCTATTTTGTCCATACTGGACTTGGGCAGTCTTCCTGCCTTAGCTTCTCAGTAGCTGAGATGCCATGGTGCCCAGCACTTAGAGATTTAACGTAAACTTAATATTCCAATTTTTGGAGAAATTCACAAGTTCATTCTAAAACCGATATAACAATGCAAAAGGATTGCAGAAGCCCCAAACAAAACAAACCTCTGAATACGAATCTGTAGTTCTGATGCCAAGATTACAATACAGATCATGAAACAAAATTGTGTTGGCTCTTCCAGGTCTTTTGAATTTCCAAATTTAAAATATTGGCATATCTTAAATATGTGAATCAACTAGAATCCTCACACATACATAATTAAACATATACTTATCCTTAGTAATTCTCCTCTTAGATACTACTAACTCACGAAAATGGGTTTATACCAAGACTCAAACTCATTGCAGCTTTTTTCATAATACCAAAAGCTGAAAACAACCCAGATATCCACTTATAGGTAAGGGGATAAATGTATTACAATGTGATTTGTATTATTCAGTGATAAAGGGAACCAATACTGATATAGTCAATATAGATTAATCTCGAGACCATTATACCAAATGAAATAATTTATATACAGCATTATGCTTCTATTTGAATAATAATCTTGAATAGTTAAAAGTAATATATTGACATAGAAAACTCAGGGTAGGTTATAGAGGGGACTGAATACCAACGAACTTGGAGGAATTTTCAGGGTGGTAGAAATGTTCTGTATCTATATCTTTATTGGTGTGATGATCACACAGTAGCATCTTTTTGTTAAAGCATGTATAAACTGTACACTTAAAGTTGGCTCATTTTATGTAAGTAAAATAACTCAAAGTTCATTTTAAAACTTTCAATGAATTCCTATAGGTATTAGGATAAATCAAATTAGGAAGAAGTTGCTATGTATTTGTTTGTTTTGTGTTGCTATAGCAGAATACCTGATAGTAGGTACTTTATAAAGAATAAAGAGGCTGGGGGTGGTGGCAAGTGCCTGTAACTCCAGCTACTCAGGAGGATCCCATGTTTGAGGCCAGCCTGGACAACTTAGCAAGATTCTGTCTTAAAAAAACAAAACAAAACAAAACAAAACAAAACAAAACAAAATAGAAACCTGGGGATGTAGCTCAGTGGTAGAGTGCTTCTGGGTTCAATCCCTAGGACTGAGTGGGTAATAAAAGAGGTTTATTTAGCTTCCATTTTTGGAGACTGAAAGTCTAAGTTCAGGCAGCCCCATCTGTTCAACCTTTGGTAGAAAGGGAAATAACCACATGCAGAAGAGGGGCCAAGCACTTGGGGTGGCCTTACTTTATAATAACCCATTTGTTTTTTATTTGGTACAAAGGATTGAACTCAGGGGCACTCAACCCCTGAGCCACATCCCAGTCCTATTTTGTATTTTATTTAGAGACAGGGCCTCACTGAGTTGCTTAGCTCCTTGCTGTTGCTGAGGTTGGCTTTGAACTCGTCATCCTCCTGTCCCAGCCTCTGGTGCCACTGGGATTATAGTCATGTGCCACTGTGCCTGGCTTACAACACCCATTCTTGAGACCAGCATTAATTCCTTCCAAGTGCCCTCTTGACCTCACTACCTGGCACTAGGCCTCACCTTTTACAGGTTTTACCACCTCAACACTGGCACAATGCGGACCAAGATGCTAGCATATGCACTTTTGGGGGAGACACTAACCATACCTAACTGCCACATCCTATGTCATCTAACTCTTACTTGTCCCCCTGTACTCCCTGCTCCAGCCATGATGGGCTTCTCTCCTCCATTAGAACACAGCACGCTCTCTGATAGCTCTTGACTTTTGCAGTTTCTCTTTCCTGGAATGCTCCCTCTTCTCCCCACTCTTAGTTATCCTTAATTCCTTTCTTAAGAAAGTCATCTCCCAATCTTAATCTAGGGTAAGATCCCCCAGCATATACACCATATGCATTATTACTTTCTATGTATTTTTGAAAAATAATGATTACTTATAATATTTGACAATATACTTTAATACAACATTTGATAATATAAAGTTATGTTTTCCCCTATGTTTCAGAAGCCTGTGAAGCCAGGGATATTTATTTTGTTCACTACTCTTCCTGCTAGTACCTAATATAGGAAATCTTTGCTGATAGAACAAGCAAAATTAATATTAAAAAAATTAATATTCTAAAAATCTTAAATGTAATCTTAGTAAATTGAATAGTGCAATATACTAAAATATTATTTTAGGAATTAAAGAGTGGTTTAGTATTTAAAAATGTATTATTATATAATTTATCAATTAATATATCAAAGGAGATAAAGTATCTCCATAGATGGGAAAAGGAATTGGATGAAATTCAATATGCCTCCTGATCAAAAACAAACAAACAAACAAACAAACAAAAACCACACTGCTTAGTGAACATGAAAAAGGTTGCTTTAACACAGTAACTATCTGAAATTAAAATTGTACCTAACAATGGAATCCTGGAGACAAGGATATCCCTTGACACCATTGATGGACAACATCATTTTAGGATCATTAGACAATGCAAAAAGAGAAGAGTAAACTATCAGAAAATGGCATAGTCATATGCAGATTATGACTGTCCATCTAAAAATCCAAGATAATTCACTGGAAAATTTTAGTAAGAAAGTTCAGTAAGGTGGTTAGTTACAAATAAATATAAATTATAAAAATAATGTATTCAGAACAATACGGTATGGCATTAGAATTGGCATAAGAGTTGGAATAGATTATAAGTGTGAAAATATACTAAATTTGCAATATAAGAAATTAGTTTGAAATGATGATTAGAGGAGAATGGATTACTGAAATAATTGTTTTAAGACATGGATTAGTGTATTCCATAGGGAAAGCCATGAACTGAAACAGTATTTAGATCTAATTCATCTGAAATTTATTAAGTGAGACCATCAGAGTTCCAATGAAAATATACAAATGCAGTGTGTATATGTGAGCACATAATTAACCTTGGAGTTGGGGAAGATTTTCCAAGTTGAATGGATCCTGACTGCAAACACCATAAAGGAAAAGGCTAATATATTGGATTGCATGAAAATTTAAATTCATATTATAAACAAAGTTAAAATGCAAATGATAAACGAACACACTCAAGATGCCACAAAAATATGACTATAATTTATAAAGATTTCTTAAAATCAGCAAGACAAATAGAAAATGGATAAAAGCTATGAATGTATTATTCACAAAAGAAATACAAACTGTAAATGAACATGTCAATATTTCAAATTAACAGTAACTAAAGAGACAAAAATTAGAATTTACTGCCTATCAAATGAAAAATTTTTAAAGTTTTTTTTTTTTTTTGTATTGGGGATTGGACTCAGGGGCACTCAACCACTGAGCCACATCCCTGGCCATATTTTATTTAGAGACAGGGTCTCACTGAGTTGCTTAGCACCTCGCTTTTGCTGAGGCTGGCTTTGAACTCGAGATCCTCCTGCCTCAACCTCCTGAACCACTGGGATTACAGGCATGCACCACTGTGCCCAGTCAAGGTTTTTTTGTTTTATTCCTAGTGCATATGGAGATGGATAATTAAATGCAGATGATTGGAATGTAAGTTGCCTGACTTTCCTAGGGACCAGTACTATAAAATGCCTTAGCATGCAAATTCCATCTAGGAATTTATCCCAAGAAAACATCTGGCAATTCTTGCAGAAGTGAGTGATTTTTAATGTAGTTTTCTTTTTAATACTGAGAAATAATTAGCAATAAGTGACTGAGGATAATTTGATACTTTCACATAATAGAGCATGCATATGACTTCAAATTTGTTTCATATTTACATCTATTTTTACATTGATTTTTATGTTTATTTCGCATTCAAAGATGTAAATAGGAAAATATACATCTATAATGATACCCATTTTATACATATAGAAACAACTTTCTAAGTATGAACAGTCACAAAAATGTTCTCTCTTTCAGGAATTATATACGTCTTCCATTTTTGTACTTTTTCTTCTGTTTAAAAATCTCTGATGGAATATAGAATTCTTTCCAAAAATAATTCAAATATAGGATGCAAAGGGATGGACTGCTGAGATTATTTCCTTATGTTGCTGTTGTTTTAAGTATATTGGGTACAGTAAAACCCGAAGGTTTCAAAGGACTGGATGAATTAGCTCTTACTCAGATCAGCGTTTCTCAAAGTACATTTCACAGACTCTCCTCATCAGGATGGATCCTCTGGTAGGCAAGTTGAAAGTTCAGTTTCTCTGGCCCCATCTCAGCTCTTCTGAACCAAAATCACCAGAGATGGGACCTAGCACTGGCATTCTAACTAAACACTCAAAGAGATTCTTATGCACACATATATTTGTGAATCTCCTATAAAGCAAAAAGGGAGACAATTCAAGGTTGTTCTTGCAGAGGGAAAACGCTGCCCAGGGTTTATAAGCAGTAGTTTAGATGAATTTTCCTTTCCTTTTGTTTAGGCAAGTTTACTTCCTCCCCTATTGTGTTTGAACATATAGTTAACTATTTCTCATCTCTATTCTTTTATCAATTTGATGTTTTTACTTGGGAGTCAATGTTACTTGGCTATAAATATTACATATAATATATAGATGGCTCTCTGTATATATGGGTTCTGCATCCATGGATTCACCCAACCTTGGATTGAAAACACTCAGAAAAAAAAAAATTTGTGCCCACACTGAACATGTATCGACTTTTTCTTAGTCCATTGTATTATTTAGGGAATAGTGATAACTATTTACACAGCGTTTACACTGTATTGGGTATCATAATCTAGATATGATTTAAAGTATACTGGAGAATGTACATAGGTTATAGGCAAATACTATACCATTTATATAAGGGATATGAGCATCTATAGATTTTGGTGTTTGAAAGGAGTTCTGGAACCAATCCCCTGCAGATACAGAGGGATGACCTATTATATCTAGTAGGACTAGATAACTGAGAGGTTTACTATATTCTATTAAAATCACTTTTGGGAGACTCTTCCATTTAGATTAGATTTAAATAGAAAAATGTCATTGAAATTGGAATAAAGAACTTTTCAGGGTCAATTATCTAAACTAGTCCTGATACAGAATGTAACAGGAAAAATGGCAATGTAGGTACTGTCTCTTCCATCACCACCTGCTTGGCGTCCATAGGTCAGTCTATTATATTAAATAGCATTAATTACACAGTTCTAACAGATCCATGAAGGAAACTAATTTCCATAGTAATTGGCTTCAATACACATTTTCTTAAAGAGATAGTGACTGTTTTCTTTTCTATGCTTCCCATTTGCCTTGAAACCACACCACCAAACTCCAAACCAGGCCTTACCGGCATGGTGATCTGGATGGGTTGCCGTTCTCCACTCTTGGTTGGGGCCACACCTTCTGTGTCATAGGTGCCCGTATAAACAACTCTGTCCCCATCAGGTTCTTTAGCCTTCAGCTCCAGTGGGACAAGCACACCACCAATGGAAATGTTCCTGCAATGGACTTGAGTTGACCATATATAGTAGAAATTAGGTTAGGTACCCTGTCCTGGTCTGGACCAAATCCCTGAGCAGGAAACCTGCAGAGTTTGCCTAGGGGAGACATATTGATATGATAGAAAGTTCTGATTAGGTACAGTGGCATGTGCCTGTAATCGCAGCCACTGAAGAAGCTGAGGCAAGAGGCCAGCCTGAGCAACATCACAAGACCCCCATCTCAAACAAAATAAAACAAAGCCACCAAGAAAGTTATGAAAGTTCAGGAGGCTTGAGTTCTCCAACTAGCCAATCATGTGACCATAGACTAACTACTTCATCTTTCTGGGATAACCTTGGTATTCTCATCCAGATACTCATAAAGGCTGAGTTGAACCTTATCAATGATCGTTTCTCCTTAGTTACACATTAAAGTTGTCTGTGGAACTATGAAAAACCTAACTAAAAACCAGTCCCATCCCGAATCCCAGAGATAGGATTTAGCTGGCTTGGGATATAGTTTGGTACTGGCAAATTTATTTTAAAATTATCTAGGTGATCTTTATGTGCAGGTCAGATCAAGGACTAGTGAACTAATTTATAATATTTTTTTTTCTTTCTGTTCAACATTTATGGGTCCTGATTTGGGGCACTTTTCTCAAGCCTGCTACACCACCAGAAATTCTCACTGGCATCATTCATGAACGTTAGAATCATTGTTCTCAAAGCCAATCCCTGGTCCAGCAGTGTCCACATCACTTGTGGACATATTAGAACTGCAAACTCTTAGGTTCCACCCCAGACAGCAGGCCAGAAACACCAGAGGGCCCCAGCCATCTGTGTTCCAGCAAGACTTCCAGGTGATTCAAAATCCTTAATAAATTAAAATGTAAGTAGAAAAAATAGTTGTTATTAACAAATAGTTTTAGATTTGCTTTTAGATCTAGAGAACTACCCTGAGAAAATGGAATATAGAACAGATAAGTCAGGAAAAGAGGTTTCCAAGAAAGGAAAAGCCTGGATTACATCCAGGTGCAGGGAACACTGGGAAATGTATGGAGTTTGTGTGTGTATGTGTGTGTGTGTGTGTGTGTGTGTGTGTGTGGTGAGGAGTTCCAATAAATAGATGGATCAGAAACCCTAGAAACCATCCAGTTGTGATTCTAAGTCCTTGTGCCTTGAAAGCTAATGTAAGTTTACTGAATTATAATAAACTATGGATGTGTCTGATGGATTCAAAACTCCTTCCCCAGCAAATGTTACATAGGATAAATGTAGGTTTATATCCTCCTTCCACACTAGATTTCACACAACACGTAGGTGGAAGCTGAGAGGTAAAGGACCCAGCCATGGACTCTTCTCCCATAGGCTACTTGCTGGGTGCATCACCTCATCCCTGTGGTAGCTGGAAGGAGATAATCCCTGACTCGAATAAATTAAAAAAAACATCCTCTTGTGAGGATGTTAATCCCAGGCGACATCACCAGGCTGAACAGACAGCTCAGGAGAAAAAGAAAAGTGGAGGATCTGGAAAATCGTGACACTAGGCCTTAAGCAGAGGCCGCGCCTTCAGATTTGTGCCTGCTGATCCCGCGCTGGGGGTCCCCTGCCACCAACAGGCAGATGGAGGCTTGGGGAGCATCCCTCAGGGAACCCCAATAACCACCCCTCCTCCGCCTTTACACTTCCTTCCTCACCCTTTCTCCCTCTCTCAGCCTCGCCAGCAGAAGCCGGCGGCACGCCAGGACTCAGCAGAGAAGGGCTGGGATTGCGGTAGATGAACCCTGCAGCGACCTTCTGCCATCTGCCCCAACCCTCTGCTTGCGGTTCCAAGGGTGGACAGAAAGGCAATTTACAAGAAAAACAAACACAAACCCCCCTCCCCGCCGGCTTCTTGTCGCTGATTTAAACGAACCAACTGAGGTCACTGCAATGGGTGGAGGGAAGCAGGAATTAGGAATACCAGCGACAGGCAGAGGAGAGGACCAAAGCGGGGACAGAGAGCCGACCTCTCTCCCTACCCCCCCGGATCCTCTGGACGAAGGGAGACAAGAAAAACCCAGCAGAGGCTTAGTCTGTTCCGGGGGCCTCGGTCCTCCACCCGCAACCCAAGCGCCACCCTGCGCCCAGCACTTACTCGACCTGCAGCGTGGTGGGCTTAATCTTCACCTCCACCTTGTAGGAGGAGCCGGTGAGCAGCTTGATGGTGCGGTTCTGGCCGAAGCGCTGTCCGTCCACCTTATAGAACACCGGGCCATCGTTGGGTTGGATGCGCAGCGCGATGGAGAGGCGCACCAGGCCCGGCAGGTCCCCCATGGCTGAGCTAGGGGCTGGCGCGGCGGCTCCGGGGGGCGGAGGACAGCTGCGGCAGCGACCAGGCGGCTGGAGCGCGGTGGGCGGAGAGGAAGCGCGGGGAGGGGATGGGAGGTGGTGAAAGGGAGGCAGCAACTAGGAACCGTCGCCGCCGTCCGCCGGGCTTTTCAAGCAGCAGCCCGGGAGGCAGTGGCCCCCGGCCGCAAAGGGCAAGGAAGCCGGCCCCAGACGCCGCCCGGAGAGCGCGACCTGCCCCATCCCCCGCTCCCCTTGCTGCGCCCTCCACGCACGCGAGGGCTCGCTGCGACCCGCTGGCAGCCGAGCAAATCAGCACAGCTGGGGGCGAGAGAGTTAATCCTGTTTACGCACCACAATCCCCTTCAACTGGGGAAGCGGACATTTAGGCTCCTCCTAGAACAGCACTGGGCGGGACGAGAGGATGTAGGGGACGGTAGGCATTGGGATTAAGGGACTGCTAACCGAGGAGCGAGACCCTCTGAATCTAGATCGCCTGGGTCATCCGGAGAGTGTGGATTCTGTTGCGGGCAGAACTGGCCCCAGCCCGGCAGGAGAAGACTGAGAGGGGGAAAGGGAGGCGGGAGACGGGAAGTGGGTTAGGAAACCGCTAGTTAGTGATTAAAATTTCAGGAAATAAGTCTTTCCAAAGCTCGGGGGAAATGGCCGTGGGAAAGCGCAGTTCCATCTAATGTGGGTTGAGAGCCACACTGGATTAGAAATGTACGTAAGAAAAAGAACCCTACTCAAGGAGCTACACCTTCTTGTAGGTGTGTATTTCTTTTATACATATCTTGTCTCAAGAATGACACGGTGTAATTAGTCACATGTATTTACACATCTCAAAGGATGAGCTGTTAACCCTGTAAAAGGCAACTGTCATGTGCCTAAAGCATTGCTGCTGACAAAGGCCAAGAGGAGGAATGCATTATTGGCAAAGTACCCATGTGTCACCGTACAGTTTAGATTTGCATATTAAGCATGATTTGAAAGACCTTAAGTAGAAACTGGTCGACAGTTGGTGATTTGGGGAAGCAAGGGGAGACCAAGCGTATTGGGGCTGGAAGTGGCTTTAGATGGCCGAGATTGAATACCTGCTTCAGCACCACCTAAGTGGATAGTACCAGAGCCGCTGAACACACCTGGGAAAGGCAGGAGCGGATTAGTGAGAGCAGTCATAGCCTGATGGGTCTGTAAGTTTTTATTGACCCAGGTCAGACTGCTTTCCTTTAAAAATAATAAACTGTATGTATGTGTATAAATGTGTATGTGGTATTGGTGTTCAGAAATGTCACCCAATAAAGAATTGGGTGACAATACTACGGAGTTTTATACAACAATTAAAATAACTAGTTATATCTAACATTGACAAACATGCTAAAGTTTAATAATTAAAGTGATTGGAGAACTGTGGAAGCCTCAGAGTGGGATTTTTGTTTTGTCGGTTGCACAGAACAGTTCCTGGGTTATAGTAGGTGTTTCATAAATATTTATTGAATTGAATTGATGTCCTTCAAAACTTGGTCATATTTAAATTATTCCACATTTTAAAAGTAATTAGATTCTTGTGATTTACCTGGAATAAAGAGAAAAAATTCTTGTTGCAAATATCCATCCACAGTTATTTTAACACACTGGAAAATACTTTAAACCACATAACATTTCAAAATGTTTTTATTAGCACTTTTAAAAGAATGAGCGTGTACACAGTGTACTTAATATAAATTGCTTTGGTGGTTGGGTAGTGAAAAGAAGGTGAATATCCTTTGGGAATTAAAAACCTTTTTAGAAATTTCACTTTTTTCCCCCTTCAATCTTTCGTTCAGTGTTCCACAGTCTCAAATCAGCTTCCACCTGTGTATTGAAAAATGATGACTTGGAATGAGATGTTTCCTGTTTAAAACCTGGCTCAACCACTTAAATGTTACTTTATGCAAAGCACTTAACATCTTTGTGTTTCAGTTTTCATTATTTATAAAATGGGGATTAAAGTGCTTCTTTCTCAACATTGGGAGAATTAAATCAGAAAGTGAAACCAAAAAATAATAATAAGCTGCTTTTCAAATATGAGGTGTTACCAGTGCTGGATAACATCCATTAGGAATCATATTTTCAGATACATACAATGCAGTGTTTTTGGATTTAATTAATGTAAAAGGAACTGGAAAATTTGTCATCACTAATATCTATGTGCAAAGAATATGATTATGGTATCTAATGGATCTGTGTTTATACCAGATCTGCTGATTACAAGTTACATTAACCTCTCTGAGACCAGTTCTTCCTTTCTAAAATGATGATGATGATATATATGAAGCTCATAGAATCAATTGAGTAAAATTCGGAAGAGTATCATTCACATAGAGACACTAACTAAATTGTAGTTATTTTTATTTAAAACATACTATACGTTTTTAAGGTCCTGGTGCTTTCAGCTTTATGTAGATTCATTAGTTAATGAATTTATACACTGTTTATCAATAGGACAACCATTATTACCAGTCTTTTGGAAATGGGAATTTGAGCCCAAGTACATAATGGACTTGGCTATCATTCAGAGGAGTCAGATGCTGTGGTCTGAATGTTTGTAATCACCCCAAACACATAGTTTGAGACTTAATCCCCATTAGCATGAGGGGTGGAACCTTCAGGAGGTGTTAGGTCCTGAGAGTGGCCCTCAGGAATGGGATCAGTGCCCTTATAAATGGGGTCTGAGGAAGCTTATTTACCCCCTTTCCACCATGTGAGCAAGAAAGTGCCATCTATGAAGCAGAAGAGAGTGAGCTCTTACCAGACACCAAATTTGCTGAAGCCTTGACCTTGGACTTCCCAAACTCCAGACCTGTGAGCAATAAATTTCTGTTGTTTATTAATTACCCTAAGGTATTTTATAATAGTACCCTGAATGGACTAAGACATTAGGCTAACAACACTACCAGTCCCATTCTCTCTGCCGAGTTCATATTACAGGCTTGACAACATGGGGTGTATGTGTGTGCACACATGCAAGTGTGTATGAAAAATAAAGGAGTTAAGTGTGCTGGAGTTGGATCACACACACAACACAACTATGTATTGAGTCATAATATGTGTTGGGTTTGAATCACACACACACATGCACACACATATGCACAATCAATGGCAGCATACTTTCTTTTTCATTCATGTCTACCTTCAGGAGCAGTTTAATTAACATCTTCAGGAGTTATTCCTTATTTTTACTTTTGAGTTAGTGTCAATGATTTTTGACGTGCTGGACTCCTTCCCTTCCCTGCCTCATGATGCATTTCCACCTTAACCAGCACATTTTACATGCTAAACTTTCTCTCCTGATCTGATGTGATAGACTTGGAGACAAACCTTTCTCCTGGACCCATACTGAGGAGCGCATGTCCTTTCTAGGCCCAAAGGCTCTTGTAGTCATGGTGAGGAGCAATAGGCTTCCTGTTTGTCTGTGAGACTCCTGGGGGAATCTGGTTACCTCCTCACACAGTGGGGTAGGCAGGATCCACTTCTTGGATCAGTGGCAGTGATCCTAATATCAGGTTATGTTTCCCTTTGTTCTGGACAAATTTAGCATAGCAATTTACATTTCAAATAAAACTTACACTGTTTATTGCTATGGATATTATTTGAATAACCAGAATAGCCTCACTCATTTTTTTCCACCAATGTAAGTAAATATTTAATTAAACTAGATTGCATAAAGACCATTTTCTACTTTTTCTGTTCTTAACACATTTAGCTATGCTGAATAGCCAGTGTTCCATGGAGAAAGAATGTAAATATCCTTACATTAGATGCAAATATCTCTACTAAAAACCACCACCACACTGATACTCACAGTTTTATACTTCCAGGTTCAAACATTTTTCTAAGCTCTCAGTTCAGATAGCAACTCCCCACAGATACCCCTACTTAGGTGTTTAGTAGGTATCCCAGTCTTAATATGGCCGAAAGAGAATTCTTGATTCTTTTACTTCAAGCTCATGCTCCCTGAGGGTTCTTATCTTAATAAAAGATACCACACTTGACTCAGTTGTTCAGGTAAAAAGTATTGAAGTCCTTCTCGAATCCTTTCTTTTTGCCCATTAGGAAGTCCTACCAGCTCTTCAAGATCAGCCCTGCCTCCATTACTTCTCCCAATTTCCACTGTTACCACTCAAGTAAAGGCCATGGTCATCCCTCGCACAGAGCACTACCCATGCCATCCTGGTCTTTTTGCTTCCGATTTTTACTCTTAGCGTCTATTGTAAACATCACCTCGTCCAGGCAGGATCCTGTCTGCCCCATGACTAGGTGATTCCCTGAAGAGTCTCACAGACAAACAGAAGCCTATGGCTCATTGCCATGGCTACAAGATCCTCCAGGGCCTAGGAAAGGCCTGGGCTCCTCAACATTGGTCCAGGAGGAAGGTTTGTCTTCAGTGTCGCAAATCAAACCAGGAGAGAAAGCCTCATACATATCAAGGGCACTGGTTAGGATGGGCTTCATACCTATGTCCTCGTCCTAACTTGCTTTCTTCCAGAGCACATATCATCCATTGAAAAACTTGCTTTCATGAATGTTGCTTCTCCCACCACAGCTGTAGGTCAGAGATTCTATCCTGTTTATATATCTATTTCCTCAGTACTTAGAACAGTTCCATAAATAGGGTCACTTAATGTTTGTGAATGAGGGCTGGGGTGCTGCTCAGTGGCAGAGCACTTGCCTAGCACATGCGAGCCACTGGGTTCAATTCTCAGCATTGCATATAAATAAATAAAATAAAGGTCCATTACCAATTAATATATATATAATATATTAAAAATATATATAATATAATATTTGTTGAATGAATGAATATATAAATTAATTCTTCAACATTATTTGCAAATTCTTCCCATCTATCAAGGTTCAAGCTAAGTGCAAACTTCTCCTTGAATCTATTATCGAATAGCCAGCACTTAAGTACTCACTGCCTTTGAAGTCCTACAGCAATCATGGTCTAGTCAGCTTCCAATTAATTGGAATATTGGGAGTCATGAGGGCTGGGAGAGGAGATGGTCATGGATAACTCAAATTCATGATAGAGAACTAATAAAAAATCTAATGGAAAATGAACAAAATATTTATAGGACATCTAATATTTTAGGATTTCCCCCTCTATAGATCCTTTTCAAAGGGATATAGAATTCACATAAATTGTTCAACCAAAAAATGACTGTTGTTGTTTGTTTTCAAATAATTCAGGAAAGCCCATGGAATAGGTGTATCTCATTGAACGAACTCTCTTTTTAAGGTTCTACATTTTCCAGGCATGATTTGAGATCCTGTTCATGATTTAGTTTTTGCTCTATGTTCCACCCCACCAATCATTCTCTGTCTTCACACTGAGTGACCTCCCAAAGATATCACATCTCAGTTTTTACAAATAAGGTTTCCACCTATGCTGTGGCCATTGGCCATTGACATTTTTTTCAATATGTCCTTTAGAAACCTCATAGTATTATATGAATATGGTTTCTAGACAAAATAATACTTCAAAGTTATCACCCGTTTTTAAGGTTGCAATTTTTTTTCTTTTTCTTTTTTAGTGCAGCTCAATCCAGACAAGGACCATTCCTTGAGCCTCCTGTAAGAAACCTAAGCCATTGCTGTCTTTTTCTTTTCATAAAACCACTTTTTCCATGACCCTTGGATTTTTTAATTATATTAAACACAAGTGACAAGGATCAAGGTTATTTAATATCTTGTCACTTTCTCAGTTTTTAATCATTCAAATGTTTCAAACATTTTCTTTCATGTTAAGATGCTGATGTATTATTACCAAGGTTATTTTAATTATACTCAAACATTTAGATGTTCAACAACAGCTCACAACTCAGTTTTCCACACAAAAGTAGCAGAATGTCAGGTTGGAGTACAATATCATAGGTAGTATTTAATCAGTGAGAGGTTTAATGCTTAGCATATGACATTTTAATATGCAGAAACTGGGCAATTTTATTCATTTTTCTACAATATTGCTTTTAAAGTACTAAAACTGAAAATTATTCAACCCACTACCAGATTATTATAATAATTATTTTCATGTACCACTTTATATAATTTTCCAATTGTTTCATATGTTTTCTGTTTTAAGTAGACCATAATTTCCTCTCCTTTTATTTAAGCCACAACACCTAACACAGCTGAATTAATTGGGATTCTTTTGTAAGTGGGTGCAAAGAAAAAAAGTTAATTCTGCGCTGAGGGTGTAGCTCAGTGGTAGAGTGCTTGCCTAGCATGTGTGAGACCCTGAGTTCAAACCCAGCAGAGCAAAAAGAAAGAAAGGAAGGAAGGAAAGAAGGAAGGAAGGAAGGAAGGAAGGAAGGAAGGAAGGAAGGCAGGCAGGCAGGCAAGCATTCAGTTCTAACCAGCTTAGTAGAAAGACTGCCTAGTATATTATATAACAAAAGGAAGAATTGATGAGTATTATTAAAATAACCTTGGTAATAATACATCAGCATCTGAACATAGAAGAGGGAAGGAATCAATGACCTCAGGAACAACTGCAACTAGAACTTTCAGAGCCCATGGTTGGAGAAGATGAATCATTTTGCCCCAAAGGAAGTGCTGTTTTCAAAGGAAGGGACAGTGGAAGGTTCTGGGAAGGCAAAAAGAAAACATTGAAACAAAAATGAGTGACAGTTGGGAAATTGAGCTGATATGATCCAACTCTAGTGCTTGAGCTCTGGGAGGACCTGGGAGCCTATGATCAATCATGAGTGCTACCTCTAGTCATACCACAACCCTGACTTTATAGAAGACATAGCTATGGAGGTCAGAGCTCAAATGGAGGTTTTTGTTGTTGTTATTGTAGTTTTGTTGTTGTTGTTGCCATATTGGGGACTGAACCCAGCGGCACTCCACCACTGAGCTAATTCCTGGCCCTTTCTATTTTTTTATTTTGAGACAGGATCTTGCTAAATTGCCAAAGCTGGCCTCAAATTTGCAATTCTCCTGCCGAATCACTGGGTATAGGGGGTGTGCCACTATGCCTGGCCAGATGAGAATTTTTAATGATCTCTTGAAGTTGGTTCTTAATCTAGAGTTCTGTGATTAATTAAGAAGCAAGTTGGTTAAAGGAACTGGATGTTGCCCACTTTCTGACCCCCATCTCTTCTCCTGTTATGCAGGCACATGTCCACATGCTCAGGGGCCTGAAACCCCCTCACAGTGAAACAATGTACAATCCCAGATTGTCCTCCAAATGCAGAGATGGTTTTTATGGATATGAAGAAATCCCAATGCCCTTGCCAGACAAAGCAACACAGGCCTGTAATCCCAAATAAGGGATTACAGAGCCTGAGGCAGAAGGATCACAAGTTCAAGGCCAACCTGAGCAAGACCCGGTTACAAAATAAGAAAAATAAAATAAAAAAAGGTCTGGGGATGCAGCTCAGTGGTAGAGGACTTGGGTTCAGTCTTCAGTATGAGGGGTGGGGGAAGATATCCCAATCTCCTTAAATCACAAAATACAATAAAATGATTTCCTGCTAATGATGAATGGCCTATCTCCAAGCTTCTGTCAAGATCAGGATCTGATTAGCTTGGCAGAGTGACCATTATGTTCTTGCTTTTCCTGCCTTATGTTTTGCAAAATGTCATTCCTGAGTAATCATGGAACCTGTGACGCTGACAAGCAAAAAGTAATAAACTGTGGAATAGATTGTGCACGCTCAAGGAAAATCGGGTGACTGAAAAACAGAACACAACTCCCAAAGATCAAATTTTCTCTAAAGTACCATATACTGTCCAAAAAAGACATTGAAAAGTATGAATGAGGAGCATATGGGAAGTTACATAAGAAAGGTTAGGGAGCAGCAAATAAACTTTTATTTATCTTTTAAGGAGAGAAAGATCCTATAAATTACTAGTTTTAGAAAGTCTGACCAGTGTTTTATGGAAAATAATGTGCAAAGAATTTCCTTCTCTTCCCTTTACTAGTTCCATATGTGACACATAGACAAGCCAAAGGCTGGAGTTAAGTCCCGGTTTTAGGGAGTGTCTGGGACTGGGCACAGATGAAGGATTAGGTTATGACTCAGAGCAGAGGGTTCTGAGGGTTCTGCTGTAATATGCAAAGGCTAGTGTGAGCACACAACACGTCTTGGCCTAACAGGTACTGTGTTGCTTATCTGTGGATACATAAAAATGACCCTGAAACAAAGCAGCTAAGCCAAGCATGGTAGCACTTCTTGTAATTCCAGCAACTTGAGAACCTGAGGCAAGAGGATTTCAAGTTCAAGGTGAGTCATAGCAACTTAGCAAGATTCTGTCTTGGGGGGAAAAAAAAAAAATGTATAAAGGACTGGGCTGTAGCTCAGGGATAAAGCACCTCTAGGTTCAATCCCCAGTACCAAAACACACACATACTCACACAAACTCAGCAGCAGAAAACAGCAAACATTTATTATACTGTAGTTTCTGGGTATTCAGGAGTCCAGGGGAGTTTAACTGAGTGGTTTGGGCTCAAGTCTTTCAGGAGATTACTTTTAGTCTTTGGGCTGTGGCAGAAATCATCTGAAGACTCTCTTGGAGCTGTTGGATCTGCTTCTAATCTCACAACTTCATCCTGGAAATGACAACCACCATTTCTCTATCACTGTTGCAAATGGAGAGGAAACTGATTTCTCAAGAGGAGGAGTGGGGATTATTGGGGTCTGTATTAGTCTGTTTTCTGATGCTATAATGAAAACCTGAGTCTGAGTAATTTGTAAATAAAAAGGTTTATTTAGCTCATAATTCGGGAGATTCAGGAGCATGGTACTGACTTCTGCGTGGCTCTGGTTAAGGCCTCATGGCAAATGGCATCAAAATAGTGGGAGTGTGTGTGGGAGTAATCACATGGTGAGACAGAAAGCCAGACAACGGGGAGACAGGCCAGTGTTACTCTTTGATAACAACCTACTGTTAGAGGACCTCACTCATTCCTGGAGACCAGCATTAATCTATTTTGAAGGCAACATTCCAAATTATCTAATGACCTTGTACTGAGCCTCAGCTCTTAAGAGGTTTCACAACCTCTTAATAAAGCCATATTGGGGACCAAACTTCCAATACATGAATACAGTGGGGACATACTCAAACCATTTCCAATTAGTAGCAGGTGCTGATCTGGAGGCTGAGTACTACAGTAATAAAAGCATTTATCAAGCTTGTTCTCCTTAGGAAACGCCAGGTGAAACCTCAAAGTTTTCTAATAGAGAATCCTAAAAACAGACACTTTTTTGCTTGAACAAATAACATTTGTATAATCACTGCTCTACAAATATTTAAAACAGGAGTCAGCAAACTATAACTCTTGGGTTAAATCTGACTCTGCCATTTTTTGTATGACCCATAAGCTAAGAATGGTTTTATATTTTTAAATAGTTGAAAAAAATGTCAAAACAATAGCCATACTGAATGACACAAAAAATGTCAGCATCTGTAAATGAAGCTTTATTGTAACACATACTCATTTAGTTTAGGCATTGCCTGTGACTGCTGTTGCTTTAAACAGCAGAGATAAAGACTAAGTGGTCTGCAAAATCTAAAATATTTACTACTTGTTCCTTACATAAGTTTGCCAACTCATGATTTAAAAGGACACTGAAAATTATGTCCTTCTTACTTGTAAGTGGTAAAAGAATACAATGATTTTCTTATTGATTATAGAGTATTCCTTAGGGATTAATATTATTTAACAAATAATACTATTTACAAGTTTTCGTTTGTTTGTTTTATTGTACCAGGGATTGAACCCAGGGGCACTTAACTGCTGAGCCCCATCCCCAGTCCTTTTTTTATCATATTTTATTTAGAGACAGGGTCTTGCTAGGTTGCTGAGGCTGGCTTTGAACTCACGATCCTCCTGAGAGGCTGGGATTACAGGCGTGCAGCACAGTGTCTAGCTCTTACTACTCTTGCAGGCATTCTGATATTGCTTCATTCATTCAGTATATTAAGGGACCAGTGGGCTGAACCTTAACAGATGGTGGGAGCTTCCTGCAAACACTTTATGAGTTTGAGGAAAACAAATTCTCTTCTTTTGTTGTATTTAAAAAATATTAAATGTTTAAATTCATCTCTTTTATATAAATCACTAATCAAAATTTTTCTTATATGTACTTATATATATTGACTACAAAAAAATCAGAATATCACAAGCAAAACATAGAAAAAATATTTATAGCCCCACCTAACCCAGGGAAATTAGTTATTTTTGTGTATTTCCTTCCGTCCCTTCCTAAAGGTAGATGTGTGTGTGTGTGTGTAGGTGTGTGTGTGTGTGTGACAAATATCAGTCAAGGTTTCCTGTCCTTTGAGACAACTTTCATTCAAGATCTCTTTTATGTCAAACTGCTCCACCATAAGAGTGGTACCACTTCGATTCCTGTCATGACACTGTTATTTTGTTTTTAAGCTTTGAAAATCTTACAGGAGAAAAATGGTTTCTTACTTTATGACTGAGTGAGAGTGAAGTCATATATGAAAAGTCAAAAATGCTTTCCATACATAGTAGCATAAGATTAAAGTGAGCTGGACTCTACATTAAAGAAGATATTGGAGAAAGGATTTAAAAAGTGGGAAAAAATATATTCTGAATATGTTTTATTATGTTAACATCTTATAGTTGTTGTCTGAATTACCTCTGAGCAAATAATAAATTACTGCCAAATAAAAAGGGGATGTCACCTACCATTTTATATTGATTATTAATTTTGTGTGAAGTCTTCAGGTAACATTTCCATATCAAGTAGGTAGATAATCTTATTCATAAGGCTGCCAAGTTTTGAAACATTAAGTATTCCTAAAATATTAAACCATTTCATAGACTAAGCAGAACAGCAATTCTACAAGAATTGTGGTGTTCCATGTGATCAAATAACCAGGAAATTCAGAATTTGAACATATCGATATATGTGTATATACTTATATATTTGTATGTGTATATGTGTGTGTGTAAACACACATGAAACTGTTGAGCTTTCTAGAGACTTGACTATAATGCAATAAATTTTCCAAAAATATGATATGAAATGCAATTTTCTCAAAATTTTTTCAACTGCCAAAACCTTTTCCTCAAAGCTAATATTAATAACACCAACGGAACTGGTGTTCCATAAATTAGCATTGGCATAAGTATTGAGAAATGTTGGATTAGATACATAACAGGATATTACCTAAATATCACTTACAGAAGGTATAAAGCAAAATTACACCATCTACTTTCATGTTTAAAATTAAAATAATCGAACTTTATTTTGTTCTAATTATGTATAATGAACTCAGGGTAAAGATTATGGTCTCCTGTCCAGTGTGGACTCCTTCTTCTGGCTTCTCTGATGACCCAGCTATCATTGGTGGGACAAGGTGTAGGGAGAGCAATGGAAGCAATGGACAGTCACTGCCCCCAGCAACTAGGTCCTGCTCAGAAAATCCACCAGGAGAGTGAATTCCTTGTCTCTCAGTCCAGGGTTTCTTGCCCTCAGCAGTGGCAATAGGTGTGGGGTCACATGAATTCATGAACACTTGTCTGTGACCATAGGGGAAGGAGAGAGACAGGCATGTACCACACCCAAGATGTTTTCCAGCTCAGTGACTTGAGACACCTCCTTTTTCTAACCCAGTTTTGTGATAACTGAACTATCCCCCTACTCTACTCATTTGTACTGACTGATCCGGCCCCATTCCGTGCAGTCTTAGTGGAATCACAGAGCACAGAGCTCCACGCTGATTGCCACTCAGGAAAAAAAGTAGTTCGTAGATAACTCTGCCAAAGGCAGCTTCCTGAGAAGATTGTCCTTGGTTTTCATTGCTGGGAGTAGGAGGCTTGGGGCTACAGAGCATCCTGAAGCTTGGGTGTTGTAGTTAAGTGATATCAGCTCTCCAGTGTCATATATATATATATACATATATATATGTCATTCATATATGAATGTAATTATATATATATATTTATTGTAAACAAATGGGATACATGTTGTTTCTCTGTTTGTACATAGAGTAAAGGCATACCATTTGTGTAATCATAAATTTACATAGGGTAATGTTGGTTGATTCATTCTGTTATTTTTTCCCTTCCCCCCACCCCTCCCATCCCTCTTTATATATATATTTTTTTACAGTACTGGGAATCAAACCTAGGTCTTAGTGCACCCTTTACTTTTATAATATGACATAAAAGGATAATAAAGTTATTTTAATAAAACAGGATTGGAGGCAGAGATGAAACCAGGTATTTGGGATTTGTTGGTTACCGTAGTTGAGCCTTAAGTTTAGCTCCGACTCTTCTGGGGGTTATGGAAAAAAAGTTAAGACAGGAAACACATGAGTTATTTTGTCTGATAAAAAGAAGCAAACATGTTTTTCTAAAGAGACAAGGACTTTCCTGGCACTGAATTTAAGGAGAAATCTTGTGTGTGTGTGTGTGGGTTCTTGAATAAGGTACATTGAGTAACTTAATGGATATTATCTTGAAATGTGGTTTTGCAAAAGACAGAATGTTCTTCAAATGGATTTTTAATATTATTATGTTATAAAACTGAGATCAACATTAAATCTTAACAGTGAAGAAATTTCTGCAAGAGACAAAAATAATAAAGTCGAGATAATTTTCGCTTTTCAGAGAGCAACCAAATGTAGGTTGATCTAAGCTCTTACTTCCACTTACCTTAAAGCATTTCTTCTTCCGAAACAAATTCCAAAACGGATATTTTTGTCATTATTTTGTGATTCATATTCCAGCAGAAACTTAAACTAGTCCAGTTACATTGTTCTTTTCCCCAGTTAGCTCTTTTTATCCTTTCTCTTCCCCAAATATCTATAAATTTTCTTTGTGATCCAAGTTCACCTCTTACTCTCAGCTGAGGGAAATCCAGCTCTTGCCTCCCTTACTCAACAAAGCAAAAATCTGATTTGGTTAGTGAAATAACTTTCATTTATCTTAAACAAGGCCTGTAATACCTTCCCAACCTACCAAAGTGTATTCTCTTAAGAACTTCAGTTTTTTTTATTTTAATTTTTTTTAGTTATAAATGGACAGCATGCCTTTATTTTATATGTTAATTTTTATGTGGGATTGAACCCAGTGCCTCCCACAGGCCAGGCAAGCGCTCTGCCACTGAGCTACAGGCCCAGCCCCCAGGACGACTTCTTCTTCTTCTTCTTCTTCTTCTTCTTCTTCTTCTTCTTCTTCTTCTTCTTCTTCTTCTTCTTCTTCTTCTTCTTCTTCTTCTTCTTCTTCTTCTTCTTCTTCTTCTTCTTCTTCTTCTTCTTCTTCTTCTTCTTCTTCTTCTTCTTCTTCTTCTTCTTCTTCTTCTTCTTCTTCTTCTTCTTCTTCTTCTTTCTTCTCCTTCTTTTTTTTTTTTTAATTTTTTTTAGTTGTAGATAGACACAATACCTTTTATTTTTCTGTGGCGCTGAGGATCGAACCCAGTATCTAACATGTGCTAGGCACGTGCTCTACCATTGAGCCACAACCTCAGCCCCAACTTCTTTTGATATTATGTGGACCATGCAGTTCTAAAGTGTTCTCTCCTCACCAAAAAACTCAAACCTACTCAACTAAGGCCGATATCCCTCTTTAGCTCTACCTTCTAAAAGGTGGAAATCCAGAAATCATAAAGGTGAATTGGGTTATAAGAGATTATTAAATATAGCCAGGTAGCTACAAGAAAGGACCAGTTAGCAGTAATTCATTTCCAAAAAACAGTTTAGAGTGGGGAAAGAATCAAACATCTGCCAGCAGTGGAATTGACGAATGGGCCTAAAATACCATATTTGGAAGAAAATGAACCACCTAGAAATATATGCAACCATACAAACATATTTCTCAATGATCAATGAAAAAAACAAGATTCTCAAGAATAAAAATACTAACATTTCATGTATTTCGACAACAAGCAAAATCTCTGTACTGGTTAGAGACACACACTTAACGTGTGCATTTGTATAAATGATAAAGGAAACAAAAAAGTGATTATTAAGCCGTCAAGATCTCAGTGATCACTGGTGGGAGGAAAGGAGGAGTATATAATGGGGGACCTGTGGGGTTTCTAGAGTGCTGGGAATGTTCTATTCCTTGACTTGAGTGGTTACACACATATTTGCTTCATAATTTTTCCTTAAGCCATTCATACGTTTTATGCACTACTTTGCATATTTACCACATGATAAAAACAAAGAAGAAAAGCTATGCAAGGATCCATAGTTTCACAAATGAGGATAATTTATGCTCTACTTATCTGATCACATTTATCCTTAAACGACCCATGAGAGTTGCCTCTTGAAAAAACAAAACAACAACAAGCCCCTCAATGACTAGGGAAAATTTTTAAAGTAGATGATATCACACAGTTAAGAGTGCCTGTTTATCCAGATCCCGTTAAAGACGAGAAAAAGCAGTCCACAGAGTGGGAGATGTTTACAATAAGGTCCAGAAAAGTCAAATCTGAGTCAAGAGCTCAGTTATGGTAACTACCTCATTCTAGAGGTCGGATACCATCTTTATGTCTGGTCCTGTTTGAAAAAAAGCTTCATTATCCTGTTTTTATATTATAAAAGTTATGCACATTCATTATTCACTGTAGGAAATATAGGCAATAAATATGAAAAAAAAAGTATTTGTTACTTTAACAATTTTGGTGTGTATTCTCTGATTATACACCTACCACCCAAGCCCAACTCCATTATTGTTATTTGGTTGCCAATAAAGAAAATTGACTTACTTCTTTATTAAAAGGATCTTAGAGAGTTTGTATAATTCAAGCAGAATGCTTAGGCCTCAGGATGCACAGTCACCATGGTATAGGTACCTCGGCAATCTCCCTAGGACTAGGACTCTTCCATGGATTGTTTCATCTTTTTAAAATCTTTTGTTCTTGAATTGTTACACTCTGGGTCTGAAATCTCTTGGAAAGGTACTTACTGACTGAAATGGAATAAATATTGTGTTAGTCAGTCCCACTAAAACCGCATGGCATGTGAAGGGGCAGTAATGAGACAAAGAGTGTGTGCGTTTGGAGGAAGGAGAAAAGGGGACTGTTTTCACCATAAAAACAAGAAGGAAATGATGGGCAGCCCAAAACAACAGACATAAGACCATCCTCTTCTTACTGTTTCACAGAGACCTTTTAAAAATGAATACTTTTCAGCCTTTCTATGTTTATAAGTAATCTCTTAGAATTATTTCAGTTTTTATATTGAAATAGGGCAAGCATTGGAAAAGTGCAGAAATCCTGTCTACAGGCCAAGGAACTCTGTGTAGCTATTACTAACATTAAAAAATGAAATAGTATCCCAGAAAACCTACCTAATCATCACCCAGTTCTTCCTTCCAAAAGATAATCACCAACCTGATGTCTAAATCATCAATTTGTTTTTCTTGTTTTAAAATTTTGTATAAAATTGAATCATACAATATGAATTTTTTTTTGGTATCTAGGATTGAATATTGAATCCAGGGGTGCTTAACAATTGAAACATATCCCCAGCTCTATCTATCTATCTATCCATCCATCCCAGGGATTAAACCCAGGGTACTTACCATTGAATCACATCCCCAGCCCTTTTTAAACATTTTTAAAAAATTTGAGACAGGTTCTCACTAAGTTGCGGAGGCTGGCTTTGAACTCGGGATCCTCCTGTCTCAACCTCCAGAGCTGCTGGGATTACAGGTGTGCACCACCATGCCCGGTACTGATCAGCATATTTGTAAGATTCATCCGTATCACTATGTTTAGCAATTGTCCATTGGTGCTAATGTTATATAGTCCTTCCATTGAATAAATAGAGTAATATTTATTTTTTTTTTTTTTACTGTTGTTGGAAATTGAGTTGTTTCTACTTTTTTGGCTAATACAAATATGAACAAAATGAGTTATGAACACCTTATATCTCTCATTTGGTGAACATATGGATGCATCTGCAAATGCTTAACTTCAGTAAATATTGACAAACTTTCCAAAATGGCTTTACCTATTTACATCTCCTTCACCATTGTACAATAGTTCTAGCTGCTTTACCTTCTTACCAACATTTGCAATTGTTAATCTTTTAAATACTAGCCCTTCTGGGAGTGAGTAAAGAGATCTCACTGTGGCCTTGGCGATTCCCTAATGACTAATGGGGTTGAATGTCTTTCCAAGTGCTCATCATGCTTTGGTGACATAGACATTAGTGTCCTATCATTGCTGTAACAAATTACCACAATGCTTATGGCTCAAAGCAACAGAAATGTATTACCTCATAGTTTGGAGGTCAGAAGTCCTAAAAGAAGATGTTGGCAGGGCTGTGTTCCTGCTGAAGTCTCTGGAGGAAAATCAGTTTCCTTGCCTTTCTAGATGCTCTAGAGATGTCACCATTCCTCAGCTGGGGGCCCTGACCTCCTGCAAAGTCAGCAATCAGTCGTCTTCCAGCTTCTTTCTGTTGCCATCATCACGTTGCCTCCTCCTGACCCTGAATTTCCTGCCTCCCATTCATAAGAACATTGGTGACTTTTGGGCCCAAGTGGATGATCCGGGCTAAACTCCTCATCTCTAACTTAAGTCTTATTTGCAAAATTGCTTTTGTCATGTCAGGTAGCATATCCATGAGTTTCAGGGGTCAGGTGGGGATGTCTTTGGAGGGAGGAAGTCTTTCTTCAGTCTGCCAAAAGTGTTCGTCCATTTCTTTTTTGCCCATTTTGTATTAGATAGGTATTTTTTTTTTATTATTGAGCTTTAAGAGTTCTTCATTTATTCATTCTAGATACAGAGAAATGTGATCTACCATATTTCCTCTCAATCTGTGTCTTGTCTTTCATTTTCTTAGTGTCTTTTGAAAAGAGGTTGTTACTTTTGAAGAAGTCCAACTCATCAATTCACTTTTCTTGTTAATCATAATTTGTTGTCCTCAGAAATCATTTTTCTAACCTAAAGTTACAATGATTTTTTTTTTCTTATTTTTTCTTCTGATTTTTAATTTTTTCTTCCTAGTTTTAGGTTTTACATTTAAAGCAATATCCAATTTAAGTTAATTTTTGTATGAGGTGTGGTACATAAGCATTTTTCAGGACTTTGAAACTTGAATAAATAATGTAATGGCTAAAATATAACCAGAATTTCTCAGGCACCGTGGGGTGCAGCGGCTTCCTGGTCATGGTGTTTCTTTAAGATATTGGGGCTTAGGTTGAGAAATATATATTTTGGGTTCCACCCCTAGTTCCTGACACAGATCTCCTAAGACCCTCCTAAGTTCTATAGTGATAGGCATATACAATGCAGGGCCCTAACTCCCTTGGAATTTGCTGGATGAGAGGAGCATCTTTTGTTTTAATGAGATGATTCTTGGTGGTCACAGAAGGACCAAGCCAAGATTGGAAGCTTGGAATTTTCAACTCTGCACCCCATCTGTGGGAGGGAGAGAGGTATAGAGATTTAGTAATTGACCATGCCTATGTGATGAGGTCTCTGTAAAAAATTCTCTGAACTATGGGTTTGGAGAGTTTCCAGATTGCTGAAGGTGGGAGCAGGTGCTTGGAGAGGGCACGGAAGCTCTGGCATTCCTTGTCCTATGCCTCTCTTCCATCTGGCTGCTTATCTGTATTGCTTGTTATACACTCTATAATAAGCTGGTGAATGTAAATAATTGTTTCCTTGAGTGCTGTGAGCTGCCCTAGCAAATTAATGGAACCTGAGGAGGAGGTGGTGGGCAAGTCCAATCAGCAGCCAAATTGGACAGAAGCTGTGGGTAACCAGACATCAAATGACATCTGTAGTGGAGGACAGTCTTGAGGGACTGAGCCCTAAACCTGTGGGGTCTGACTTGAATGCTAAGTAGATAGTCTCAGAATTGAATTGAATGGATTTAGAGGACACCCAGTTGGTGTCCACTGGAGAATTACTTGCTGTATGGGGACAAAGGTCCATACATTTTGGTGACCAGAGGCAAAGTGTTTTGTGTTGACTGTGTAAGAGAACAAGTGCTTTTTTTTTTTTTTTTTTTTCTATTTAAGAAAACATTTTGGAAATTCTCAAAAAAAAAAAAAAAATCCCAAAATAATAAAAACAACAAGAACAACAACAAAAACAAAACATCATCCTTGGGAACCAGTAAGAGATGAAGAATATGCTATTCTCTACCACATTTAAAAATTATTAAACAATGGGCCAGGTGCAGTGGTGCACACCTGTAATGTCAGCAACTCGAGGCTGAGGCAGGAGGAAGGCAAGTTCAAGACCCAGTCTCAGCAACTTAGGGAGACTCTCAGTGACTTAGGTCTCAAAAAATAAACTGGAGGTGTAGCTTAGTGGCAAAGAACCTCTGGGTTCAAAAATCCCCAGTAATCATCATCATCATCATCATCATCATCATAACAATAAATAGATTTATTGAAGGCACTGAACAAGAATGTGACTGATTGACATTTTTCTGCTTATATGGAGTTATATGGAGAAACATAAACTGAACAGTATGATTTTTATTTATCCCAGAATATAGCCTATTTAGTTCACATTTTAAAGCAGTTCTTTATGTATTTTTTCTCTGGTTTCCATAATGGAAAAAAATTCCCCCTTATTATTTTCTAATATTAGGTTCTTATTGGGTAGAAATTTATGAGGGGAGGAGTTAAATGTGAGTTCTCAAAAGACTCTGGATTTTTAAATGCTTACAATTTAAATTCACTTTTGCCTTTATCATATTGTGTGTTGTGTTAATTTTATAAAGGTTTACATGGATAATGCTATGGGCACTTGAAAGTTATAGCATCGGAGAGGAGAACAATGGCCGCACCCAGTAGACCTAGTTTCAATCCCAGCATTGGCACTTAGACTTTAGAGAGATTTTTGGCCTTTCTTCTATGCTTTAGTTACTCCTCTGCAAATTAGAAATGATGATACCTTCCTCAGATACCCGGACCAGGTGCTCTATAAGCTGAGCTCTGTAGAGGGGGTCGAGAAGAGACAGGATTTGCATTTTCAACAGCAGCCACTGAAGAGAGGTCTGGGCTGGATCCGGAGGGATGGAGAAGAGGCTTTCTCTAACTTAATGCTTTTCACCTGCTTTTCTGTAGCTGTGACAAAGTCCCTCCCTGAATGCTCGACTTTGCTGTTACCATGGCGATCCAGGTTCATTTTAGAAGGAGTTTGCTACAGGACAGATTGCTTTTGTGATTTGTGAAATCTCACTCTCTAAAAATAAGGACCAGGCCGTCTCAGCAGCAGTGACAACATGGTGGTGGGTAGAGCTTCTACCACCTTTCAGTCACACGGTGGTGGAGAGCCCATTGTCACCACGATTCTGGATCTCAGAATCTGGGTCTCATTGAAGTCATGGCATTTAAATGGCAGTTGGCTTTGCAGTTTCCTTCCCTTGGTGACATGTCCTCATGTTCTGCCCCTTTCTACCATTATACACCTGCTCTCAGACCACCTATTCTTATCAAGTAGACACAGAGGTCATTTAATGAGCATGAAACACAGAGATTCCTATAAACTTACTTAAGAAAGCTTTTAATGATAGAACACTCCGAAACACGAAAGAGTAAACTGTATTCATCATCCAGTTTTAACAATCATCAATTCATGGCCAATGTATATTCCCATTCAATTTCACCTTGCCTGTATTTTTGAAGTAAATTCCAGAAATTATATTGCATAGTCTAAAAATACTTCAATAGAAACTTGAAAAGATAAAGCTTGGGTTCTCTCTCCCTCTCCTTCTCTCTACGTGTGTGTGTGTGTGTGTGTGTGTGTGTGTACTTTTAACATGACCACAATATCATTTTTAATGGACCTTGGAGATACTCTATCACTATTATAAAGAATAAAATTATTGCCTTGTGCTTCTTCTCATGAGGATTGAACTGTGTAAGAATTTCCCTCCTATAATAAACAACTAGAAAATGGAACCAAATATATGTAACAACCATGGTCAGACAGTAGACACCAGTAGGAGTGGGAAAACTGAGAGAAGGAAAACGAATAAGGCAAGCCCTATGAGTGTCCCTACATACTTTCTGTGGTCAATTCCTGGTCATGGGGCAGGAAGGAGAACTGAAACAAAGCCTAGCAGGTTCACTGAATTGAGGAGGCAGAGATCAAAGTTAGGGAAGGCTGGCAAGAATTTACCGTAAGAGGGGGAACAGCTTGGGGTTGGTGTTGGGGAGAGACACACGCAGTTACCAGTCTGCACCTTGCTCGGTTTCACTTACTATTATATTCATTCATCCATTTGTTTATCATTTAAATATTATAGTGTTTCTTATATGGGCCAGATTCTGTTTTGGATGCTGGGAATACAGCTGGCCTTATGATGTATTGCCCCTTCGCCAGAGAGAGTTCCAAATTTCAGACTGGCAATCCAACTAGTAAGACATGGTAGGACCATCTAGCACTGTTTACTTTATGGACAGATGGAAATAAGTCCAGGAAAACAACATGCAAACCTCTTTGGTCTCATCAGTGGTCCAACAATTACTTGCTGGCAATGCAAATATAGTTTGCCTGAACCAAGTCAAGATATATGTGATGCATCTTGCCCTAATTCCCCACCTGTTTGTTTTTTTTTTTTAAATAGGATTCCAGTAATGTCACCCAGGGTTTTAGTGCCAATTTGTAGCTCTCTTAGTAAAACTGGACAGCCAACTCATGGAAAATAATATTTGACTTTATGCAAGAAAATGTTTTAAAGTTAAAACCCATTAAAACATAATAATTTATTGAGGAGCTGGGGAGATAGCTCAGTCGGTAGAGTGCTTGCCTTGCTAAGCCCAAGGCCCTGGGTTCGATCCCCAGTACCACAAAAACAACAACAACAACAAAAAATTATAATTTATTGAACAATAACTTGACTATATTTCAAAGCATCTGTTTGGTCTTAATTGATGACCTAAAATATACACATTTTAGACCTTTGCGTGAAGGTCTATAACTCAAATTTTTGCTCAAGTTTTATTGTAAGAACTGTGATGAAAATTGATTTATATGGAGGGTTGTTTAAAGGAAATTCACATGAAGCTCTGTGTGTGTGTGTGTGTGTGTGTGTGTGTGTGTTTATTTGTATTTTCCAAGTTTAATTTTGCAGATTCTTAGAGTTTTATATATAGTTCCTATTATCTTGACCCTCATCAATTTTTCCAAGTTGAGTAAGGATTTACTTTCTTACCTTAGATTTGTTGAGAGACTTTAAGAAATTGTTATATAAAAATCAAAGACTACATTTACCTTAGGAATATTTTATTTAGTGCTATATGTCTTTACTACATATAAAAATATGTAGTAAAGCTGGGCGTAGTGGTGCACACCTGTAATCCCAGTGATTTGGGAGGTTGAGGCAGGAGGATTGAAAGTTCAAAGACAGCCTCAGCAACTTAGTGAGGCCCTAACAAACTTCATGAGACCCTGCCTTAAAATCAAAAAGTAAAAAAGACTGGAGATGTGGCTCATTGGTTAAGCACCCCTGGATTCAATCCCATATTTCTTACCCCCCCAAAAAAGCAAAAACAAAACAACAGTAAGCAACCACCCCCTCAATAATTAAGAACCCACAGAAGTTTTGTTTGTCCTACAAAATGTGGGTCTTTGGGGAGTGAGGGTTGCCAAGCGACATAGCCTAGAGATGACTTTAAGTCAGGTATTGCATGGGACTTGCAGACTCTGGAGTGAGGCAGACCTGGGCCAAATACCTTTTGAGCTGAGTTGCCTTAGGCAAGTTATTTAACTTCTCTGTCCCTGGCACTTCATCAGTGAGGCAAAGATGATGATGATGAGGATGATAATAATAGCAGTTGCCTCATTAAATTGAGAGGATTAAATGAGATTAAAAATAAGTGTAGGGTTTAGCATAATACCAACACAGCAAACATTCTAAAACCATTAGCTCTTATTATTATTATGGATTTATGTCAAGCAGGGTGTTAAGAAGCATGTCATTTTTAAAAAGGTTGACAGCATTTGGAAGATTAACACGAGTCTTAGATGCATTGACATCTGTCCTTCCCATGCAGAGGTGAATTGTTTCTCTTTGATTATTGCTCTTAAAATCCTAGAAACATGGGGGCTGTGGCTGGGGCTCAGTGGTATAGCACTTGCCTGGCACGTGTGAGGCATTGGGTTCAATCCTCAGCACCAACCACATAAAAATAAATAAATAAAATAACGGTATTGTGTCCATCTACAACTAAAAAGAACATTATTTTAAAATTCCAGAAACCAGGAACTTGGGGGAGGGGGGAGGAATCAAACCATCCCCAAATAAGCAAACACACAGAATAACAGAATGTAGGTGAACTCTATGTAATTCATTGGAATGACAGAATCCAGGCGTTGGACTAAAAGTTAGATGTTATCTATCGCAGTATCCCCTCCCAAAGTTAATTGTTAACTATTGAATTAAACTCATATATTATGTATGAGTCTAAAGTATCTCAAACGAATGGGAAGTTTGCTTAAATCAGAATGAAATAGATATTATTTCTAAACTTCAGCATGTCAACATGTTTTCAGAAGCAAATCGTGATCTGATATCGCACTTGGTTTGAATTCTTCGCCAGCAACTTCCACCACTTGCGGTGCGGAGTGGGCTGCGGGAGGGCGTGAGAGCTCTGGCTCCTGCGGCGCCACACCCAGCCCCGCCGCTGCGGCTGCGGCTGCGCAGTCAGGCGGTCATCAGCAGAACGGCCGCGCTGCGGCAAGGAGGAGGATGTGCTGACCTAGGAATAACAGCTCGGAGCTGGTGGTGTCAGTAACATTTAAAATAGCTTATTTAAAAATCTTTTCAGTGACCTCAGTTACACTTAATACCACTTAGCTCATCTGGACTTGAGCAGGAAACGTAAGAAGGAAGGGTGACAACTGGAACTCCAAGCAGCATACAGAAGCCCATTTTAGGAATGAACTTGTCTGAACAAGTTGAATATTGAAGATCCCCTCGGTATCTAGTAACCATGATGCAGATATAGAACCCGTGTGTCCCCAGCTGCACAAGTCTGGGGAAGATCTAGCATCACTAGGGCAGTTGTATATGGTGTTTCTCAAGCTCTGTGCGTACCGCCTGTGATAGGACCTTGATAGGACCTCTTCTAGGTCTTCTGTGCATTTTGGAGATTCTACAGGGGATGACTCTTGTGGACCCAGACACAGTCCTGTCATCCCCATGGGTTTCCTCTGTGACCTTTCCTTGCACTTCTGCCCTGCAGCCCGTGTGTCCACTGCAGTGGGCAATGCCTGCTGAGGTTCTGCTGCTTCCAGACTGTGGGTGCCTGATGTCTGGGGTGTGGTCATCAGAACTGAGAGCATGTCTCCCTCCTAGAGAGCCCCCCTGATGGTGCTGCTGCTTGCAGAAGTGTCAGTGGGCCAAGTCCCCACAAAGCTGCAATTTGTAGTCCAGAGCCCTCATGTGCTGAAGCTCACCAAGGCAGGGTGCACTTTGGCAATGTGGGGTGATCTATTAATAAAGGAACACCAAAATTATACCCTAAAATTACAAGTACTGAATATGTTTCCTTGAAATTCTTGTGGACCATTATTAAACTTGCTCTTACTAAAGACAGTTTATTCCACAGCATCTAGATCATCACTGGACTAGAGACACGTTTTTCAGTCTAACAGAAATTAGGAGTTAAGGGCTAGGGAGATAACTCAGTTGGTAGAGTGCTTGCCTCCCAAGCATGAGGCCCTGGGTTCAATTCCTAGCACTACAGAAAGAAAAAAAAAATTGGAGTTTGTTGCAAAACAAAACCAAAGTCTTCAACTGGGTCGTGTTCTGTTTTTCTCCCACTTATTTCTATTGCATGGCTTTTATTTTTCTACACATACTTCATAAATCATTTTAGTTACTTTTTATTTTGCATTTAGATTTCCCCCCATGTTCTGTTATAAAGTAGGTTGCAATGAGCATCCTTACGGCTATTTTTTCACAACTACAAATTTTTCCTTGGGGAAAACATTCTAAGTCAAAGGGTTTGTGTTTTTTAAGGTGTTTGATACATATTATCTAGTTACTCTCTGAAATGGTGGGACCAACTTATATTTCCTACCATGCTTTTTTCAAGTCTGGGAGAATCACTAAACTCTATTACAATGTATAAATGCATTCTACTGTCATGCATAACTAATTAGAACAAAAAATTAAAAAATTAAAAAATAGTTTTGGATGTAAAAAAGATCATTGCAGTGACACATATGTGTTATAACAAGTTCAAAAAATAAGCAAGTGATTTAAGTATAAAGTGAAAGCCCTGTTCCTTACTTTGCCACTCATGACCTGAAACTTTGGGTATATTATTAATAGTTTTGTGCGTATTCTGCCAGACGTTCCTCTGTGCCTGTGCAGGTGGGAGGAGGTGATTAGGACATTTTGGCATCTGCTTCTAGTGTGTGAAAAGAACCCCGTTGAAATACAAGATACTGGTTTTAACGGAAAACATTCATTCACCCTCTTTTATTTCCTCTTGCATTTTACTCACTTCTGTACTGTTTGTATTATTTTCATAATCCCAAAACCTCACCGATATATTTACAAAATATATTAGAATTAGGTTCATCTGTAAGAGTTGTCAGTTGTTTCCCCAAACAATAAACAGGAAATTTATTATCATGTTGTGTATGCATATTTCAGAATACTGTTTAGAAATTTAGTTGAGAATTTTTCTGTTGCTGTGTAGAGTTGATAATAAAGGATCACCCTACATTCTTTTGTCTAATCTGCAAGGAACAAGACTTCCATTCACTAGATTACACTGTTATGGGGCGCAACTTAAGAACAGACCGATCACCACTGAGAAGTCCAAATTTGAGAGTCTTCTTAAGCCGGCCAGCTGACTGTCTCACACAATGCCCCCAAAAATGGCTATTGGGAGAACAGCCCCAACCATACGGTTGTAGGGGTTCTTATACCAAAAATTACATTAATCATAAGTGTCTGTTGCTATGATTTGAAATTACAAACTAACATCATGAGATCATTGACAGAGGGGGAAGTGGGTCAAAATGACCCTTACTTAGGTACAAACTAAAGAATGGTTACTAACATCCACACAATCACTTTTCACATGGTACATTGTTTAGGAGCAATAGAAATCAAAAGAGAGCAATTTTTCTTTTCATAGGAATTATCATTCTGTACTGTTAAACATGTCACACTAAGTGACTGAGGTGGGGTGTTCCCATGGGAGAAGCTTATTTCCTATATAACATGGAGTCTCAGAGCAAAATGGAGTCTGTTTAGTCATTTCCCTTAGAGTCTGGCCTATAACATTCTCATGGAGCCAGATCTGTCAGCCCATCACAACACTAGTTTAAGAGTCAGAAAGTTATAGTCCATGGGGCTAAATCCAGCTTGACACCTGTTTTTGTATGTTGTGCAAACTAAGAATATCTTTTAGAGTTTTTAACAGTCCAAAAAGAATATTTTGTGACATATGAAAATTATATGGAACCCAATTTCAGTGCCCCAAAATAATGTTTTAGTCTGTAGGGGATGCCAGTTGTTTCCCCAAACAATCAACAGGGAATTGATTATCATGTCATATATGCATATTTCATATGCATATGAATCACAGCCACACTCATTTATTTATGTATTCTTTGGTGACTATTATAGTTTGTATCTTAAATGTCCCTCAAAAACCCATGTGTTGAAGAGTTGGTCCCAGGGTAGAACTGTCGGAGGTGGTGGAACTTTAAGAGGTAGGACCTAGTAGCAAGGAGGTCTTTAAGTTATGGGGGTCCTGATCTTGGAGGGGATTGCAGTACTCTTGTCACTTACTCGTTCTATTCTTGCTTCCAGGTCATGAGATGAACAGTTTTGCTCTGCTATGTGTTCCCACCATGATAAGCTACTTCTCTACAGGCCCAAAACAATCAGGCCAACCAATTATGGGCAGGAACCTCCTAAGGTATTTGTTATAGTAACTCAAAGCTGACTAACTCAGTAGCTTTTGTGCTATAATGGTAGAGTTGGGTATAGACCTCATGGCTCTGAGAATCTGAAATACTTATTACCTGGCCCTTCACAGAAAAAGTGCACCAATCCCTGATTTAGATTTTCAAATGAAAAAGTTGGACTACTCAGCAGAAAACTCTGTTTATCAATTTAAAGAAGAGGAATATCCACGGTGGATACTGGAAAGGAATCAGAGACTTTGAGGTGCAAGTCATAAGTGGAATCTTGGAGACTAAGTGGATACTTAGAAGAATCAATGGTCCATTCTGGAATACGCAAGTGTGGAAAGTAGATGATCCTTGGGATGAGGAGTGGGTCTGTCTCACAGCATGCTTTTAAAAGTTTGAAAGTTACTAGCACATTGTTCTGCAAAGATGTTTTTACTACTTCATATACTCACTAACAGTATGTGCCCTTGGATTCTTACTTATATGAAAAAAATTTCAAATCTGATGGGCAACAAATAGTACCTTTTCATTGTTTTAAGTTGCATTTCTTTTATTACTAGTAAGGTGGAGATTCTTCTTTGTCCAATTTGTAAAATGCTTTTGCATGTTGTTAACCCATTTTTTTCTTGGGTCTTCTTTTTTCCTACTCGATTTGTAGGAGCTCCTCATGTATTATAAATAGTAACTTTTTGTATTTGATGCTTATTTCAAATGTGTTTCCAGGCTGCCATTTATGCTTAAACTTCTAAAAGACTAATACTAGCACTAAGCACTAATACTATTCACTAAGCACTTACTATGTACTATATACTCAGCCAGGAGCTGTGCATATATTCATAGAAACTTGTTGAGGGTGGGACTACTCTTACAGATAAGGAAACTGAGTCACAGAAAAATCAAATAACTTGCCCAAGGTCAAATGGCTAAGAAAAAACAGAACACGGCAGGCTCTTCATGACTTTTCCACACTACCTTCCACAGGTGTTACTCAACATCTCATTTAATCCTTTTTTTTTTTTTTTTTCCATACCAGGGATTGAACCCAGGGGCATTTAACCACTGAGTCACACCCCCAGCCCTTTTTATTTTTAATTTTTTTTTCTTTTTTTGTTTTGGTGCTGGGATTGAACCCAGGGCCTTGTGCTTACGAGGCAAGTACTCTACCAACTGAGCTGCATCCCCAGCCCCTTTATTTTTAATTTTGAGACAGGGTCTCCCTAAGTTGCTCAGGGTCTCACTAAATTGCTGAGGCTGGCCTGGAACTTGCGATCTTCCTGCTCAGTCTCCCTAGCTGCTGTGATTATAGGTGGGCGCTACTGCACCCAGCTTCATTTAATCTTTATAACAACAGTCCTAGAGGTGGATACCATTGTTATTCATGTTTAACTAATGAGGAAACTGAGACTCAGGGAGGTATATTTAAGTGGTAGAACTGGAATTTAAATACAAGTCTGCATTTGAAACCCATTTTCTTTTCCGTATTATAATTCCCAGTCATCTTTCTTGTACTGAAGGACCTTTCCTGAAAGGAGGAGGTTGCAGCTGGGTTGGCTGAGCTGAAATGGGCTTGGGAACAATTGGTTAGGAACTGCTGGAGTCATAGGACTTTGTGTCCAGGTCTCCTAAGCTCCTCTGGAGTTCTGCCCAGTTTTCTGACTGAGCTTATTTAGAATATTCCTTTCCCTCCACCCCAAACCACACATGTGTCATGGCGTGATACGATGTTATTACACTATGGCCATTCTCTAATGGGACATGAATCTAGGATGCTTGCATCTCATAGTATCTCTTTCCCCTTGCTCTGGACCACATCCTGCCTTACCCACTTCTGTTTTTGCAAACAAGTTGATGTGAATGGGGGAGGATGGTGCTAAAATAAACCAGCTCTGTGACAGGAGACTTTCTGTATCATGGGCAGCCTTCAAGAAAATTCACCTTCTATCAGGACCTGGCCATGAGATGGAAAGTATGTGGCAAGGAGATGGAATAACCAGAGGGAGGGGTCTTCATCCTCGGTACTGCAGAGTTGTGTAATGATACCAAAATGCTTTGACTCAGTCTGTTACATGAGAAATGAATAAATGTACCTTGTTTAAGCCTCTTTTATTTTTAATGTGTCACCTACATGCAAAGGCAGCTAATCAGAATACAGAAAGATGTTCAACTGTATTAGTAATCAGAGAAAATACAAATTAAAACCTTCAGATACAAGTTTACATTCACCAGATTGGGAAAAATTAGGAAGTCTGACAATACTAATAGTTGACAGAAATATGGAATGACTAGAATTCCACTAATGAAAAAATAAATTTGTAAGTTTTTTAACATTTTCTTATAAAATGCAATCCAGTAGTTCCAGTCCTTGGTATATCTCCAACATAAATGAGTACACATATGTAAGAAAAGACAATGTTCATAGGATCAGTATACAAATAAATAAGTGAAAATAGCTGCTAATATCTATTAGCAGGAGAATTATAAATTCAGGTGTATTCATACCACAAAATGTTAATCGGAGGTATAAATGAATGAATACACACAAATACATACCTCAACCTGGGTGAACCTTCAAATTATAATATTGAGTGATAAAAGCAATTTGCAGAAGAGTGTATATGGTATGATGTTTCTATTCATTCTCTGAGATTACTACTTTTGATAATTATTATTTTTTGTCTTGCTCCTTGCATTATTCTTTTCCCACAGTTCTTTTAGGATTGCTTGTTTTGTTTCATCTTAACACTTTTCTTCCTGTGTCTGGCTACCTTTTGATACCATTCATATTCAGAAATAAGGCACAGAAAGTCTGCTTGTGCTTGGGTGGAACCTGTCAACTTATGTCATTCCTAGTGGTCGGTGGGGCAGAGACCTGGCAGTTTTGTTGACAGTCTCCTCAATTGTTGAGGGCCGTCTTGGACAAGATGGCGCCTGGCAGTGAGCCAAAGGGCACTGGCTACCAAAATAAGGAAGTACCCAAAAAGGCTGCTTGCTTACTAGTTCCTTGGAGACTTATGACGTGTTAATGCCAAGCTCAAGGATTGGCTATCTAATATCATGCCTCGTGTGGACAGTTTGTGATTTATATAGTGTTATGCTGACATTCCTCTGCATGCTCTCCTGCATGAGAGAAAACTTTGCTATAATTGGCTGATAAGCTAGGAGCCTGGGGGAGGAGAGAGGGAGAGGGAAGAAGAAGGAAGATTTAGAGAGAACAAAGGAGACAGAGAAACAGGGAGGACTCAATAAATCTCGTCAAACTAAAGATTAGTGGTGTCCCCTTTCTCCGCGCCGGTTCCGCTGGACGGAACACTCAATGTCCACCTAATGGTCATTTCCCCAGACAGGAATCCTCCAATCATCTTGCAGATGGGTGTCAACCCAACTGCCAACAGGCTGTGCCCAAGTAGAGGGCAAGAGCTTGCTCTCAGGGGTTGGGGTGCAAACAGTATCCCTCTGTTGTCAGGAAGTGCTCTTTTTCCATTCTCAGCTATGATGGTTTTCTCAGAATCCTCCTTGTCTTTCTTGTTCATTCTCAAATGAGCAAAGTGTCATCCACAGGCTCTTGAACGGTCTCTCAAACTCAGTGGTCTATGATGTCAAAACTATCTTCATAATAATACTAAAAGGTTATTTGACTTTTAAACTGTCTTGACCTTTGCCTTGATAGTACAAAACAATGGTGAGTAACATTGCTGAAGCCTTAGTATGAATCTAAACAGTTAGTGCATTTTCCACCATGATCTAGCCAGGGTGAGAAAGAGAAGAAGGGGGAGGGAGAGGGAGAAGGAGAGGGAGGAGGAGGGGGAGGGAGAAGGAGGAGGGGGAGGAGAAGGAAAGAAAGAAATATCATGTACTTAAAGACATTAAAGTTACTAATTTTACTGAATCTTTACACTTGAGTACACTTGAGTACAAGTCTTTTAAATATTCTACAAGGAAAAAAATATTTGTGTGATTCTTGGAGTTGTGAGCTGAACTTGTTGCTGTTTTTGAGAAAACATAATTTTTACTTGAAAGGAAGAATGGCAAGCTATTTATTCTGATATGGATATTTGGCAGACTTTTTCTTGTAAAATGATTACAACGACCCTGTCACTTTGGAGAAAATGATATTCATTGCCTATGACATAATCCAAACTTTCAAGTGAAAATTGCAGTAAACTTATATCTACGACTATTATCTTGACAGTTTCTCAACAGTTTAGGACTATTTTGATGAGTTTGGTGACAGCATTTTAAAAGTGTGATTTAAAAGCATTTTAGAATAAGCTGTCATCACTTGGAAAATCTGAATGTCTTGATAAACCACTATTTTCCAAATCACCAATGCATGATGCTATCAAATTGTGCAGGAATAAAAAAACTTATTCAAAATACAAGTTAGACTAATAATTTCAATGTAATAGAGTATCAAAAGTTTATTGATATGGCTTCAAAATTTTACATGACAACTAACTTTTAAGAAATTATGAGTTTTGGTGTTGTTTGTAAGAAATATATACACGATTTTCTAAAAAGACTGTTAAAATGACTGCTCCTTTTTCCATATCTATGTGAGGTTGTATTTTCTTCAACGAAGTAACATGTCACAACATTTCAAACACAGAAGCAGTATGAGAATGCAATGCTATTTTAATAAACTATGTCTTGAAGAGCTTGGAAAAAATACAGTAGTATTTCTCATCATTGATTTTTTTTTTTTTTTTTTTTTTTTCAGTGCTGGGGATTGAACCCAGGACCTCAAGCATGCCAAGCAAGCATTCTAACACTGAGCCACACCTCCATCTCTGATGTTTGTCTTGGAAAACAAAATGTTTTTTGTGGGGGGCCTCTCTGCCACATCTTGTGGGATGAGAAAAGGGTTAACTGCTGGAGGATGGTGTTGGCAGTTTTTCTATTACCCAAAAAACTTATCTACTCAATAAACACACAAGAGCCAATACTCTTTTTAAATGAAAGGGAGCATGATGGGTCTGGCCATACCAGCACTGATGTCTTACAACAACTCACCCAACTCTTTTTTTTTGCGGTGCTGGGGATCGAACCCAGGGCCTCGTGCTTGACAGGCAAGCACTCTACCAGCTGAGCTATCTCCCCAGCCCCCAACTCTCTTTTATTTATAATATACAGGTAAAGGGGGCCAGGACTGGAGGAGCTTCTTCTGTGATGGACAGGATAGGGTGGAATTAGGGGAGGCATACTCTTAGGGGAAAATTCAGAAGGAGACAGGGAACCACTCCCATGCAGTGCCACGTGCTTCCCAGCAGTTCCTAGAATCCAGACCTCTGCATCCCATGGCTCAACCTAGTCTGATTCTGCTAAATAAGGACGGCATCACACAACTTTTTATAGTTTAATATTGTAGCTCATTTAATAAAGATCACATTTGAGGTAGAGTAACTCCAAGATTAACAAATATTCTGTTATTTCAAGCAGTGGGAGAGTGCAGAAAAGATGTATCTACAACCTGAAATATATTAGAGATGATGGCAAGAATTCTTTTTTTTTAAATTTTGATTCATTGTACATAAATGGGGTACAACTTTCATTTCTCTGGTTGTACACGAAGTAGAGTCACACCATTTGCCTAATCATACATGTACATAGGGTAATGATGTTTGATGGCAATTCTTAACCCAATACCACTAGTAAATACAAAAGTTAATATTTATTCATCACTTATTATGTACCAGGCAGTATGAGCACATTACCTATTTTATTTGCAAAACATATTTCATCAAGAGACATCATTTCTGCTATCATGTGATGGGGTTATTATTTTTGAATAAGCGAATAACTTTAATTTCTCAGTTTTTAATTTCTAGTTGGTAAATGTCAATATATAGACTCCACATAAAACAAAGCTCTTTGGGGTGCTCTGTAACTTTTAAAGATATAAAGAGGTACTAAGATGAAACGTGTGAGAATCATTGTTCTCTAAAGTAAGCCTCCCAATCTGTATATCCTGGTAGTGGGGGCAGTCACTGAGCTGTGCTGGTTGGGAGGGAGAGGGGCTGCATCTCTTCCGTAAATACACTTTTTGGCCATGGCCCACGTTCTGGGTTTCAGGAAACAGGCTTCTCACTGACTTCACTTTCTAGAAATAATTAGGGTCATTTGGATAATTTTTTTGTTAACTCATGTATGTCAAGTCCCTTTCTTTCTCTCTTTCTCTGCATATGCATATGAATATACTTGCCAAATCCTGAAACACTTGAAAACGTCTTTTCGAATCTTTGAACATATGTGATCAATTGACTGTGAGTCTGGGAAAAATTTTGTAGCTAGTTTTCTGATTCATCAGTTTGGCTTTCTCCAACTTCCATCCATTCTTTTTTTGTCAAATTATTGAACTTGCAACATGTTAAATTGAATCTTGGAGATTTGCCAGCAGCTCCAAAGCCAGAAAGTATTCCACTGGTGTCAAAAACTTATACATTCTGAGGAAGGTTCTAGACCAGAGCCAGCATACATTTTCTGTAAAAGACATGAGAAGAAATATTTTAGACTTTGTGAGTCATATGATCTTGGTCAGGACTACTTGGCTCTTCCATTTTGGTGTGAAAATGGCCATAGACAATATGGCAATGAAGGAGTGTAGTTGTGCTCCAAGAAAACTTTATTTATGACATAAAAATGTGAATTTTGTGTGATTTTTGTGTGTCACAAATATTATCCTTCTTTTTATTTGGAAAACCATTTTAAAAGAGAGAACCATTCTTTGTTCATAGACCCTACCAAGACAGGTGAAGAGGGAGAAGTGAACTACAGGTAGAAGTTTGCTGACCCCTGAGAGATCATTCACCATTCCCATAGGACTTGCATAAAGGACAAACAGGTTCTACTGGCATCACTCAATCATCAGGTTCCTGCTGCACACTGAGGTTGGGAAGGTAGGAAGAGGATTTCTTTGGAACCTGGTCAGTGTGTTCTTTTACCCCTGTATCTCCTCGTTGGGGAGGGGAAGACATGATGCACTCTTCTCACACCAAGTGAGAGTGTTTTCAGGGAAACATTTCAAGTACTCCCAGACTGGAAGGTTTAAAGAAGGAAGACCTGGGACAGAGCTGTCCTCACCAGGACACAGAGTTGAAAGAAACATACTGGAATAATGCTGCTTTCTCACTGCTGGAGGCTGAAAGCTTGGATTCTGGGACTGTATGCAGACCCTTTGAGGGAAGCCTGCTAGGGTAGGTATTAAAAAAATCCTGTCCAAGTTGAGCATGGTGGTGCACACCTGTAATCCCAGGGACTCAGGAGGCTGAGGCAGGAAGATCACAAATTCAAGGCCAGATCCTTGAATTGACAATTTAGCAAGGCCCTCAGCAACTTAGTGAGACCCTGTCTCATGTAAAAAATAAAAACGACTGGAGATGTAGCACAATCTGGATCTGGGTTCAATCCCTAGTACCAGAAAAAAAAAAAAATTAAAAAGGATCCTGTCCAAAGGGTCTAACAGGAGGGATGAGGAAACCTTGACAGCTTGTCTGCTAGAATGCACTCCACAGGCTGAGGGTTAGACAAGAGGCCTGCCTTTGTACATCATGGGAATTGTCATCAGTGTCTGAGGGCAGAAACAGCATGGAAGGAGCTGACCATGGTGCACGTGCCACTCAGCAGCAGAGCTAGCCAGGCAAGACTTCATCCAGGGCTGGCTCTATGGACACAGGCATGGACAACTGAATAAGTGGAGCTACTCATAATAAAGTCACTTCAAAAGAGTCTGTGCTCTAGGGGACTGTCTGTGGTCCTTTAGTGTCCCGACCCGTGGGACATCAACGGAGGACGGCGAACCTAAGAGAGAAGGAATGAAGGGACAAGAGACACAGGGAGTGACAGCAAGACAGGAGTTCTGATCAAGCTGCAAATTTTTATTGTTCACACGGGTATTTATGCTGAGGGAATGAGGGGTATGACGAGACGCAGGCTGGTTGGCTGTGTTCTTCTATTGGGCTCCTGATAGGCTGCAAGTTCGCGCCGGCAGGAAGGTGAAATCCCGGAAGAGAAGCAGGGACCGTGCCATAGGCACCATATTGTCAGAACTATCAGCCAGGAGTGGGGAGGGGCGTGCCTTGTGAATCTGTCAGTTGCCAGTTTCAGGGTGTTTGTGCAGGGCAAGGCAACTGCAAAATGTTCCCTGGGCTGCTGCTTATCGTAAAGGTCAGGACGTTCTCAGAATGAGAACTTCTTCTTGGTCCCTGACACTTTAGGTGATCATGAAAAGCAGAACTTCCTGATGTATAGAAATGCATAGTGAAGGCACAAAACTTAACAGATGCCCTTCTCTGCGAGCACTGGAACTTAGAGCAACTCTCCCAGATGTTGTGCCCTGGGGGAAAGGCCTGACGATGTGTCTTTCACCATATTCATCTTCTTCCTGAGACTCTGGACAGATCACCAAAGGGACGTAGTGAATGGGACTGGAGAAGGAGCCAGGCTAGTGTGATGAAGCTAATTGCAAGCTTCTGCCTCTACTCCAGGTTGAAAACTGGGAGCAAGGAAACCCTGGGGTTTTTTAAAAAATATGTTTTCAGTGTTTTACATTATTCTGGACAAAAGTTCTATGTTTATTATTCTGATTTGGATTTTTTTAAGGCTATGCTTTACTAAGAAATCTGTGAGTCCTGCCCAAGAGTCCATTCAAAAAATTTACTGTCCGAGTGAGGAGTGCTGAGGAAAAAAAAAAAAATTAAAAATAGGTGGCTCTCTGGTTGTGCTTGTACCTTAATGAATGTATACGATTCGGGGCTATCAAATCTTTTCCTAACTGCTGATTTTGTGTGTTGTCCTTCAGGAGGAGGATCTATGTATTTCAGGGATAGAGTTATCATGAGTTTTGTCCCTGGTCATGACATTCAAGCCCATATAAAGAAAGTAGGCAAAATTTTAGTTTCATTATATCTGGGCAGGAGTGTTTCACTGAAGGAAGGTCCTATTGCACAAAAGGTAAAGGTACCCCTTCCCCAGTGTCAGTCTCAACTTGTGCTGAAGTGCAGGGCTGGGGAGCCTCAGCTTGGATCTTGGCGGCCCGTTACCCCCAGAGCTGGCCACCACGGTGCAGTCAGCAAAACTGCACAAGGGTTCTGTATCCTGCAGCTCCCCCTAGCATAGCTGTCTTTAGAAAGACCGCCCTCACTCCCAGGCAGGAGAGCCACCCTCCTCCTTCAAGATCAGATGGCATGCTCCCCGTGCCAGGTGGGAACTGGCAGGCATTTCCCAGCGGCACTCTCTCCTGGACCCTGTGTGCCGTGCTTCTGCAGATAGGCTAGCGGAACTGACCTTCAGCATGGAATCTCAGCGGGCCACACCTCCAGCAGGCATGGCTGTCCTCTTCTCTGTGTGAATGGAATTCTTCTAGAGGATCCGCCCTCTTAGTTTTCGCTTGTTAAGGGTATCAAAATTTTATTTAATAAGACTTTTTTTTTCCATTTGTCTTGGCAATGATTTAATGAGTATGACACCAAAAGCACAGGCAACAAAAGCAAAAGCAAAAGTGGGACTACAGCCAACAAAAACATTTCTTCACAGCAAAGGAAATAGAAATATGAAAAGGCAACCCAGGAAATGGGAGAAAATATTTGCAAATCATATATCCAATAAGAGGTTAATGTCCTATATATATGAATATTTTATGACTAAATACCACAAAGAACAACAAAAATGAATAACCTCATTTAAAATGGGTAAAAGATCTAATAGACATTTTCCCAAGGAAGATATACAAATAAATTGGTCAACAAATACATGAAAAATTCCCAACATCATTAATCATCAACATTAGGGAAATGCTAGTCAAAACCACAATAAGATATCACCTCAGTGATATCAAATTGTTAGAATGGATATTATCAAAAAAGCAAAGAGATTAGTTAGGATGAGGACAAAAGGGAATGTTTACACATTGTTCATGAGAATGAAAATTGGTATGGCCATTATGGGAAACAATATGGAAATTCATCAAAAAATGAAAAGTTGAACTGCCATATGATCCAGGAATTCCTACCTCAAAGGGTAATTTTCATTCCTGTGTTCATTGTGGCACTATTCATAGTAGCCAAGGTATGCATCAACCTAAGTGACCATCAACAGATGAATGGATAATGAAAATATAGTGTATATACAAAATGGAATATTATTTGGCTTTAAAATAGAAATCCTGCCATTTGTAACAGCATTGGTGAAATTGGAGGACATTATCCTGAGTGAAATAAGGCAATATGCCAAAAGACAGATACTGCATGATCTCACTTATATGTGGAATCTAAAAATATTGAACTCATTGTTACTGTAGTTAATAATAATGTAAGTTTGAAAGGCGGAAAGAGAGTAGATCTTAAGTACTATCACCACAAAACTATAAATGAATAGGTATGTTAACAGCTTGACTGTGGTAACTATTTCACAATGTACACATATATCAAAACAACATGTTCTGCAGCTTGAATAAATATATATACATATATATGATTTTTGTTTGTTAAATATGCCACAATTAAGAAAAAGAAATGTGTCATCTCTAAATAGAGGTAGTTTTATTCTTTCTTTCCTATCTGAAAGCCTATTTTTTCATGTTATTCCCTAATAGCCCTGTAGAATATCCAAATATGTTTAAATGTGAAAATGACAGATATCCACATTTCATTTCTGATGTCGGAGAGCTGACATTAGAAGAGTTAACAAACTCTTTCACCATCGTCCATCATGCCAGCTGTGTTCTTTTTCAGGTTGAGGAAGTATCCATCTATTCCTAAGTTATTGAGTGTTTCTGTCCCTTAAGTATCTGAATTTTACCAAATGCTTTTACTGGACTCTTTGAGACAATCTTGTGCTTTTTTGTCCTTTAATATAAGATAATTTTAGGTATGAAAACAATATTGCATTCCTTGCGTAAATTACACTTTGTGATGTATAATATTTACATATTATTTAATTCCACTTACCAGTATTTTTGCTATTAGATTATTATTTTTTATTTATCCTTTTTGGTTATATACACCACCAAATTGTACCTGACATAATCACAAAAGCATGGAAAGCAACCTACTCTGATTCAGTCCCCAGCACTTCCCCACTACCCCTCCACTGATACCTTTTCAGTACATTTACAGTTTACATTTTTTAAAATTAGTGTCCTGTGGATACACACAATGCTGGGACCCACCGTGCCACATCCATGCACGCACATACGAAAGTTCAGTCATATTTCTTCCACTCTTCTTTTAAAAATCTGAAATCTGGATACATTTCATCTCCAGACAACCAGAGAGTTGTACCCTGCATTTAAATCTTGAACTTAACGAAGGCACCCCCTTTAAAAGGCAATCTATTTTACTTTAATAACTCTCAGGGGGTGAGGAAGAGTGGACGAACGTCTCCATAGCAAAAATCCACATTTACTTCCGTTAGAGCCTTGCTGAACAAAGTATTGTGAACATAATAATATGGAAATGGTTGCATCAGAGTTTGCAGTTGTATATGATGAAGCTCGAGAAGTTGAAGATGAATCAGAAATGCTTTCTTTTTTAATTAAGATGAACTTTTTATTTTAGAGTAGTTTCATTTATTTATTTATTTTTAGAATAGTTTAGATTTGGGGGGAAATTAAGATAGTACCGAGTTCTTGTGTACCTCAGGCCTTGTAAGTAAAGGAACTTTCTTTTTTGATATTTGCATAATGAACAATTGCTCTTTCCAGACCAAAGAGCAAATTTGTTTACTTTCCAGTATCAAAAAGATAACATGTCCCTAAAAGACAGCACTTGGGGGCAAGGGAACCGATACAAACATTTAACTTATCCTATTTACTGTACTGGGAGTCACTAAGTCCTTCGTTACATCAAAAATCAACAAGTCTCTGGGTGTGGTGTGCACTGTAATCCCAGTGGCTTGGGAGGCTGAGGCAGGAGAATTGAGAGTTCAAAGTCAACCTCAGCAACTTAGCAAGGTCCTATGCAACTTAGTGAGACCCTATCTCAAAACAAAAATAATTAAAAAAAGGGCTGGGGATGTGACTCAGTGGTTAACCACCCTTGGGTTCAGTTCTCTGTATATAAGTATCAGACTCTTCACAGGTTTGACACCTTTCCCTTAATTTAGGGTTAGTACTAGTATTGATGTCTCTCAGCTAAATTTAAGTCTTTTTGAGTTGCCAATGCTAAAGAATAAGTTTTAAAGAGGGATACAGCATATAAGAAATTAAAATTTATCAAAGTTTTAACTTCTGAATGGAATAGGGAACCAGTGAGATGTCAAAACTCATTGGAAGGAGAGATCAAAGACACAATTATATGAAGTAAAGGAATGTTGAAATCCAATTCTAAATGGACACGGAACTGTTTTTTTTTCCATGGGAGGGGTCTGGGGTGGGGAAGAGGGTGGAGATGATCTAGGGAAATGGAGTTTCCATTTTTGCAAGAATTATTTGCATTGCTATCAGTTATCCACAATTTAGAGATGCAAAATGATTCCAAGACAAGGAAAATTACAAACACTATAGAATCAACCCTATAAAGGTTTGCTGTAAATAATACAGTTTTGCATAATAATCTTTGCTTTTTGCAAAGTCTTACTTTTTCCTTATGCCAATGTGCTACAAGAATGTTTCCAAGGTTATTGATCAAATGCGACAGAATTAAAAGGACAGGATGAGGTTTGAAAAACTAAACCTATGCATATATATAGGAAAGATATTGGAAGAAGTTCTAATGATCAGAGCTGGGCCTGGGGTTTGACACAAGAACATTCTAACAGTGGTATTGACTCAGGCAGTTCCCTCTACTGACCACAAGGTGTTGCTAAGCAGGCATGATGACCCAGGGCAGGAGGGCAAGGAGCCCAGTGGCAATATCTAATCCATCCGTTGTTCCAGTGATTCACACATTTGGGGAGTCCCAAGATGTTTTTATTCCTGCACCTATTCTAAGGTCTGGCACATAGTAAAGTACTCAGTCCTGTGTCTCTTGAAATGAATTATTCAGAACACAGGGAGTGCTTTTACACTGTAGGCATAAAAAAATTTTAAATCACATGACATTTCTGTGTAAAGAATCTTCAAAACCTAATATTATGGTTTGTATCTTAAGTGTATCCCAAAGGTCTGTGTGTTAAGGGCCTGGGTCCCAGCGGATGAAGCTATGGTTGCCAGTGAAACTTTAAGAGGTGGGGCCTGGTGCAAGGGAGTGTAGTCTCTGGAGACATGTCCTTGAAGGGGATAACTGGATCTCTGCCCCTTCTCCTCCTTCTGCTTCCTGGCTGCCACAAGGTGAGTAGTTTTGATCTACTACATATTCCCTTGCCATGGTGTTCTGCCTCATTACAGGTCCATAGTGATGAGGCCAAGTGACCATGGATTGAAACCAAAATAAACCTTTTCTCTTTTTAAGTTGCTTATCTCAGGTATTTTGTCAGAGCAATGGAAAACTGACTAATACATTATCTGATCATGCTAGGACAAATGAAGAAAGTATTCCAAATTAGAATCAGCTGGTCAATTCAAAGGAGATAAATGTAGCCATGAATAAGACTTAGTCAATATATCGATGATGGTTTCCATTGCCTGTACAGATACAGCAAAATACTTGTTTGAATGTAGACACAGAAAATCATCCCTTTAATATTTTGATTTGCTCAGGTGCCATCAAATGTTATCTCTTCTACTTCCACCCCCAATGCTTTCTAATAATTACTGATGAACTTCAGTGTAATGAGAAATGGATGGCAAGTCATCTACAGTTTTATGTGATCTATATTAATATAAAAAGAAATTGAAAAATAGAGGAGCCATGACTGGTGGTTAGAGGGAAGAGAATGAATTAGGAAGTTCTCAGAGAGTCTCGAGCACAGAACTTCTTCCTTCCCCTAATGCTCCTGTCTCCTCAGTGGCCCTCAAGAACATCTGTTGGTTTTACTTGTCTAGGGACCTCTCCTTCTTCTACTAGTTCTGCACCTTCATTTTATTTTGGGAGAAATTCCCTGCTCCCATGAAGCATGGCCTCCTAGGGCCGTCAATCCACATGTTGCCCCTTCAGATTCCTGAGAGGGAAGCCCCAAGTTGAATTAGGCCACTCAGAGCCCGACCCCTGGAAATTGCCACAGGGCCCAAAACCCACTGGAATACTTTCATCCTGGTGCCTTAAAGAGACGGGCTGTTAGCTCCTCTTGGAATCCTGCGGCCGCCCTGGTTCCTGTCCCTCCAGAGACCTAAGTCTTCATTTTTCCTTCAAGTCCATGAGCCATCCTATTCTCTTCCAGTAAATTCTTATTTGCCTAGAATAACCAAACTTGGATTCTGTCAATTACAGTCAAAGAACACTGACTGGTACAAGAAGGAAAGGGAACTAGTCAGAAATCTAGTCCTGTGATTACTTCTATAATCTGTTGAACTAATTTCTGAAAAGGGCCAACTCTGGGATAATGGAAGATGAGGGATAAATGAAGATGAGGGAAAACTAACATTTATGGACATTTATTATGTTCCCAAATGCTTCTGAACACTTATGTGTACTGTTTCATTTAATCTTCAGAACGACCCCATTGGCTAGGTGCTATTATCCCCATTTTATAGATGAGAAGACTGAGGCACAGAGCAATTAAGTAACTTGCCCATCTTCAATGTCAGGTTTTCAAAATTACATTAGTTTTCTAGGGCTTCCATAACAAATCATCACATAGTGGGTAGTTGAAAACAATAAAATGTATTGTCTCGGAGTCCTGAAGGTTTCAAGTCAGCAGGGAAATGTTCTCTATGATGGCTTTAAGGGGGAATCTTTGCTTCTTCTAGCTTCTGGGGTTGCTGGCAATACTTGGCATTGCTTGGCTTGTAAATTCCTCACTGTGACCCTGCCTCTATCATCACATGGCTGTTTCCTTTTTCTTTTCTTATAAAGAGAAGAGTCATATTGGATTAAGGGCCCATCTGCTCCAGCATGACCTCATTTCAACTTAGCTATTTACGTCTACAGCCACCCTATTCAAAAAATGTTGCTTTCTGAAGTACCTGAGTTAGGACTTCTCTTTTGGGAGACACAATTCAATCCATAACCAAACTGTTAATAGGAGTAGGTCAAAAAAGATTTCTGTGTTCAAGCAAGTTTGGGAAACTATTATAGCAATCATTAATGTTCAATTTGTTAATCTGTAAGATCGTTTGCCAAATTGGAACCATAATGAACAGTTTCTCAAACAGGTTTGATTTCAGATTTGCTTTTTACAGTCCTGTTTTGGGTTGAGTGTTCACGGTGGGCACTATTCTCACACCCAGTGGGAGGCAGGGGCACCCTGTTGTGGTTCCTCTGTTCTGTTCTTTTTAAAAATTGTTTGTTCCATTTAGTTATACATGACAGTGGAATGCATTTTGATTCGTTGTACACAAATGGGGTACAGCTTTTCATTTCTCTGGTTGTACATGATGTAGAGTCACACCATTCGTGTAATCATACATGTACATAGGGTAATAATGTTTGTCTCATTCCACCATCTTTCCTTTACCCCACCTCTTCCCTTCCCCTCATTTCCCTCTACACAATCCAAAGTTCCTCCACTGTTCCCTTAACCTCCCCTTCCCCTGTTATGTATCTTCATCCACTTACCAGAGAAAACATTTGGCCTTTGGTTTTTTGGGATTGACTTATTTCACTTAGCATGATATTCTCCAACTCCATCCATTTACCTTCAAATGCCATAATTTCATTCTTCTTTATGGCTGAGTAATACTCCATTGTGTATATAGACCACAGTTTCTTTATCCATTCATCTATCGAAGGGCTTCTAGGTTGGTTCCAAATTCTAGCTATTGTGAATTGAGCTACTATAAACATTGATGTGGCTGTGTCACCATAGTATGCTGATTTTAAGTCCTTTGGGTATAAACCAAGGAGTGGGATAGCTGGATCAAATGGTGGGTCCATTCCAAGTTTTCTAAGGAATCTCCATACTGCTTTCCAGAGTGGTTACAACAATTTGTAATCCTACCAGCAATGTATGAGTGTACCTTTTTTTCCACGTTCTCACCAACATTTATTGTTGCTTGTATTCTTGATGATTGCCATTCTGATTGGGTAAGATGGAATCTTAGGGTAGTTTTGATTTGCATTTCTCTAATTGCTAGAGATGTTGAACATTTTTTCATATATTTTTGATCGATTGTATCTTTTTTCTGACACATCTTATTTTATTCAGATAGATATCTGATCACATATGGTCCAAGAAAACTCAAACAATAAATCAGATATAATCAGATGTTAAAGACTGCTCTTCATGCGTCATAGCCAACGATGCCACGCTTGCCTATGATCTCTCCGATATAAACCACATCCAACTTCAGTGGCCACCAAACCATTACACACAGCTTCCTCAACTGTGAGCTGTTTGAAGCTACCAGTTTGAGCCCTATTGACTTTTTTTTTTTAATAGCTGTAGAGATCTCAGCAGGGGGTGGAGGAATGAGCTCAGCCTAGCATAATGCTAAAATGTGACCAATCAGGGCTTCCAGGAAGTTCCAGCAGTATTCACCAGTGCCGGGGCCTTCTCTGCCAGGTAACGCACAAACTGGGCCATGGTTCTAGGGTAGAAGGTCCGTTACCCCAAAAGGTTGGCTGAATGTCACCCCCCTGTATATCTTCTTCTATGAAGTGTCTGCTCAGTTCCTAAGTCCATTTATTGACTGGTTATTTGTAGTTTTGGTGTTAAGTTTTTTGAGTCCTGTATAAATTCTGGAGGTTGGTGTTCTATCTGAAGTGCATGTGGTAAAGATTTTCTCTCCCACTCTGTAGCCTCCCTTCTGTTCTTGTTTCACCTCCTACCTGCTATGTCATCTTGAGACAACTGCTTTTCTTATCTGAACCTGAGTTGCCTTATCTCTAAGATAGGGGCAATAATAGACTTTCCCTATGGGATTCTTGAGATAGGCTGACAGGACCTGGCAGAGAAGTACATGTTCACTTAACAGTAGGTCCCTCAGGTGTGCTAACCAAAGGGTTTTGGATTTCTTGGTATTGCTATTAAACATTTTCAGGGTCTCAAGAACAATTCCTAAGCAGGATAGTTTCTACCAATAAGGTTTTCTTGTTCATCTTCCTCTTCTTTTCATCATTTAATTTTTCTGTCTAGGAGAATGCTTTTCTTAATGGTAATAAAAATTTGCACCCAACTGTATTTTTAATGTTTCCAGTATTAGCAAAGCATGGGCTGTCTGGCCCTACAGTTCCTTATTCTGCCCTTCCAGCCCACTGAGGGGAAGAGGATGTGATCATGCGATTGCCAGCAAAAGGGAAATTGTGAAAGAGACCTCACTGTGAAAAGGACAACCCACAACCGCCTGGGGTCTCAGAGAAGGGTGAGCTTCTGAGAGCACTTGTCAGAGAGGAGAACCGTCTGTCCTTCTGTCCATCGGCATGGAACCAAAGCAGATCAGAGAAGGCTACCTTGTGAAGAGGGTAAGTAGAAGCTCCATTCACAAGTCTGTCACTGGAAACAGGTTAGGGGGAGAATGGTGTCCGACTTTGAACTCTACGCAATTCCTTTTGGGAATGTTTTCTGCTGGACCTGTTGGGTTAAAACAGGAGCTCACTGCAGCATGTAGAACGTTGGGTTGGAGGAGTCCACACGTATTATACTGCCTTCTGTCTCTTAAAGGGAAATTGACCCAGCTCAGGCTTTAGCACAGTTTAATCTTATGGATCTGAGAATTCCAGACTGCAGGATCAGGAAAGTGGGGACTACGTTCACTCCCTCACAATTTAGAACACCCTTTTTAAGAGCCACACATGTGCATCCCGATGAAAGAGCCAAACTCTTCTATTGCAGAGGTCACTTGGGCAGATTGTTCCTTTTTCTTTTTTTTTAATATAAATCCACCTTCAGGGTTTGGTTTTTTTTTGGGGGGGGGTGATTAGAAATAAATTGGAAAATGATATAATCATGATAGCTTAATTTGGGGGCATCCTCTTAAAACTGATGCATAAAAAAACCCTTATCTTTTAAAAATTACATTGAAATCTCTTTACTCACAACTCTTAGTGAATTTGTATAATAGGCCCTCAAGATGGTAGAAGCATAATTTTAAAGAGTAGGAAATAGAGACCTAGTGTACTCATCTCGTGGTGTGGGCTCAGGAACATTAAATTTTGTTAATGCTGTTGGTCTTTCTTCTGATGCTGGCTGGGTGTGTTCTGAGTTGATGTGAAAAGCCCCTATGTTGAATTCACACATGGGACTTGTTGGCATCCTGTGGGCAACACCTATACACACAAGCATGCTCAACTAACCCACGTGAACCCAGCATTTCAGAAGTGAACCGAATTTCAGTACATCCCTTCCAGTACCATTCAGTTTAGTTGAATGAACATCCAACATGACTCTGTTTTAGGCCATCCCTTTGTTTCACAGTTTTAGCCTAAAATGGTCTACCTCTTTTTTTTAAAGACTATTTTTTAAACTATATTTTTTAGTTGTGGGTGGATACAATACCTTTATTTTATTTTTATGGGGTGCTGAGGATCGAACCCAGTGCCTCATGCATGCTATGCGAGTGTTCTATTTCTAAGAGAACTGAACAGCATGCATTACTGCCTAGTCCCATTCTGATTTTGTGCTGAAAGGGACCTTGTTCAGCTGGCCTCACTCCCTCAATGGCACAAGAGGAGACTGAGATCCAAGTCACAGGGGTGTGACAGAGTTGGGACCAGAAACACTCTAACTCTGGCACTGACTCATGGCACTGAGCTCTGTTTAGAAACCCAGGATTTTTGCAGAGCAAATTTAATCTAAGTCAGTGTTTGTAATGTATTTGCGTTGGTGAATTATGAGTTGATGCTGGAGGATAAAAGTGCCCCTGGCTGATATTCTCTCTGGCTAATTGTACAGAAGGATCCCAAATTTGAAACATCCTTTGGAAAAGACACAGGTTCACACCCAGAGGTGTATGTAGTTTTCTTATGATAGGCACCGGTGCTTGCTCTGAAAACCCATAATAATCAACGTTGACTGATTTGCCTGATGCACTCGGGCTTTTTGAGAAAAGCAAGTGAATGGAAACATTTTCTGCAAGGTTTTGTTTTTCAAAACAATTTAAGATATCTCCCAATGAAATTTGCTGTTATAAAGTTTGCATGCTTGTATTTTAAATTCTTTCAATTACAAAATATAGAAGATTAAATCTGCAATAAGTGAGGTTGTTTCACCAGAAAAGGAAGAAAATGGAGGGTTATGAAGCATATGAACTTAGATTAATAAATAACTTAATTAGTGAGAATCATTCTCTCAGATTATGGCTCGTAGATACCCATTAGAAAAGTGCCTGCAGAAAAACATAGTAAAATTTCACACTGATATTTCCACAGTTTATATCTTCAAATGTTTATGTTTTCAATTTACATCTTCCCTACTTTTTGTATTTTTATTAGGGACCACTTGAAGATTCTCTATATTAATTCTGTAATTTGGCATTTTGTTTCTGTTTTAAAAACTTATTTTCAGGGCCTCATACTTGGTAGGCAAATGCTCTACCACCAAGCTATATCTCCAGTCCTCTAATTTGACTTTTTTGGGGGTTGGGACGCTTTACCACTGAGCTACAACCCCTGTCCCCCATTTTTTTTGTACGAAGGGGTGCCTACCCACTGAATCACGTCCCCCAGTCCTTTTTCAAACTTCCTTTTTTTTAAATTTTGAGTCAGGACCTCGCTAAGTTGCTGAGACTGGCTTTGAACATGTGATCCTCCTACCTCAGCCTCCTGACGCTGGGATTATAGACATGTGCCACCTCATCTGCCCTGCTCCCCAGCCCTTTCTGATCTTATTTTGAGACAGGGTCTCACTAAGTTGCCCAGACTGGCCTTGAATTTGGGATCCTCCTGTCTCAGCCTCCTGCATATCTGGGATTATGGTTATGTTCCACCATACCTGGCTAATTTGACATTTTAAAGAAAACTCTGGTTCAGAAATGTTCCCTTTGTCAGTTGTGGAACTAAACCTGAAGCCAGACTTTCCAATAAGGTGCAAAAGTTCTTAACTTCTTTAGGGGTTAAGTTTTTTTCAGTTATTTCATATGTGGATTAAAAAACTGTTTCAGGAATCTAATACATAGCAGGTACCACATAAGTGACTATAGTCATTAGTATCAGCACCAGTATGCAATATAGTGAGGCCTCTCTAAGAAGCTAATAGGAATATGTGCTGTTTCCTGGGTTGGTGACCAAGTTAATCATGAAGAAAGAGCCATGAAAATCTTTCTCTGATGACTGTTTCTCTGAGCCTTGACCAGGTCTATTTGTGTGAAAACATGATAAGCAGCAATAGTTGAATCTCCCTGCTTTCATCTTTTTGTCTTATGCAGTTTAATATACCTGGGTAGTAATAAAGGACAACTTTTTCTTAGATCCTGTTTTATGAAATAATTTTATTGAAGAGATGATATTTAGGTGGAAAAAATATAACATTCCTGCTCACACAGGAATTTTATCAACTTAGAAATCTTGGTCTTGACAGTCAATGGGCTAGTAGCCACAAAACATTTCTGTTTTTCTTCTTTTGAGAGGTGACATTTCACAATTTATGTTTCCTCTTTGGCCTCTTAACATCTTAAAGGAAGATAATGGTTAACGGGAAAGAAAGCACATTTTCCTATCTTTTCATTCCAAACACCCAGATCTCCTTGCCTCAAAGTCTTGTCACTTCTGCTATTTCTTTTCCAAATAGCGTTTAGACCCAACTAGTTAGCAGCTCGCTGGTATATAAATGCAACCTCAATCAGTCTTTACCACCCTGTGATCCCCATCTTACAGTTGAGAAAATTGAGGCTCAAGGAGAATAAGTGACGTGTTTCCCTATGGAGCAGTTGGTTGGAGGATGACCTGGGATTCAGACTCAGGATCATGCAGTGTTCTGAAAGGCAGGCTACTCAAGCCAGCAAAAGGGAGGTCAGATGAACTTGGCAGAATCAGAGTGGGGCCTGGACAAATGATATTGTGGGCAAGACTGGGTTTAGTAACCTTGGCCTCCTTTTCTCTCTGATTAGGGGGTTATTTTGCATGTTTTTGAATCTTACTTCTGAATTGAAAATGTCCATATGCATAGCTTTAAAAAAGAGAAAGGAGCAAATAAATACAATAAATAAACTAGACTCCTCCAAGTCATTTCCCTCATTGCAGGAGGTTTATGGAGCAGGCCATGGGTTCCATGACAACCATTCCAGCAACCATTAGGTACAACAGGACTGACTCGGTGGCTTTGGGACTTGGATGTCCTGTGAGACTGAGAAAGCGCTGGAATTAGGGAAGTGGGAAAGAGGAGGATATGGGACTTAGGCAGGAAAGAAAAGACTGCAACAAAGTGTGGCAGAGAGGAATAGTCCAGGGCAAAAGAGAGAGCAGGAGAATCTTGGGTCCTCGTCCGGAATTCTTCCTACAGCTGCTTTGTCTTCTGGACAGGATGAAACATCCCAAGAGATCTGCATCCATTGCTTCGCCATCATGGTGACACATGTGGTGTCTGCCAGGCAGCAGGGACAGTTCTAAGTATTTAGTGCATTCATACATTCCGGTGACATACTTAGAACAACCCTGCACAATAGGTACAATTATCCTTACTTTACAGATAAGGAAGTTGAGGTACAGAAAGGCAGGGGGCCTCACCCAAGATCCGCAGATCAAAGTGGCACATCTGGTTTGGAACCTGGTAGTGTGGCCTCAGTTTCGAGAAGAGTTGAGTTTAATCACTTTCCATTTGACCCTCTTGGGTTCATATTGCAGTAACTTTCTTTTCCAAAGCGCTCTTTGCTGTGATAGGTGGGACTCAGAAGAACCTCAAGCCAGAATAATTCCACTGTTGTCTATAAAATTCTACTTGTTCCACACCCCCGCCACCAGTCCTGGAGATTGAACCCAGGGGATGAGTCACATCCCTTGTCCTTTTTATTTTTTTAAAACAGGGTCTTGCCAAGTTGCTGAGGCTGGCCTCAAATTTGTCACCTTCCTGCCTCAGCCTCCTGAGTCTCTGGGATTACAGGCACACACTACTGTGCCTGGATACATAAACTGCATTCTTACCTGTTTATATGGTGACCATTTTCAAGCCTGTGCTCCCAACTAGTTATGGTGCTAAGTCCTTTATCATCTCCTTTATCCTTTCCAATGGGAAGTAGCTAATTTGTTATCGTCATTTTACAGATGAAGAGACTAATGAAAAATTAAGTAATTTGCCCAGGGTCATAGAGCCACTTGAGATGTGAGCTCAGATTTGTTAGAATCCTGAAATCAGGTTGTTAAGCACTCCATAACCTTTTCTGTAGTACTTGTATTTCTTACTTAATATGTTTTTCTTAAGAAATTGTTCAACTTGGAAGAATTTATTTGTGTAAAAAACATACACTGAATAGACCAGTTCCCTTGTCTTTAAATAATTTAGAGAGGCACAAAATGACCATTTGTTTGGGATGTTATACAGACAGAAAGCTAGATGTCATGATTTATGATGCAACAGAAATAAAGGTTTAATTTGAGCAGCAGCAATTTAAAATGACATGTCCCAGGGGTATGGGAAAACAGGTGACAGCAATTCACAGTTCTGTTTCAGTATGGGATTTTGATCATCTAATTTTTTCATCGTATGTAAATTTCCTTGGAACTCCAGCCATACGTCAGTCTATGAAAAGAGAAGTTTGAGGGAAAGAGGAAGTAAAAGAGGTGTCTTCACTCTGTTGGAAGGGTCTAAACACAAAAATTCAATTGCCCCAACTGTCAGCCACAGGTTGTGACTTTTTTTTTTTTTTCTTCCCCCATTGCTGGGGATCAAACTTAGGGCTTCATACATGCTGGGCTAGTGCTCCAGCACTGAGCTCTAGCTCCCTCCCTTATTTTATGTAGAGACAGGATTTTGCTCAATTGCCGAGGCTTCCTTGAACCGCCTGAGTAACTGGGATCACAGGCACACAACACCTCTCAGAGTTGTAGTTTCTTTCAGTGGAGCTGGACATACACAGGAAGCCATGCTCAAATTTGTGCATTTGTCACAATGAATTAGATGTTACTCTCCCCTGTTAAATTATGAACTGAGAGCAGGGACTGGATCTTGTTCATTTTATACCCACAATACCAGGTTGCATCGGAGCATAGACACTCTTTTATCTTTTGTTGGGTGAACTTGAAAGAAATTTGCCTAAAATAGACTTACAGAGACCAAGGAATCAGGGTTCAATATTATAGCAACATTTTTTTTCGGGGGGAGGTACCAGGAATTGAATTCAGGGACACTCAACTACAGAGTCATATCCTCAGCCCTATTTTGTGTTTTATTTAGAGACAGGGTCTCATTGAGTTGCGTAGTGCCTTGCCATTGCTGAGGCTGGCTTTTGAACATAACAATCCTCCTGCCTCAGGCTCCCGAGCTGCTGGGATTACAGGCATGTGCCCCTGTGCCTTTTTAAGTATTAAAAAAAATAATTTCAGACAGGATATTCATTTTTAGATGATGGTGTAAAATATACTTCTAACACTTGTTATTTTTTGACTTGCTGGTAAGCACCAATGGTTGGCAGGGTTAATATGGAAATAGAAAAATAAAAGGGAAGTAGGGATAGCAGGCTTTTGGGGACAAATGTGTAGAAAAGGGTAGAAAAGGATGTTAAATGTTGAATTAAATCTCTCCTCTGTGGCCTGCCTCTCTTTTATTTTTCTATTAACAAGCATCTTGAATATTTATTTTGTCAAGGAACTCACTAATTTTTTCCTTTGAGTTATACAGAAAATTGTTTTCTGAAAATTTCATTCAGTTGGACTCTAGAACAATGCAAATGTTTCACACCTTTAAAGACAATTCTCATCTGCTCTGCCTGTTCCTTTTGGGGCTAAACATAGACAGTTCCTTCAGCAATCCCCCAAGAGAGAAGGTGCCATTTTGGCATTCTCTTTTGAACCGGCTCCAGTTTTATCTCAACCCAGTATAGTTCCCTTAGCACCTGACAAATATAGAATTATAGGGAATAGGTAGTATTTAAAGAGTGCTCACTGTGTGTCAGATACTGATTTCAGCAATTTACATGGATTGTTTCATTTAACCTTCCAACAACCCTAAGACATAGACATTATTATTACCCCCATTTGCCAGATGGAGAAACTTGCTTAAAAGTCACACTGCTAGAAAGTGCTGGGGTTGGGATTTGAGCTGGAGTCATCCAGTTCCAGGGCCCCTGGTCACTTCCTGCAATGCCCGCTTAAAGTTAGAATGTCACTTCCGTTTTAGATCCTACGCTATTTATACAGCCCACGATGAATGTAGTTTATTTGTTTTGACAGTCCACATCTATGCTGAGTCATAGAGCTTTTCCCCACTCAAATGCCCATTTCCCCGAATCTCATAGAGATTTAAAAAAATTTAGATGGTCCTAAATTCTTTTGCTCGGTCAGACTATAATCACACTACCAGGTTTGCTCCTGGGTGAACACCAAGAAGGTTGAGGTGAGATAGGGAAAAATATAAGAATGGCCAAGAAGATCTATTGTCAGGTTACCAGAGTGAAATATTGGCAAATTCCATCATCCTAATCTAACTCACTACTATCAGACCTGGAAGAGAGTTTAAGCTTTGTAAGTGGCCAATATCTCTTGTTTTTCGAAGTATTAGGTTCCTTATTTTGCATAATGATCCCAAATCCCAAATGGCACATCCTCCTGGAAGTTTGCTGACAGTCCCTAAAGCTACATTTGAATAAGGAAAGCACAAACTCACTCTGGATGCTTTAATTGTCTGCTGAGGGATGCAGGACTGACTTCTACCAATCTATCCCAAATCCAAGGCCAAAAGTCCTGAGTGGTTGTGGCAGATATTATCTTAGATAGGCCTAAAGTTGAATATTACATTTTATATTTGAAAGGATTTTAGCAGTCATCTGATTCAAACTCTACTCTGAAACTCTGTGAATACATCTTTCTTATTTTAGTCATTTTAATTTTTATTGAACAGATTTGTCTATATATTTCTATAAAATTATATTCCAAATTTTAACATATAGTAATGGCAAATGTTAAATGTATTTACTAACTATCCCCAATTTAAAAAAATTTCCAACCTATAGAAAAATGGGAAAACTACTACATTATCCATATACCTTTTACCTGGATTCATCCACTGGTAATGGGAGGGATGCATTTGCTTTTTCTTTCCCTATCCCCATATTTCTCTACAAATATGCCCATGTATAATTTTAATTATAATTATATATTATACATTATAATAATGTATAATTATGTATAATTATAAATTATACATTTATAATGTAAATGTCAAGACATTTGAGAGTAATTTGCAAACATCATGCAAACTCACCCCACTACCTTCACACATATCTAGTAAGAACAAGGACATTCTCCTATACAATCTCCGATGTAATCTTGGATGCCATTATTGCACCCAAGAAATTTAACCCCTGACACAATGCTGTTACAACTAATATAACTTTTTACATTCAAACAACCCCATATGACTCAATAATATACACAACTGCTTTTAAAAAGTTCACTATTCAATCATGCGTTGTGTGTTGCAGGAATATGCTATTTCTCCAGGGATCAAATGAGAAAGGTAACTAAGGTAGAATACTTCTCTTCCATATAATCACCCTGGCCAGATATGGTAGCACTGGCCTATAATCCCAAAGAATTGGGAGGTTGAGGCAGGAAGATCACAAGTTCAAAATCAACCTGGGCAACTTAGTGAGATCAGATCCTGTCTCAAAATAAAACATTAAAAGTGCTGTGTATGAAGGTCAGTAGTATAGCCCCTGGGTTCAATCCCCAGCATCATATAAAAAGCAACCTGAACAGGACCATGTTACTATAATCATTGTGTATTTTCTCCTTGGAGTTAACTCTCAGACCTGTATACAGCTAAACAGAAGGACAGTGCTTTTTAACTTGAAAGAAAACATATATACAATAAAGCATGTAAATTATGTCATAATTTTTTATGTATATATCATGTACATTATGCCCAGATCAAGAGGAAGACATTGACAGTATCCCATAAGAATCATTGCTCTCCTTCCAACTCTATACTCCCATCATAGTTTACCATTAGTGTAACTTCTCATTAATTATGCCTATTCTTGAACTTCACATAAATGGAATCACACTCAAGTACATTTTTTGGCTCTTTTTTTTTCCACTTCATATAACATCTATGAAATTGATCTGTGGTGTTGCAAGTATTAGTGGTTAATTTTTTAAAATCACTAAGTTGTATTCTGTTATATGAATTTACTGTATTAATAATAAATTTATGTGTTTTGCACTGCACAATTTACTTATCCATTTTCCTGTTGATGGGTATTTGAGTTATTCTCCATTTTTGGCTATTATGAATGACGGTGCTATGAATGCTATGAATAATCTAGTATGTCACCTTTTTGGCAATATGCACCATTTCTCTAAGATCTGTGACCAGGTGTGGAATTGCTGGTGCAAAGGGCATGTTAACATGTTAACATTAGCTTTAGGATAAACTTTGACAATTTTTGCTATTCTCTATCTTTATAAATGTTAGATACTCTAGTGGGTGTGTACAGGTATCTCATTGTGGTTTGAATCCATGTTTCCCTGATAAATAATGATGGTGAACACTTTTTCATGAGATTTTCAGGTATCTTTTTTGATTACATGACTGTTTATCACTTTTGGCCCATGTAAAAATTGTTTGTACCTTTCTTATTGATTTTAAGAAGTTCTTTATGTTCTGGATATGAATCTAAGATGTAAAACAGGAAGGGATTTGATTAAAATTATTTAATGTGTTGGTATAGTGTCTGACCTTGTCCATTTTTTGAAACGGGAAATAATGTAGTGTTACTCTGGATTAATTATGCCTGGGCAAAAGAGTGATAGTGTATTTTAGTTGAAAAAAAAAAGCAAACTCTTTTAGAACCCAAAACAAAGGAAATGTTTGGACAAGGATTAGTGATAGTTTCACAAAAATTTATCTTCTTTGCATAAATAGTCTTCCTTTTGGGCAACTAGACCTTTATATAGAGGCCCTTTGTGTTTGAGATAAGCAGCAGGATCTGCTGGGAGCTGGATGATAATTCTAATTTGTGGTAGTCATGACAGGGTGACATTGTGGGTCAAGGAATAGAGGAAAAGAAATTTACTTTATTCCTTTTCCAAAGCTCTCCCCCAAATTAAACCAGAAAAAAAGAAATGTCCTTAGTCTAGTCAGAATGGTTAATTTGTTGCTAAAGGAGCAGTTGACATTACTCCAAACTGAAACTTTGTTAAGTATTGATTTTCCTAAGAACCACATTGACACCCATAGCATCGCTCATATTATAGACCAATTTGCAAGTGATTTTCATACAACCTAGCCATGCCTGCATACAGGCTGTTGTCTGAGTTTCTTTTTGACAACCATATTCAGATAAAATCTGATTGAACCAAGGGCTGGAAGCTCTGCAGCATGCACAGCATCGTAGAGGCTCCATGCTCATGGTGGACACAGCTATTGTATCATGACATTTTTCCATTTTGTCCAGAGTCAGGCATCCGCTGCTATTAAGTTTAAGCTAGCACTCAAGATAGAAGCTACTTACCATCCTTGAGTTGAATTAAGCACAATCATTGGGGTTGGGAGCAGAAAATAAACCATAGAAAGTCAGCCTGGAAAGCACAAGAAGGAGAGCGGAGATACAAATTGATTGTACTTGCTTGGTCATGGCCCATGAGGGGCTTATGGGCTGATTTTTTATATATATGTATATATATGGTATCTTAGTTAAAAAACAATGTTAACAAAATGAAAGTTCCCTTCTCCAATGAAGGCTGCTTTCCTGAGCAACCTGATCATACAAATATGGATCGCCTCCCTCTATATTGACCAAAGCTGAACTATTTATTAAGTCTTGCATGTTTCTGTAGAATCATTTCAGAAAACATCATTATACTTTGTTTCTATTCTTGCATTAATCATTTCTTTATATCTTCCTCATTTATCTTAAATATTCTTTATCACCTAATTTGATTTTAAATTATAACCATTCATGCCACAAATTATTTATTGAAGACCTGGCAATATTCAGAGGAAGGTTCTTGACCTCCTGAAACACATAATTTGGTGGCAATTTATAGTTGACAGAGTGTTTTATACACTTTATGTATAAAATGTACATATGAATACATATATACATTTGTATGCACAATATATACATTGTATAACTCATGTATAGACATAAACATATATGCATGTTCATATATATATATATATTATCCATTATGTAAACCTACTTAATACTTAATAATATGATATAAACTAGAACTATTATCTTCTTTTTAAAAAAAACACTTGTAGTTCAGAAATTAAACTTTCCCCTTGGACACTGTAGAACTAATAAACTGTCAACTAATAAACAGATCAAATGCAGGTTTGAGGTTTGACTCCAAGTTATCCTGTATTTTCAAGCACCCTAAATACACACATGCCATATGATAATCTAGGAGGCATGCAAGTCCAGGGATGACCCCAAACCTTATTCTACCAGAAAAGAAACCAAAGAGGTGACTCGTTTGACTCACAAGTATATCCGTGAGGAGGCTTCAGCTTTCCCATTCACTATTGCACCTGGCTTAATGTTCCAGTGCCTTTCTCACTCACAAGGTGATAGTGATATGGGTTCATTACCATTGAGAGAGGCTGAAAGAGCAGCTGTTTATTGTGCTAAAACTCAAAGCATGGATGGCATACAAATATGGCCATCTTTTAAGGTATTTAATAATACAACCTCCTGTTTATAACCATTGTTGAACTTGAAATGTCCTGTTCACATTATTTCCTTTAATATGTGCTACAGTCCTCTGAGGTAGTCATTGTCATCCCAATTTTTGTACTGGGAACTGAAGCTCAGAAATGTTGAGTAGCAAGGATACAGCACAGCTTGAGTTTCACAGGTTGTCTGAAATTCAGCAATTGCGGCAGCACGAGCTGGCCTTTCAAGTGAAGGCAGAATTGGGGTGGGACCAGATGTTATTTACAACCATCTTCAGTGAATCAGATCAGGTGGCCTGAAGAGCATATTTTGAAAAGCACTAGGAAAATCGCTTCCTATATTTTGACTCTGGAACATTAGACTCTATAATTCTGATAAACACCCCAGGAATTAAAATTTTCTAAAAATTAAAAAACCTTTCAACAAAATACCAGTGATATCATTTTTCTATTTTTTTCTCTTCTCAAAATAGGCAGTTAAAAGCTTAAAAATACATGAAGACAAAGAAATATGAACTATGCTCAAAACTGTTTTCAAGGAGCTCTACCTGTCTCAGCCCTTTCTGTTATCATTACAGGGGAGCATGTTTAACACCTGGAAAGCCATGTGGGTTGTATTGTTAGAAGATGGAATTGAATTCTACAAGAAGAAAAGTGACAACAGCCCCAAAGGAATGATCCCCCTGAAAGGAAGCACCCTGACTAGCTCTTGTCAGGCCTTTGCCAAGAGGATGGTGAGTTGACATCATGAGCCACAACAAACCTGTGACAGGCACTGACCTTTAAGTCCCTGCACAGCCTGCAGTGTAGGCAGTGCACCCTGGACCAGCCTTTCTCACTACCACCTACACTTCACCCATGGCATTTGGTTCTCTCTTGACCAGAACAGGTTTGGGTCAAGTGTTCTCTTCATGATGTGGTCATTTCTCATGGGATGTGTTTTGATTTTCAGCTTGTGTTTAAGATTACTACAACCAAGCAGCAGGACCACTTCTTCCAGGCAAGCTTCCTGGAGGAGAGAGATGCTTGGGTCAGAGACATCAAGAGAGCCATTAAATGCATTGAAGGAGGCCAGAAGTTTGCGAGGAAATCCACAAGGCGGTCCATTCGTCTGCCAGAAACCATCGACTTAGGGTGATTTTCTGAGTTTGCTTCTCTCTACCCTTCCTTTTCCCCCCTGCCCTCTGAGAGGAAGAACACAGCAGATCCTCTTCCAAGGCTGGCTTGGCCACCTCTGAAGTCTGTATCCACTTTGCCAAGTGGTACCGGTACTTGGTAGACCTAGTTGTTTACCTGGGTCTGAAGAATTGATCATGGCCCATCCAAAGCCTAGGAGCTGAGGCAAGGAAGCTAATGGAATAGAAAAGTATAATTTCCCTCATATTGTGTGGACTTGTGTGTGTGTGTGTGTGTGTGTGTGAGAGAGAGAGAGAGAGAGAGAGAGAATGAATGACTCATCATTTCCTTTAGGAAGTATCCATAATAAGTTACTAGTCTTGAAAGAAAACATCAGGATCACTAGGGGGCAGGGATTATGTATACAAGCAAGTGAGTTTTCAAGTTCAAATTCATGCATTCATTCTCACAGTCAGGAAGAGCCAGCCAGGGTGAACACCCATCCTGGATGGAAGTCATTTATTCCCTGCCCTGGTTTAATAGCCTGTGATGACTGGTTAGCTTGGAATTGCAAGTGATAGTTATCACTTAAAGGGGTCAGAGACCAATAGGTAAATCTAGCTCCTGGCAGGGATTGTGAATGGAGTTCTTTCCTGCATATTTCGTATCTTCTATGAGCACAGGAATCTTTTTTCTTTCCGGTAGTTTTGCTTTTCAATTGAGCATACTCTGAAACAGGAGCCCTGTTGGGAAGAATCCCAGGATGGTTGTTTAATACATTCAACAAGAGTTCTGTTTACAAGGAATGGTTGAGAGATGGGACACATCTACGAGGGGACACAGATACATGATCAACACAAGACTCCTATCACAGGAGTAATGTTTGTGCATGGAGCTTAGTGAGACTCAGCAGCTTCCCTCACCATGGGAGCTTTTGATAAAGATCCAAGAGGAGACACCTGGTCCAGCTGCAGCTGCTGGTTGGGGACATCAGGTGATCACATTCCTGATCAGTGATGTCAGAGCTAAGAGGGAATGATGCTCAAACTACAGAGAGCCACAAGTACAAGAAAGTGGCCTGTTTTGTGTCTCAGAATTTATCTGATAAGGCTATTTTTGGTTTATTTATTATTCCAAGGACAAGACAAGTGAGAACTTCTACTTTGCCTTATCTCATCATTTTTAGAATAAGAAATAAGTTTAGTGGAAATGTTTGCTTTCTTGGAAGTAAATAGCTACAAGATGGTCTCCTGAAGATCTTTAAAGAATTGGGGGACTGTTAGTCAGTTTTCCATTACTGTGAGAGATACCTGAGATGATCAATTTAGGAAGAGAAAAGGTTTGTTTTGGTTCATGGTTTGGAGGTTTCAGTCTTTGGTCACTTGGACCCATTTTGCTTTTAGGCCTTTGATGGTGGTGGTACCTCAGGCAGGAATAAATAGTATAGCAAAACCATTCACCTCATGATTGGGTTGTGAAAGAGAGAAAGTCTGAGGTACCACAGTCCCTTTCAAGGGCACATCCCCAATGACTGAAAAGTCTCTCACTAGGCTCCACCTCTTAAAGTTTCCCCCACCTCTCAGTAGGGATAAGCTGGGGCTAAGCCTTTAACACATGGGTCTTTGGGGGAAATTCCAGGGATCTTAAAAATCTGGAATGTGAATGGAAAACTGGGGCTGGGAACCTTTAGTCTTTGTTACCTAACTCAGGGCAACTTTCCATCTTAGGCACCAGGAGTTAAAAAAAAAAAAAAAAAAAAAAAAAGCTTAATGAATTTAAGAGACAATATGTATCTTTCTAGAGCATTTTGCTAAATGCTCTGTGGGCAACAGAATTATAAATATATGACTATTTCCCTTTAATTACTTATGGTCTGGTGGAGAGATAGGTTCAGGGGCTACTCAAAGTGTCGAGGGAAGCTTGTGCTTATGGCCAACCTCTCTAGAGTGGCACTCCCAGAGAGAACCCACTCTTCTGAAATGCTCCCTACTCATCATCTATTTTGATCTCTCTGCAGTGCCTTGTATTTGTCCATGAAAGACACTGAAACAGGAATAAAAGAGCTGAATCTAGAGAAGGACAAGAAGGTTTTTAACCACTGCTTCACAGGTAAAATGATGTGCATGCCTGAAATGGGGTGGCAGGGGAGGGAATAGGGAGTTTTCCCTCTGCTGTCCCTCTGCTGTATGTGTCTGGTGGGGCTGAGGACATGGGGAATGAGCAGCATCACCGAATGCAGAGTGATGGACATGAGAATTGACTTTATCCCAAGGGGAAACAGAAAGAAGGGTAGAAAAAACTTTTGTTCAGGAAAACATCTCAAAAGTTCTAGCTGTATCAATTAAAGGATCTTTCCCTCCAATAAATGGCATCATATGATTGTTAGCAATATATACTCAGTTAAATAAGATGCACAGCTTATTATGATGATCAGGGTTGGAGAAATATAATGTCAGAGTTAAGTGGTAATATTAGGATGTCAGAGGCTGCACAGGGAAGGACATTATCTGTTATGAGCTTAGGTAGTTTGGTGTAGTGGCTAAAACATGTTTGTTGGAATCAGACTGCCTCAGTTCAAATCCTGGCCCTTCAACTTACGAGCTATAAAAGCTCAGGCCAATAACTTGGCCTCTCTGTGCCTCACTATTGCTGTGTATAAAATGGGAATTTCATAGTCTATGTACTTTATAGGCTTCCTGTTCTGTGTGTAGAACAGTGCTGACACCGTTAGGCACTGTGCTAGGTGGGGCAAGCACTCGAGTGGCTATTATGACTGAAGAGGTCACATGTCTGCCTAACAACAGTTCCCTGAGTTCAGAAAGAAAAAGACCTCAGAGAGTTGTTGGTGTAAACAGGAGGTGGAACCTAAATTTGACCCTGAAATGTGGGTATTTTTCATGGGGAGGATGTCTGATGAGGAGGCTAGGCAGAGGATGGTGAGGACACAGTTATTGGGCAGAAATGCACAATATGTGTCTAAGAAAAGAAATTGACCAGCCTGGTAGGGCAGATATTTCATTAAGGGAAGCAAAATAAGATGTATAGTTTTGGTCTAGGTTTATCAGATACCAGGTGTGGTTTACTTATGGTGACAAGAGGTGTCAAAGGAAGTAAATTCAGAGAAAATACAAGAGATATCAAATCTGAGATGTAAGTTCAACAGATCATCCATGACGGTGGTCCAGATCAGGGTCAGGAAGGTAAAGGGGAAGAGTGTGAACTGTAGTATCAGGAGAGTTATTCCATAGGAATGAGCCTCAGGAAGTTCAGGCAGCAGCCCGGTAGCATCCAATAAGTAAAGGATGAGATTTGGCGAGGGAAAATGATAAGGGCAAGGCAGGGACCTGATTCTGCGGAACTGAGGTCAGGTCTACAGAGCCTCCGGCAAAGGCAAAAGGAAGAGGTTCCAATGTAGATCTGGTCACAAGTTCCAATCCAGACTCACTTCTTGTGTCTATGTGCTCCTAAGTCCCAGGGTATTGGGCTACCACTTCTTACGTCCTTTCCATTGAAGGTCAAGGTGGGTTCTAGAAATTTCCATGGGTAAAGGCTGCATGGGAGTCAGGTAGTCTCAGTTGGGAGATGAAGACTGAGCCAGAGACTGGGATCCAGGCAGTGCTGATGTGTGATGGAGGACCTTGAATATCATGTGAAGGGAGACTAGACTGAGCTTGTCTTTCGGGCTTCAGCTGAACAAGCATAAAATGTGAAGGCCCAGCGTTGGGCAATCTAGGTCTAAGGACACTCAAACTCTCTGAGTCTAAATTTTCAAATAAGATCTGTAATTACTGCCCTACCTCTTTTACAGGGTCACTGTAGGAATCAAAAGCAGAGATTCAGTATTAATTAGTTTATCCTTAGAGAAAAAGAAAAAATGAGCAAAACCTTCTCATATCTGAAATCCACAGAAGGCTTCCTAATCAAAAGCTCTCACTGCTGTTGCAAGGGTGGCACACTCCACTACCCTTGCTTGGATGACCCAGGCCTGGCAGGGTTCTGTGGGCTCTGTCATTGGCATCTGTTATGGATACGACACTTCCTTTGAGCCTGTTAATAATCTAACCTTAGGTCAATTTCATTTTATTCCCCTTGTTATTCTTGAGGTGAAAATTTGATTAAATGACCTCTTGCGGGACCCGCAAGATCCCATGATCAACTTTAATTTAGGACACACGTCCCATCATGTTATTTGCAGCTTAAAAACTTGCAAAGGCCCCTCAGGCCAAATTCTTAAAGCGCCATCAAAGTTCTTCCCACCCATCTTGCACCTTCCTCCTCCTCTGGTCTCCTGTTGCCTGTCTCACCAACTCCGCCCCCTGCCCCGCACCCCCACTGCAGGGGCTGCTGTATGCTTGTGAATCGCTTCACACTGCTGCCCCCTCAGCCTATGCTGGATCCTCTCAGCCCTGTATCACATGCTTGCAAAACCTACTTCTTTTTTTAGGTCTCAGCCCAGTGTCACTTTCTCTATGAATATTTTTCCTGACAGTGCATGGCAGTCCCCACCTTCCCCTGCGTCTTCCACACCTTCGATGTGACCCAGTAGTTCCACAGTGTTGACTTGCTGGGTGCCTGTTCCAATACTTCTCACACATCTCTCTCTTTTAGATCCTCTAGGTGAATCTGCCCAAAACCCATCAGAGTACCTATTAGGTGCTCAATCAACGATACTAAATGGACTAAATGAGCAGGCTAGGAAAAAAATGATTTCTTTGAAGCAGGTGTTGCTTCTTAAGTTGCATGTAGATGCGTTAAAAAGTCTTTTTACCTGATTCTTTTTGTATTTGGGTATCTATCCACTGATTTTGTTTTTTCCTTCTTGGACTAGCAGGGAAAATGAGACAAATTGGACACTTGGGTGTTCTGGAGCCAGTGCAAGGGTGATGGTCAGCGACTTGCTCTTTGAGAAGGAGGTTAATGTTGCCTCTCTTGGTCCTTTCCAGGTAGCTGTGTCATCGACTGGCTGGTATCGAACAACTCTGTTCGGAATCGCCAGGAAGGCCTCATGATTGCCTCGTCACTGCTCAATGAAGGCTATCTGCAGCCTGCTGGAGACCTGTCCAAGAACGCAGTGGATGGAACTGCTGAGAACCCTTTCCTGGACAACCCAGATGCCTTCTACTACTTTGTAAGTGAGAAAATCTACCCATTTATTCTTCCGCTGTGGGGCCTGCCCAGGGCAGAGTCTCTGTTGATTTCGGTTCTTGCCACATATGCAAAAGAAAGTGCCCAGCCCTACAAAAAACTGTTAACTGGGGTGAGTGGAGGGCAAGGTCAGCCAGGGAGAAAAAGGAACTACTCAAAGCCCCCAAGCCATGCAACCTTGAGGCTCAGGGAGCTTCTACTACCCCAGCAAGTCCCAGACTTGACAGCTGTTCACACCCTGTCTAAGTGAATCAGTTTAAAGGAAATGATGGATTACTTGAATAGTTTTCTTTAAACTGACTTTTTAAACTTTACTATTTTCATTCTTAGCAATAATTTACTTTTAAGAGTTTCTTAGGCCCTACTACACAGCAAGCCCTTTCCTAGACAAAGGAGATGAGCAGTCCAAAAGAAAAGAAAATGCAGCAGAAATGCATAAAAATCACAGAGCTGGTTGTATTTTTTTCAAATATACATTAAAATAGGTGACTCTTCCTACAAAATATATCTATGCATGTCACTTCCTACACCTTGTGTACTACCCACACATAGTCTGTTTATTACAGGTTGGGAAACACTGTATTACACAATGGGGACCTAACCTCAGGCCACGTGATAATCTGACAACAGTGGATTTCTGGGGGGATTTTTGCAGTTTTGTTTCTAATTTGGATTAGAATAAAGAAGCTAGGAAGTTACTTAAGAGAACCGTCCTTCTTACAAAAATGAATTGAACATCCCAAATAGAGTTTCATTTCACTTTGGAGGAAGTTCCTCTGTCATTTTTTTTTCTTCAAACTTTTTATCTATTGATAGCTCTTTAAATGCAGGATCCTAAAAATACCCATCACAGTGACTCTTCCCCTATAATTCATCACTTGTTCATAACTGAGCAAGTCCCAATTCCATCTTGACCTGAGGGGCTGGTACTGGACCCTTGCCCTTGGTATTCTCAAAGTAGGAGAAGGGGTTGAGTGATAAAGGTCCTGAGGGAGATGGTGTTGTAAAGTGACTTAATGTCAGTCACCCTGGTTTCATGAATGTGACTGTGAGGTTCCAGGAAAATGAAGGCTTCAGAGACAGATATATGCAAGGTGAGAAAGATTGAGCTAGACTTAGACTGTAGCTTGGGGAATCTTAGAAAATGAAAGGATGTTGTCAAGATCACATTTAAATGGAGATGAGAAAGGAATGGCATCTAGAAGCAAGAGAATGGAGGAGAGGAGACTAGTTAACCAAGAACAACCTCTATAGTGTAGACAGGGATATGCCCAGAAGCTGGAAGGAAAAGGAGGAGCCTGTTCCACTGGCTGGAAGGGAGAGGGAGGTGGGGGTGGTACACAGAGCAATATGCCTAAGACTGGGGAAGTCAACCTGCTGTCTGGTTTCCCAATAGCCGGACAGTGGGTTCTTCTGCGAAGAGAATTCCAGTGACGACGACGTGATTCTGAAGGAAGAATTCAGAGGGGTGGTTATCAAGCAGGGATGTTTACTGAAGCAGGTGAGTGGTCACCCTATTTTCTCTTAGCCTTTCTCCCTTATAGGTTCCCCCCCTCTTTTTCCCTAAATGATGAAATGGCATTTAGTTTATCTGACCAATATTCAACCAGAAAATGAAACCCAGAGAAAATAAAAGTGAGAGGATTAGCTAAGTTGAAGATCCAAGTGGTTGGGAAGGCAGAGTCAGGCAGGGTACAAGATGGCCCTAGAATAGAAAAAGGCCTCCTTTATCAATATCACAGGGAGGAAAAAGTTTTAAGGAAATATTTCCCCAGTAGGAGATGGATGGTCAAAAATTGGTTTAGGAATATGTACCTGAGTGTGGATTAAACATGATAGGGATGACTAGCAAACATGTATATTTTCTTTAATTCCTTTACCTAACCTTTGATAGGTACAATTTAGATTTAGCTAGCCCCGTTGATACACAAATTTGAATCCTCTGGGGAGCTGTAAAAACTATGCCCCAGGCACATTAAATAAGTCTGGATATTTTGTAGCTCCCAAGTGATTCTGACATGCAGCCAGTGCTGAGAACCACTGAGCTAGCCTTTTTTTTTTCCTTAAAAGATCATTTATTCTATTCTCAAAATACAACTATTTAAACTGTCATTCTTATAAACTTCCTTTCCACTTAGAGAAAACAGAAATCTGTGTGCATTCAGGGTATTTGGTTCTTTTACACTATTCTTTCTTCTAAATTGTTTTTGGTGGGGGATAGTAGGGGAAAAGTAAAAACCTCTTCTATTCGAATTGACACTTTCCTTTATGGTTTCCAACCTCTTAGCTCAGTTGTTAGTAACTGTGGTTCATGTCAGAATCACTTGAGGGAATTTAAAACTTTTTTTTCTATTAGTATAACAAAAAGTAAACTACTTTTATATTCATTGCTGGGAGTTAGCCAAAGCTAACCTACCCACCAAACTTGTCATGAAGAAGGAACTTGTGTTCCACACTTCAGAGGTAGGAAATAGCTTTGTCCAACCGCAGGACTTTGTCCCACTTCCACCTCAGAGGAAATAATTCTACTTTGCAAATGGAGCAAATTTAAGGATGAATGGTCATAGATTAGATTCAGCAAAATTCCTTCTTATATAATTTCTTCTGTTAAAACAATGAATAAAATATCTAGTTGTTTAAGTCTCAACCAGGTTCTTTGACGGGGAAGGATGATGCATTACACATTTGTCTTGTTTCTACTGTGAAGTTCAGTATCCTTCTTAGTCCATGATTGGCAATAAACCCTTGTGAAAGAAATTAAATTGAATATAATTAGATGATTTTGACAGTTCAGCAACAATTCTTGGAAAGCTCAGGCATGTATACATTTCTTAAAATCCCTCAGGAAACACTTCTTATATGAAAGATGACCTGACACCCCCAATTACAGTAAACTTCAAAATTGCCACTCTGTGATGTCAGTGAAGACTTCCAGGGAATGTGGTGACTGGTCAGGGAGGTTGGTTTCATCTTCCTCTTTCCTGTTACCTTCCTCTTCCTGCAGCTCATGTCCTGGTGGTCACTCAGTAATTGCATAAGACAGCGTGACATGAGTGTGTGCAGCTGAAGAGGAAATGGTGTGGGGTGGCAACTGTAGCGTTCGTATCTCTAGCTAAGGCCAAGAGTAGGAATCCATACTTTTAAAAGCTGCTGCAATGCAGATGCCAATTATGATATAGTGGACAGAAATATTTCCTGCCCTTCCATGTGACTCTGTAGGGTTCCTGGCTCCATCCTTCAGGCAAGTAGAAGATTCTTTGGAAATGAGCTTTTTGACCAAATTCTTGGCCATAAAACTTAGACTCCTTCTTGAAAGTTCCATTTAAATTCCTCTGACCTGATTTTATGAAGGAGGCTCTGTTTGCTAAAACCACACATGATACATTGTTTTCTAGATAAGCACAATAAAAAATATTGGAAAATTATGTATGCCTGTTGATAATGTGGTACTTTGGAATATTCTTCATTTAGGTAGAGAGTATGTTATCTTCTAATCTAAGATCATTTTAGCCTTCTGGGGTTATTGAAATCATTTGAAATTTCTGTGGAAAAAAAATCACAGAATCAGATTTACTGTGATTGTTAAGCTTGCTCTTCCATGGCCATTGCAAACAGAGATGGAGTGGTTTCTGTGTGCCAGACACTGTGCTGGGCACAGAGGAACAAAGAGAACATTCCTGTCCTCAAAACTCACAGTCTAGATGATACCAAGGATTTAGTTCTACTGAGAAAGGTCAAGTCTTATTCTACTTTCTTTTTCTTTTTTTTCTTATTCTATTTTCATTATGTCTATTACAGACAAGTTCATTTCCATGGCGTTTGCTGCTACCTAAAGTTAGTGTCTAATAATTTTATGCCTGGGTTATTGCAACCATTCCCTAATTACCTCTTTTTTACTTTATTTTCTTCCTCCTGGCTTTCCTTTATTCTAACTAGCCGGTCCATTCTGCATCTTGTCACCATTTCGATTTTCCCAAAATGCAATTGTAATCTTTTCTCTGCTCAAAAGTCTCAGTAATAATCTCCCATCTTCCTTCTCTAAAGTCATTTTATTTTGACTGAGGTCTGTGGCTTTTCTGCCTTGCCTCTGCTACTCCTCATGCACCCTGTGTCTTAGCTGGACTGGTCTCATTCGTTGACCTCTGCTCCTGCCCTATGCATCTACACCTGTTTTTGTGTTGTCAATAATCTTTCCACCCATCTAAATCCTGTGTGTCCTACATAGACAAGTCCAGGCCTTTATGAGACTTTGCTTGACATCCCAAACCCATAATTACTTATTCCTCACTTCATTCCTTTTAAATCCATTATCTATACCAATTATTTGATTTGGACTTTGTTATTTATATTTCCACACAGTTCATACTCTTTGAAGAGCAGGACCACATCTTAAAGTACTTCAGATCCCTTGCATGGCCTAACATAGTACACAGTACACAGCATGGCTTTACATGATACTGAAGCTGCAAGCCAAGTTTGGAAATAATTTAATTCATCCATTTAATATAATAACATCAAATTATTTATTGGCCTCAATGCTATCTTCCTGAGAATGTTCTGGGTCAGGGCCTGGTTCTCCTAAAGTTCATGTTTCATCTTCTTTTTTTTTTTTTTTTTTTTTTGCCTATTCAGAAAAGACTTATTACCTAGGCACTGGGCACACAGAGTGACACGAGGAACTTACCATTTCTTTTCTTATGTTCCTGGATTTAGGGGCATAGGAGGAAAAATTGGAAAGTGAGGAAGTTTGTTCTGCGAGAAGACCCTGCCTACCTGCACTACTATGACCCTGCTGGGGTGAGATTCTGTGGTCAATAAACCCATTCAAATGGAAACCTCCACGACATCATAGGCTGGGCTTCTCATTCTCTGCACTGCTGATATTTCCATTTTCTCTTCACCCTCCCACTTCTTTTGCTCCCATCCCTCTTTACCTTTTTCTCCTATCTTCCTTTACTTTTCCTACCAACTCTTACTGCAATGATCTGAATCCCTTTGAGGCCAATATAAACTGAGGGATGGGATAATAATATCACTATATTTTATTTTATTTGGTTACCTCAATGTAATTTTTTGTTTACTCTAATCTAATATTTTCAGGGAAACACAATCAACCCAACACTCTGCCACAAACTCTTCCAGGTCAACTTGGATGAGTGCATTATTTAAGACCTGCAATTCAGGCGGTTGATTGTTGAAAAGGGTTTTTTCCTCAATAAAAGAGTCAACTCTGGAGAGTAAAGACCCATGTCAGGGTTGAGTCCTTGATCTCTGTTATGGTGCAGGGTTCTTTGAGCTGCTCCTGGGAGGGTTATACTACTGTGTCAGGTGCTGTAAACATGCATCTTTGCTTTAGTGGGCAGGGGGATCTCAGCATCTCCACTTCTTCTGCCACTTTCCTCCAGATCTGAAGTCTAGTTTGACTTGCATCTTTTCATGCGACCTCCCTAACTCCATTGAAGTGGAGAATGGATGATCTGGAAGGGAATTCCTTTAAGCTCCTTCTGCTCCTATTTATTTTGATGTCCTGATGCTTACCAGAGTGGGTCTGTGAGATTTTCACAACATTAGGATAAGGTGTGTCCATACACTGTACTTTGGAAACATGATGAACAACTCTCTCCTCTAGGGGGAAGATCCCTTGGGAGCGGTTCACTTGAGAGGCTGTGTGGTGACTTCAGTGGAGAGCAGCCCAGATGGTAAGAATGAATTTCTGTGAGAGATGTGTCTGCTTAGACTCTCTTCCTACACCTGCACATCTGGTGCTAACGTAATCAATTGATCAATCAGGCATAAGCATGCATGAACTTACTGTCTGAAAATCTTGGAGAAACCAAGAGCTATTCTCTTCCATGAGCTGCCCCTGCTCTCCAGGCCTTGGGGAACTGGAGTGGCTTTGTGGATGTCTCAAGTAAGTCCTTGAGCAATGCTGAGAAAATCTATCACTTCCAAATTGGCTTAGATGGAGAGCTTGTTAGCTCCTGACACCATGATATTCCTTAAAGGAAATCTTTTACTTATCCAGGCCAGGATATTCCCAACAAAAAAAGGAGCATTTATACAACCACGAGTGTGGTGAGTGGAAGGGGCACTGGATTACTGTTAGGTCTGTGCTACTCAGTTGGCCACATGACCCTCAGTGAACCAACCCGCTATGCTGAATCCTTCGTCTCAAAATGAGGGACACTAGATGACCTCTGGTCCCTTCCAGGTTACAAGCTTATGATTGACACATGGATAATTATGTGGCTGTGCATTGACTTCTGAGGTGCAGAGGACAAGTGGAATCACTGGGAGATGTGGTTTGGACAGTCCAACTCTGGTTTTATTTTGTCATTTGGGGTTTATGGTATTATAGAGGTGGCAGGAAAACCACATCCACAAAAGTCCATATTTTCACTCTCCTAGGACTGCCCTCCCACTGCCACCTAGAACAATGCTTTAGTTTTGGAGGGGGTCATGTGGCTTTTTGATTTGAGATGGATGTTTTAAGTGGCTCTAACTTAGCCCTTGACAAAAATCACTTCAAACTATTTGTTCAGTACTGGTGGTAGGTTTGTGTTTTTTTTTTTTTTTCATATGAGTGTATAAATGAACATATATGTGTATGCATATATTCAAATATATGTGAATATGCATACATATATATATATATGTGTATATACATGAGACCATCAGCGCTTCATTTATATTATAAGCAGAAAAAAGGTACTCATTAGATACTATTAGAAGTTACTCATTAAACACTATTGGAATGCAAAGGTGAAAATTTTAATTTATTTACAACCTGTGAAAGAAAATGTTTCTCCTTGAATATTTTACTTGTTTCTTACAATATACACATATACATATGATCATACTATGTACCCATCTGCATGAATACAACATACATACTTATGCATAAATATACAGTATCATACAGTGTTTATATATTGGAAAAGCACATCCTTTCCTCAGAATTTTTTTTTTTTTTGCAGTGCTGGGGATTGCACCCAGGGCCCTGTGCTTGCAAGGCAAGCGCTTTACCAACTGAGCTACCTCCCCAGCCCTCAGAATTTTTAAAAAGCAAGCGTTTCATGGCCCGTGTGCAGGAGGGCAGGCCAGGTGACTTCCTGGTGCCCATGTGTGCTACCATTTTTTCTCTCTTCACTAGGCAGGAAGAGTGATGAAGAGAACCTTTTTGAGATCATCACGGCTGATGAAGTTCATTATTTCTTGCAAGCGGCCACCCCCAAGGAGCGCACAGAGTGGATCAAAGCCATCCAGGTGGCCTCACGGACTGGGAAATGAAGACACATCTGCAGGTCCTCATGCCTTCCAGAGAGAAGCCCATGGATGAGCTTGGTCCAGGATCTGTCCACTCCTGTGACGATTCTGCTGGAAAGGGCCCAGGGGTGGGAAGTTTTTGCCTGAATGTAACTAGTCATGTGCTGCATGATGTTCACCTGCACTGCCTCTCTCCCTGCAGACTCTGTCCCACTCCATGTCCCCCCAGACATAGGACAAACTGTGTGTCCTGGGTAGGCTGTTAAACCTTTCCAGGTCTCAGGGCCTCTTCAGAAAAATGAAGGAGGTGAACTAAGGTCTCTGAAATCCTCCCTAGCTTAAAAAACCAAACCAAACCAAACCAAATCAATAACATCAAAAAAGCAATGCTCTGTGATTCTAATCCTCCTGAAAGTGAGAGTACCTCTAGATATCCTGCTGGTGTCCTTCCTGGGCCAAGTCTTGGCCTCTGGTGGTCTTAAGATGAGCCAGAACCTGACAGCCCTTCCCTTTGAAATTGTTGCCCATCTGTACTGAGAGGACTAGGTGCAGACCTCTTCATTTTCTTTAGCCACTTTGCACTGGTTTTTTCCCATGAGAACATGTCACAAAATGAAGGAGAGCACGCTTCTTTCTTCCCTCCCTTCCCCAACACTTCCTGAGAGAAGTGGTGCTTTTAGAATTAAGTCTTATATTGCTTTTACCATTGGGAGGTTTTCTCTTCTGAGAGAAAGCCCTGAGGAGGCCAGGAGCAGCTGAGGGTCCTTTCCAGGCCCTGAGGCTGCGGGTCTATCCTACCCCCACTTGAGTCTGATGTGAGCAAGGTCTCGCCGTGTTCCTTTCTGGAGTTTTTCTCTACCATTTATTGTAATTAGAGGGGCCCAGATCTATGAATTTCTTTTGAGGTTTAGGGTCCGGGTAAGTCATATGGGTTCCCTGCATGTGTGAGGCCTGAGCAGCAGCCTGGTTAATGTGTCCCCGTCTGTGGAGAGTGGAGAAGCTGGAGCCCAGACCAGCTGATTAGATGATGGCTTATACAAAGGCAGCTCTGAAAGGACTCAGACCCTCAGAGCTTGTGGTGGTGGCTGTCACCATTGTGCAGTGCCTTCAGTTCTTCGGTTCATGATGGCTGTGCCTGAGCCTTTGCACGCATGGTAGCTGCTCTGACGTGGACTCTGAGGGCTTCATGGCCCTGTCATTAGCCAGAATGATCTGATCTAGGTTAAAAGGAAAACAGATTTAGGTTTTCATCCTGACATCTAACTAGTCAACCTTCTCCCAAATTGAGAAAGACAGCACCTGTACAACCAGGTATGTGTGTGAAGGTGTAGTGTGTAGTTTTCCAAATCTAGGTTTTTAATTTTATGGCCCCAGTAAGGAAAGGCAAGTAGAAAATCCTTCATGATATGATAAACTCTTCAATTCCCCTGCCTCGTCCACAAGGTTGTGCGCCCGCTCCCAGATTGTTTTATCGACGGCCCAGAGGAGAAGGGCTGTCTTTTTTTCTGATTCTTTAGCACACTGTCTTCATAAAATATGCACAATAGATTTTCTACTTTCAGTGTTAAAAATATTTATTGATATGGTGTCAGCATTATGTTTGGAAATAAACACGACTGGGTGTATTGTCGTTTTGGTGTGATGACTGTTTTGCCTCTCATTAATCATTTTCCTTTTCTACGACTCATTTTTGTTTACTGAGTAATAATAACACCACCTTTTAGCTCTAAAATCATTTACATGGTTTTATGGTTTTCAAACAAACTGTCAATCTATTGTTTTGGCAAGAATAGACCAAAACTAAAGATAGGGCATAGAGAACAGGAAAACAGGTGGGCAGACTATCACTGATTTTTGACATATACCGCCTTGATTATAATGTTCAGGCAAGCAAAAGGATTTATTAAGGGTGCAGAAAACTATTTACATTAAGGAAAAAAGTTTCCAACTGCAGGGCTGCTATATATGGTTGAGCAGGATGTGTATGGTTCAGTCTAGGTGACTGATGCCCCCTAGGACTTGCATTATAGAATTGTAAATTTGTGCACTGTGATCTGATGAGCATTCACAGCATCACTAAGGCTTCCTAAAATAGGTGATTGGTTCTTCCAGGTGGGAAGAAGGAGTCCCTTGACAAAGTGGATATTTATAAAGAAAAGATATAGATGGCATGTCAGAACTTCTTTGACGTACAAAACTCAGATCCTATTACATAGTAAGGGTCTAAGCCCTGGTGTGACAGATAGTACCTTCAGTGATGTGGGAAAAGGAGTGTACAAACTGTCAATTTCATTTGAAGAACATCTAAAGCCTAAAAGAAAGGGTGGCCAGGTTTGACTTGGGATTCTGGTTTAGAATGATAGGAAAACACATTGTTTAGGAATCCATTGAGGAAGGATTAAGAAAGAAGGTTAAGGCGGGTGCAGTGGCACATGCTTGTAATCCCAGCAACTCAGGAGGCTAAGACAGAAGGATTGCAAGTTTGAGGTTAGCCTGGGCAATTTAGTGAGACTCTGTCTTAAAAAAAAAGGAGTGGGGGTTGGAGATGTAGCTAAGGGGCAAAGCACCCTGGGTTCAAACCCCTGGAAGATAGAAAGAAAGAAAGAAGGAAAGGAAGGAAGGAAGGAAGGAAGGAAGGAAGGAAGGAAGGAAGGAAGGAAGGAAGGAAGGAAGGAAGGAAGGAAGGAAGGAAGGAAAAAAAAGAAAGAAAGAAAGAAAGAAAGAAAGAAAGAAAGAAAGAAAGAAAGAAAGAAAGAAAGAAAGAAGGAAAGAAAGAAAGAAAGAAAGAAAGAAAGAAAGAAAGAAGGAAAGGGTAATGTCTTCATGTGACTGACAGTAAGTCAGAAAACAAAACATTCAATGTGAGAAATCGAACACCCTTCAGAAGAAAGAGAGGAAGACATGTTAGGTGAGGATCTTACACATAAGTGTAGAACATATTACCGATTTAAGGAGAGATGCGGAGTTTCTCTTGTAGACACACACACACACACACACACACACACACACACACACACACAGAGTTGTTTAAATTCCACCACAGAAAATGACTTTCAAAAGCAAAATGAGGAACTTGCTCAGATTAAGATAAGAGTTTTTCAGGGCTAGCTGGTAGACATTAAAGAAAGTTAAACAGAGCATCGACATCGGATCTTCTAGGTTTTGTGTGAAGCCTGATGTAGATGCTTCCCAAAAGCTGTAGGGTAAAAGAAAAATTACAAGAGTAATTTTTTAATATTTTGGATTTTATGTTCTGAATAAAAAGCTTCAAAACTGTGCCTGTGTATTAAGAAACGTTATGGAGGAAAGGGTAGTGAGAAAAGAAAGTTCCAGGAAAGCTAATTTAGCCTGCTTTAAAAAATAAACAGTGTGAAATTATAGCCCTCAGTGGTTTTTGGCCCAGTTTTAGAGCAAAGGGAAAATAAAATTTAGACGTCACTGGAGGAGGAAAGAGGATGGGAGGAGACAGCTTTTATGATAGCACGTTTACTACTTAATTAAAGCATCTGAGAATGCTCACAGATGCTTTTGGGGAGGTCCTTTGACATGGTGGGAAATCTGGTAGTCCTGGAGCTTAGAGCCTGAGTTCCAATCCCTGGTCTATGACCTTCTACATTTGCAACATCTCTAAGTATCTTTTATTGTAACAAATACCTGAGATGATCAACTTATAGAGACAAAAGGTTTTGGCTCACAGTTTTGGAGGTTTCAGTCCATAATGAGCCCTGTTGCTTTTGGTGAGGTAGCACATATGGTAGGAAGTACATGGAAGAACATAGCTGTTCACCTCATGTCAGCAAGCGAAAAGAAAGAGGGAGAGGAGGGGCCCTTTCAAGGTCATGCTCCCAATGACTGCGAGACCTCCCACTAGACCCTACTTCTTAAAGATTCCACTACCTCCCAACAGAGCCACACTGAGAACCAAGCATTCACCACATGGGCCTTGGGGGACATTCCAGGTCCAAACTATAGCAGCTTCTTTGTTTCTAAAAATGAAAAGAATAATATTGCTGTTGTTGAGAATAAATGAAATAATACCTATCAGTAATGATTCATCACATTCTGGTCCCTCTGGCCTGGGAGGCACTCATCATGGTAGTCTGGGTTCCTTGGCAGTGTTTTTCAGCTGTTTGATTCAAAAGTTGAATTGCCTGGGAATTCTTTCACTGAACATAGGCCTTGTCCCAACTTCAGAGATTCTGATTTCCTAAAATGTGCAGTTGGCCCTACATATTTTCTCAGCTTCTTTTTCTTTTTTAAATAGATGAGTACATTTAAAAATCAATATTAATGTTAAGAGCTACCAATAAATTTCTTGACTCTCTACTGCTTACAGATCAGACATCAATAGAAGTCTGGCACTTAAGACCCTTCACAAAATGGCCCCAATCAACCTTTCCAAAAGAGTATCTCCTTTGCCTGTCTTTGACTTCAATCATATTGGCTCCTCACTGGTCCCTGGGAGGAAGGTCACATTTCTGCAGCTTTGTCTTGTTCACTCAGCCTCAAGATCTAAAACCCTGTACCCTGTGGGCTCTCTGCCTATCTCATTCTTAGTTCTCCTTCAAGGACCACATTAGCCCCCTTACCTATTCATTCTTTGTACTTCCCCCTAATTGTAGGGTAGATCCTCTGCCTGTGGATTGATTTCTCTACGTCTATATGCACCAGGCAGCTAGCAATAGTCACATGACATGTCTTCTGTTTTAAAGTTGTGTTCTTTGATCATGATGGTGTCCATGCTTTCCGGTTTTTTCAGTCTTCCCTAACACCTAGTTCACTACTTGTGTATAGCAGGTGCTCTATAAATATCTATTAGAGGAGAACAATTACTAGCTATAGTAAGGTCTTGATACACCAACTGGAGCTTGGGAAGATCACGTCAGCTGTACTAGCACTTTCTGTTTGCTACCTCCATTCTAGGTACTTTGCAAATAAGAACTCAGTTAATGTTTACCACAGACCTAAGAGATTTTTGTATCATATTATTCCCATGAGGAAATTGTGGCACAGAGAGGTGAAATGGTGATTTGAAGTACAAGTTGTTATTCAATGTTCTGGTCAAGTCTGGCTGGTCCCAGATTCATACTCTTAATCTTCTTTTTAAACTTCCTTTTCATAATAACAGAGTTTAATTAGAGCTGAGTACAAGTGCCAGGAGCTTTGCTACATTCCGCCCAATTTTCATACTTAATTTGTACAACGATCATGCAAGGAAGCTTCACCTTCATTTTGCAAATGAAGAAAACAGATTAATCAACTTTCCCAAGAGGCCTGAGCCAGTAGTTGAAGAAAATTCAAAGCCTGGTCTGCTTGGCTTCTGAGTATTCATTTAAGCGTTCTGCTCTGTCTGAATGTACTTCGTTCTAGCCACATTTTTGCTATCTTGTTGCCTTGAGAACCTGCAGCTTACTGTGCCTGTGCCTCATGTCCTATCAGCTGCAGCAACATTTCCTGTTAGGCCACAGTCCACCATAACAGTGGGTTTTAAGCTTTCCTTTGCTGAAAAGGAACCCTCTATGGTCAGATACAGCTAAGCAAGTAGCTCTGCCCTGCTGATTTTGGTTTTGAGGCTTCTGGGGATTGTATTCACTAAGATTATGTTGCAAAACATTTTTTTTTTTGAGGGGGAAGGGACAGATTAGCATGTATACTTGTGCACTTGTGTATGTACTTAAAAATTTTTTTAACCCAATTGTACAGATGATAAGCACAGAGTGAATACACAGGAAAAACCTATCATATGATCAAAAGTCTTGTTTTGCCAATAATAAGAAAACAAAGAACATAATAAAAGAAAGGAGAGGGGAACTTTACCAAAGATGAATGGATGGCAAATAAACACATGCAAAGATGCTCAAAGAGGGAAATGTGAATTAAAACTACAATGAGATTTCACTGCACACTTATTAAAATGTACAAAATAATAAAGATTGACAATTTCAAGTGTCAACCAAAGGTATGGTGAGACAGAAACTCTCATATACTGTTGATGGGAAAGTAAAATGGTACAACCCCTTTGGAGAACAACTTGACAGTTACTTAAAAAGTCAGACATATACCATCTACTCCACTTGTAGCTATATATCCAAGAGAAGCAAACGCATGCGTGCCTACAAATGTTCATCACAGCTTTATTTATAATAGCCAAAACCAGGAAGTGACCCCAATATCTAACAAAAGGTCAGTAGAGAAACCAATTGTGTGTATTCATGCAATGGAATATTACGAAATGAAGTGAACTATTTTTATATGTAAGATGGATGAATCTCAAAATAACTATGCTAAGTGAAAAAAGTCAGATATAAAAGAGTACTCACTGGTTAATTCTATTCATATAAAATTCTAAAAATTATGCACTAATCTATGGTGACAGAAAACAGATGAGTGAATGCCTGAGAATGGGGAGAAGGACCAAGAGGAATGGATGGAAAAAATTACAAAGGAAAGAGGAAACTTTTGAGAGGCGTGCATTGGTTCATTTATCTGGATTGTGGCAGTGGTTTCACAGGTACAGAGATATGTCAAAAAAACTTATCAAATCAAATATGTGCAGTTTATTGCATGTCAGTTATGCTTTGCTTGTAGGAGGGTTTGTATTTGGGGTTTGGCAGATCCAAGTGCTTTGCAGTATGAATAGCGGCCCTTGACTCTCTATGCCAAGACACCCTGCTATGTTCTTGAAGATCTGGTCCAGGGGCAGTCAGCAGGATTTAAAGCACCATTCCTCATCTCTGGCAAGATAAGCAGTACCTGAGAGTAAAATACGTATACACCAAGATGCTTTAGGAATGTGATGTTTAGGTTAACTGAGATTTCTCATTGTTTGAATATTAAGCAGACATTCTCTTAAGATTAAATCTTCAGCTTGACAATCTCCCTAAAGACTTAAGGTCAGGCTCTTGCTTTCTAAAGAATTGTCCTATTAAAATTCCGATGGCATTTTTCATAGAACTAGGAAAAGCAATCATGAAATTCATTTGGAAAAATAAGACACCCAGAATAGCCAAAGCAATCCTTAGCAAGAAGAGTGAAGCAGGAGGCATCATAACACCAGACCTTAAACTATATTACAGAGCCACAGCAACAAGAACGACATGGTAGTGGCACCAAAACAGACACATGGATCAATGGTACAGAATAGAAGACACAAAGACAAACCCATATAAATACAGTTATCTCATACTAGATAAAGGTGCCAAAAACATTCACCGGAGAAATGATAGCCTCTTTAACAAATGGTGGTGGGAAAACTGGAAATCCATATGTTACCAAATGCAATTAAACTCCTCTCACCTTGCACAAAACTCAACTCAAAGTGGATCAAGGACTTAGGCACTAGAACAGAGACCCTGCATCTAACAGAAGAAAAAGTAGGCTCAAATCTTCGCCATGTCTACTTTCTTAACAAAACTCCTAAAGCACAAGAAGTAAAATGAAAAATCAATAAATGGGATGGTATCAAACTAAAAAGCTTCTTCTCAGCAAAGGAAACAATCAATAATGTGAAGAGAGAATCTACAGAATGGGAGAAAATCTTTACCACAGGCACCACAGATAGAACATTAATCTCTAGGATATAAAGAACTAAAAAACTCAACATCAAAAAAAACCAAAAAAACAAAAAACAAACAAACAAATAAAAAACCCCCAAATAACCCATTCGGTAAATGGGCTAAGGAACTGAGCAGATACTGCACAGAAGAAAAAATACAGTCGATCAATAGAAGTATGAAAAATTGTTCAACATCTCCAGCAATTAGAGAAATGCAAATCAAAACTACTCTAAGATTTCATCTCACCCCAGTCAGAATGGCAATTATCAAGAATACAAGCAATAATAGTGTTGGTAAGGATGTGGGGAAGAAGGTACACTTGTACATTGCTGGTAGGACTGCAAATTGGTGTAACCACTCTGGAAAGCAATATGGAGATTCCTCAGAACACTTGGAATGGAACCACTATTTTACCCAGTTATCCCACTCCTAGGTTTATACCCAAAAGACTTAAAATCAGCATACTACAGTGACGCAGTCACATCAATGCTTATAGCAGCTTAATTTACAATAGCTAAGCTATGGAATCAATCTAGATACCCTTCAATAGATAAATGGATAAAGAAAATGTGGTATATATATATACACAATGGGATGTTAGTCAACCTTAAAGAAGAATGAAATTATGGCATTTGGTGGTAAATGGATGAAGCTCGAGAATATCATGCTAAGTGAAATAAGCCAATCCCAAAGAACCAAAGGTCGAATATTTTCTCTGATGTGTGGATGCTAATTCACAATGGGTTGGGGGCACTAGGGAAGAATAGAGGTACTTTGCACTAGGTACAGGGGAGTGAAGGAAGAGGAGGGGTATGAGGGTCGGAAGAACAGTAGAATGAATCAGAATTTATTCCACTATGTTCATATATGACTACAAGACCAGTGTGACTCTACATCACGTTCATGCAGAAGAATGAGAAGTTATATTCCATTTATGTATGATGTGTCAAAATGCATTCTGCTGTCATGTATAACTGATTAGAACAACAAGAAAAAAGGCATACATTCCTGTTTCTTAAAATTTTTCAAATGTTTCCCCAAATTTGTTGTTCTCTTCTTTTTATAAAATTTTTTTTAGATGTTGATAGACCTTTATTTTACTCATTTATGTACATGTGGTGCTGAGAATCGAACAGGGTGCCTCACACATGGTAGGCAAGTGCTCTACCATTGAGCCACAACCACGGCCCCCTGTTGTTTTCTTCTTGATTTTGCCTATGACATTTTGATACATTAAGATTGAAATTTTGGGGTCTAAAAAAAAAAAGAGCTGTATGAAGCTGTTTGAGATTCTCTTTGTTGACTGAGGAGCTTGCTATCTGGGGAATGATCTTCCTTATGGTACAGAGAGAAAAGAAATGGGAGAATGTGAGAGGAAGTGAGCTGCATCTGAGAAAAGCCAAGACACCACGAGGAAGTTGTCTGCACCCCCAGATCTCTCATGTAGCCTGCTTTGTTGTGACTTGCCTCTTTATTTTGAAATTGAAATATGGAAATAAGTTCCCTTTATTTTAGAATTCTAATTGAGTTGGGTTTTGTTTAGTCAGAAGTTTCTTATAATTGGAGAAGTCCCCTCTGAATGACAGTTCAGAAGAACTAGATTCTGTGACGTGTGCAAATCCATGCAGCTGAACAAGTTTCCCAAGAAAGGCCAGAATGATGTAAGTCTGGTGAGGGAGCTGGTGAGCTCACATGAAGATGAACGTGACTGTAGTTCTTCGGAACAAGGTACTTCCAGCAGAAGACCAGTTCCCTGAAGTTGAATAAAGTTTAACCATTCTGGATTTTCCTACTCCTCTTATGGAAGGGAGTTCATAGCTCATGGCAAGAAAATCAATTGGAGCTCTCTGAGCCTTGCACACACAACTATAATATAAAGACACTGACCCCTACCTTGCACCAGTGACCTGAGGATTAAATAAGATAATATAAGGAAAATAACTGACAGTATCATGGATGTTCAGTATATGGTAGTTCAACAGGGAATAAAGTGAGATTTTTTTTTTGTTTGTTTCTAATCTGTTGAAGCTCTCAAAAGGACCAGAACCAAAAGTAGATGTCAAGTACACCCACATTGAAACAATGTGAGACATGCTAAGGGGTGGCCGAGAGCCAGTTCTGAGGTCTCTAGCTCTTCTCCCATCTGGAAGATCTAAAAAGACTGAAGAGACCAGTAGAAATTAGGGGGAGAGTCTTCAGGAAAAGCAAGTGGCAGTGCAGTGGTCTTTTCCTTTCCCCTCCAAGGGCATGGTGTGCGGGTGCTTCCCTCCATCCCAGGCAGACCAAGAGGGGCTCTAGGAAGACCTTAACCTGTGTCCTCTGGAGTCTGTGCCTCCCAGAGACTGGTGGCAGATCATGACAGTGAAAACAGCCTAAAGGCCAGAGCCTTGGCTGACAGGTGCCCTGGAAGCAGAGACAAGGAGAGTTGACTGTCCTACACTGTCGGGGCAAAGATGCAGGAGTGAGTTTGGCATTGTGGGCCCTGGAGAGGCCTATCTGAACAACAGGGGTATGATCCCAACAAAGGGATTGACCAGGGATCCTCAGAGATTGAAGGATTCAAGCTCTAATAAATAAAAAATAAAAATAAATTTGTTACAAAAGAAAAAAAAAAAAAAAGAAAAGAAAATGCAGGCAAGCCAGCCACAGAACACATATAGCCTGCTTCATGGGAAATATATCTTAATGTTCTAGGGGTGCGAGTGGGGGGACAATGTCTCTGAAAACCCATGAAAGCACCCTGAAGAGGCAGCTTTGAACATGTGTAGGCCAAAAGGAGACCAGCATTAGGTTAGGTCCCAAGAAAGTGGTAATTTCCTGCTCCTTGCCTCCCTGGGCCCCTGTGGTATTTCATTTCTGAAAGCAATGAAAAGAAGAACATGGGCAGGACTCTGGAGAGGCCCTTGTCACATCAGTCACCCAGACCACCACAGGCTTCTGAAGCCTCACAGCCTGATGCATAGAAGACGGACTCCTCAACTCTAGATGAGGCTCAGAGCACTGCGGGCAAGGTTATATTTTACTTGCTGCGTTGAGATGGGTTTTTGACTTGAAGCGACTAGAGGATTTTTTATTTTCTAAAAAAGACTGGAAACTATGATGGAACCAGCCTGAGAGTCCATGCCGGGTTGGGGAAAGTTTAGTTTTAGAGAACTGATTTGAACGTGTTATGGGAGGAAAACAATAAAGGCTTATTCTAACTGCCTGCTACGAGTCTGGCTTGGTCAACACAGTGGTTATGGTGGCTGTTCTTAGAACAGGAGATATTACTTATGAAGACAAACATGGCAGCCCCGAGGGTTGCTCACTGTGTCTTCCCAGCTCTGTCTTCTGGGCACATGCTAGGGCTACACTTCTCAGCCCCTTGGGGTTGGGTGTTGTCCCGTGACCAGTTCTGGGTTGAGCATTTCATTGCTGGAACTCTCTTTTCTCTACCAAGGAGCCCCAATTAGCAAGTGAACTCTCAATTTAGTTATTCCAAATTGAGATGTGCCCTAAGTGTAAAAGACATATCAGATTTCAAAAACAGCTTCTAAAATACCTCATGACTGATTTTGTATTTATTACTTGTTGAAAGATTATTTTGAAGATAGTGGGTTAAAGAAAAGGTCTTACTAAAATTCACTTCAACTATTTCTTTTGACTGGTTTAAATGTGGCTATTAGAAACTTAGAGTTATACACTTGGCACTCATTTGTGGTTGACCCTCTGTTTTTATTGGACAGTGTGGTTCCTGATAGCCATTTCCTTCTTGGACTGGCAGGTTCTGAAAGCATGGAGCAGATCCCATGACCAATCAACAATGGATGCAGGATGTGAGTAAGAAATGAAGGTTTTCTGTTTCATGTCATTGTGATTTGAGATTGTTTGCTGCTGTATCACTAATACCCTTGCTATCCTGATTTGTTCAACTTGGAGGAAGAATGGCAGCAGAAGGGAACTTTTTAGCATACTCTCTGAAGTCTCTATGAATGTCTGTTTTTCTTCTTTAGAGTCCTAATCTTCATGTCTGACCACTAGAAATGGAAGAATCTTTTAGGGTTTTCCTTATTGGATCCTTGTTTTGTAGTAATTCAGAAGGAGAATGGCAAATTCAGTATGACTCTGTAGATTTTTCTTTGATTATAAGTTTCTCAATACTCAAGGAAGATAATTTCCTGGTTGTTTTATCTGTGGGTTCCAAATAGGGTAACCTGAGACCAGAAGACTCTTGCTTCAGTCTGGTCATGGGCTTCCTGTCACGGTGAGTGATCTGGATAGGTAACCTACTTTTTCTGTCGTCCTCCCTTTCCCTGTCTGGCTGATCTTTCAATGGTGTAAGGTTCTAAAGTTGTAAGGTTAACAGCAAATGTTAACCCCATTTGGGGAGAGTCTGAGTCAAGATCTTTCCACACTTTTATTAGATTTGAATTTGCTCATATTTTCTTTGAGAGCATTCACAGTTTTCTCTCGACTCTTAAGCCAACAGTTTTTCAAAAGGGCAACAAATCACATGTGAAAGATATACAGAATGGCAGCACATGACCTTCACCTTATTGCTTAAGGCATTTGGTATAAACGGTTACTTTTATAATTTTCTGATTCTACTTGAAAAATCTTTGGTGGGGTAGTTATAGATGGAATGGCTGGGTTGAGTGTCTGGTTTCATTTAAGGTTTTGCAATAGGCAAGTAGTAGATTCTCTCATCACCATTAACCAGCTGGGTGATCTTGGGCAAGTCTTTTGCTCTCTGGGCTTCTCCATTATATATTCACATTAGGGCTTCCTAAGCTCACCCCATGTTGTGGCAGCTGTTTGGAGCTGGGCATTCCTGGAAGAATAGCAGTAGTTACTCTTCTTGTCGTAACCCAAGTGAGAGATGATGAGGTTTCAATTACAGCTATGAACATGAGGCAGGTGGGAGTTAGGTTTAATCAACAGCTCCACAAATATTTAAAGAGTGTTCCTCATATGTCAGCAACTGTGCTAAGGTGGGAGATAAGCCCTACTCTATGCCTTCAAGGACCCCTCCTTCTTGGGGAAAGGAAAACTTCCAAACTGAAGATTATGGCATCCTGTGACTGTTGAGTGCTGTGATACTCAGAAAAAGGAAAGATGGCTGTTTAGAAAAATCTTCCTAGAACTGGCGATAATGGAGTAAAGTCTTGATGGATGAATAGGGTATACTAGGCAAAAAAAAGAGTGGGAGACAGATCTGAAAACTACCTAGAAGGAATGATCAAGACAAGAAAGACACTAAGATGATTTCCAACGTATTACTTAGTGACCTGGAAGATGATCATTTCATTAATAAGTGTAAGAAATAAAAAAAGAACAGCCCAGATGATGGAAGGCGTGATGCATTTAGATAGGGAAATATTGAATTTAAAGTTCCAGTTGGGAATCAAGTAGTGAATACCTCATAGTAAGGATCTACAGAACTGGAGCAAAGGGGAAAAGTCAAAGCCAAGTTTTAAATTTGGGTGGGTGTTTGAAGACATAAGAATGGATGAGGGGCTGGGGAGATAGCTCAGTTGGTAGAGTACTTGCCTTGTAAGCACAAAGCCCCGGGTTCAATCCCCAGCACTGAAAAAAAAAAAAAAAAAGAATGGATGAGAACATCCAGGGATGACAGGAAGGCAGGAAGGGTTCATGTATTCAGCCACTGATACATTCAATACTTATAGAGAGTCTACTATGTGGTGATTGAAGAAAGACGAGATCAACCTGGTAGGGTGCACACTTTAAAGACAAAAAGGAGTGTAGACTCTTCTTTCAAGACACTTGATTGTTCAGAGAAATAGATAAATGGGCAATAACTAAATGAGATAGAAAATAAAGAGCACTTATTAAGAATGAGAGAAGATTGCTGGAGTTGAAAACTTAGTTGGACTTCATCCACACCTAAAAAATTTTTTTGTCAATGAGGGAAAGCAACAAAAATTTCAATTAATTGTACACATAACAATATTGTTAACATTTACAGGAATTTCATCATAGTTATTAATATAATAATTTGATTCTCCTATCTATTGTCTAATTCTTCTACAAGTGATAAATAATTATGCTTCAAAAGAAATTGATACAACAAATTTAATTTTGAGTTAGGTGGTATTTATGGGCCAAAAAGACCCAACAATGTCCTCTAGGACTTATATCTACTTATAGAAATTAATGTCAGTGAATCATATAGATGAATACTATAATGAGTTTATAGCTCCATTTCAAGAAAATACTTTAAAAATAAGAAAATGGCTGGGCACAGTGGCACATACCTGTAATTCCAGCAGCTCAGGAGTCTGAGACAGGAGGATTCCAAGTTCAAAACCAGCCTCAGCAACTTAGTGAGGCCCTAAGCAACTTAGTAAGACCCTGTGTGAAAATAAAATATAAAAAGGGTCAGGGATGTGGCTCAGTTGGTGAGCACCCCTGGGTTCAATCCCTGATACTAAAAAAAAAAAAAAAAAAAAAAAAAAAAAAAAAAAAAAAAAAGACATATGGAAGAGAGTCTAGAGAACTGAATTGGCTTGGGGTTATATTTATGCTGAATGAATAACTCAAGATTTTGAAATTTGCCCTTTTCTCTTGTAGACAATGGAGAGCCATTTGTTAAAGGGAACATGGTAGTTAGGTTGGAGGAAGCTGGCTGAAGAGATGGGAGGTAATTTAAGTGTCAATGATAGAAGTAAAGATGCACAGAGAACTGTTTCATAAGAAGAATCTATAGATCAAATAAGGTGATGAGAGTTAATAAGATGGTGAGAGTTAATAAATACTCTCAAACCACTGAGACAAGCAGTTCCTTAACAGAAAAAAGCAAATCAGAATGAGGTTGGGTTTGGTACATGTTTGAAGGTAAGGAGAGAGCAAGGGTACAGGATATGCTTAGACTCATGAGCAAGGGAGTAAGAGCTGAGGTCCTAGGAGATGTGTTCATCAAAAGAGAACATGCAGAACTAAGAATCTGGTACTGTTCTATGTCAGGACAATTGGGAGAACTCATAGATGGAAATCAGGATCAGGGAGAGGAGCCAGCAAAGGGCTGGTTGAGATGTAATCAGCAGAAGAGTCTCAGAAACCTGGGAAGAAGAGAGATTCTGCAAGAAAAGGGAAGTAGTGGTCAACAGTGTCAAATGCACAGAGGTTAAGGGGGTTGAGACTTCAAAAAAGGCCATTGGGCTTGGTCATGAAAGACCAAGGTGATAATGGTGATCTTTAAGGCTGCAGTTAAAGAAGGATGGTAAGGGGAGAAGTCGGTGCACAGAAAATGGGGAAGAATGGTTGGGGCGGGGGAAGAAGTGGTTGTAGACTAGTCATTCTTCATGTGTGTCAGAGTGAATTACAGCATGAAGAATTGGCTTGTGACTTCCAGGAGTTGTAGGGTAATTCATTCATTTATTTGTTTAATAGGCCCAGATTTAGTAGAACCCACTGGTTGCTTTTTCACTGCTAGGTAAAGGAGGAAGCAAGATCCCCACTACTGTGAAGTTTGCATTCGAATGTGGGAGACATGGTTCTATAAACAACGAAGCAATTTTAGATACTGAAAATGTTATGTTCAAAATGAAACAAGGCATGAGATAAGTGCATTCTAGATCCTGAGGCAAGGTTGAGTGCTGAATGCTCTAGGAACAAAAGAAGGCTAATGTGCTATTGCCTGTTAAAATAGGGGGAAATTTATGGGAGCTACGAGAGAAGCTCAGGAGAGGGTTTTTTTTCTAAGTGATGGAGGGTGCCAAAGTTATTACTGTTATATATTAGGATTGTATCAAGGTAAGGAACCCTAAGCAAGGCAAACTTTAAATACGGTTTAACAACTGTCCCTGCTTGTAGGTCTTTGGGTCACTTCAGATATAGGCTATTGTCTCGAAGGCACTCATCAGTCAGGAGAGCTCAGGGGGAGAATGCTGAAGTACTGCCAGACAAGATATAGCCCTGACTAGAAGTTGTTGGCCAGAGAATTGAAGCCAAGTTCTAGGCAAAGGGTAACAAGACACGGAGATTTTGATGTGGATAATTAGAAGCAATAGGGCAAAAGCCAGGTCCCGAGGTGGAATAGACGGTGCTCCTGGCATGTGAATGGAGGGGTCACAGTGCAGAGATGGAGGTTATGCATTGTCCCATTTTCCAGGGTTGCCACCTTTGAATGTCCAACCTGCCAGTATTGAAGACCAATGCTGAGCACCCAATATGGCACCATCTTCAAGGAAACCAACCAGCCACTTGGCAAGTTGACTATATTCCATTCTGAAAGGGTCAGTGATCTATGATAATAGACACTGTTTCCAGGTATGAATTTCCCTTTCCGGTCTACGGAGTGCCAGCACCACTATCAATAGCTTAGAGTACTTACCTTAGACATGGATCCCATACAACGTAGCATCCAATCACGTATTCATCCCAAGCAGCAGGAGACAGGAAGTAGACCTGTAACTGTGGGATCCGTTGATTCTATGACTAGCACATTTCAATTGCCTTTTCTCTTTCTTGAACCTCTCCTTACTCCATCAATTACCAAAGTCTTAATAAATGTTGAAGTCATCCTTCTTTCTCTGACTTCACACTTTTGTGTTAAGGTCTGAACTCCATAATTTCTTGCCTGAATTATTTCAAGAGCCTGGTTTTCTGCCCCATGATTAGGTTCCAACCTACACATTTATTTAACTCTAAGTTTCTCCACATGGGATGAAGAACCCTTGTCTATTAAAAAAGAATCAATTTTGGATTCTCTTTTCATTCGCCCCAAGTATTCTGCCTGCTTCCTGGGATAATGTCCAATTATGAGGGTGTGTGTGATGCTGATGGGACATCACAGCAGGTGGGGGGTTTGGTCTGAACAGATATTTTAAGGAAACTTTTCTATCTATCAGACAATGTCCTTACATCTTACCCTTATACACTTTTTTTAGTTAATTTTTAAAATGAATTCCAATGCTTCAGCTTTGGCTCAGCTGAACAAAAAAGTCCTTTCTGCTACCAGTATAACCTTTCATAAGTATTATTTCTAAAATGAACATTAGGAACCTATTATTATTACTATTATTATTATTTTTTTTTTCTGCTGGGTTCTGCCCATTTCTCTGAGGAGGCTAAAAGAGTGTAAGTGTAAAAATTGTCAGGAATAAAAAGTACATATGATTTATTCAAATTACTATTTTGAATGGATTAATCACATCATCTTAGATGAAAAAAATCAGTTCCCAAAGAGTTTGTACTGTACGAGTACATACTGTACAATACCATTTATGCAAAGTTTAAAATCAGGCAAAATTTATCAATGTTTATTAAAATCAGAAGTGATTACTTTTAGGGGCTGTGATATTCTGACAGTAAGAAACATGTATTTGGTCTTCATTCCTGGTTTCTGGTATGGGGCTACTAAAACCTTGGATTTTTTGAATGATACGGGTAAGAGGAGTGTCCTTCATTATTCATTGTAAGTTCTTTTCAACCATACTGAATTTATGCTACTGAGGTGACTTTTGGAGGATGTGGGCTGGTTACCATAGAAACTGACCATGTGGTTAGTATTGGAACTTTCAGTTCTTCTTCAAGAGCAGAGAGGCAGGAGATTGAATTCAGTCACCACTGGCCAATGGTTTAGTCAATCCTGCCTGCTAGTGAAGCCTTCATACAAAACCCTAAATGGGGGCTGGGGTGTGGTTCAGTGGAAGAGTGCTCACCTAGCAGGTGCGAGGTCCTGGGTTCAATCCTCAGTACCCCATAAAAATAAAATAAAGGTATTGTGTTCACCTATAACTAAAAAATAAATATTAAGAAAATAAAACAAAACAAAAAACTCCAAATGATGTGGTTTAGAGAACTTCTTGGTTGGTGGACATAGGGAAGAACTGAGAGAGTCATACATGTGGAGGGCAGCTCTTCTATGTCTTGCTCTCTGCGTCTCTTCATCTGCCTGTTTTTGAGGGGTATCCTTTATAAACAAACAAAAAAACTGGTAATTGTAAGGAAAGTGCTTTCCTAAGTACTGCAAGACATTCCAGCCAATTATCAAACCCAAGGAGGAAGTCATGGGAACCCTCAATTTATAGTTAGTTGGTCAGAGCCCAGATCACAATTTGGAACTTGTAACTCGTATCTTAAACGGGGAAAGCCTTGTGAGCCTTGTGAGCCCTTAACTTATGGGATCTGCACTAACTTTGGATAGCTGATGTCATAAATGAATTGTAGGACATCCAGTAGGTGTCTGGAGAATTGCTTAACGTGAAGGAAATAAAAGTACATCTGATTTATTTCAATTTACTATCTTGAATGGAAGATAGTCCTGAAGTATAAAGAATGAATGAATTTTTTTTCCCTTTTAGGAGTTGTAATATAGGAGTCTTATAGAATGCTGGAATGGTCTTTGTGTATTAATATGTGAAAGACAAATATTCAAACCATACCTTTAAAATTAGTCTTTTTGCACTTACTTATATATATTCTTTATATAAAAATTATCTTATTGGTTTCTTATTGCTATTATAACAGATTATCCCACATTTAGTGACTTAAAACAACACATGTTTATTATCTTACAGTTCTGGAAGTTTGTTTTTGTTTTTTTTTTTGTGGTGCTGAGGATTGAACTGAGGGCCTCGTACATGCTAGGCAAGTACTCTACCACTGAGCTACATCCCCAGCCCGATTCTGGAGATTATAAGTCTAAAATGGGTCCCCAGGTGTGGGTAAGTTGCATTTCTTGATGAACCTTTAGGGCAGAATTCATTTCCATACCTTTTTGAACTTCTAGAGGCTGCCTATATTCCTTAGCTAGGAGACCTCCTTCTATTTTCATAGTTAGAGATGGCCAGTTAAAAACATCTCTCTGGTTCTAAGTCTTCTGGCTTATTTTTCCCCACTTAAGATCTTATGTGATTATGGTAGGCCCACCTGAATATCCAGGATAATCTCCCTATTTAAATCTGCAAGTAGGTACACAAAGGTCTTTTCCCTGCTCTGGTACAAAGGAAATCCTTTATTTATTTATTTTTCTAGTTTTACTTCTCACTTAATCTTTCAACAGTTTGTTATTGATTGCCTCCTCTCAGTAAGGCTGAGAAAACAAAAGAAAAGTGAATCACTAACAGGCTCACTTAACAACAGGGAGACATTCTGAGAAATCCATCTGTGACTGCCTTTGTCATTGTGCAAACATCATACTGTACTATACAAACTAAGATGGCTACAAGGTCAAAAGGCAATATAATCTTGGGACCGTTGCTGTATATGAGGTCCATTGTTGAAAAAAATATCATTATTTGGCATACAATTATATGAGCTCTAAATAAATCTACTTCCATTCTGTTGTTCTCTCTCATCCAGGTAAATGATTATGTTAAGTTTTCATTATCAGGAAGGCAAAAGAATAGAGCACATTCAAATTGTAACACTTTCTTGTTACTTGTACATTTTACCCACACTCATTTGACTATCATTATACATCCATGCATCTGTTCTAGTCATGCTCTCTCTGGACATGTTTTTTGAGGACCTCTGTTTTGTCAGAAATTGGAAAATACCTTCACAAACAATCCTCTTATTCTTTCCACCCCCTTTTCATTTGCATTTGCCTATGAAATTCTTATCTCTGACAAATGAATTAACAAAGTTACAAATGTCCCCTTGTTTGGCTTGGTTAATGTTTTCCAAAGTCATACTGAAACCAAAGTGCCAGGGATGCTGTTCCAAAGTCCATGGTCTCTGTGCATATGGAATGCACAAGTGAGGGTGTGTTGTTTATCTCCTCCAGCCATCTGGCCACCTGCAGGATGGCTACAAATACTACTTGGTCACGTGCACTCTCTTTTAAAGCCTAAGGGTTTTTAAATGTCTAAAATCAGCAAAAGAGTTAGTTTTAAAATGAAGTCAAAAAATAAAATGAAATACGCAACTCTCTCTCTGTCTCTCGGTGTGTGTGTGTGTGTGTGTGTGTGTGTGTGTGTGTGTGATTAACATAGACAAATTAAAAATTTGTTTTGTTTTTTGAGTAATGGAAATAGAATCCAGGACCTCATGTGTGCAAGAAAAGTGCTCTACCACTGAGCCACACTCCCAAACCCCTAAAATGGAAGAAAACTTGAAGTAGTATGCAGAAATTATCATTAGTATGCAAAAAAGTTTATGCAGTACATATATTTTAAATTAATTAAAAAAGAAGTTGGAAACTTCAGAAAGTTGTCACTGGAAGATATTTAGAGAATAGGATAAAAGGTAGGAAAGTATCTATGCTCCTGTCACAGTGAGTGTTAATTCTGGACTTGTTACAAAACTTAAATTCTAAGACAGAATATTTTGCGAGAATATAATATGTACAAGTGCTTATTACAGAGTCACCAGGAATACTCTATCCTTAAAATTTTTAAAATGGAAAATACTATGGATGTATACTGTAAACTAAATATGTCCCCATTGCTTAATTCCCAGACAGTTCTATGCTCTGCTTATAGATTGACTGCACAATGTGGTGACAGCAATTGAATGAATTAGTTGTGCAAAATGTTCAAGAGGTTTTTTTGAAATGTTAATTTTTTAAAAAATCCAACTTGTTTTGTCATTAAAAAATCCCCGTGGGTAGATAACTAGCAAAATTGAACCAAAGACCTGGTCTTCTGATTGACATTTTAGTTTATCAAAATTTAAATATACCTTCTTACGTGGGCATTCATAGGTGGTTACATAAATATATTATGTAATCTACTTATTCCTAGTGAAATTGTGTCTCGGGGATACTCAACTTGCAAATAATAATCTGACCCACTTTGCTACATTGAAGTCAGATTCCCAAAATAGAAATCATTGTACAAAGTGTAATTTTGAAGCTAAGGACTAAATTTCAAAAACTTCTCTGATTCCTAACTTTATGAAAAGGAACTTAGACTACTCTTTTCACCATCTAACTAGATAGTATGGAAAAATGCCTATAAATAAAAGTTACTAAACTGAAGTCCGACAAGATGATAAAAGAAATAAGGTTATTTTGGAAGAGCAGAATTTTATAAATATCATGAGTTGGTTAGCCTAGATATAAAAACCTGTGTAAAGACTGTATCCATATTTGGAAGCATCTATATTTGTAATCAACTGTTTCCATTATGAGTAAAAATAAATATCTATCCTACATAAAGTAGTTAAAGCTAAATTATGTTGCAAACAATAACAAGAAATACAAGACCTGACAGTTACATATTAGCAGGAAAGAACGTGTGAGGTTTTAGTTCCAAATTAAAGAAGTAGCAAATCAAAAAAGGAAAATGCAATGTAACAGAAGTGTTATTATGCCTTTACAAGTACATGATCACCTCCCTCAGTCTTGGGAGAGTTTTGGATCTGTTACAGATGCTATGTGAGAGTGGGAATAAAGTAATATTTCATAATTGACATTCTTTACACTAACAGTCAGACAATAGCTTAAAATGCAGTTATGATAAGAGTGAAAGGGTCTATTCCTTTTTAGGCCTGGAAACTCAGATCACAGAGCTATGATAAAGAAGATACTCCTTCTGCTGGGATGCCTGGGTGTTGGAGCTAGAACACAGCAGAGGTGGAGGTGATGGAACACACCTATTCAATTTCTGAGGTTGTGGGAGAGTCAGGAAGAAAGAATCAGGAGAGAGAGGGGAGAAGGACTGCACTGCGCATCTGCAAGCCTCATGTGAGAATGAGAGGAGTTAGATAAAAAGGAGGAGAGTGATTTTTCCTGCTCATTTTGTTTTTGGAGATTATATAGAGGCTTCCTTCTCCTGTGGGATGAGCTGGCATGGCCAGGAAGAGAGTGGCTCTAATCTAGACTCCTAGCCTCTATTTCATATTGAAAGCTAGAGGGTCCATCATCATGTCTACCATGGTGGGAATAGGTTGCCTCACAGCAGATACTGGAGGGAGACTGACTAGCTATGAAACTGCTTTGTCTTAGAAGAGATTCAGATCTCAGCAAGCCATCTCTAAGGGTAGGCCTGATTAGCATGAGAGTTCTTTGCCCCAGAGAAAAGGCCACAGAGGCATCAGATGCAAGTTAGCAGCAGATGCCAGCAGAAAGTCCAGGGACAGATCAGTCAACCATGCATCAGACACTCTGACACCTGGGATAGCCATGATCAAAGAGCAGATGTTGTGTGATTTTTCTGGCACAAAATCATGTGAGTCCTTTTGCCCCAGGTGCCATTTTGAAGGGGAGTAGGCAAGAAGGCAGCAGCAATACAAGGTAATAAAGAATTTTCCTCAAAGTTCTGATATTCGAGGATGCTTTATTATTGGATTTGTCAAAGGTTTGAAAGAAATTAAGTATTAAATCTATTTTCCTCTGCTAAAACCCAGAAGTTAGGCCTCAGGAAGAATGTCTGATAACTTACATCAGCTAACTGTACATCAGCTTTCCTGTACATATTTAAGTTGTATAAGATAACTTATCATGGTATTCAGGATAACTAAATATTTATATTTTTTCAATTTGTATTCCAGTTCCTTTTCAAAATAAAATTTCCAAAGTTATACAAATGTGTCTGAGATTATATGCGTATGCCATAGTTCAGTAAAAATAAGGCAATTTGGTTATGTCTTTCATCAGGTGATTTTTCTTACATTCAGTCCACTTCATTCCTGCTCCAGGGCTGCCTTGAATCCTGGAGGCATTTGGGGTTTATGCACTTCTGTATTTAAAGAATCAAATGAGAGGTGGGAGATATAACTCAGTTGGTAGTGTGCTTGCCTAGCATGCCCAAGGTCTGGGATTTGATCTCCAGTACCACCAAAAAAACAAACCTGTTCAAATAAAGAATCAAATAACTCTTCAGGAATACAAAGGGAGGAGAGAAAAGAAAATTCATAAACTAAACTGATACACCAAAAGGATTTTTTAGTAATTCCACAAAAAAATGGACATAGATCCAATTAAAAAAATACACAGAAGTAGCCTGTGGAGGATGTGTTTGCCTCATCCTATGGGGTTTCACAGAAGGCCAAAGGGGATGTGGTTCCTCAAAATATAAGCCTGAGTGTTACATTGAGGGTATTCCCTTTTCTTTCCTTTCTCCTCTTATTTCTGTCTTTCTTTTCTTCCTTCAGTAAATGTGTGCCAGACTCTGTGCATATGACAAGTGTGGTGGCACCCCATGGTGGCACATTAGGGAAGGGGATAAAAAAAAAAAGTAGATACACAAAGTAAAATAATTGCAGAGTGTAGAGAGAGTCCTCCCTATGGAGAAAAGAAGGTCAAAATGAGGAATAACGAGGGCTCTGGTGGGAAATCTGCTTGGATCTAGCAGGCAAGGAAAGCCTTGCTGAGGAAATGATACTTAAGCCAGGACTTTAAAGTAGAAGATCAACTTGACCCAATTTGCTCAGGACTTTCTTGGCTTTAAAGCTCAAAGTCCTGCATCCTTGGAATCTGCTTAGTCCCAGGCAAACCAAGATGGCTAGTCACCCTGTTTGAAAAAAAAGATTAGAAAGAGACAGCATTGCAAATAGGGGGGCTAGTGCCCCAGAAAGAGGGGAGGGCATGTGCAACTGTTATGATGTGGGAGGATTCAGCAGGGTCAAACACTCAGTCTAGAAGGACAGCATGAGCAAGGGGAGGCAAGGACACGAGAGACAAAAGACAGGCAGGGACCAAGTCACACAGTGGAGGCACCAATTTATTTGAGGTGCACTGGAAAGCTATTGATGGGTTTTGTGTAGGACTGACATGAACTGATAGTTTAAAAGATCATGTTGGCTGCTGTATGGAAAGTGGATAGAAGGGGCCAAGATTTGAAGCAAAGTTGGAATGATTTGATAGGAACCCAAGAAAGTAGTGGAATTTTTGAGAAGGGTTAAATACAGGACACATTTTTGGAGGTACAATGGACAGAAATTGCATGGATAGCTCATGTCTCATTTAGTCTCTGGGCTACACAGTTGACTACAATGGGGAAAAGTGAAGGAAGAAGAGGTACTTTCTGCCTAAATCTCCACCCTTTATGTAAACTAGTTATATATGTTAAAGGCCACTAGTTTTAGAACAGTGTAACTCCTTAAAAAGAGACACTCATTTCAGTGCTATTTCAAATATGCTGGGAAGGGGCTGTCATTCCTGAGTCTCTGGCACAACCAGTTATGTCACTTAACATTTAGACAACCAGTGAACATTCCTTCTTGGAGAAAAACACTGAAGGAGATGAATAATCTGCTAAGCAGATTAAGTCATCAAGGCAAGTGCAGAGATGACAAGAAGAAGCAAGTATCTAATGGACCTCAGCACAGCTGGGCTACTTCTTGACCCATAAATCCTGTCCACCATGACAGCATGGGAGAAAAGAAGAAGGAGGCAGAAAAGAAGAAGAAAAGATTTTAATAGGTACTGTGGGCAAAAGAAGACATAATTTAGAAGAAAAATATGTGAACAGAAATTCAAAAGAATAAAAAAGGAACTGTAAATAACAGGAATTGAGCAGAGTGACTGAGAAATTAAGTAATGGATTTGCTTAGAAGTAGAAAATTAGTAGGGACATGACTAAAAATTTTAAAGAAATAGAGATTAAGGTTAAAAATTTGAGTTAAATTAACATGAAGGTTAAAAAGGATACAGTGTACAAGTCAAGAGCAGGTGAAGTGAAAAGTAAAAACTCTAAAGCCCAACCTTAGAAGGGTAAATTCATCGCAAAGCTAAGATAAGTTAAAGGATAAACAGAGAGAATAAATATAGAGAGGCGACAAAAGACTAAAGGAGGAAGTGCATAAAATTAAAATGTTAAAATTTGCTAAAATTTAACTCTAAATCTCCAAACATTTATGGAATGAAAATCTGGAAAGACAAGCTGCCATTATTGAAAAAGAAATAAAGCTGCCGAGCTACATGGGTTACTAAAAGTGATCTCTGGGTTGGGCTCTCCATTTGAGCTTCTTAGGGACAAGTCTGGCCCGAAGTGCCAGGCTCTGAGATCTCTCACATGTCTCTTTAATGCCAGTAGTAGTCCTACTGGTCAGCAGCAAGAATCAGCCCGGAGCATCACTACTAACCAGAGTTGCCCTGTCTTTGTTTCTATTTGTCACTGCACAAAACTGGGCAATAGAGAAAATACCGAGGGAAAATGATCCTTGAGTGTGAAAAAATCTCATACCGTATGCAAAAATTAGTCAGAATGAAATGAAATGTCCAGAACAGGCAAACCTATAAAGAATTAGCAGTGAGTGAGGTGGTGGAAGGGTGGGGCATGTGGAGATGAGATAAGACTGCTAATCCTTGTGGTAGTTCTAATAGTAAGATACTTTTGCTATCTTCATTTTACAGATGAAAATATGAGGAACAGATAATCTACCCACCTAGTCAACAAGGGGAAGTGGCAGGAATGGAATCTTCCAAGGGTTGTTGAGAGGATGGCTTCTACATAGTAAGCACTCGACTCAGAGTTGCTACTGTAATTATTATCTATGGATATTAATCCTGAATGATGACTTTTGAATTACACATATATGATATTTCAGGCAGAGACAGGAAAGTAGAAATCAAAACTAAGTCACAGTGAGATAAAATTATATAGTATAGTTGGGTACATTCTGCTTTCCATTTTGAGATACGGATAATTAATGAGGTGTGTGTGTGTGTGTGTGTGTGTGTGTGTGTGTGTGTGTAAACTTACCTGTGATAATGTGTTCACTTTAATTTTATGCAGGGTCATTTTACCACTAAGTCACATCCCCAGCCCTTTTTATTTTTTATTTATGGGGCAGGGTCTCTCTAAATTGCTTAGGGCCTCACTAAGTTGCTGAGGCTGGCCTTGAACTTCCTGCCTCAGCCTCCTGAATCTCTTGGATTACAGGTGTATACCATCATGCCCAGTCATAAATTTATTTTTAAATGAAATGGAATCTTACACATGTATATTGATTACTTTGCTCAGTTTTCCTAAGGCCCCTGACTTCGTCTTTCTGTCTATATGAGTTGCAAAGTGAAAGAATGAAAACATAATTTTAGAAGAATTTCTACCCCTAGGTGAATTATTTTTATAATTCATTTCAAATGGGAGACTAGAATTTATTTATAATGTTGGTAAAAGTGTGAGAAATTTCTTCATACTTAAAGACTGTTAAACCAAAAATGATTCTAAGCCCTTGGAACCAAGAATATCAAAGCTCACATCTGTTAAGTCAATGGAACACACTCACACTTACAGCCCAACTTCATAGAACTAAAGCATCAGTGGAGATAGTGGGCTAAAGTTTTAGACACCCATGGAATATGAAATAATACCCCTGTGGAAAAACATCTGCACAGAAAAATGACTTATTTTGGGGGGAGGGAAAAGGGGGACAAAAATGCAAAATATGAATTAAAATGTTCTTCATTGTACCTTTGGAGATTAAAATAGAAACCCACTGTGTAGCCAGACCAAGACTGAAGGGTGGAGTGGGTGAGAAATCTCTTCATTGGGGTGTTATGTCCCCTGACAACTTAAATTTCTAGCAGTAGAGGTTGTTTTTCATTTGGGGGTCATACCCCTGTGTTTGCTTCCAGAAAAGACCCTACTATCAGTACAACCCTCCAACCTTGGATGGGCAAAACTCATTTCAAGTATGTGATTTCCACAAATTCTGACTTCTGAAAGTTTTCATCAGCAAACATGGCTGGAGGGAAGAACTCGGAGCTTTCTTTTTGTGGGTTTCAATAGAAATATTGCTCCCTCTGCTGGCAGGTGGTTAGCACTTACCAGATTTCAGGGATGATGTGGAAGAAAGGATCTTTCTTTCTCCCTCCACACACAAGCTATTTGAACTTGTTCAGGTTGCTTTACTTCTTCGAATCTCCATTTTTGTATCTTTAAAATTTTAAAAACTACCCTTCAAAATACCACCAAGACTATCTGATTTGTGTATAAACACATAAAAGATACTTAATGGGAGATACTGTCATTTTAAGTTATGGGGAAGAGAGCTATCCTGTTAAAGTTTGTTAAGGTTATAAAATATGATATTCAGTATTATTGATTCTCTGTATTAGAGAAAACATGAATGTGCACTGTGTTAACCAAGAAGATAAACCAAGAAGATAAACCAAGAAGATACTGTTATGAAGTGTGGAGTAATAATGTAATGTTTGTAGTGTAATTAAGAATTCTCAAGAAATGTATAACTTAAGTCACAGATGCCCAAAAGCCTCTTTATAAAATGCAATATCCATTCTTAAAAAAGTATTAACTAAAATATAAGTTCATAGATATTCCCTTAACATGAATATATATATATATATGAAAATGGGAGAGACTTTGAAAAAAAATCAAAGTCAATAAACAAATTTCAAACAGGGAGAAATATAATTGCAACATATATCAAAGAATCTCCTTAATTTATAAAGAACTCTAATTGAGATGGGCTGGGGTTGTGGTTCACTAGAGTGCTCACCTAGCTCATGTGAGGCACTGGATTCTATCCTCAGCACCACATAAAAATAAATAAATAAAAATGAAGGTGTCCACCTAACTAAAAATTTTTTTTTAATTGATAAAAAACAAATTTATACCAATCAAAAATCACAAGTGTTTGTTTCTTAAACATATTAACTTTATTCATGGCAAGAGAAACATGACGAGAAAGTTCTTTCAATTTTACTGAATGTCTGAAAAAGTTCATGGTAAATCATTGGGTAAAAACTAAGATTACAATTTTTCACTATCAGATTGGCATGCATTCAGAAGCTTGAAAATATACTTTACTGTGATCAATGGAGTGAATTTGAATTTGGCTGGATATTAGATGAAAGATAAATTTCTTGGGTTTGATTATGATGTTGTGGTAATAGGCAGGTGTTCATGTCCTTAAGAAATACATGCTTTGATATTCAGGGATAAAATGCCATGAATTTTGCAACCCTACTTTTAAATACTTCTGCTCAAAGAAATGTGGAGGTGGTGGTGGTGGTGGTGAGTGTGTGTGTGTATGTGTGTGTGTGTGTGTGTGTGTGTGTGTGTGTGTGTTTGAAATGCAGATTACTAGTGGTTCTTCAAGAGAGTGATTTTCTTCCAGGGACAGCAGGCAAAGTCTGGGACAATTTTGGTTGTCTTACTACTGGATAGAAGTTGGGGATGCTGCGGAACATTCTGAGATGTTCAGAACAGTTCCCCAAAGAAAGAATTATCCAGTCCAAAATGTCAGTAGCTGAAGGTTTAGAAGTTGATAAAAATAAAGCAAATATGGCTCAAGTTAACAATTGTACATCGGGTGATTATTCTTTCATCATTTTTATAAGTTTAAAAATTTCAAAATAAAACATTTAGGGAAAAAGCAAGTGAAAAAAGAGCAAAAGAAGTCTAAGAGAAAGAAAAACTGAACTACAAAACAATAGGGGAAACAGTGATAAAAAGTCTTTTTTTTTCTTTTCTTTTTAAATTAGTGAGAATATAGAAATTGTGCCCAGTCTATTCTCTAGGCAACAATAAACATAGTCACAGCACTAAGTTGAGAGATTTTCAAATGTAATTTTTAGAATGCTTCTTTTATAATTTTATGTGTTTTCTACCAGGCTTCCACTGTGTGATGATCAGACTGTACCATTTTGTCATATTAAAACTAAATCAAAATGAGCACACTGGGAAACCAGCAGCTGGTTCCTTCTCTGCAGGGTTCAGAAGACTTATAACTGAAAAATAGGCCTTGGAAAATGGTTATTAAATTTTTTCCTTGACAAATTAATTTTTATGATAACAGTATAATGGGCATGGTTTGTAAAACTCTGGGTTTATCTTATTTTATCATTCATCCAACAGGGCAAGCACTAGAAGGTATTGGAAAATGCAGAATGAATTTACTAAAAAAGTAGGTTTTATTTATGGTAGAAATGGATACAAAGATGCTGAGCTCTAATCAGTAATCTGACTGGCAGGCCTTGCTTTGTTCATTACCTTTTAAATCCTAGCCTCTGCTGTTTTTTTATGTCCTTTTCTTCCTTTCTCAGTGTTATTTTATTGTGAAGAACAATAATAAAATGGATTGATACTTCTAAGTACTTTTCCACTGTATATTTCATCCCCAGCACTTCTTATTTTCCTGTAGCCCTCCATCTGTGAGTTTTGTGGGGAGGGTAGATATGGCTAAACATGGAGTCTGTTATGGTTTAGATGTGGTGTCCCCCACAAACTCACGTGTGAGACAATGCAATAAGGTTCAGAGGAGAAATGATTGGGTCATAAGAGTCTTAACCCAATCCCATGACGGGGATTAACTGAATGGTAACTAAGTGGTAGGGTGTGGTTGGAGGAGGTGGGAATTGGAGCATTGCTTTTGGGGGATGCGACACATTCTAAGATTTAATCTTGCCTCAGAAAAGCGTGCCTGCCATTTCTGTGTTAATTCAGTGTTAGCACATTACTTGATCTTTGGAGGTTAGGCTTGCCAGGTAAAATTTGAATTTTGGATTTAAAAAGGAATAATTTTTTGGTATAAGTATGTCTCATACAACATTTGGGACATACTCAGGTAAAATGATTTGTTGTTGGTCTGAAATTCCTGTATTTAATTGCTAAACCTGGCCACCTAATTGGAATTCTCTCCTTTTTTTCCTTCTTTTCCTACCTTTCAGGGAGAGCAGGAAGCTTAAATCCCAGCATGCTATCAGGAGTGAGTGTGCCCTCTTCCATTCTGAACAGCCTTTCTGCACAGGCCTCTTTCCACTTTGGACAGCAGCCTCTTCTCCCATTGTATCTGGCAAGTGGAGTTTCTCTATCTCTGCTTCCTGATCACCATGAGGTGAGCTGCTTCCCTCCATCCTCTCCAGCTGTGATGTTCAGCCTCACCTGGAGCCCCATGGAATGCAGCTGGCCTTCTGTGGACTAAGACCTCTGAAACCTTAAGCCCTAAATAAACTGTTCCTCCTCTACAGTTGTGCTGGTTGCGTCATTTAGTCACAGCAGTAGAAAAAGCTGACTAAAACAGTCAGAACTGAGTTTTGAATTTCTAAAGACTTAAACAAAAAACAACAACAAAAAACCAAAACAAAACAAAAGAAAAAAACAAAAGCAGAGTAGAAACAGAAGACTGCACAGTCAGGCCATAACTGCAAAGATCCAGGCACTTGAGAAAGAAGAGGGTCTCCTTTATTCCAAATGATTCACATTAAATAATGTAGAGCAAATATTTATTTAATGAACTACCAAAAAATAGGAAATAGGGAAAAGAAAATATGTCCAAAATACAGTATTCCCACCCAGAGATTGAGATGTTTGCCAGTTGGCAGAAAGAAGTGGGTCATAGGAGAAGAGAGGAGGGTTAGTTACCCGAGGCATTTCTGGAAGGGTCCTGTTGGAACCCCTCACCCAACCCCAGACACATTTGATGATTTCATGGCAAATGGACTTTTCTGTTCCACATTTCTCCTGTAACTTGGGAGAAGGAAGTCCTATACCAGTACATCAAACTGGAAGTGGAGTATTTGTAGTGTGTTTAGGCAGAATGGGTCTGAGGACGGAACAAGTTACTTTACCAGGTCACCACTTGGTCAGTTCTCCTTCTTCTCTTCCCTGAGGAATGTGGAGTTGGAGGGGGATGGGACACATTCTAAGATTTAATCTTGCCTCAGAAAAGTGTGCCTGCCATTTCTGTGTTAATTCAATGTCAGCACTGTAAGGGATCCCACAGAAACCACTCCGGACACGGGAAATCACATAAGGGAGTTCATTAAGCAAACAGTGTCTCCCTGCAGGGTAAGAGAGAAAATGAGAGGAAAAGAAAGGGAATGAGAAAGGGCGCCCACTAGAGAGAGTGTGAAAGCCAGGAGGATAGAGAAAGTGAGGAGGAGAGAGAGGGAAGGATGAGAAAAGATGGCGGGGTAGCTACAGTAAAGCAGTTGAATTCCGCCAGGCCCCACAGGGGACCAATATCAGAGAAGGATACTTGCAAGCTGACTGATGAACCAATAGCTAGCCAGTATGTTCACAGATTGACAAGTGGTTGGGAGGCGGGGAAAATGGCTGCACCTGAAAGGTCAGGGGGAGCAGCTTTGTACATTACAAGCACATTACTTGATCTTTGGAGGTTAGGCTTGCCAGGTAAAATTTGAATTCTGAATTTAAAAAGGAATAATTTTTTGGTATAAGTATGTCCCATACTACCTTTGGGACATACTCAGGTAAAATGATTTGTTGTTGATCTGAAATTCCTGTATTTAATTGCTAAAGCTGGCCACCTATTTGGAATGCTCTCCTTTTTTCCTTCTTTTCCTACCTTTCAGGGAGAGCAGGAAGCTTAAATCCCAGCATGCTATCAGGAGTGAGTGTGTACTCTTCCATTCTGAACAGCCTTTCTGCACAGGCCTCTTTCCACTTTGGACAGCAGCCTTTTCTCCCATTGTACTTTTTTGTCTCTGTCATTTGCAGTCTGTTTTCAGCACAATTAGGCTTCAGGGAATGGGGGGCACTTCCCACAGTTGTCTATGGTCTACCTCAAATTTCACTGATATTGCTGTTGCTCTAAAGACGCTGCAGTATCCATTATCTGGCTCCTGGTTTAGTCTGTCAATCCCATGGCTTCTACTTTAGGGTTCCTTTGCCTTATTTCTCATTACTTCTACAGCCCTCTCATGAACCATGAGGCTTTCTGAGATACCCTCAGTGTCCCACTAAATTGAGGGAAATTTGAGAGCTACCTTCCTTCCTCCATACACTTTGGAACTCAGACATGAATGTATCAAACCTTTATATTTATCCCATAGTCTCTAAATCCTTTTTTCTTAAAATTTTTTTTTCTTTATATGCTTCAGCCCAAGCATTTTTCTATTGTTCGACTTCTCAATTCACAAATGTTCTTTTTATAGTGTTCTAACCTGCTATCACTATTAGGTCGGAATTTGGGCGACTATATGACGGAGAGTGGAGCAACTGAGGCACAGGGCAGCACACCACACCGCGACCAATCAAACGGGCAGGAAAACTCCACTGACCCTTACCTCCACCTGTCACTCAGCAGGAACTCCGCCCATCCCCGCCTATAAAGACCCTGGGCACCTGGGGCCATGTGCGATTTTCTCCAGTTCCCTACTCTGACCTGTACTCCGGGGGGCTGGGGATTTCGCCTGAGAGCCAAATTCCAATAAAGCTTGCTTCAGCCACTTTCTGTGCGATTTTATTTGGCTACTAGCTGTGCCCCCAACTTACAATCACACATATTATTTTGTTATTGTAGTTTTCAGTTCTATTATTTCCACTTAGTTCTTTTGAATTCTCTAGTTTCCTGGCAAAAGTCTCCCTTTTAATCTACTTCACCTTTTCCTCCATTTTCATGGGCACACTAGTCATGGTTATTTTAAAATTGTGTATAGACCACTTATAAACTCCACTATTCTTGAGACTTAGTTCTATGGTCTGGTTTTTATCTTATTTTTAATCATTTAGTACTGTCTTTTAGTATGCCTGATAATTTTTATAAATTGAATGCAGACATTGCTTGTGGACGACTAGAGACTCTAGGCCATATCATCTTCTTCGAGAGGATTCACTCTGTCCTCTGCTAGGCAGTGGGTTTTATTCACTGACTCCAATCAGGTATGCAGTCAAATTGAGGCTACAGCCCTTTGAATGGAGCCCCCCAGGGGTTTCAACTGAAAACCCAGGTTGTTCATTAGGTCTCTTCCCTCTACTGGGTCTTCAACTCTAATCATTGTGTTCTCAGTATCATAAGACTGCAAAATCTCCACTTGGTTTTTCAAAGTCTCTCTGTTTAGCTCTTTAGTCTCCAATCCTGCAGAGATTGAGAATTTAGCAAATGCTTGAGGAAACTAGACATGTGTCAGGCAATGTCTACAAAGCACTTAGCATACAGTTAGCCATAGGGGAATACTCTAGAAAAGGATTATTAAAAAAAGAAGCTGTGGCTCTATGGACAAAAGTCCCTCAAGTGGAAAGATTTGGTGATTACCACCTCAATCAAAGGTCAGACTACCATCTCCTATACAATTAGACATCACATGCTTCTTAGGTGATGAAATAAGTATATTATATTGCCTTTGTAGTCTAATTGCTAAATCATGAATGAAATCCCAAATCAAATCATGAAGAATAAGATAAATCAATTACAGAATATTCTGTGAGATAATCAACCTTAGTCCTTAAAAATATGTCAACATTCTGAAAAACAAAACCAAAGGAAGAAGGATGCTTCTGGTTAAAAGGGATTAATGAGACCAAACCAAACCCAAACCCAACCCAACCCAACCCAACCCAACCAAAACAAAACGAAAAACCCTAGATATATCCATAAATCTTGTTTGGATCCTAAATAGAAAAAATATCTGTAAAACATTTTGAGACCCACTGGTGAATTTAAAATGAACTCTAAATGAGATGATATTGACTTTAAAAACTTTCAGATGTGAAATTAATGATATTACATATAGGAAAGTATACTTTGGAGATGACATGCTAAAGTATTTAGGAGTAAAATATTATCATGCCTGCAACTTACTTTAAAAAATTTTAGCAAAAATAAATAATAATAAAAAATGTATAAACATGTTAACAACTGTTATATCTAGGTAGATGATGTTTGTCTTACATTTTTACTTTCCTGTGGGTTTGAAAATTTTGAAACAAAAACATGAAAAAAAACATGTAGGAATGTTCCATTGGGTTTTCTTTCTTTATTTTTTGGTATTGGGGATTGAACCCAGGGGTGTTTTACCATTGAGCTACATTCCCAGACCTTTTTATTTTTTGAGACAGAGGTCTTGCTAAGTTGCTGAGGCTGGCCTCATACTTGTTCTCTTCCTTCTTCCATCTCCTCCAGAGTTGCTGGGACTACAGGCAGGCCCTCCAGGTTGGGTTTTCCATCTGAATTAGACATTCTTAGTCATTCTTAGTTTTTAAATCCATTCAGTAAACATTTATTGAGAACCTGCTATGTATTATATATTCTTACAGGTGCTGGGGAGTGGGAATGAACTAGATTTATAAGATCATTCTCTCAGGTTCTTATTCATTAAATAGAGTAAGAGGACCCACCATATAAACACAGGGCTTTGTAGAGAGAAGGCACCCAATGAATTTTGGTTATTATAATTAATCAACTTTGACCATTGTTGACTTAATTTTATCCATTTGACATTTCTGGCTTTCCAACTCAATTCTAGATAAAAATATATCATATTCCATCTTATATATTTCTCCTAAACCATTTCCTGATGTTACTAGTTATTTTTGTTAATATTAGGGCATATGATGTCTTGGAGAAAAGATATGATATAAAATCAAAGCAAAGGTAAAAGGATTAGGAATATGTTATATCTTTCAAGTTAGGTTTTCAAATATGCAAGTATCCTAAGGTCCAAAGTTTATACAAATTTTATTGATAATTATGAACTGGTTTAAGATTAAGTTATAAACTAGAGGAATTAAAGAAAAGTTTTAAAGTTTATTTTTAAAATACTAAATCTTAAACTGTAAAAATTAAAAAAAAAACAACTGGAAATCCCTTAATACTCTTTCCCAATAATCCTACTTCTTTTACACACCATGTAAACATAACACATTACTTTATCTGAGTAAGAGTGCTCCTTCTTTGCATTCTGCTCCACCCACTCACCTTCTCAGATGCTAATGGCTTGCTCTGATAAATGGAGGGTTCATTTTAAGACCATAACATACAACTTATCAACAAGTTCCAAAGTTTCCCTTTTGGTGTAAACTGTGATCATAGCTTATAACTTATTATACAAGTTGTTTTAATGCAATAGTATTATAAAAACCAAACTAAAGTTTATTCATTTAACTTGCAAAGTAATACACAAAACTGACTGAGGTTATCCAGTAACATAATAAGTGGTACTTTTGAGGTTAAGTTTATTTTCAAGTGTTTATTAAAAATATAACAATACACTTCTAATTTCCTCTTATATCTTTACAGAAGACTAGAACAATTATTCATGTATTAGCATTAATACCAAGCATCTCATATATCTTAAGCATTGTACTTGCATTTCAACAAATCTTATCCATTAACAATATAGTAAATTGTTACTATAACAATGTAGATTTTAAATTACTTACAATAAGTATATTTTATTATACATTCTGAATAGAATTAAAATAAATAACTATGGAAATAATTTAACAAATCTTTATGAAGCACTACCATGTTCCAAGTCTTGGGAATACAAAAAAATAAATTAAAAATGGTCCCTGCCATTAAGAAATTCACAGTCTAAAGAGACAGAAAAAGAAAATAGAAAGCTTAATACAGTGTGACAGCTTAGAGAGTGTAGTACAGAAACCTTAAAAGGGTCACTTAATCCAGGAATGGTAGTAGTTAGGATGGTTTCCAGGTTAAGGTGATGAGTTGTACAAAAGATTTTGCCAAGTAAAGAATTCATGGAGGATGAGAGGAAGAGTATTATAGGTATATCAAAGAGCCTGTGCAAAAGGCAGAAAATAGAATTCACGTGTTCAGAGAACTGCACATAGCTTGATATGACTGAACTGAGAGTTATAGGATGGGATAGTGGTGAGAGAAGATGATAGATAGGTAGGCCAGATCACATCACTAGAAACTGTACAAGCTTCTCAGGGAATTTTGACCTTTACCTGAATGCAGTGAGGTGTTTAAGTTAGGGGCCATATGATAATTGGGGACTTAGAAAGATTATACTGGTGAGGAAGGAACTAGAGGCCGGTGTACCAGTTAAGAGGTTATTAAAGTAATCCAATTTCAGATAAAGATCAGAATCAAGTAATGAAGCAGAGATAAAGATGGAGAAGGGCTGAAATGTCTAGATATTTGGAATGATAATATTACTAAGCTAACTGATCATGGAGACTGTTGTAGAATAGTAAAACATGGTAGGTAACTACCGAGCAACACTGGTCATTCACTGAGGTCAGGGCAGAAAAACAATTATTTTTGTGAGATAATGAGTTCTGAACCAGGTGTCTGTGATTTGACTAACACTCCAGTCAATAGAAGCATATGTGTTTCTGGAGCCTCACCCATGCTAGGCCAGTGCTCTGTCACTGAGCTACAGTCCCAGTCCAGGAAAGTGAGTCCTTGAAAGAAACTGAAAAGACTGGTTAGAATAGGCAAAGAAAAATCCTAGAGATTCTAACCCCAAACCTAGAAGTTACAAGACCTGAGTGTGTGTTAAATATTTGAACAACCAAAATGCATCCAATGGATTCATCAATTAAATCACTTGTAACTTGGATAATGGTAGTTTCATGTCGAGTGAAGGCCAGCTTACAGAAGATTGAGCAATGAATGACTGATGAGGAAGTCAGAGGCAAGGAACTGTTTCCAGGATATAAAATTAGAAGCACTAAGGACAAATCAAGGTTTGATAACTTAAAATCATAAGATACTAATGTAAACCACAAGTATCACATACTGGACAAAAAAGGTGAAGGAAATCACATCAGGTAGGACTTTTAGTGCAAAGGCTGCAACTCAATTTGTGTTAGTTTAGGCAAGCAGATGCGGAATGACTAAAACCAGGGTCCCAAATGCAAACAGACTCTCCCCTAGCTGTTTCTTTCTCCTATTGGTTTCATATTCTCTTATGAGGATCTGTTTCTGTGTGGAAGGGAATAGTTTCAATAGGAAAGAGGAAATGGAGTTTCTCCTGACTCTTGGAAGAGGGTGGTTGGGGTTATGTTTCCATTTCTAGACTCACACAGAGGCTGGGGGAAACAGGACACTGTAAATAACAGCATGGGGAAGAAGTGAGAAGGGCAATTCACCCTAATTAGGGTGATCTCTATTAACAGAGGAAGACAATAGATAGTTAAAAGGGTTTGGCAAAGAAAACAGTTCATATCCATTACAAAAGATGATACTATACTTGTCCATATGCTGTTGTACACATATGCTATTCAGTAAAATGCTTTAAAGCTTTAATTTTTCCAATAATGTCACAGTGCTTTCTTATTCTCTTATTAAATAAAATTAGTAGGGTATCTTCCTTTCCAAATACATTTTTGTTAAGAGGGCATGGGTAAAAGAGAACACTGCTGGGTCTAGAAATTATACTCTATGAATAGCAGAAGTAGTTGAGGAGAAGATACAGGAAGAGACAGGTTAACAGTGTTGAATATGTGAGTGGCAATCAGAGAAGAATGATTGAATCAGTCTAGTTTTAGAAGGTAACGCCAGAACTAGTATGGAAATGTTACAGAGAAGTGGTCTTCAGTTCAATGAGGACAAATTGCTACTGATCAGAGGAATCCTAGCATACAGTAGGGCTGTTCTATCACTTAGTGGAGATCCTATAAGAAACATTTGAGCTTGGGTTTGCTGACTGTCAGGGTTTGCAAGAGGAAATTACTGAACAGCCCTGGAAACTGAACTGCTTGATTTTCAAGGCCTTTTTCAACTCTAAAAAGATAGTAGGAGATTATCACTCATTATCTGCTTGATCCAACAAAGGGAAATCGTGTAGAGTGAGGCTTCCTTCTTAGAGTTGTGTACTAGTTAAATTCTGGTTTTCCGGATTATTTTTGTGCCATAGAGAACATTTAAAGAAGAAAATTCCATACCAACTAAAATGTTTTGTAAATACTTTTTAACATGGTGCAGATTCCATTCAGAGTGAACACTATGATAGAATACTGCATTGTCTGATCTGGTGAAAAAGAGAAATGAAAGCTGAAATAAAGGTTCCTTGAAAATTATAAACTTTAACAAAGTCAAGTGTCAAGGATTCTCTAGGATAATTTTGATTTTCTTTTAAATATGGAGAAAACAAAAAGGAGTTGAAAGTTCTTTGTCCTTGTATCTATGAATAATACACTAGATGGTGCTATAAGGCCATCAAAAGTTTTCATAGACTATATTATATGGCAGTTTTGATGGTAGTTGTGCTCTAGAAACTTTCTGCATATTTTCCAGCCCCTGAGAATAATCACAGAATGTAGGAAAGTAATGGAAATTTTAATCCTATGAGCTTTAGCCCTAAAATCAGAATGATTTTAAACTAAACTACAGGCTTAACACGTTTTAAAACAGTTTCACAATTCGATTTGATTCCACTGGAATGGAAAATTCAAAGTTATTGAAAAGTGAGTTTATAATTCATTTAAACATATTGCCATTATTTTCACTCAGTTCTCCCACGAATTTAGTAGGAGTCTATTGTTTAAGTTAGTTTCTTCTTGTTGCTTCCTCAATTTTTGAGTTATCATTAAACAGGAAATACTAATCAAACCCTATCATTTAAAGTGCTACTAAATACCAACACCAATACATTAAACAATACATTTTGAAATCATTCTATCAGTATGTTATGTCTCACATAAAACAGTTCATGATTTTTCCACATTACAATAAAATAAAAAAATATTCTTTACTAAAGTGCAAAATAAAAATAAAGCTTTGCTTTCAGAATATTTTCTACTTTTTAATGTTAAATATTAAAAAGGTAGAGAAAAATATGAACAGATAAAAATACATCTTTTACAAGTGGAGTCATTCTGAAATCTCAAAGTTACAAGATCTGACTGTGAGTTTTCCACTTATCTTTCCAGTTCTGCTTCTAGAATTTCTCCCCACGTGTCTGCATCCATCGGGCACATGATTTTTTCTGGGAGGCTAATGGGAGAACATATGTTGCTGTATTTACCACTTAGCCATTCATGTTTTACTTTACTCTTCTGGTAATTCCTCAGTAGTATTACCTGAAAGGGGTAAACCACCATCACTCAAAAACAATGTAGGAAGTGGATGGCTAGTGAATTTGTTCAAAACTAGAGAAGCTGACTCATAGGGCTGAGAAGATTAAGTTCTTACATTGTTACACACATGTATTAATACATTCCTGTGCGTGTGGATGAATATGTGCATGTGTTTATGTATATTCCTATATTTAGAGTCTGAGCCAGAGTTTACTGGAGGTTTTGGATCTGGTTCTGGTTAACAGGAAAGTTCCTGAATTTAGGATTTGAAAATGTGAAAGGATGGATGGGACATAGTGGAGTCAGTGTATTTAGTAGGAAAAGAATAACAACTCTACTTTAACTCATTTCCCAAAGTCAACATACTCTGCACATTTCTAAGCATATGTAATCCTATCTTTTCTGAACCTGCCACCATGATACTGTCAAAGGCAAAGGGTAAACTTACCCTCCAGGAATAACCACTTTCTAGGTCGTCATCTATTTCTCTTCGGCACACAGCTCTTACAGTCAAGCAGTGAGGTTTCCATAAGGAGTCACTGTTTCTTATTGTGTAATTCCAGCTCCTACATGTCACAGAAGCTCTGCACAAACTCCGAATGTCCAGCTGACTAAAAATTTTAAAAGTGACTTCTAGAGGCAGCAGTTCAACAAAGTTATTTTGACTCTCATTTTTTGCCTTCTCAGCATCCACAGAATTCAATTCTATGTCAGAAACTCTCAAATTATTGTTTCTCTTGGAACTTTTCTGCATAGCGTGATACTTAATAAATTATCCTCATATGTAACCTAAAAGGCAAAGTATAAAACATACTCAGTTTCTTTGGATCAGACTACAAATCCTACTCTGAGTGAGATGCTGTTGGCATATGATTTAAAGAATTTTAATTTTCTTTACTTAAGCTTTTTAATCTATAAAATGGGATCAATGCTGGTCCTCTCTTGTGTGGTTCATAAAAATTGACAGGGATAATTTATAAAACAGCCTCATATCTGAATTGTACATGGGAGGCACTCAACATGTTGGTTACCTTCTTTTTCGAACATTTTTAATAGTGGGTTTGTTTCTAAATTTTTTTTTTTAATTTTGTTCCCAAAGAACACTGTTCAAAAGGGGAAATGATTCTCCATGTCAGACCATATTTATTGAGTTTATAATGACTGTGAGAACACATTAAAGTATTTATTGAAAGCGCTCTCGAAAATGTGTATGAGTCAATCCTACTAAACCCCTGTTCCCTGTAGGAACTGATGCCTTGCCATTAAATTCTTCATCTGTTATTTATGACTTAATCATAAGGCTGCTGGACTTTTCGTAGTTCATGTAGGAATTGTTTATCTACTTGCACCTAGTGGGTAAGTGCTCAATTTGACACCAATACTAATGGAAATGGACCAGAGGATGAGATACTAATCATAATGATACAAAGTCTCAAATATTTAGTTCAAACTAGTGTTTTGGAAATGGCCTCTTAAAAATACACTACCTGTATAGTTAATTATGAGTTAAGTATAATAGTAACTGAGGCCATCAAGCAAGTGAGCAACAACTATAAACAATGTTTATAATTCAGTCAGCTGGATCATGTAACTAAAGATTTAAAGGTTCTGAAATCGCTACTCGAGTTACTTTCGCATATAAAGCCAGCTTTACTTAAAATTAGCTTAGTACATTTTGCATTTCCTTTTAAAATGGGCTTCAGGGTATATAGCACAAAGGGTTCAAGATAGAATTAAATACTTCCTTTTTAGCTCTGCTAATAGCAATTCCCCTTTTCAGGTGTGCTATGCAGCAGTGTTTCTGGACTTGCCCAGAACACAGTGGCTCCCATACTTTAGGTTGTTTATGATACAAATTAGTTGTGGTTAGAATCTTAACGCCCGTGTTCAGCAGAGAACTTCCTCTTTAGGTTTTGGGGAAGTAAAAAAAACTGACAAAAACAAGAGGATGAGTCAAGAGCAAGTTTTTGCCATGCATCTTCGCACCTTCTCCTTTCCAACCATCGTTACAAACCAAAGCCAAACCACCATGTTCTTGAAATGAATCTCATATTAGAAGGATGTTACAACGCATTTAAATGTTCTCACTGGGGAATAAAACGCTTCCTCCCATCAGAGGAATTCCACTGTTGGAGGAGGAAGGTTTTTGAAGTTAACAGTCGGGGGTGCCTTGACCAGGTACTCAGATCTTACTAGGATTCTTTTTTCAAGTACAGTTTTGACTAACTGCCTAGAAAACTACCCCTTTTCTGTCGTTTATGAATCAAGCTTTGCAGTTAGATAGGAGGTTGGGCTCAGACTAGCTCAGGAGAGCCCCCACCCTTCTGGAACCCACGGTTTGGACCCTGGGTCCCATCCCAGTCCCCTCCTTGTGTGCTCAGAGTGGGTTGCAGTTGCCGGAACACCGAGCACTGACAAATGAACGATTGTCAGAACTGTCATCTCGAATCCAAGCCGCTGAAGGAAGGCTGTGTTTGCGCCCGGGACGTGTCCCCGAGCGTACAGGCCTAAATCGCCGCGAAAGGAAGACCCTCCTACCTATTGGGCCGCAGTGACTTCTCCTCCCGCGATTTAAATCCTCCGGGATTCGAATCCTTCCCCATAGTCCTTCACGTCCCGCCCACTGTAGCCCCGCCCTGCCGACTCAAATTCGCACAGGCGCAGAGGTGCGTGCGTTGTCTCCTGGGATTGGTAGTTTTTCCTTTGGCGTCTCCGCTCTCGAACGAAAGCGAAGGAAAGCGTCAAGGACTACAAGGTCCGGCGTTCTTCAAATCCAGTGGGCGGTGAGAATGGATGGGGGTGTAGGGAAGCCGGGGCTTTTAAATAATAATTTCGAGGCAGTCGGATGGGGGAATCCCCGATTGCGTCACTGATCCAAGTGGGGGGCGGGACTTCGGAAGTGTCGCTGAGGTCCCTGCCCCGCGAGGACTGAGCTCTCCAGGGCCGAGTCTTTGCTCCCCCTCCCCCTCTGTTTTCCAGGGCCCTGGGCATGCCCCGCGCGTGTCTGTGGAAGGCGGAAACGGCTGCGGGGGCCGGTCTTCTTGCGAAGGGGCCTAACTAAGCCCGCCATGTCTGGGGGCTTCGAGCTGCAGCCGCAGGACGGCGGCCCCCGGGTGGCCCTGGCGCCGGGGGAAACGGTGATCGGTCGCGGGCCGCTGCTGGGAGTAAGTGTGGGAGCGGGCTCAGCGGACCTGGAGAGGTCCTTGCTGACTCCTTGAGGCCTTACTTCCCGTCCTGGCTCGATTCCTCACAAGTCCTGCCTGACTGGATTTTTAGGAGTTTGAGGCAGCGTGTTTTTCAGTCAGCTCACAAACATTTCTTTGTGTTATCTTTAAAAGCACGGACTGTATTACCGTCATTATCATTTTATCCAGGGGGTTGGCAAACTAGGACTGTGAGGCTATATCCGGCCTGTTTTTGTATCGGCCCATGAACCAAGAATGATTTTTCAATTAAAAAATATGAAATGGGCAAATAGTTACTCTAAGGGTCGAGGATATTGTTGTATCTTGGCTTGCAAAGCTTAAAATATTTACTGTAGTATCTGACCTTTTACAGAAAAGATTTGTCAACAGTGAACTTATCTCCCCTAAGTTAGTTTCTTTTCAACTCTGTCCTCCATTACAGGACTTTGTGAACCTTACATTTATTATAATAACCTTTTCCAGTAATATCAATAGCTGATCCTTAAGTAGTATGTGTAGTGTACCAACCATTGACCTAAGGAGACTTTTAAATTTTTTATTGGTACCAGAGATTGAACCCAGGGGTGCATAACCACTGAGCCACATCCCTAGCCCTTTTCTAATTTTTAAATTGCGAAACACGGTCTCATTAAATTGCTTAGGAACTTGCTAAGTTGCAGAGGCTGACTTTGAACTTGTGATCCTCCTGCCTCAGTCTCCTGAGTCGCTGGATTACAGGAGTGCACCACCATGCCTGGCTAGGAGACTTTATATATACCATCTAATTTAATCCTTTCAAGACCCAGTGAATCAGGTAGTTTTATTATCTTTATCAAATTTGACAATAAATAGTTGTTTAAAGGTGATACACAAGCTTTTGGATGCAATTTGCGATGAACATGTATGTTTATCCTCTTTGGTAGGATTAAGAGTTAGAAAAATCTGTAAATTATATTATGGAATTCCATAAATGCCCTCCTGAGCACATGTCTGCCCCTCCCCCCAAATCCAACACTACTTGTATGGTGCAGAACATTTTGCAGACCTTAGTACTGTGGGGCATGGGTCCCTGCCTTGTAGGAGTTTTCTCTTCGGCTGGCATGTGGCAGCCAAAACCAGGGAGTGAGGAATGTTGAATATTACCCTGGTTAACTTAGTGTCAGAATGCACCATTGGTTACTTAGGACTCCTCTGGGAATAGGAGAAGAGTGATGGTTTAAGGTCTTGTGGAAGTTGGTCTTCAAGGAAAGTGTTGTGTGTATAATGTATGTGTAGTAAGGTTACTGAGTTCACATGTTAGTTACTTTTTCCTGGGCAAGTGATTATTTAAATATTACGTAATACCTTGTTAATTTTCTCCATAGTTTGTTGGCCTATACATACATTTGAAGGTAGGACCCAGGATTCTTTTTCTTTTTCTTTTTCTTTTTGCTTGTTTCTTTTAAATATTGAGGTTAGAAACTCAATGTAGTGTGTGCTTTTAGTAATCATAGTCTGGACTAACAAGTTTTTAACTTGCTTAAAGAATTGTGTCACCAGTACAGAGTACTGTGGGACTGGTTAAAAGATGGATGGATTTTTGGCCTGTGTTTTATAAATATTGCAGCAGGCTGCAGACCCTGGCACATAGTAAGCCTTCAATACATGATCTCTTCCATCTTTGTATCTCAGTTTTTTATTTTTTCTGCCATTAAAAAGAGCCCCAGTGTGATACTGCATGTAAAAAGGATATCTTTGAATTTTGAAGTGAATTTGAACATAGTAAAGAAGCCGTGCTACCAATTACTAATGCTTAAGGAGCAATATTCATAATAATTATGTGTTAACATTTTTGCTGCTGCGTTGATTAATAATTTACTAGATTCAGAAAATAGTTGATAAATATATACTATGGTTGCTTAAGAGGGAGTGTAGGAAACACAAGAATAAGGTGAAATAAATCCTTGCTGTCAAGAAATTTATAGGTTAGAGGTATGACACATAAGCAGATAGATAAGTGGGGTACATCCTCAAATGCGAACTGGAGCTAAGCATACATTTTAAGTGAGTGAAGTGGGAGGAGTAAGAAAAGCAATACAGGAACAGTAATAAATGATAACACCTCAACTCAGGGTTGAGGAGGCCACAAAGAGAGGGATCTCTAATGTTGTTCCTAATTCTTGCCCCCATTCCATATGGTAACCGTGATACTGTTTTTTAAAGAGTAGTGAGAAATCTGGATTTTAGACACTATCCCTGATTTTTAAAAGATTACCTTTAATTAATTTTTTTCAAAATCATGAATCAAACAATTATGTTTTATGGTGCAGAGAAGTATAGGTGTGATTAAGATGAAGGATCAGGGTAAGCTTTGTGAACTCAGTGACATATTGAGTGGACTTTGAAGTGTTAGAACAGTTAGAATTTGGTAGGGAGGGAAAGGCCCATCAGCCTAATCGAGTGTATGAGTTAAGGCCCTAAGATTTGAAAGTATATGGCATTTGGATAATTGAGTAAATGCTGACTAGACTTGTGTGATAATCTCATTATGTCAATGATTCTGTTTAACTTTTACAAACATTGCTTTTTAAAAAATATTAGTTTTAAAAGAGGACTTCTTATTGAATAGTTTTAGGTTGACAGTAAAACTGAGTGAAAAGTACAGAATTCTTATATGGCCCCCACCCCATACAAGCAAGACCTTTTCCCACTATCAGCTTCTCACACCAGTGTGGTACACTTATTACACATAGAGAATCGACATTGACACATCAGTATCCCCCAAAGACCATGGTGTACACTAGGATTTATTCTTGCAATTGTGTATTATATGGGTTCTGACTGATGAGTAATGACCTCTATCCATAATTGTAGTAACATGCAGAATCGTTTCCTTGGCCCTAAAATCCTCTGTGCTTCTGCCTATTTGTCCCTCCTTCCCCTGAACTCCTGGCATTCACTGAACTTTCTCCTGCCTCTACTATAGTTTTGCCTTTTCTTGAATGTCCTATTGTTAGAATCATAATGGTATATGACTTTTTCAGATTTCACTTAGTTACACATATTTAAGGTTCCTCCATGTCTTTTTCATAGCTTGATGACTCATTCTTTTGAATGATAAATAATATTTTATTGTCTGATTGTACTACCATTTATTCCTTCACCTACCAAAGGACATCTTGGTTGCTTCGGAGTTTTGGCAATTAGGGGTAATCCTGATATAAACATCCACATACAAGTTTTTGTGTAGTCATAAGTTTTTTAACTTAGTTGGGTAGATATTAAAGAGCACAATTGTGGGATTATATTGCAAGAGGGTGTTAAGTCTATATAGTAAGGAATTGCTGAACTGTCTTTCAAACTGGCTGTATTGTTTGCATTCCAACCAGCAAAGAATGAGAGTTCCTATTTTTCCACATCCTTGCCAGCATTTGGTTTTGTCAGTGTTTAGGATTTTGGCCATTCTAATAGATGTATAAGGAATTGCTTTTCATATGTGTAGATAGATATGTCAACATCAGTGACTCCAAATCTTCCCTATTTCCTACTCACCTGGATGTACTATCTGCTCACATGCCTCTATACTTTTGTATGAATTTCTTTCTCTGGAAATGTGATTTTGTAGGTAGCATCTGGGTATCTGTATTTTTAAAAATTCTGAAGATGATGCTATTGCAAAACTAGAGTTGAAAACTGTTTCTAGATACACTAAATAGAATGATTGACACAAGTCTTTAAGAGATATCTGCTGTATTGAACTAAATAAGAAAAATAACGTAACTTTTCAAAAACATTAATTTTCCTAAGTCCCATGTAGAGATTTTTAAATCCTATTTAATCTTCCTAAAGTCTACTTCTGTTTTCACTTACTATCACAATATATTAATGATGACAATGATGTTCTTATACTTATGGCATTCACTGTGCAAGAAGCATCGCAAGACTGGGTGAGTAGAAATTTTAATGACATCAAGTCAGACAGTTCTGTTGTGTTGGCTTACAATTCAACAAACTTGAAGTAGAAACTAAGAAAGCATTGGATTTTAGTTTTTAAAATCAAAATGATTCACATTTGATCAGTGTTGTGGATTCAGTAGTTGTTTATGAGATAGCCTGATACTCTAACTGCTGTTTATACCATTATTCTTATGGAAGAGTATTCACAAGTCCAAAGAACATTTCACATCTAGTATATTAATAACCTTTCAAGAGAGTTTGTTAATAACTTGGAGTTCTTTTATGGAGAGCCTCTGGCCAAAATCAAGTCCATTTATTTAAACTTTCCCTATCTTAACATCAGAAATTGGACTTTGGTACATTGTAAATACAACAATATTAGACATATCAACTAAATTGCTCTGTTGTGGAGTTAGACCAACTTTTCATCATATGTTACGGCAGAGTCTCAGCGTTAATGACTGAACTTTGGAGTGCATGCTGGACCTGAAGCTGGACAGCGCCATAGATAAGAACATTTTATGGTGTATAGACAGACTTTTTTGCAGTAATTAGTCTGGATTCAATTTCGGTCTTAATTTTGCATTTTATTTAATTGCCACACACACAATAAACATGAAAGTATAAAGAAAACATCTTACGAAAATTATGCCTAAAATAGATCCCACATTTCTCCTTTACTTTATGAATTTTCCTATAATACTGACTCAAATTCAATTCTAAATGATTTTTAGTTTTTCTCTACTATGAAAATTTGAATTTTCTTAGTTTTTGATTTGTCTTTTGCAGGTAGATTAAACTAGATAGTCTTGGGAAAGCCCTGTAAATCATAAAGTATTGTATAAGATAATTTTTATTATCTCAGCCCTTAGTATATGATGTAGATCATACTGAAAAGAAACATATCTTGTCTATTTTTCTGTTCTTATGTGTATAGGAACCATGCTAAATGGGAATGTTAGCTATTGGCATAGGCTTATTTTGCTCAATTCAGGATAGAAATCACAAAAATGCAAAGGATTGCTCTTTTTTTGTACCAAGCTCATTTCGATGTTAACTAGCTCTTAGTGTTAACACCTCCCTGCTCTTAGTGTTACAGGCCCATCCCTGATCTTTTGCTCAACTTGAGATAAAAATCATGAAGAGGCAAACATGAACATGGCTTTGCTGGGGCTTATGCTCCATCACAAAGAAGACTGTGTCCCCAAACTGCTTGCTGAGAATATTAGCAGCAAAGCTTATATGGACAAAAAAAAAAAGAAAAGAAAAGAAAAAAAATATAGGCTTACACAGGCTCATAGTCAGCTGTTACACACAATCCCAGCGTTTCTTTACACATCTAGTCAGTTCTTTGAGTGCTGCTCTACGGCTTACATGTGAACATGGCCATCAGGGTGTGTACCTTGGGTCTGTCTGTGCTTGCTTTGCAGAAGATGATGGAGGTACTGACTACTGCTGACCCAGAAAGGTCAGATATTGGTCAAATTTAGGCATACTGTGCATGCAGGGCTGCTGGAAAGCTTTGGAAAGAAGCCAAACTTTGGTCTTCTGTAGAAACATTTCTTGGAATCAGGACTCTCCTTTCCCTGTCTCAGGAACATTGAAATCATGAAATATATCTGTTTGTGGTATTCAGAAATTTTTCCAGGAAAACATTATAAGAAAAATTAACTGATGTTGGCTTTTTCAGTAAATATTTATTTTCAGTAAATATTATATAAAATGAAATGGAAGTTACCATTTTGTTCTATTACAGAATCCAGTAACTTTCTGCTTTTACTCCATTCAGGTTTGATTTTTACTCTGAGAATTTTGAGACAAGTAGTCAAAACAGTTAGGTCAGAGATGTGATTCAGAATTCTTAAGCATTTCTGCTGGTAGCATAAGAAAAATCTTCATTTTGTTTGACCTCATAAATGCTAAAAATAAATATTTGGTAATAAACAAATCACAAACAGTTCTTTTATGTTTTCATATTTTAATCTTTTCTTCTGGTACCATGTTTACATCTTAAAAATAGAGAAAGAACTTGTGTATATATTATAGTGGATAAAACATTCAACTCAAACCAGAAAAATCAAAGGTAAGGAATCCATATGATATCAGTACAAAAGTGATATAAGAATAGAGAGGCTTGAATATATTATCAGATATCTAGTATCATTATGACAGTTGTTAGAGTAATGTATATTAATCATAACTGCTCTTGACTGAAAGTACCAGATATATGAGAAATAGAATTTAAGCAAATGAGACATTGATTTTTTTTCTTCTGTCATATATATGTGTATATACATGTTTTTATTTTTTCTGAACACATTTGAAAGTATATTTCATACATTTTGGTACTTAATTGCTAAATATGTCAACATGTATCACTTAAGAACAAGAATTTATAACTATGCAGTACAAATTTTAATGTTCCATAGTTTTACCCGGTATTTCTAATAATATTCATTTTAGCATTTCAAAAAATTCAAGATCCAGTTAAATATTATGTCCTTTATTCAAGAATATTTCTCTTGCCTTTATTCTTTTTTAAAAATCTGTCCCTTTTAGTAACACATGACAGTAGATTGTGTGTGTGTATATACACACACACACGGAGTATAACTTTGCATTCTTGTGATTGTACATGATGTGGACATTGGTTGTGTATTCGTATATGAACATAAGAAAGTTATGTCCAATTCATTCTACTATCTTTCCCATTCCCATCCCTCCTCCCTTTCCCCCATTCCCCCCTGTTCAATCTGGTGAACCTCCACAGCCTCCTGCCCTGCCTATTGTGAGTCAGCATCCACATAACAGACAGATCATTTGGTGTTTGGGTTTTGGGATTGGTTTATTTCACTTAGCACGATAGTTTCCAGTTCCATTCATTTACCAGCAAATGCCATAATTTCATTCTTCTTTATGACTGAGTAATATTCCATTGTGTATGTGTACCACATTTTTTTTTTAACTGTTCATCTATTGAAGGGCACCTACGTTGGTTCCATAACTTAGCTATTGTGAATTGAGCTGCTGTGAACATTGATGTGGCTGTGTCACTGTAGTATGCTGATTTTAAGTTCTTTGGGTATATGCTAAGGAGTTGGATAACTGGGTTGGTTAACTGGGTCCAAGTTTTCTGAGGAATCTACATACTGCTCTCCAGAGTGGTTGCACCATTTTGCAGTCCTATTAGCAATGTATGAATGTACCTTTTTTCTCACATCCGCCAACATTTATTGTTACTTCTATTCTTGATAATTGCCATTCTGACTGGAGTGATATGGAATCTTAATGTAGTTTTAATTTGCATTTCTCTAATTGCTAGTGGTGGTGAATATTTTTTTCATGTTTGTTGATCATTTGTATTTCTTCTGTGAAGTGTCTGTTCAGTTCCTTAGCCCATTTATTGACTGGGTTATTAGTTTTTTTGGTGTTGAGTTTTCTTTTTTTTTTTTTTGAGTTCTTTATATATCCTAGAGATTAATGCTGTATCTGAGGTGCAGGTGGCAAAGATTTTTCCCATCTGTATGCTCTCTCATCATGTTCTTGATTGTTTCCTTTGCTGTGAAGAAGCTTTTTAGTTTAATACCATCCCATTTATTGATTCTTGATTTTGCTTCTTGTGCTTTAAGAGTCTTCTTGAGGAATTCGGTACCTAAACTGACTTGGCAGAGATTTGGGCCTACTTTTTCTTCTATTCAGCACAGGGACTCTGTTCTAATGCCTAAGTCCTTGATCCACTGTGAGTTGAGTTTTGTGCAGGGTGAGAGATAGGGGTTTAATTTCATTTTCACATGGATTTCCAGTTTTGCCAGCACCATTTGTTGAAGAGGCTATCTTTTCTCCAATGTACGTTTTTGGCATCTCTGTCTAATATGAGATAACTGTATTTATGTGGGTTTGTCTCTGTTTGTTCTATTCTGTACCATTAGTTTTTATGTCGATTTTGGTGCCAATACCATGCCGTTTTTGTTACTGTAGCTCTGTAGTATAATATAAGGTCTGGTATTGTGATGCCTCCTGCTTCACTCTTCTTGCTAAGGATTGCTTTGGCTATTCTGGGTGTCTTATTTTTCCAAATGAATTTCATGACTGTTTTTTCTATTTCTATGAAGAACATCTTTGGAAACTTAATAGATATTGCGTTAAATCAGTATAGCACTTTTGGTAGTATGCCCATTTTGGCAATATTAATTCTGCCTATCCAAGAACATGGGAGATCTTTCCATCTTCTAAGGTCTTTTTCAATTTCTTTCTTTGGTTTCTGTAGTTTTCATTGTAGTGGCCTTTCACCTCTTTTGTAGATTGATTCCCAAATATTTTATTTTCCTTGAGGTTTTTGTGAATAGGATAGTTTTCCTAATTTGTCTTTCAGTGGATTCATCGCTGTTGTATAGGAACGTGTTTGATTTATAGGTGTTGATTTTATATCCTGCTACTTTGCTGAATTCATTCATGAGTTCTAGAAGTTTTCTGGTGGAATTTTTTGAATCTTCTAAATATAGAATCATGTCATCAGCAAATAAGGATAGTTGAGTTCTTCTTTTCCTATTTGTACCCCTTTAATTTTTTTTCTTCAAATTGCTCTAGCTAGAGTTTCCACGACTGTGTTGAGTAGAAGTGGCGAAAGAAGGCATCCCTGTCTTGTTCTAGTTTTTAGAGGGAATACTTGCAGTTTTTCTCCATTTAGAATGATGTTGGCTTTGGGTTTGGCATATAGAGCTTTTACAATGTTGAGGTATGTTCTTACTATCCCTAGTTTTTCTAGTGTTTTGAACATGAATGGATGTTGTATTTTGTCAAATGCTTTTTCTGCATGTATTGAGATAATCATGTGATTCTTGTCTTTAATCTACTGATGTGATGAATTACATTTATTGATTTCCATATGTTGAACCAATCTGGCATCCCTGAAATTAACTCTACTTGGTCATGGTACACTAACTTTTTAATTTGGTTTGTATGCAGTTTGCTAGGATTTTATTAAGAATTTTTGCATCTGTGTTCATCAGGGATATTGATCTGAAGTTTTCTTTCCTTGATGTGTCTTTGGTTTTGGTATCAGAGTGATACTAGCTTTATAGAATGAGTTTGGAAAGGTTTCATCGTTTTCTATTTCATGGAATAATTTGAGGAGAGTTGGTGTAAGTTCTTCTTTGAGGGTCTGGTACAACTCAGCTGAGAATCCACCTGGTCCTGGGCTTTTCTTTCTTGGTAGACTTTTGATGGTGTCTCTAATTTCATTGTTGAATTGCTCTGTTTAAATTTTATATGTCCTTTGATTCAATTTAGGCTGGTCATATGTCTTTAGAATTTGTGTCTTCAAGATTTTCTATTTTATTGGAGTATAAATTTTCAAAATAGTTTCTGATTATCGTCTGTAGTTTAATAGTGTCCATTGTGATACTTGCTTTTGAAGGATATGGAAAATAGGCCACAGGGAACTTCCCTTATCTATAACTATTCCCCTGCCCACCCTCCTGCCATGTGTATAGAGAGATGTCTGTGGTAAATTGGAACTTTTGTCTTTGCAATGGGATAAAATAGAAGCCCAGGCATCAGCTGGAGGGAAGGCAGGAAGGGAAAATGGGGAGAGCACAGAAGGAACTTGCCTCTGGTACCCACCTATAGTTGAACTGGCTGTACCCAGTACAACAGGCCCTAGGGAACTTCCCTTGTCTACAGCTGTTCATCTGCCTGTCCTCCAGCCCCACCCTGAATGAACCCACCACCAAAATTCCTCCCATGATTTGGCCCTGCTAAACCCTATAAAACTTGGACCCTTGTTATAGCCTGTCACCATTTCCCCCTTGAAAATGTGTCCCTCCATTGCTTAATAAAGCCTGCTGATTCATGGAGGTCTGTCTTGATTTCTTTTTCTTTTTCTATTCTGTTTCATTTGCTTTCACCTTTTTCATCACAAATTTTGATAATTTGAGTTTTCTTTCTCTTTGTTAGCTTGGCTAATTTTATTGATTATTTCAAAGAACCAACTTTTTGTTTTATTGATTTTTTGATTGTTTTTTTGTTTCAATTTCATTGATTTCAGCTCTGATTTTAATTATTTCCTGTTTTCTACTGTTTTTTGGTGTTATTCTTCTTTTTCTAGGGCTTTGAGATGTAATATTAGGTTATTTATTTGTTGACTTTCTGTTCTTTTAATGAACGAGCTCAATGAAATAAACTTTCCTTTTAGAACTGCCTTCATAGTGTCCCAGAGATTTTGATATGTTGTATTGCTGTTCTCATTTACCTCTAAGTATTTTTTTTTTTTTTTCATCCCTGATTTCTTCTGCTAACCATTCATCATTGAATAGCATGTTAGTCTCCAGGTGTTAGAGTAGACTCTTTTTTAAATTTTATTGTTACTTTCTAATTTCATTTCATTATGATCTGATAGGATACAAGGTATTCTTTTTTTGTATTTGCTGAGAGTTACTTTGTGGCCTAAGGTATGGACTTTTTTAGAGAAGGGTCCGTGTGCTGCTGAGAAGAAATTGTATTCAGTCATTGTACATGTCTGTTAAGTCTAAATTATTAATTGTATTTTTTAGTTCTATAGCTTCTTTATTTAGTTTTTATTTGGAGGATCTGTCCAGTGGTGAGGGAAGTGTGTTAAAGTCACCCAGTATTATTGTGTTGTGGTCTGCTTCTTGAAGTTGAGAAGGGTTTGTTTGATGTATGTAGATGCTCCATTGTTTGGGGCATAAATATTTACAATTGTTATATTTTGTTGACTTATAATTCCCTTAAGCAGTATGAAATTACCTTCTTGTTCCTTCTGGTCAACTTTGGCTTGAGGTCCACTTTAATTTGATATGAAGGTGGAAACCCCTACTTGTTTATGAGATCCATGTGAATGATATGGATCATTTCTTTTCCCCCATCCTTTTAAATTCAGTCTGTGGATGTCTTTGCCTTTGAGATGAGTCTTTTAGAGAGAGCATATTGTTGGATCTTGTTTTTTAATCCAATTCGTCAGTGTATGTCTTTTGATTGAAAGTTTAGGCCATTTACATTGAATGTTATTATTGAGAAATGATTTTTATTCCCTGTCATTTTAATTTATTTCAGGTTTTTAATTTGAATTAGTTTCTCCATTGATTCACTGTTCTTTTAGTGTAATCTCTCCCTTTGCTGCTTTTCACTTTTATTTTTTTTCTTCTTCATGAAATATTGGGTATGTTTTGTAATACAGCCTTTCTAGTTGTGAATTCTTTTAACTTTTGTTTATCATGGAAGTTTTTTGTTTTCATCATCATTTCTGAAGCTTTATTTTGCTGGATATAGTATTCTTGGCTGGCATCCATTTTCTTTCAGAGCCGGTATATATTATTTCAAGACTTCCTAGCTTTGAGTGTATGGATTGAGAGGTCAGCTGCGATCTGGATTGGTTTCCCTCTAAATGTTACCTGTCATTTTTCTTTGGCAGTCTTTAAATTCTATCCTTATGTTAGGTGTTTCCATAATAATTAACCTTGGTGTGGGTCTGTTGTAATTTTGCATATTTGGGTTCCTGTAGGTCTCCTGTATTTGATTTTCCATTTCATTCTTTAGGTTTGGGAAATTTTCTGATATCATTTCATTGACTATAGATTGTGCAGTCCTTTCATTTGTATCTCTGAGCCTTCATCTATTACAATAACTTTGTTTTTTTTTTTGTTACTGGGGATTGAAACCCGAGGTGCTTAACCACTGAGCAACATCCCCAGCCCTTTTTAGTATTTTATTTAGAGACAGGGTCTTGCTGAGTTGCTTAGGGCCTTGCTAAATTGCTGAGACTGGCTTTGAACTCACAATCCTCTTACCTCAGCCTCCTCACCTGCTGGGATTACAGGTGTGTATCACCATGCCTGGCTCCAATAAATGTTAAATTTGATCTTTTTAGGTTATCCCATATTTCTTGGAAGTTCTGTTCATGGTCTCTTTTTCTCCATAGTCAGCTTTGTTTTGAAGATTATGTATTTTGTCTCTATTGCCTGAAACTCTGTCTTGCCAGTGATCTAGTCTGTTCTTGATACTTTCAGTTAAATTTTTAATTTAGTTTATTGAGTCCTTCTTTTAAGGATTTCTGCTTGATTTTTATTTTCAGACTCTCTAGCTCTTTATTGAAGTGATCTTTCACTTTCTGTATTTTCTCTCTGATTTCACTTCTTGTACCATCCTTTACTTCACAGATTAGTTCAACTATGTACATTCTAAACTCCTCTGACATGTCTTCCACTGTGTCAATGAATTTTATTATTGAAGTGTCTTGGTTTGTTTGGGGTGATTTGTTCCCTTGCTTTTTCTTGTTGTTTGTCTGTCTACCCATCTAACAGTATGAATCTGAGGCAGTAAAATTTCTATCCTGTGGACTTACAGGTCCCTGAAGGTTTCCAACACCTCACTTGCTGAGAAGCTACTTCTCTGCTTTCTTGGTTTCATGTGTTGGAACAGTCAGGAAAGCCACCTCCCTTATTTACCCATATTGACCATCTTCTTGGCTTTCTTCTTGACATGACTGGTTTTATGAGTCAAGACTAGTCTCATAACTATCCCATAATTGTGATTTGTCTGATTACTTATTTGAATCAGTTTAAATATTTTTGGCAAGAATATTGTGTAGGTGATGGTGGAACTCAGAAGTACATCAACCACAACTGGGTGCACATTTATCTGTTTATCCTGCTGTTTTTTTGATGATGTAATTAGTGTAACCACTTAGTTCTGGTAGCGTCTGCCAGATGTTACAGTAAAGATATCATTTCTATTGTAAGCAGTTTGTAGGATGATAACCTGAGACTTCATCATTTTTTTTTCCCTACAAGTCTTCTGAAAGTTAACATCACTTGATTCTTACTAAGTTATGATGATACTGGTAGTTAGCAAATACTTATTTTTGTGTTCTATCATTTCTTCTACTTTAGCTAGCATTCTTTTATAAAGAAAAAGCTTTACTTCCCAACTTCATGCCATTTTTTGAGTTTGGTATTAACTCATGAATTATTTTGGATTCAATGTGCCGTATTCCATTACTGTCATTAGTCGTTTTGATGACTGAATTGTTCCTGACTTGTCCAGTGAGTGTCTTCTCACACTGCTGTCTCTGTTCTGTTGACATGTACTCAAGGTCCATATTATACTTTCTTTTACCCCCAGATCTGGAGTCAATCATTTCACCAAAGAGTTCTGGTTTCTCAGAGTGGGGAATGATATTTAAAAGCCAAGATCTTTGTAATTGGATGTATTGTTTCTTCCAAGAGTCCCCCTTCTCCCTCAGATGGTGCCTTTTATGAGCTTGCTATACATGGTTCCACATATTTTAGCTTCTTTTGGCGGGTTCCCCAGCAGCTGGGCCCCTGAAATACTGTGTTTGAGATGTGTTCTCAGTATTTCCCACTTGAAGTGTGACTTACTTTTTCTGTGGGAGATATTATCTCTGTTCCTGGATCCCTAGTTCCCCACTCCCTTTTCTCTTTCTTCCTCCTAGTTGCCCCCTGACTTTTTCAGCTATATCATAGGATCTGTAGCTTGAACTGCTAGATTCAGTATTTCTTTTTCCCTCTTAGGTATAAATTAAAGTTTTTAGCACTTTTATGCTTTAGATGTGGAATACAATACTTTTATTTGCTCTATTTGTTTTTTTTTTTTTTTTTTTTACTTCTTGGAGTGTGTGTGGTATGATTAGAGTTTAGGTGTCTACAGTTATCCTCCAGGAGCTAAAATACCTCAAATTTTAACTGTTTTTATGGCTTCCTAAAATATGAAATGTTTGACTTCCAGCTCAAGTTTTAATATAAGTGTGGTGATTTTTGGTTAATCAGTAAGGAAACTTGGGTGTACCGTCATTGTATTTTGAAGTTTATAATGACATTTGTTCCTACCCTAAAGGGCCCTAGCCAGTATATTGTTTGAGCCTTGGGTTTCTTTGCTTTTTAAGTCTTTCTCTTTATACTTGCAGACCAAAATCAAACATTGTTCTCCATTGTCAATGCTCTGCCTCCTAAACTCTATTTTATAATTGGTGTAACAAGAGAATTTGGAATTTGGTTGACATCTTGTTAAACATGGGTATGACATTAGAATAAACAGGATCAAATGGAAGCCTAAAGTTCTCTTGGAGTTTTATTTAGAACCTGCATCTTCCCAGTGTGTCCATTTGGTGATTAAATAGCCATTCTCCCCTTATTTCTAGTTCTTTACTATGTTCCAGTTTAGTCAGTAAACTGTATAAGTTATCTTTAAAGACTGAGAGTTTACTTTAGGTTTTATGTAATAATATTGAGGTGGGGGCAATACCATGTACAAAGCTAGGGTAACTCTGGAATCAGATTCTTTGTATTCAGATCCTGACCCCACTACTTGTTGGTTATGTAATTGTGAGTATTTGCTTAACATCCCTGCAACTTCTATATTCTCATCTATAAAATGAAGATAATAATATCGTCTCCCTAATTTTCGTGAAGACAAAAAAGTTAAGTCTTTCTCTTTACACTTGCAGATCAACATCAGACATTGTTCTCCATTGTCGATGTTCTGCCTCCTAAACTCTATTTGGTGTAACAAGTTAAGATAGATTATTGGTTTATATTTACTTCTCTGAAATAGCCATTGGAGCTAATACTATATGTATTTTAAATGGGCTATCTTTAATCGATTTTATTTTAGAAAATATTTTAAAAATTAACTTTGGTTTTGTGGAAAATTCATTATGTGATACTCATTCTGTTGTGATGCTTGATGTTAATACTTGTATATAGTCACAGCCTTAAGTATGGAACTGCTATCTGGTTTTGAAAAAATGAGTACTGATTCTTGGCAATTTCACATTTTGCAAGATTTTGCAGAGTTAATGGATTTAATTGTAATTATGCATTATTGTAGTTTGCTTTTAAAGATAATTTTGGTTCTGCTGGGGATAATGCCAGAGTTCAAGTGCTAGATAGTAAGGTAACCAGGAGATGAGTGAAATAATTATGGTGTTAAGTGAAGCTGGTGCTTAAAATGCTTTCATTATGTATCAGCCACAAATAATAAAAAGGGCAATCTTAATTATTGAGTTTACAGTGAAGTTGGAAAAATTATCATGTTTAGCATTTAAAGTACAAAGATTTGAATTTTGGTATGCAGAAATGATTGTAAGCATAAGTAGAACATTATGGGATCTAAATAAGAAGAATATATATATATATATTTAAAATGAAAATGCTAATTTCTTCTTCACTGATTTTACTATTTTCTCTACTGTTTTCTTAACTACTATCATGGCCCCAGATCTTAAATGCAAGTCTGCCTAATCTGTATCTTTCTTACCCCAAAACCTGTAGTCATACCCTTTACTAGACTGCCTTTTAAAACCTTTGTCATTATAACATAATATATATTTGTCATATTTGAAATGTTTCCTAATAAGTGCATATTGTATGTATTTTGTTCTCATTTTATCGATTTTCTTGGTAAGAATCCCTACTAGGTGACCGTCATGAACAGAACTATCATGTAAGGTTTGGGAATCTTTTAGATTCTAAGCTTATCTTGGCCGTCATCATTTACTCTTCCATGATTTTGGGCTGGTCTCTTAATTTCTGAGTTGTTTTGTGATCTGTTAAATGAGGACAATCATTTCAATATACAGTTGTTGAATAAATGATGTATTTCCTAGCTAGCCTACTGATTTCAGAAACATTGCCAAGAGTTTTATTTGTTTAATTGTTTTGTGTTTTCTTAAGCATGTGGCTGTATTTGGACTTCTAATTTTTTCTCCTGTAGATAACAGACAAGAGAGTATCCAGAAGACATGCCATTCTTGAGGTAGTGGGTGGTCAGCTTCGAATCAAACCGGTAAATATGTCATTACATATTTATTTTTTAATTTTGTCTTTCACTGTTTCAGTACATAATTAAAGGTGTTTATTTTCTGAGGTTATGGAAATAGGGAATTAAAGTCAGAATATGTCTTTCTCATTGACAGAAGATCCTTGGGAGGTTAAGATCTAAACTATTGGGGCTGGGGCCATAGCTCAGCAGCAGATCACTTACTTAGCACACATGAGGCGCTGGGTTCGCTCCTTAGCACCACATAAAAATAAACAAATAAAATAAAGGTATCCTGACCATATACAATGACAAAATTAAAAAAAAAAAAATGTAAATTATTAAACTATGTATTTTCTCATAGGACAGACCTACGTTTTTATGCTTAGAATTTAATGAAAAAATTACTGCTGGTTCATTTATATATTATGATTTTGTTCATAACTGCACATTTCAAATAAGATTGTATAAGAAAACCTGTAACTATGTAATAGTTGGTTTTTGGGGGTAGGAGTTGCATAGTGACTTAAGTGTCATAAGATTGTATTTCAACAGATTTCTGTACTATATATAGATTTGACTATTTCTAAAACTTAGAACTTGTTCAACCTCAATTTTTTTTTTTTTTTTTTTTTTTTTTTGCTGAGGTTTGAACACAATGTCTTGCTCATGCTATATAAGTGTTCCTCCTTTGAGCTATATCCTTAGCCCTCTGAGTTTTTAAAAATAATTTTTATTTGGAAATTCTGTTGCGGACTCTAATTTGTTTTTATAGTTTAAGCCTCAGTGATTTTCAGGGGCAGCAGTTCTGAGAATATATTATGTGATTATTCTCTTTCATTTGCAGAATCTGTTCTATAGGAGATGAAGTATTTGTATAAGGATCTATTAATTTTTGACTAGATGGTGTGGTAGTAAAATTATTATTATGGAATTAAATTATTAATTTATATTTTAAAACCAGTTTGTATTTTCACCTTTTATGTACAACTGCTTGTTGTTTCATTAGTTCCTTCTTTTTACACAGGTATTACTTTCTTTTATTATTCCATATTGAACTGTTTACAAATTTGAAAAGTATCTTTTTTTTAATTAAAGCATTATAGCTATACATAGTAGTTAGGTACATTGTGACAAAAATCATATATGCATGGAATTTGATTTATCTCATTTTAGTACCTGTTCTCCACCTTTCCCTACCCTCCTTCCTTCCCCCATTCTCCTTCCTCCACTCTACTTATCTTCCTTTCCCTTATTTACTTTTTATTGGTACTTTCTACGTATACATAAAGGTGAAATTCCCTGTGGTTTGTTTATATATGTATATGATGTGACTTTTTAAAATTAATTCCTCATTTCTCCCCTTTTCCATCCCTCTTCTCTCCCTCTTGATCCTCCTTGTACTCCACTGATCTTCTCTATATTTTTATATTTGACTCCCCTTCCCTTATTTTTTAATTTAATTTATTTATTTTTTGTATTTAGCCCCTTTCCTTATTTTGCTCTAACTTCCACATATAAGAGAAAACATTTAATCCTTAATTTTCTGAGTCTGTCTTATTTCACTTAGCATGATGCTCTTCATTTCCATCCATTTACTGGCAAATGCCATAATGACATTCTTTATGGCTAACTAAAACTCCATTGTGTATATATGCAACATTCTCTTAATCCATTAATCTATTGATGGTCATTTGGTCTGATTCTGTAATTTGGCTAATACAAATTGTGCTGCTATAAACACCGAAGTGGATGTATCACTATAGTATGCTGATTTTAGATCTTTTGGATAAAAACCAAGGAGTGGGATAGTCATGGTGGTTCCATTCCTAGTTTTTTGTGAAATCTCCATATTGCTTTCCAGAGTGGTTGAACTAATTGCAGTCCCACCAGCAATGTATGAGTGAACCTTTCCCCACATTCTTTCCAGCATTTATTATAATTTGTATTCTTGATAATTATCATTTTGATTTATATTTCCCTGATTGCTAGAGATGTTGAACATTTTTTCATATATTTGTTGACCATTTGTGTTTCTTCTTTTGAGAAATGTCTGTTTAGTTCTTTTGACCATTTATTGATTGGGTTATTTGTTTTACTTTTTTTAAGTGTCGAGTTTTTTGAGTTCTTTATAGACTCTGAATATTAAACCCTGGTCAGAAAAGCATCTGGTAAAGCTCTTTCTGTAGGATCTCTTCAAACTCTTAATCATTACTTTTGATGTGTATATCTTTTTAATTTGATGGCATCCCACTTTATGATTCTGTTTTTTTTTTTTTCCTTGAGCTTTAAGGGACTTGTTAAGGAAGTCAGTTCATGCACCAAAGTGATAGAGTGTTGATCCTGTGTTTTCTTCTAGCAGTTGCAAAGTTTTGGTTCAATTTCTGAGTCTTTGATCAATTTTGACTTATGTTTAGGGTGAGAGATAATGCTTTAGTTTCATTATTCTACATATTGATATCCACCATTTGTTTAAAAGGCTCTCTTTTGCAGCATAGATTTTTGGCACCTTTGTCAAGTATCAAATCAGATGGCTATAAATATGTGGGTTTGTCTCTGTGTCTTCTATTCCATTCCATTGGTTTTCATGTCTATTTTGATGCCAATATCATGCTGTTTTTGTTACTATAACTCTGTAGTATAATTCAAGATCAGATATTGTGATGCCTCCGGCATGACTCTTCTTGCTGAGGACTGCATTGGCTATTAAGGATCTTCTTCTTCCAAATGAATTTTAGGACTTTTTTTTTCTAGTTCTGTGAAGAATGTCATTAGAATTTTGATGGGGATTGCATTGAATCAATTGCTTTTAGTAAGATGGCCATTTCTATAATATTAATTCTGCCTATCCAAGAACATGGGATTTCTTTTCATCTTCTAAGTTTTCCTCAATTTCCTTCTTTGGTGTTCTATAATTTTCATTATAGAGATAGTTCACCTGCTTGGTTAGATTAATTCCTAAGTATTTTATTTATTTATTTATTTATTTTTGAGGTTAAATTGTGAATGGGGTGGTTTCCCTGATTTCTTTCTCAGCAAAATCACTATTGATTTATGAGTATTGATCTTATATCCTGCTACTTTGCTGAACTCATTTATCAGCTTTAGAAGTCTTCTGGTAGAGTTTTTTGGGTCTTCTAGATAAATGATCAAGTCATCAGCAAACAGATAGTTTGAATTCTTCTTTTCCTGTTTGTATCCCTTTAATTTACTTTTCTTGCCTGGTTGCTCTGCCTAGAAAGTTTTAAGAGCTATATTGAATAGAAGAGGTAAGAGTGAACATCTTCCTTGTTCCTGATTTTAAAGGAAAGTGTTCGGTTTTTCTCTGTTCACTATGATGTTGACTTTGGGTTTGTCATGTATAGCCTTCATAATGTTGTGGTAAGTTTCTTTTATCCCTAGATTCTTCTGTGTTTTTGACATGAATGAATGCTGTATTTTTATTAAAGGCCTTTTGTGTATCTATTGAGATGATCATAAGATTCTTGTCCTTAATTTTATTTAAGCGGTGAATTACATTTATTTATTTGCATATGTTGAACCAGCCTTGCATCCCTGAGATGAAACCTATTTGATCATGGTGTATTATGTTCTTGACGTGTCTTCTTTGAAAGTGGTTTGCTAATATTTTATTGAGAATCTTTGCATCTGTGTTCATCAGGAATATTGGGCTGTAGTTTTCTTTTCTTGCTGTGTCTTTGTCTGGTTCTGATATCAGGATTATACTAGATTCATAGAATGTTTTTGGGAGTATTCCCTCCCTTTCAATTTCATGGATTAATTTGAGAAAGACTAATGTTAGTTCTTCTTTAAAGGTCTGGTAGAACTCAGCTGAGAATTCATCTGTTCTGGACTTTTCTTTTTTGGAAGGCTTTTAATTGCTGTTTTAATTTCATTACTTGATATTGATCTGTTTAGGGTTTTCATATCTTTTTCATTTGAGTATGTTACATATGTGTAGAAATTTGTCAATGTCTTCTAAACTGAAAAATATCTTTTTAATTCTAGTATTGGGAAAATGTTTGAATAGAGCTGAATTTACCCTGTCTTAACCTTGAATAAATAATTAAAAAATTTTCTATCTCATTCTTTATTTCAGAAAAAGTATTAATATTTGTAGTCAGCATCCCTTGAGAACTCCATTAATTACCGTCAATTACTCATCTCTGGATTCCTTTTCATCTATCTTATTCTTAGATGAAATTTACTGGAAAATAAAACTCCTTTATTATGGGAATTCTGACTAATCTTTGGATCCCTAATATTTAGCATAATACCTACCACATTGTAGTACTTAATTAAGATATTTAATGCAGAATAAGTGCTGTAATAAGAACTGTAGATGACATTTCTTGGGGTTGGGGACATCATGGATTTTTTAAAAAAGTGTGTTGTTTCCCCAGTTTCTAACATCCTTATAATCAACTGCCTTGGCTTAAAATAAAGTTGTTTGTTGTTAATGAAACCCATTAAAGGAAAGAATATAGTAATCTTTTAATTTATAGTCTGCCTTTTCTGATAGAATTTATTATTAGTTTAGATTTACTTTTTTCAAAATAGCAATTATGACTAATAATACAGCTGTCCCTCAAGTGAAAGATCCATATCTTAAAACTGACTTTCTATATGGTTTAGATTCACTCCTCTATAATTCACGTTAATGAATGGAAGATTTTATACTGAGTACTTTTTTGGATAAGTATTATGTCTTTAAAAAGTTATTATGGAACATTTATGACATAAAAGTATAAAGAATAGTATGGTGTGCTACATGTACTTCTGGATGCCAACTTACTACACATTGGAAGACATGAGAAAACATATTTACTTTTAAGGAAATGTACAACTTTAATACCAGAATTTGAGTGCTGTCTTAGAAAAAAATATTAAATTTTGAATTTCGTTTCAAGAATTTTTGTATTTACTTTATTTTACTTGAAGGAAATTTGTATTTTAGATTTGGCAATGTACTTGTAGATCCTTTGCTCTATGTAACATTAATTCAGTTTCAGTAAAATATCACCTTGAAATAGATTATTTATTTGTATAACTAAACCAACAAAGTACAATATAGAGAAATTTACAGAAATTCTAAAACTATTGTTAATAGAAATTTTAAGAACTTACAAATAATGAAAATGAGATGGACAGATCACTAATACTTTATTCATTTTATCTGTGTTATATCTTATGTATGTTTTGTATAATTTATTCTCTGTTCCCTAATCAGTTACAAATACTTTGACCACCTAAAGCATACTATATATGCATCTGTAAAAAAGGTTGGAAGGGAAGTTTTAGTTAAAAAAAAACTTTGTAAAATTATATAAATGAATATAGCAAATATTTCTATTATAATGATTCCTTCTGTATGTTGTTTGAAAGTATGTTTAAATGATAAATGCTTTTCTACTTTCCTTCAATTTGAATATCCAAATCCTCCACCAAATAAAAAAATGGTTTTGACAGTGCTGTTGCCTGCAATTAAGGCAATTACTAGTTGAAACTTTTAAGTTGGATAAATTTCTATCTTTTTTTCCCCTGTAATATTTCTCCCTTAAAAAATTCTTTGGCTTTCCTGCAGTTCTTGGAAATAGTGCATGAGGAGATGATGTTAGCTCATGAGGAGATGATGTTAGCTTTTTTATGTCATTTAAATGTAATCTGCTGTCTAATATCAGCAGGGAGAAAATGCATTATAAAGGCAAACTGATGTGTTTTCTATAAACGACTGTATTACCAGTGGTTAGTTATATCTTCAGGATGAATTCATAATTGTCAGTGTTATAGTTAATTTTAATAAAATCTTACTCATTTTGACTCTTGAATAACTTAGGCAGTAGTTCTATAAGTGTATATAAGTCACAGGATTTTTTTGCCTAGTTATGTTGATCCTCAAAACATATGCCTTTAGATGATTGTGCTTTTTCTGTTTCACAAAATTCTTGAGTCATGATTGTTTTTCTCCCTAGAAGTTCTGAGTATACTGTAAAATATCTGTAAAATCCTATAGTAGCTTTTCCTTGACTCATTTTGTTAAAAAAAAAAAAAAAAACTTTCTAAATTAAACAAACAAACAAAAAAAGCACTGAAAATAAAAGAGCCTCTTTTTGGGTATACATCAGTCTTTCTTTAATATTTAATGATAACTTCAAGAGAAAGCTATAGAAAATTGATTTACATTTTAGTTCCATTTCTACAGGGTTAATGCATCCTTTGCAGCACTTCTTAAGTTATAGCATAATCTATTTAAGTTTGCATTTACAATTCCTCAGATATGTTAAAAGGCATGCACCAACAATATGTCTCTCATATAGATAGCTTGTATATTTTATTCACAGTGGGCTTGGGTTTGCTAATATTTTGTCTGCCCTTGTCTGCTTTTAGGATCAGAGTTAAATTCTTCTCATTGAAGGAAATGGGGATCCACTCATTTCTTTTGGCTTCAGGAAGAATTTGAAAATTCAGTAAAATCTGTAAATCTATTTGGTTCTGGTTTTGGGAGAGGTTGGAAAAATTTTTATTCTAGTTTCGGTGATGCTGGTGATCAAACCCAGAACCTCACCCATGCTAGATAAGTGCTCTACCTCAGAGCTGCATCCACAGCTCTAATTTTATGTTTTTAAAAATATTATAGGTCCAATTCAATCTACTTTTCTTTTTATAATAAAATACTCTAAAAAATAAACCAGACACATATACACATAAATGTACTTTTACTATTTTTAGTCAGTTTTAAGATAATTGTGACCTTTAGCATTACTTTTTAATTTATTTACATAAAGTATTTGTAGTTTTAAGTTTTGTTTTATATGTATTTATGTCATTGTTTTTATTTCAGGATTTTTTTTTGTATCTATGTGTGTGTCTTCTTCCTATTCAGTTTTTAATATTGTTGAATATTTGCCTCCTTTGTAACTTTTAAAAACTGCCTTTTGGACCTTATGTTTGCATGCCATTTTAGTTGGATTTTAAATAGTTTGACATAGATTTTTTTTAGCCAACTCTCAGTGAGTATTACATATTATGTAGGTTTAACCTATTATATAGGTTTAAGCTAAAGGATCAGATGTTGAACTTTCTCAGAATGTCATTTTTCTTCTTAGTTCTGGGATCTCTAGTTTAAGAAAAAGAAAATGATGATTGTGGAACATTGGTTCATTTTCTTCATGGGATTTACTAACTGCCTAATAGTTAATTACCTATATTTTAAAAATAAAACGCTCTCAACTGAGGCATATATTCAAACTTAATATTTCTTTGTCTTTGGATTTGTGATAACTTTGTAAAGAAATATAATTTCCTTTCTTAAGTGTTTTGCCTTTTCTATTCCTACAACTTTATGCCTGTGTATTTAATATCCTACCCTTTTTAAGCTTAGGACTTTGTTAATATTTAATGTTATTTAGAGATTCATCTGAATTTTTATAGTAGTTGTGACTAAAAATATGGTTTTAATTATAAGAAGCAAATTCGCTTAAAGAATATTCAGGATTCATACAAAAACTATGTATATTCCTGCTGGAACTCATGTCTCTTTCATGAACCCAGAGTTCTTGACTGTGCCAGGCATGGCATACTCAAGAAAAGGGAGCTTCACTTAATAAGACGAGGAGTAAATGGAATAATTCCTAAGTCCAGCAGTGTGTACAAGCTCAGAAACTGCTGATGTGTCGTGTGCTTGTTATGCCCAAAATCTCTATCTCCCATGAGGCAGAGGACCACTTCAAGAGAAATTAGGAGTGACTGTTAACATAGTGAAAGGTTCTTGAATATTATGTTTAAATTGTAACTTGAGTTTTAAAAATCAACCACTCTTTACTCTTTAGGAATACAGTGTTGCATAAATTACAGTGCATCTTATGCAGTCTTGTATATATTTTGTAAAATGACTCTTACCAATAAATTAATGAACTGCCAAATTGGTATTGCCTTTGTTTTAAATTTTTACCTCTAACTTTTATCTCCAAGTTTTATTTTACTGTTTCTTACAACACAGATTTAAAGGGTAGAAATGTTTCTAATAGCAGATATACATAGAAGTGACTTATGACCAAATCCTCATGAAATTAGAGTTAGAACTAGGAAGATTATATTAATCTATCTTCAGTTATGTCTGGAATTTTGTTGTTGTTCTTCAGCATATGTCCAGTCCCAGGATGGTAATTACTCTGCTTTACTGGAGATTGTTTATGCCGCCAGAAAAAAAAATCTCATTTAAACTGATGAAGTTACTCTATGTAAAGTTGCTTTGTCCAACACTAAAACTTATTTATTTTAAAAAATCCAATGATATTGATAATAAAAGCTATCTGACCTGTGGAAATGGCCCATTTTAACTTGACTGTAGTTGAAATTTTTAAAGTGTCTTTCAACATAGTTTTTTTTTTTTTTTTTTGAGACAACTCTCATTTTTGTTAAGGAGCTAGTCAATGGCAAACATAATTTAAAATAGTAGCTTATGTAATAGTTTCAACTGAGATATTCTTATTACTTGTGACTTGAATATGGATGATAATCTTTATAATTGCAGTTCATTCAAACAAAATAAGATTCCTTTTCAAGGGAGCTAGAATGAAAACTGTGTTGTTTGCTTGAGAGACTTGATCAGAATTTCCCTTCTCATTGTTTCTCATTTCTAAATTGTATTAAGATGCTCATGTTTCTTATCCCAATGTTCAATTGTCTCTGCAGAAGACTTTTTTTAACTAGTTAATTCATAACTTTGCTTTTTTATTTGATTCCTGGAGTAGTTGGAGGCAGTTCTTTTCTTACTTATGTATAAATACTAATTATCGTACTTATGAAGGCAAGTTTATTAAACTTCTAAGTATACGTTTACATGTAAATTGTTTTAATACCAAAATTCTAGGTCAGTTCATATTTAGTTGTATTTCTATTGTAGTTTCAAGTCCCCAAATCACTGTATTCCTTTTTTTTTTTTGATAGATACACACAAATCCATGTTTTTATCACTCTTCTGAGAAAAGCCAGCCCTTACCAATGAAGATAAATCTATGGCGCTGGTTGAATCCTGGTGATAGTTTTTCATTGTTAGTTGACAAATACATTTTTCATGTTTTTGCTACACATTCGGAAACAGAAATGGAATGTACGTTGAGGTAAGACTGTATGGTGAAATGAGAGTTAGTAATGATAGTTCTAATTCCTTGGCTATCACAAATACTTTAGTAGAAGCCATTCTAGGCTCTGAATTGGAGCTATAGTAGCTACATAATTTGTGTGTATGTGTGGGTGCACGTGTGTGTGTTTCTAGAAAACATTTGACTTTGGAAACTCAGCAACTCATTATGCCTTAATAATGACTGATCCCATATGTGGTATCTTTTACCTTTGTATTCAGAATGTATTTTCCATTCAGTAGTAACCAGGATAGTTAATTTGAAAATGACTACATTTTTCTCATTTTTTTAGCTTGCTAAATTTTATTAAGGTATTAACCCCTTAGACGTAGTTATGTATCTGTTTTTATAAAAATAACAGAAAACACAAAATAGGAAAACTAAGGAAATGAGATATTAGTATAAACATACTGATAATCTATCATAAAGTTAAAATTCAAACCCTAGTTTTTTGAGTCAGTCATTGGAATATTATTTGGCTTTAAAAGTTTATTTTTCGTAAAATACATAAACTAGACCTGTAGAAGTGGACAAAATTGTACAGAGTATATTCTTTAATTGCAATATTAACTTGAAATCAATAACAATGAGATATCTATAAAAATCTTCACATTTTAAAATTTACACACTTCTAAATAACTCTTGGTCAAAAATAAGTCACAAAGAAATCAGAAAATATTTTGAACAGTGATACTGAAAATAGCATAAAACCTGTGAGATGCAGCTACCTTAGTTCTTAGACAAGAAAGATATAAAATCTATACTACTTTAAGAAGATAAAGGAGCAAATTAATCCCAAAGTAAAAAGAAAAAAAAAAGGAACTATACAAGACTGAAAGTCAATGCAATAGAAAAGAGACAAAAAGAAGGTCAGCATAACCATAGTGGGTTATTCGAAAAGATTGATAAACTTGGTAAAATCATAGTAGGGCTTACTAAGAAAAAAAGAAAACACAGATTATCAGGAATAGAAGAAGGAATATCTTTGTTGATACTGCAGACCCTAAAAGAAAAACGAAGAAATATGCAAAACTATGCCAATAAATTTGGCCATTTAGATGAATTGATACATTTCTTGAAAAATAAAACTTACCAAAATGGATACAGGAAGGAAAAAATAGTGGATGACTCCTATCCCATTAAAAAAATCGAATTGTTATTTTAAGAATTTCCCACAGGGAACATCAGTAGCAAATTCTGTTGAACTTACAAGGAAAAAACAATGCCAATATTATACCTTTTTTTTGTTTGTTTCAGAAGTACAAGATTATATATTTCCTAACTTGCTTTATGGAGCTTCCCTCATTCTCATACGAAAGTCAGACAAAACTTTACAAGGAAATAAAGGAAAAACTAAAGACCAACATTTCTCATAACAAAGTATTTATGAATCAAATCTAGCAATATGTAAAAAGAAAGACATACCATGACCTAAATACAAAATACCTAAATACAAAAGCTAAAACTTTATAAAGTCCTAGGAGAAACATAGGTGTAAATTTTTACAACCTTGCTTTAGGCAATGGTTTCTTAGATATAACACCAAAGGTACAAACAAATAAAGAAAAAATAGATAAATTGAACTTTATCACATTTAAAAACTTATGTTTCTAAGGACAGTCCAGAAAGTAAAAGGGCACCAACAGTATGTGAGGAAATAATTGTAAATCATGTCTCACAATTGATTTATACTCAGAATAGCCAGAAAAAAATTTCATAACTCAACACAAAGACAACCCAATTTAAAAATGCACATCTGATTTGAATAGTTATTCTTAATAAGAATGTGAAAAGATGTTCAATATCATGAATTATAGGGTAATTCAAAGTAAAACCACAGTGAGATACCACTTCATATCTACTAGAAAGGCCTTACTCCAAAGATATTAACAAATGTTAAGAATGTGGAAAAACTAGGAACTCATATATTACGATGGGATTGCAAAATGGTACATCTTACGTGGAACATATTGTGATAGTTCCTCAGCATTTTAAACATAGAAAAACCCCTTCTAGGTTTATAACCAAAAGAATTGAAAATATGTCTATATAAAGACTTATACATGGGGCTGGGGATGTAGCTCAGTTGGTAGAGTGCTTGCCTCACAAGCACAAGGTCCTGGGTTCAAATTCCCAGCATCACAAAAAAAAAAAAAAAAAAAGACTTATACATGGATATTCACAGTAACATTATGCATAATAGCCAAAAAGTGAGTAAAAACACAACTTTATCAGTTGTTGAATTGATATCAAATGCAGAATATTCATAGAGTAGATAATTATTCCTGCCACTCAATATGATTCCCACCATTGAAATTCACGTCTGTCTAGGTGCAGTGACTCAAGCCTGTAATTCCAGCTACTCGGGAGACTGAGGCAGAAGGATCACAAGTTCATAGCCAGCCTTAGCAACTTAGTGAGGCTCTGTTTCAAAAAAAAAAAAAAAAGAGTGGGGTTGTGATGTGGCTCTGTGGTTAAGTACTGCTGGGTTCAATCATCCCTGGTATCAAAAAAAAAAAAAAAAAACTGCCTTTAAAGATTATTCTTTGTATAAGAAATACTAAAACAAAATAAGCCATTAATTAGATACTTCTCAGCTAGACACATTTTTAAAATCTTCCACCTTCAATTTTTGAAGTTCACATTTATTGATGCATAGTTTACCTGCAGAATTTATTCATTTTGGCAAATATACATAGTTGTGTTAAGGGCCACTGCAGTAAGATAGCACTTTCATTCCCCAAAAAGGACCATTATGCTTCTTGTAGTTCCTTCACTCTACCTCCAGTCCTTGTCAACTGCTGAGGTGATCTCTGTCCATGTAGCTTTATTTTATGATATCCTTTAAATTGAAGTATACAATATGCTTTTTAAATAATGATTCAACAACTGTGTATGATCCTAATGCACTTTGCAGAGAATATGAAATAAGTAGTTCAGCAAGTATGTTCCCCATGTGACCATGGATACTCCTGTGTAAGGAAATTAAGTTTTTAGTTGTACTATAAATTTTAAGGAGATTTCATAAGTGGTGATACTGGCCACAACTCTGGTATCAGCTGTGTAAACTTGAACTCAGGATTTTGTTAATTATTTTTCCAAGAGCTTAGCTGATGGTCTTGCAGTTTACATTATCACTTTAGATACAGGGTAGTGATCTTAACTTTTATCTGGGAAAATATTAAATAAAATAAATAGCTCTTAAGCTTTGAGAGAGATGGTTGCCACACATCTCATAAATCGCTATGATTTCTAGGCCTATGATTTGGAAAGATTAGTTTATTTCATGGCAATATGGGTGGCAGAAGAAAAAGAGTATATTCTACATATTTTATTCTACCATTTTATAATCTGTCTTTTTATTTTTGCTGAGTTTGAGAAAAGGAACACAACAATGACATGGTTTCTGGCAGAAGTGTTTTAAATGATTAAAAAATAAATTTCTATTTTATTTTATAGAAACAGCCAAATGCTTGATGAAGATAATATATTAAATGAAGCACCAAAATCTCCTGTGACTTATTTACCTGATAAGACAACTGGCACCTCACAACTAGAAAGAAGCACAGAACTAGCCAAGATCCAGACTACTACCACTAATAGTGTGGTGAGAAATTTCAAATAGCATCCACTCATAACATGTTCTTCAAGTTATTTTGAGGACACAAAAGACAACTAAAATTAGTCTTATTGTAACAGTCTTCCTAGCATTGATTTGTTTTGCTGTTATGTTAAGCTTTAGAGACTATCACACTGGGATAACACTTCAACTAATAGACATAATGAATTTCTCAAAGAAATTTAACTCAATCCATAGTTGTAGATGGATATTTTGTTTTTTTTTGCAAAGTAAATAATTTTACAAACGCTTAATGATGCACGATTGTCTTTAGGAGTTAATGAATAGGTGCCTTTTTAGTCTTTCCTAGGTGAATGTAGAGACTTCAGTAAGCAACAATCAAACCCTGCCCAGAGGAAAAGAGTCCTTCCAGCTTGGATGTTAGCAGAGAATTTAAGTGATCAAAACCTTTCAGCACTTGTCATCGGTGGAGGTAGTTTTTTGTTTCTGCTAATGCTGACTTGAAGGAAAATATCAAACAGATTTAGAAAGTTTTCTGAACAAAGAGAATGGTGATTGTGTAGGTATAGCTTAGCCTAAGAATTTTTTAGGTGTACATAGAGTCTAATTTAAAACACAAGGTGTTATTTATGCCGTTCATCAAATACTATCCTAATGATAGTATTTATTCTGTTTATCCTAATGATTTTTTTTATTTAACAAGTGCTGTTATGTGTCACATTTAGGATATTAATATAGATTTTCAAATCAACTTGTTGGTTTTACATTTAAGATAAAATTTTAGTACAATAAAAACATTTAAAATTAGTTTCATTAATTTTTTTTTTCATACCAGGGATTGAACCCAGGGGTGCTTAACCACTGATCCACATCTCCAGCCTGGTTTGTTTTTTTTGGGGGGGCGGGGTACCAGGGATTGAACTCAGGGGCACTTGACCACTGAACCACATCCCCAGTCCTATTTTGTATTTTATTGAAAGACAGGATCTCACTGAGTTGCTTAGCACCTCACTTCTGCTGAGGCTGACTTTGAACTCACAGTCCTCCTGCCTCAGCCTCCTCCTGCCTCAGCCTCCTGAATCACTGGGATTATATTAATTGAATTTTTAAAAAGCCAAATGCACAATGTTTGTGCTGAGAGATTTAAAAATGATGTGACCTCTCTCCTAGTGTAGCGCACTATCACTACACTGTCACTTGTGATAAATATCACAATAATTTATGATTTCTGCTGGGTATTCCCATTGCTTCAAGAGTTTTTAAATGTTTACTAATTGTCTTATTTAGGCAAAATTTTATTTATTAGGAAGTACCTGAATTTACTTAATTAAAAGGGAATTTGTAAAGTTAGCCTGGTTATACAAATCCAAGTGAAGGATGGCTATCAGGTCTCACAGCCTACTCCTGTTCCCTACTCTTCTCTTCCCTTCTCTGGACACGTGATCTTACTTTGTTTACCTCCCTCCACAGCAGAGGCTGGTGATTTCTGTTTGTCTATGTTTGTGCACATGGCTCTGACTTGCCTAACTTCTGGTATTGGCTTACCTCTTCTCTCTTTAAGCCTTCTCTACCAAATAGTTAATAGGTAGTTGTGTTTCCTAGTTCTATCTTTGAGATAAGAGATTCTGGCCCACTTTAAGTCAGGTACAGGTTTTCTTAGAGGGCATCATCAGGAAGGAAATGATGGGCATCTCTAATATACATATACAAATGCAAAAGTCAGTCAAAAACCTGTGTAAATAGTTTCAAATTTTTTTCAATCTGCTCTGTAACATTATTCATTTAAATGTATTTTAATTGACAATATAATAATCTGTGTATATTTATGGGGTACAATGTGATGTTTTGATTGACATATACATTGTAGAGACTCATTCAATCTAATGAACATTCCCATTACCTCACCAACTTATCTTTGCAGGGAGAATGTTAAAAATCTATTCTCTCAATAGTTTTGAAAGATATGTACTATATTACCTGTGGTTACAAGGTAATGCAATAGATCACTAACATCTACTCCATCAACCTAACAGAAACTTTGTACCCTTTGAGTAACATCTCCTCTTTTCCCATCCCTCTCCCTCCTCAAGTTCCTCCTCTACCTTTCTACTTTTTTATGAGATCAGCTTTTTAGATTCCTCATATAAGTGATATCCTACAAAATATTCTATTTTGGTGCCTGGTTATTTCATTTAGGATAATGTCCTCTAGTTCTATGCATGTTGTAACAAATGACAGAATTTACATCCTTCAAAAGACTACGTAGTATTCCACTGGGTATCTCTACTATATTTTCTTTATCCATTCATCTGCTGGTGACACTTAGGTTGCTTCCATATCTTGGCCATTGCAGATAATGCTGCAATTATCATGGGTGTAATAGCTTTCCTTTACCATAACAAATACCTGAGATAATCAACTTATGGAGAAAAAAAGACTTATTTTGGCTCACAGTTTAGGAGGTTTGAGTCCAGGATTGATCGGCCCTGTTGCTTTGGATCTCTCACAAGGCAGTGCATCATGCCCAGAGTGTCTGGCACAAAACCATTCACTACATGACTGGGAAGCAAAAAGAGAAAGAAGGCAGCTCTGGAAGAGCCTCAAAGGGCCCTCCCCAATAACTTGGAGACTTCCTACTGTGTTCCATCAAAGTTTCTACAGCTTCTCAAAAGCACCAAGCTGGAAACCAAACCTTTTACATAAAAGACTTTGGGGGACACTCCAGATCCAAACTATAGCAATGAGAGTACAGATATCTCTTTAACATACCAATTTCAATTCCTTTGGGTATATACCTACAAGTAGAATTGATGGTTATTTTGAAGTGGTAATAAGAGGCCTAGAAATAGTGTTAGAAGTGTAACAAACAGAATGATGGTACTTACTTTATTAATCCATTTTCTGTTGCTAATAACAAAATACTACAAATTGGGAAAATTATATAGAAAATAAACTTATTTTGGCTCACTGTTCTTGTTCAAGTTGAGGGTCTTGCTTGCAGACTCATGAGGCAGTGCAAGATATCATATGGTAAGAGACAGGGAGCAGGGAGTTTGTGTACATGTATATGATCTTTCTCCCTCTTCTTGTAAAGCCACCAGTATTTAATCAAGGGAACTCCATGCTAATAACCTTAACTAGTCCTATTTACGTTCTAAAGGCTCCACCTCTAAACACTGTAGTCATACTAAGTTTCTACCCTTTTAATACCTTACGATCATGATTAAACTCAATATGAGTTTTAGAGGGACAAATTATATTTAAACCATAGCAGGTATCAAAGTGTTTTATGATAATTTCTCTACAGAATACTATTTAAAAAAAAAAAACTAAACAGGGAGATGGGAAACCTTATAAAATTTAAACATTGTCTTTTAAATTTTTCTGAAAAATTAGGGAAAAAACTAAAAATAATCATATATGTGATGAGCACCTATTTACCTATTACATGGCTTCAATCATTTATAATATTCTACCATTCATGTTTATTACTTATTGTGGTCTTTTGGTTTAGCTTATTTTTCTTAGCAGTGTCTGAGATTCATTTTTTACATATGAGTAGTTTCTTTTTATTGTTGAAGTCTTCTGTTATTTGAATATATCAAATTGTTTATTTATTAACATATTGGTGGATATTTAGGTTGTTTCCGGTTTTTGGCTATTGTGAAAAAATCTGCAATAAGTATCCTTATACAACTACATTTGTAGACATATACTTTAATTTCTATTGAATAAATATTAAATAATGGAATTGCTAGGTTAATGAGTAGATGCATGTTTACTTTCTAAGATGCTGCCAAATCATTTTCCAAAGTGGAAAAATAGACCCAATACATAGGCCCTAGAAATGTGTGAATTCCATTTACTGCACATATTCACCAACATGTAGTGTTGTAGTCTTAAATTTTAGTAACTCCCATGGCATGCAGTTTACCTTATTGTATATTTTTAGAATTGAAATTACTGAAGAATATATCAGGTACACTTTTAAAGTGTACAACTCTTTTAGATCAATTCATTTAGGTCAGTTTTTCTCATTGGTGTTATAGTTTGTATAGGTTGTTATAGTTTGTATAGGTTGTATGCATTTTTATTCCTAAGTATTCCATATTTTGATGCTGGTTGTAAGTGGTATTATTTTGTAAATTTCAATTTCCGATTGCTCATTTTTACTATATTAAACATTGAATTGTTTTGTATATTAATGTTGTATACTATAAAAGTTTGTTAAGTAAGTATTGGTTCTGGTAGCTTGTTTTATAGCTGCTTTGGGATTTTCTGTGTAGACGACATTGTATGTGTTTAGAGTTTTACTTATTCCTTGTGCACATCTTTTAATTCTTTTTCCTGTCCTTTCCTCTTAATTGCATTGTCTAGGAAATTCATTACAATGTTGACAAGAATTGGTGATAGTAGATATTCTTGTCTTAGTTCTGATATTAGAGGAAAAAAACCCTTTCCCTATTAAATTTGATTACTTATAGATTTAACATAGGTTTTCTTTTTTGAATTGAAGAAATTTCTTATATTTCTAATTTGCTCAGTTTTTACCTTAGTGGATGTTGAATGTTATTAAGTTTTTTTTCTACACCTAATAGGATAATCATGTGGTTTTTCTTTTTTATCCCATTCATAAGGTGGGTTAGACAATAGATTTTTGAATATTAAATCAACCTTACATTCTTGGATAAACCCATTTGACTATTATGCCTTATCTCTTTTATTCATTTCTAAGATTGATTTATGAAGGATTTTTAAATTTATGCTGAGTGGTATTGATCTATAATTTTCATTTTGCATAATATCTTTGTTGGGTTTAATGTAAGTGTTATGCTGGTCTGATAAAATTAGTTTGGAAATATTACTCTTCAATTTTCTGAAAGAGTTTGTCTTATTTTAGGAGTCTGTAACAGAATAACATGGTGGCTTACTCATCACTTATTCTCACATAGTTCTAGAGGCTAGAAGTCTAAGATCAAGGTGCCAGCATGGTTATATTCTGGTGAGGACCCTCTTATGACTTTTAGATGGCTATCTTTGTTTCTCATGTGGTAGAGGGAGAGAGAGATAGAGCATGAATGAGTTAGCTTTTGTACCATCATCCACTTTTAAAGGCAATAATTCCCTCATAATCTGAATTCCTTCCAAAATTACCATCACCAAATAAGGGATTCGGGCTTCAATATATGAATATTGGTGGGTGACAGACATTAAGTTTGTAGAAGAGTTATGAAAAATTAGGATTATTTGTTTCTTAAATGTTTGACAGTTTCTCAATGAAGCTCTATGGATCAAATTTCTTTTTAAGAAGATTTTATTTTTGTCTTTAATTTCATGCACTCGACTATTATATGACTAAGTGCCTATTTTGTATATGACTATTTTGTATTAATTGTCCTTGAGGTTCATTTGCCTTTTTGGCTGTTATTCACGAAATTTGGGAAGATTTTGCCATTTTTTTTTTCAAATATTTTTCTTCCCTATTCTCTTTCTGTTCCCTTTTTGGATTCCTGATTGTAAATATATTATACTGCTTGATTTAGTTCCAGTAAGTTAGGTCTGTTCATTTTCTTTTGATCTTTAATCTTTTAGTTTTCTGTTCTTAAAGATAACATCTACTTTTACATCTTTAAGTTTACTGATTCTTTTTCTGCTATTTCTGATTTGTTTTTAAGCCTATCTAATGAATTTTTCATTTCAGTTATTATATTTTTCAGTTCTCTAATTTGTTTGGTTCTTTTTCTTTCTTTCTTTTATTCTTTTGATAGTTTCTGTCTCTCTGATGAGCTTCAGCATCTTTGAAATTATTATCTTTTATGAAGTTCTTTTTTTTAATTCAGTTTTTAAGGGCTCAAGTGATCCCGAAACCTTAGGCTACAAAGTAGCTAGGATTTATAGGGAAATGGCCACCAGTGGAAATCTGGAGAGCAGTGATCAAAAAAAAGGAATCTCTCATCTTTCAAATGCTTTCCTGGACTAATTGGCTATTGGGAATCAGGATATCTATCAAACTCTTACAAAGTTCATTAAAGATTTGGCATCCTTTTGCCTGGCTGTGAGCAAAAAAATCTTTGATTTCCTCAGTTTTTTGAGGCACAGTGATGAGGTGTGCAGACTATGCAGACCAGCATCTCTTCCATGCATACCCCCAGAGATACAGTCTGCCTTTATGATTTTTTGTTTTTAATTGGTTCTTTTTAGTTATACATGACAACAGGATTCATTTTGACAAAATTATGAAAGCATGGAATATAATTTGTTCTAATTCATTCCCTAGTACTTTTTCCCTCTCCTCCTCCCTCCCCCTGTTCTCTTCCCTCTACTCTACTGATCTTTTTGCTATTATAGTTTTTTTTTTAATTAGTGTCTTATGGATGTACGTGATGGTGAGATTTACTGTGGTACGTTCATGTATGTACATAGGAAAGTTAGGTTAGATTGATTTCATTGTCTTTCTGTATCCAATCTTTCCTTCCTTCCCTTCATTCTCCTTTTTCTACTTCACTGATTTTTTTCTGTTCTTCTTTTTTTTTTTTTAATCTCTCTCTCCTTTATTTTGATTAGTTTCCACAATAAAAGAGAACACATTCTACCTTTGAATTTTTGGGATTTCACTTAGCATGATAGTCGCTAGTTCCATTCATTTATCAGCAAATGCCATAAAGTCATTTTTCTATAAGACTGAATAATACTCCATCATGTGTATATACCACATTTTCTTTATTCATTCATTCAAGCACTTTACCACTGAGCCACAACCCCAGACACCTAGGTTGACTCCATAGCTTGGCTGTTGTGAATTGAGCTGCTGTAAACATTGATGTGGTTGCATCACTGTAGTATGCTGATTTTAAATCTTTAGGATTTATACTGAGGAGTGGGATAGCTGGGTCATATGGTGGTCCATTCCTAGTTTTTTTTTTTTTTGGAAAAGCTGAGTACAAAATGAAAACATGGGGCCTGTCAACTATTTTGGGGTTGGGGTTGTACCTTAGTGGTACAGTACATAGCCAAGTTCGCTCTCCAGACCACACACATGCACACACACACACACACACACACACCACAAAAGGACATATTTTCCTTTTTATTATTGCATTATAATTAAATATAGCAGTGGGATTTGTGGTTACATAGCCATTCATGCACATAATAGGACAGTATAATTTGGTTAACGTTATTCCTCAGTACTTCCCATTTCTTTCCACTTCTCCCTGATCCCCTTTCTCCACCGTATGGTCTCTTCTATTTTTACAAGACTCCTGCCCTGTCCCACCACATGTATACCTATTTTTTACCCTTGTTTCTCTCTAGCTTTCACATATGAGAACATACATTTGTCCCTTGACTTTTTGAACTTGGCTTATTTCACTTAGCATGATGTTCTCCAGTTCCATTCATTTCCCATAAATTTTTCTTTATAGCTATGTTCAGTGTGGCCCTAAGCCACTTAAGAGAGCCCCTATCTCTAAATAAAAATTTAAAAAGGGCTGGGAATGCAGCTCAGTGGATAAGCACCCCTGGGTTCAATCCCTGGTACCAAAAAAAAAAAAAAATTCTATCGTGCATATATACCACATTTTCTTTATCCATTCATCTGGTGATGGGCATCTGGACTGCTTTCATGGTTTGGCTATTGTGAATTGTGCTACTATAGGTATGGGTGTGTATGATTCACTATATTATGCTGACTTTAGTTCTTTAGAATAAATACCGAGGAATAGTATAGCTGGGTCATATGGTGGTTCCATTCCTAGTCTTTGAAGAACATCCATACTGATTTCTTAGTGTTATTGCTAATTTACAATCCTCTTTTTATAAAGTCTTGATCATATTTCTAATAACTGCATTAAAGTATGTGTCTCTGTACAACTTTTTGGTTATCTTAGGTTAATTTTCTCTTAACTGCTTTTAAAATATTATATGGGTCATATTTTCTTATATATTCTGTAGCTATTGATTTTCTGTTGGTTATTGGTGTTAGGAATGATAGATTACCAAGGCTCTTGATTTCATTATGTTTTCCTAAGAAAGTATTTTGTTCTCATAGGCAGTTAACTCGGCTGGATTCAGATTTTAGTCTCTTGTTTTCCTTGATGTGAACACAGCAGCTGTAATCTTTCTACTTAAATCTTTTGTTTTTCAACTGTGACTTTTTCCTGGGTTCCTGGGATTTCCTCCATGAACATCATAGTATAGCAGTCAGCCAAAGATTTGGGTCATTTTTTTAAAACATATTTTTAGTTGTAGATGGACACACTCCCTTTATTTTAATGTGGTGCTGAGGATTCAACCCATTGCCTCACACATACTAGGCAAGCACTTTACCACTGAGCCACAAACCCCAGCACTGGGTCATTTTTACTTGTAGGATTTTGTTCTTGCTGCCAGTGCCTCCCCTCCTTCTCCTCCTTCTCTTCCTCCTTTTCCTTCCTCTTTGCACTGGGGATTGAACCCATGGTACTGAGCTACATCTAGTCCTTGTTATTTTATTTTGAGACAAGGTCACATCCAGTCCTTGTTAATTTATTTTGAGGCAGCATCTTGCTAGGTTGGTGAGGCTGGCCTTGAACTTGCAATCCTCCTGCCTCAGCCTCCTGAACTGCTGGGATTATGGGGATGCACCATGCCTTACAGTTCTCGCCCCCTCTGGACTCCCTTCCTTATGGGATTTTCATCCCTAACTTTCTATCTGTTCTACTAACCTCAAACCAGATTGCAGTTTTCTACCACTTGTTAATTGGAGAATGCCTTCAGGAAAACAATCAGAAATTCATTTGCATGTTGTAGTTAATTTTTCAAAGTTAGAATACTCTCTGACTATCTTTTTGTTCACTCTCCAATGCCTTCAAATAGTTGTTCCTTTTAATATTTTGTCCTGAATTTATAATGGTTTTATTTGGGATGATTAGTTCACTTAAGATATTCTGTCATTTTATGTTGAATATTATCTTTTATAAATTATAGTAGAAATGAATACATTTTTAGTTGGAATATTACTATCCTTAATGATTCTCATATTCAGTGGTCATGGAATTCTTCAAACATTTTTGATTAAATGTACAATGTGCAGAATATACCTTCTTCAATGTTAGTTGGATTATAGTAGGATCAGAGTATTCTTGTGGGAAGAGTAGATTATACATTGTATGTTGAGGGGGATGTGGTTTAATCTGAAGAATTTTCAAAACTACATCTAAGAGTTTCCTGGTAAAGAGTTTTATTTTAGTAGAATGGTTTTTATCCCCTCCACAATCATTTTATGTGGAAAATATTTTCATCAGTAACATTTCTTTTTGAACATGATCCTCACTTTGTAGGAAGGAAAATGAGGGTTGGTAGTAGGAAGGAGCAGGTACTTTCCTTCAGTAGAACAAAACTTCTCTCTAAAAGAAAGAATAATTTTTCTTGACCAAAAATTGTAGTAATGTGAACTGCCTACATGAGTACAGATCTTTTTCTTTCAGAGTTGTTTGTACTAAAATTGCTTTTGCATCATCACTACTAGATTGCTTATAATAGTTCAAAATGCATTTTGCTTCAAATAATCAGTTTTTAACTTTTACTTGACAGATGTACCACATAAAATATGAATTGCCTTTTTGGGCACTTCACCTTGAAAATACAAATGACAGTTATCTGACATTGATTGGGACGGGAATATTATATGGTACCAATGCACTAAAATGCTAAAGCTTCAAAATAAGATAAAAAAGTTTTTTATTCAGGCCTATCTTCATATAAACTTAGATTTTGGTAAATGTACTTATAAGAACAAGGTTAGGTTCCTTAATACCTTTAATGGAATTAAGAAATATACAAATTTAGAAGAAAAATTAAGAAGTACAAAACAGTTGTGTACTTGAATTCTAATTATAAATTAACATAATTAGAAATTTCATTGCATAGCCTTTAAAATTGTTTTATTTGATTAAGTAACTGATGACCCACATCAATTAATCCTTGCTAGATATTTTAAAAGCCATCTTCCGGTACACGTTTTAAGCTCATTGATATATGTGTAACTTCTGTCTTTTGTACATTTAGTCCTATACCATGTCCGTTGACATTTACTTAGATTGTCTGAAACCAATTTGATATTTTGAAATCTTTTGAACACTTAGGAATGGGACAAATAATGTTAACTGATGATAAATGACATATCTGAGATCATATCTGAGTTATGCCAGAGCTATAACTGAGACTAGCTCTATCTGACTGTAAAGCCCATGTTCCAAATGTGTCACTTGATAGCCACTTACATCTAAATGTCCTGGTTTGGTTTGTTTGTTTTTGATATGTACTTATTTTCTCTCTTCTGTCTTCTCTCAGTTTAACTCTTGGTTGGTATTGATTCTGATGAATACTCATACTAGGTAGTTTTATTTTTACTTTTTTTCATGAATACTGTTCAATTATTTGAAAAATTTTTTTGGCATAGAAATAGCTGTGCCTTTTCATGTGTTAATATGATTAATGATGTTGGTAGATTTCTTAATATTATATCATGCCTATGTTTACAGAGTAGGTTCAGCCTTGTCATGATGACTGCTTATTTTTATACTCTTAGATTAAATTTGATAATATCTGATATAGGACATCTCTATATTTATAAATCAGTATTTTTCTTCATGCCATATATGGCAGATTTTAACATTAGAGCCATGTCAGCTTTGTAGAAAATGAATTAAGAATTTTTCTGTATTTTTGCAGGGGCAAAATACCTTGAATACCTTTTTCTTGGAATTCCCCTATATTGCTATCTGGGCTGGGTACCTGTTTTTAGTAATCGTTAGTTCTGATATAGGAATAAAGGTTAGACCAGTAGAAAGAATGAAACACTCAGACAGATCAAAATAGATACATTTACTATAAAACATTATCTGTTAAAACTGGTGGGGAAGGGGTACATTATTCAATAAATGCTTGGGGGAAATAATCTATTTGGAAGGAAATAATATTAGATCCATACTTATACCATATTCAGAGATAGATTCTATTGAATTAATAATGTCAACTTAAAACTTAAAATTGTTAAGGCATTTGATGAAAATTTGGAAAATATTTTTATTAGTTCTGAAGAGAAGATAGGGAACCTAGAACCATAAAGGAAAAATTGACAGATTGTTCCTAGATAAAAATGACAAAAATATTTGTATGCAAACATCTTACTCAGAGACTGGCAAACAAGGTACTTGAAGATAGTACCTGTCAGAAAAGATTGAAGATTTAAAAAATTGTCTATGACAGAAAATATTATACTCAGTAGAAATGTTGTATATTGTATGTGATATATTACAGAATAACAAATACTAATAGTTAATAAATACATGACTTTAGTATTAGGTATATATAAATTGAAAACATACAATTGTCACTTATTAACTCATCAAATTTAAACAATTGATAATAACTAGATTTGGCAGAAATGGGTATTATTGAACATTGTTGGTTAAAGGATAATTTAGTATACCCTTTTAATATCGTTTGCCAGTATCTCTTAAGTTTTTAAATATACCACACATTTTGACCCAGAAATTGCAGTTCTAGGAATTTATGCCACAGAAAGAACAGCACTTACACTTTTAGACCTATATGTGTTAAAACATTTGTATTTGTAAATATGTTTACTTAAACTTAGACGAAAGTTGAGAAGGAGATGTATCTAATTACTAATAGGCTGTTTTGACTGGTTTCTCTGGAGGATTAGAGTGGATAAAAGATTTTTTTGGTATTGAGGATTGAACCCAGAGGTGCTTAATCACTGAACCTCAACCCCAGCCCTTTTTTTTTTTTTATTTTGAGACAGGGTCTTGTGAAGTTGCTGAGGGTCTTGCTAAGTTGCTGAGTCTGGCCTCAAACTTGCCATCTTCCTGCCTCAGTCTCCTGAGTCACTGGAATTATAGATGTATGCCACTGGGCCCAGCTCAGATGAGATATTTTAATGGCATATATGCATGTAGCTATCACTCATATAGCTCATAAGTATAGTTAGTAACAGTTAAAAAATAATTTTATTAATAGTTAATTTCTTTTATATTTCTGTCATTTAATTGGACCTATCCTGGATATAGAAAAATATTTGCTATACCAGATTGTTATAAAATTGTTATGTCAATTAAGCTATTTATTTTATATACTCTTTTAGAAGAACATTTTATCAGTATTAAAATGGCTTCTTCCCATGTAAAAAGAAATTGGCTTTGGTCTTTTGAATATCTGTAGTAGAGAATTTGAAATTTTAAATAATTGGCTATTTTAAATATGTATATTTAATTTTAGAATTTTATGTACATGTGTGCCACATGGAATGTGGTACACTATCATTTGAGCAGAAGCTGTGTCTTAATTTACATTTTATAGTACTCAGCATAGTAAGCAATACTGCTATACTATCATTATTTTATTTGGTTTTATTAATTCATAACTGCTGTTGCATATGTTACACCAAGCTGTCTAGTCCTATTAAATCATCCTGACAGTTTCCAAAAATGCTATGAAATACTTCCTAATTTAGATTCATGATGAATATTTAAATAATTTAGGCAAAGTTTAGTTATTGGACTAGTTTATGCATATGTTTTATTTAATAAATACGGTAGTTTCCCCCCTTTCTGCAGGGGATCTATTCCAAGACCCCCAGTGGATGCCTATAAGCATTGATAACCAAAACCTATAAAGCTGTTTTTTTCCCTATACATGTTTGTTTTCTATGATAAAGTTTAATTTCTAAGTTAGTTATGGTAAGAGATTAGCAATAATAAGTAATAATAAAATAGAACAATTTTGGTAATATACTGTAATAATAGTTATATGGATATGGTCTGTTCTCTCTCCCTTTCAAAATATCTGTATTACCAGGCAAGTTGATGCATAGCTGTCATCCCAGCAACTCAGGAGTCTTGAGACCGAAAGATCACATGTTTAAAGCCAGCCTCAGCAACTTAGTGAAACCTTGTCTCAAAGCAAAAAATTTTAAAAAGGGAGTCCTCAGTGATTAGAGTGCCTATAGGTTCAATCCCTGGTACTTGAAAGAAAAAAAAAATGTTTTGTCCTTTAACCTTTTCATTTAAAGAACACATTTTATGGCTTATCTTTGGCATATCTGAGTTGCCAAAATCATTACTCTTGTGCTTTAGGGCCATTATTAAGCAAAATAAGGGTTAATTGAATATAATCATTGAGATACCACAATTGATCTGATAACCAGGACAGCTATTAAGTAATTAACAATATACAGTGTGGCTATTGCTGGACAAAAGAATGATTCATGTTCAGGTGGGAGTGTGCTGGATGATGCAAAATTTCATCGTGCTATTCAGAATAGCATGCAATTTTGAGTGTATGGATTGTTTATTTCTGGAATTTTTCATGGTTGACCAAGGATGAGTGAAACCGTGGATAAAGCAGGACTACTATACATTATTTTTATATTGATTCAATTTATATTCCTATTTGATAATATGAATACTATTCCATTGCCATTTTTTCCCCTGAACTTAAGGATTATTATTTTAGGCCATTGAATAGCCTTTGGAATAATGCTAAGCAAACTATAGGCCAGTTTTTTTTTTTTGTAAATAGTTTTGTTGGAACGCAACCATGATCATCCATAAATGTCTTGTATGTGGCTGTTTTTGTATTATAACGGCAGAGTTAAGTAGTTATGACAGACACTATATGACCCACAGAGGTTAAACTACATATTCTAGCTTTTTCCAGAATATGGAAGTTTTCTAACCCCTTTGGAATATTAACATAATGATTACAGGTTATTTACATACCGATATTCTGGATCTCCAGGGAATCTTTGGGCAAATTCTGTTTGTATTCACAATTTGTTTAGTTCAGAATATTTACTGAGCACCAGCTTTGTACTCGGCCATTTGTAGGTACTGGAGACTCAAGGAAGAAATAATGAATAAGGCACATAAAGTCTCTCTCCTTATGAAGTTATCATTCTACTGTAAGGTAGACAATTAGCCATGAATATTTTTCTCTTAAAAACAAGTAGATTGGGCTGGGGATACAGCTCAGTTGATAGAGTGCTTACCTTGCATGCACAAGGCCCTGGGTTCAGTTCCCAGCACAAAGCAAAACAAAACAACAACAACCAAAAAAACTAGGTCCTTTTTATTTTTTATTAGATGATTTGTGAAATTTAAATAAAATATTATACTTACTTAGGCTTACCAACTGTATTGAAATTTCATAGGATAAGATGTTCATTGTTATTGAGTCTTAACTTCTTCCTTGACAGTCTGTAGAGGTCATTCTCCTTTTGGGTTATTTTGGGTTCTTATCTCTATTTTAAGGTAAGTTGGATTCCTCACTGTGGGTATTAGATGTTTAGTAAGCATATACAAGATTCATTGAGTTGCTCTGTGTGAATTTTCTCTTAGAGAAATTCAGTGCTGCAATGAAAATATAAAACTAGGATGTGTCAGATACCTTAATAGATAGTTACATATCAACACATTTACTTCTGAAAACTCTGTGAGTTATTATAATTGCCATTTTGCAGATGAAAACAAAGTTCAAAGAGGGGTAAGGTGAAACATTTAAGGCACAGAGTTCCCACTAGCACCTTGGCCTTGTTATTTGCAAATGAGTGTTTTTAAGTTGGCATTACTATAAATGGAACTTTAATTTTATTTGCTCTTTTATTCTCTTTTCTTTTTTTTTTTTTTTTGGAATATTGACATGTAAAGATCCAGAAGATAATTTTCTTTTTTTTTTTTTTTTATGTATGTGTGTGTAAGATAATAATATAATCCAGGGATATGGAAAAGAAGGAATCTGCAAAGATAAACCCCAAGTAAACATGACCCAGCAAGGAAGAAAGCGATTAATTTCATCAGGAAATTCAGAAAGTATATTAGCAGAAGAAGATGCAGGGAAGAAGTGCAAAAATGCTGATCAAGAAGAGTCTGTCATTTCATCCAAGGTGATTTTTTTAAATGTATTATTTGATTATTTACTTTCTTTTTTTTAGAATAATTTTAGATTTTATTACCATTTTAAACTTACTTTAGTGTTATATATGATATTTATTTATTTATTTAAATTATTTATTTATTTTAAAATTTTTCACAGACTACATTTTGATTCATTGTACACAAATGGGGTACATCATTTCATTTCCATGGTTGTACACGATGTAGATTCATACCATTTGTGTAATCATATATGTACATAGGGTTATGATGTCTGTCTCTGATTATTTACTTTCTTATATCTCTTAGTGAATGCTCTTTTCCTGCTAGAAAAATGCATCCAGTCCCTAAAGATTCATCTTTGCTTACTTATAGAGTCAAGTTGTATGAGTGAAAGCAAAATATATCATGGCTCATACATATTTGATATAAATACTTATTAAAATTAAACCTGTCTTAGGTAAACTTTGAGGCTTCATAGATTGTACTCTCTGCACTCTGAATATATCAATTGTCTTTGCCTTTTTTTTTCAGAAGAGAAATTATTTTATTCAAAAGAAAATCTATAGTACACATTTTACTATGTTTATTCCAAGTCATAAAGTTTAATAGTCATAAGGAAAGCTTTAAGGTATATTTTTAAATGAATAAAGAACAATAAGCAGATCCAAGATATTCATGGTATTTTTGTAATTTTGATGACATGAAGGGAGTATTACAGACAGGTCCCAGAAAGAACTGAACTCAAGAGATTTACCTCTTCCAGCATGGGAGAGACATGGATCAAGCTTCCGTAACCCTTTATACTGAACTTTCTGGTATAGCTGGGGCAGAGAACACTAAGACTGAAGACCTGAGCAGGACCTTTCCAAAGCCCACCCTCCATCTCTGCCCACTTTCATTCTTAATCTTAATACTGGTGGGCAGCTGGTCCTGGAGAGATGGCTACATTGCAGAGCAGGTGAGAGAGAGAGTTAAATGTGAGAGAAAACAATAGGTTGGGCTCACCTATCTAGTCAGATGGTAGTCAGTTGCCAATTATTAAGAACTCAGAGAACAGTTTGGTGAGGACTTCAGAGTGGACTTGGAATTATTTACTTGGAAAGAATGAATTATATTCTCTTAAAGAAGAGTAAGTGGAGAGAAGGGACAGAAATCACCTTCCTCCTACCTGTCCTTGTTCCTAAGATTCTAATTTGTTCTGTGGGTCTTGTTTATTAGTAGTATGTTAAATAAACTGTCCCAATTTTAATGTGTACTCAAAGTTGAAAACTACTGACATATCACCATTCAGCATCACAGAGGAAACTAAGTCCCAAGATCACATTGCTAGAAACTTCCAATTGTAAACATAGATCTTTTCATTTGGGGTGCAATGAATTTTTCTCCCATACAAATTAGATTTTGTGAAAGGGTTTATGATAGTAATCACTGTTTCATGAAGTAATTCTTATTTTTCACTTTGCTCTGAAGTAGTTCATATTTTTCATCAGTCTTTCTGAAACTCTTAAGTTATGTAATTATCTGTTTTAGAAGTGACAATGAGGGTTCTTGAATTGATTAATGGAAAGGGCAGTTGCTATGGTTTGAATGTTTTTGTCCTCTACAAAAATTTATGTCGAAGCTTAATCCACAGTGCAACAGTTTTGGAAGGTTGTTTGCTCATGAGGTCCTCACCCTCATGAATGGATTAAAAAAAGATATAACAAGGGCTTTCAAGAGTGGGTTTACCCTTTTTGCTCTTCTGTCATGCCAGGAGACAACATTCATTCTCTTTTGCCCTTCTACCTTCCACCTTGTGAGGATACTTCATTTTGGGCTTCCCAGACCCCAGAACTGGAAGAGAATAAATTTATTTTTTTTATAAATTACTGTAGTATTCTGTTACAACAGCACAAAACAGACTAAAAAATGATATTTCTTTTACATAATTTTCCATAAACTATGAACTTTGTCAGAAGTGACAGTAGGAAGCCTGATCCAGTTTAAAGCAAAATAGAATTGTAAGGTGTATTTGCTGTTTTTTGCTGTGAAATAAGCAATTCCAACACTTCGTGGAATTATTTATTATTATAAATAAATAATAATAAATTTATTTAACAAATTAATAAATTATTAATAATAAATTATTATTAATAATAAATTTATTTAATAAATATAATAAATAAATAATGATTTATTATTTCTAATAATTCCATGAGTTGCCTGGGTTCAATTTGGACAATTTTTCTATGGCATATTTTTAATATCTACTGGGCTGCATTTTAGCTGGGAGTTGAGCTGAGACTGGAGCATCTGAGATGGCTCCAGGAACATGAATTGTGCCTCAGCAAGGGGTGGATGGGTAACTGGAAACTGGCTGGGTCTCCCTCCTTCCACTTACCATTAATTAGTCTAAACTGAACATCTTTACCTGAAAGCTGGATACTAAGAGGGTAAAAGAAGCTGCTAGATCCTTTAAGGTCTAGGACTAGAACTGTTACAGTGTCATTTCTATCACATTCTTTTCATTAGAACTAGTTATCAGATCCCAGGTAGGTGGGGCAGCAGGTAGAAGAGCAAAAGAAATACAAATGCAAGTTGAGAATCCCTAACCTAAAAATCCAACATCTGAAATACCTTGAAATCTGAAACTTTTTTGCACCATAAAAGATGCTCAAAAAGTTGTGGATTTTGAAGCATTTCAGAGTTTGGATTTTCAGATTAGGGATGCTCAACCAGTAAAGTCTACTCAAATATTCCAAAATCCAAAAAACTGAAATCTGAAACATTTCTGGTCCCAAACATTTTGGATAAGGGATACTCAATCTGTAGTAGGTGGGAAACTATTGTTCTTAGAAGTTTGATATAATGTAGGGCAGCAGTGTGAGGTAGGGACCTTTGCAGAAGGGAGGACCTTGAAATGTTTTCATCTGCAGAGATAACCCTTGTAGCTCTTTAAAGGAGAGTTTAGAAGAGAACAAGTTGAAAGATTCAGAGAGGGAAGAGATTATGGCATTAACAGTCGGGAAATAAAGAGAATTAGACCCAGTGCAGTGACTTAAAGGATAATGAAGTGGCATTGGATTAGAAAAATATCTATGAAAACAAAACTGCAGAAATTGCTGCTTAGGTTTTAGGAAGGTGTGAGAATGAAGGACTTCTAGATTTCTGGCAAGGATGAATGGATGTGTTGTATTGGCAGAAACTGGTAGAGAATACAGAGGCAGGATTTCAGTTTTGACATTTTGAGTTGTGGTACATAGAATAATTGAGGTGGAAATGTTGAGCTAGTATTTGAATAAATGAATTTGAAGCTTAGGAATGAAGTTGTAGCCAAGAGGTTGGGATTTTTCAGACATTAGCATGTGCATACTAATGGAATTGATGTATTAAGGCAACTTGCTGGCGCAGACATTTTTGTCAAGGAAAGCTTGGACAGAACAAGAAGTTATCTCTTTGAATTCATTCTAGAAGGATGTTCTTTTTCCTGTTCCTTGTAATATATTAAAACTTCAGATGGTTGAGGAGCAGGAGAGGACTTCTTGGGCAAGTTAGTTAATGGACTATTTTCATAGCCTTATCAATACATTTCCAGCCACCTCCAAGCACCAATGTTGCCTTCTACCAGCTTCATGGTCTTTGTTCTCTGAAGTTTCTAACATGCATTTTTACATTGTAGGGGATCTGACCATTCTGTCATGAATATCCAGTCTTCTACACTTAATCCTTCACATTTGCATCAATTCTGAATAAATAAGCAATGTGAAATGCTTAGAAAAAAATGAAGCTGTCTTCCTCCTACCCTTCATACAGAGAACTTTCCATCTTTCCTGTTCCCTCATCCACCAGTTGCTTTAGCTCATGAGCTTTGCAATTGGCACAGTACAAATTTATATCTCAGCAAACTTACAAAGTACTGCTTGTAATGGATTTTGGGATCATTTATAAATAATTGAAACAATGTTAAATTCTTGAATGCCAAGGGTCTACTGTATATCAATATTTCATGGAGTTCCATAAAGAGCATTATGAATTCCAACTTTTGTACCTCTTAAAATATATTTGAGAACCCCTGATCCATAGTATGGATATTTGTGACTTTAATATTCTCTTTTTAAAGGATAAGTTAGCGTGATAATTAAACATACTCCTTGTGAGGGCTTAGGTTTTTTTTTTAATAAAACAAATTTTTCTTTATATTTAATGGAATTAGTGTATGTTGAACTATGATGCTATAGATTTCATTTCTTATATTTCATTTTCTTTGGATTTTCAGTTTTTACATAGCAAAATACTGTGCTTTTTGTCAAAAGCAGAATTATTTGGAAGCATGTGGAGTAAACACTTTTATTTGCTTCATTCTTGGATCCCATTCTTAGTATTTTATATATTCATTCAACCTTTACATCTGGATTTTCATAAGTAAATACACATATAAATGCATGAGGAATTTTTTTAAAGCTAAACGACATTATAATATATATATTGCTCTTGTTTAGTTAAAAAAATCCTTAGATTTGTCATTATTATTTTAATGTCTGCTTAATGTTTCATGGTAAGAATACATTCTGATTTATTACTTCCCTAGTTGTGTCTTTTTTCTTTTCTGCAATAAATGTGACAGGATGTTAAATGGGATTTATTCTCCATTTTCTCCAAACTGCTGCTGAGTCCAGAAGCTGGGTACAAAAGTATGGCAGGGTGGCCAGCACCCAGACAGATCAGGTTCCTGCTCAGGAGGCATGGGCCACCTGGGAAAATAAAAGGTCTGAAATAATCAGTAGGAAATAAGACAAAGTCAAAGATTAGATTTAAAAAGCATAGCACCTGATGGGTCTTCCAGTCCTGATAGGACCTGGAACTGAACAACTGAAAAAGGCCCCAATTCTTTATTTAAGGGGGATTACATCAAAGGCAGGGATATGGTTTCAGTGGGAGGACTCTTGTTTCCGTGCTTATTTCTGGGTGTGGCAGGGGTCTTGCAGTAAACAGGTCAATTGTCCGTTGGCAGGCTACACCCTGGAAGCTGTGCTTGAACTTGAGTGGTGAGCAAGTCTGGGTGCCAGGATGCAGTGGGCAGTCTCATGCCAAGGGGTTTCCAACTGGGAGTTCCCAAAACAGCGACTTCCTTGCCAATGGTGGAAAATTGCTATCCTGACACAGGCTCATAAGATGACTTCCTGCATGCTAAGTACAGCTATTTTATGTTTGAAAGGATCTCCTAGCCCAACACTTTCCCTGTGGGCATAATGAAAGGTATGAGAAGTGGTCACTATTCTACCCCCAGGCTTTATACAAAGAGAACCAAGCCGCCAAAACCTTTTAAAGGTCTAGGGTAGTGCAGTGTTTCTGGGGAGAATTTATTTCCTCCCTTTCTAAAAGGTACTGTAAGGTAATTAGTTATGGGGTTTGGAAATGCCAGGAGAAATAAGAGACTGACATTTTATTGGATATCTGCTTAGGTAGTGGGATTGCTGATCCATCTCATTGCTTAATGGGAAAAAAGAAAATGGGGAATAGCTGACTGAGTGTGGGAGGTAGGTCAGGATTGCCCCTTCCCATCCTAGAGTTTCAGCTACTGGTATGTTCCAGATGGTCCTCTAGTAGAGGTATGAGACTGGGTGGAACTGACCAACTTAGAAACAAAGTAGGGAAGTGATATGAATACTACCAGCCAAGAGCTAGCCAAATGATTGCTTTCCCCATAGACTTTCTATGACTATACAGAACCACAGTAAGACCTAGGTTGGTTCCATTTGCAATGTGAATAGTATTGAAGAGTATTTTGAAATTTACTGTATTTATTTGAAATATACTACATTTCTTCAAAAAGGAAGAAAAATGTTAAAACACTAAAGTAATTAGTCCAAAAGAAGTCATGTTAATAATAACTTAAGAAATTTGAGCTATTGGATACTAAGTAATGTCTAGCTGGCATTTCTAGCTGGCAGCCAACATATAGTCCTTACTTATAAATGGAGGTGAGCATTTATGTGTGGCTGGTGTGTTGCCATCACATCCTAGAAATGGTTAGGCTTGTATGTATCTGAGCAGTGCTTCTACTTCACAGGAAGTATAAGTTATTAAGAGGTTATTTAACAAGATAAGACTAGGCTTATTCTTTGCGCTGGTAGTAAGTATAAATTAAAAAGTTTCTACTGTACTAATGAGAATGTTTGGTTCAAAGCATCTTTAAATTGGTTAAACTGAAAATTTGCTTTGTTTCTGAATTTGTCATTGCATACCTTGGCAAAATTTTTTTGTGTATGTGAGCATGGAACAGTTTTACCATTCAGCTACAGAAAAATCACAATTATATTTAGAGGTTTGAGATAAAGTATTTCAGTAATTTATAAGGTTTTAAGGGCAATGTAAGGGAAGAGAATAACACATTTTTGAACAGTAACATTTAAGAGCTATTTTTGAGAGATATTATATTCAAATGAAATTAAATATCTTTGTTTCATTTGCATTTTTCTGATTATTTTTCACTGAATGACATGATTATAAAGGTTTATTATCACTTTAAATTTATTTTCTAATAGTTGCACATCGTTTTAAAGTCGTTAAACTGGAGATGTTATGGGGGAGATTGGTCCTATCCTTGCTTCTTGTGTTTTTGCTAAGAAGAATTCAGAAACATACACACAGAATTTAGTAGTATGCAACAGCTTTAATTGGTAAAGAGTACACCCTTCCATGGGAGGCAGATGATTTCAAAAATTGACCCCTGCTCTCTTTGTGAGCTCAATTTTATTGGGGTGCGAGGGGATTTTTTTCAAAGATTCCACCTCCCAGATCCATCTACTATTGGATTGATAGTCATGTCTCATATCTTGCTTTCTCAGGGACCCAGGGTCCTGTGACAGTCACAAGTTTCATTTTTTGTGTGTTTATCTTAGGTCACATTCTGGTCAACATTGTTTGTGCAGGATCTTGTTTAAGATGTTTCAACAACATGGCCCTTTTTAGCAAACACCCTTTCCCCTGGTTTTGACCCCCTGAGTTCATCTGTCTTCCTCCTCTTATAAAAGGAATAGTTTAGAGAACAGAGATCAGGCAAGGGTCCTGGAATGCTATTTTGTCAGACCTTGAGGCACCACTGAGGCAGGACTGTTGATTAACTGATTTATTCTCCACTAAGTATTTCTTAAATCCCTGACCCACTGCTCTTGTCTAACTGCTACCTAACAGAGACATAAAAAATAGTGATTTTTTTAGTAACTTTAAAATGTGAATCTTGAAAGTTTTAAAATTTTACATAGTGCATGGATCTTGTAATTTCATGCTTCGGTGCTTAAATTTCTTTATTTCTTTTAAAAACATTGCACTTATTTCAGATTTTTAAAAAATTTTTTAATAGGAAAGACCAGAATCATTTTCTACAGCTACTCTAAGTAACACAGATACAAATACTCGGAAGACGAATACACAGAGAAATGAAATTCCAATAGAGGAACTTGGTAAGGTTTCTGAACATAAAATTATAACTAAAGGAACACCAAATAAAGAAGACAAAGCAGTGAGCTGTTCTGAGAGTTCTTTGAGTGTTTCAGGCAGGTCAGTCTGCAGTGAGTCTCAAGGATCTCATCCCGAGTCTACCTCAGATCCCTCCAGTACTGAAACTTTACATGCAAAAACAAGTGATTCAGTTCCAGGAGGTTCCGAAGAAAACAAAGTCAAGAGGACATCCTGCATGTATGGGGCGAACTGCTACAGGTAAAATGAAATTACAGGTAGAATATAATTCCATTATTTCAACAGCTTGTAGCTACATAGATGTATGCTATACTATATCAAAAACCTAATGAAACCCATTAGCCTAAAGGTAGGAGCTTTTCCATGTTTCTTTTGGTTTGCACTTTCTCAGTATGCATTCTAGTAAATCCTGCCAGAAGCTCTTAAGATACAATGGGGAATTAAATGTTTTATGTGTAGACATGCTGACTAATGCAAGAATCTGAATACTGGGGAATCCAGATTTGAAAATGGAATCACTCAGACTTAAATACCTGCCTCTTTAATATCTTAATATTATAGAGATGGCTTCATAAATAGTTGTTGCCTTTAGCCTATTATGATAATTTTCAATTGTGTTTAGGCCCCTTATTGTATTATGTATTTTTATTTATTTATTTTGGTACTATGGATTGAACCCATGGCTTTGTGTGTGCTAGGTAAGCTCTTTGCCCATTGAGCTAATACCTCCAGTTTTCTAAAACAACTGAACATATATTTCCTGAGTTGATTGACTGCCCCTGTATTTATGTCACTTAATTACATGGTACTATGTTTTCTAACTTCATATTTTGTGAATTCAAATTATAATCTCTTAGTATTAGACTATAGTTTTATCTGAAATGTTTATAGTAGCATGTAAATAATTGCACAGTTCAATTTCAAAAGGATTTCTTTGAGTTCCAGCTTGTCAAACTAAATATCTTAACAGTGCATTCCAGTAGAGTTTGTTGTCTTCTATGCAAATAGTATATTTATACCACATGTTCTGGAATTTTCACATTCTTATTTCTTCTTAAAATGCATTAGCTCTTGAATAATTATATTTTTCAATGTCAGTAGTTCTACATTTTGCATTTATTTACAATTTTGTCTATTTGCAGTGGCCTTAGTTGTATATCTGGAATGTAATATTAAAACCTATAGAGTACATAGCCTGATTTTGCTCTTGATTTTGAAAAATCCTGTTTTGAATTTGTATTAGTTCCCTAGGCCTACCAAAACAAAGTACCACAGACTCAGTGGTACACAGAAATTTATTTCTCACAGTTCTGGAGGCTAGAAGGCCTAGAATAAGGTGTCTGCAAACTTGGTTTCTTCTGAGACCTCTTTCCTTGGCTTGGAGATATCCATTTTCTCACATGACCTTTTTGTAGTACTGATACCTCCCTAGTGTCTCTTCCTCACTCCATAAGGATACCGTTTAAACTGGATTAGGGCCCCACTCTTATACCCTCATTTAACCTTAATTATCTCTTCCATGACCCTATCTACAAATAGTCACACTGGTGACTGGAGCTTAACAATAGGAATTTTGAGAGGGGCACACAATTTAGTCCACAGGAGTATTCAGCACTATCATTGTCTTTGTTAAAAGCTGATTGAATGTTTTATCAAGACCATAATTCATTTATTCACATTTGATAATGATACATGTTAGTTTTAATCTGTCTTTAGTTACTTTAATTTTTACTACTTTTGATATATATATATATAATTAATAACTAAGAAATATTTAACATTGAAACCTTGAAAATATAATGTTTATAATTATAACAAAGGGGAGAAAATGACATATATTGAACTCTTGCTATATATGTACATTGTAAAAATTATTTAAATGCAGCTGTCTTCAGCTTCATTGATAATGCTTTAGTTCACACCATCATTTCTCTCTATAACAAGTGAATATTCTCCTAAGTCTCTTTGCTTTCCCTCAAGATTTATAAGAATAGAATATACAGAATAGAATATTATTCCTGAGGTTAGTCTTACTCAATCCATTGATGTCATCTTAGGGACTCCCAAAACTGTCTCCCAAACAGATTTCTGTACTGAATTTTATTTTATTTATACACCACTTATATCTTCAGGAACTTCAAATCCAACATTTCTAAAGCAATTAAACAAAATCACAACAGTAACATTTAACTTTGTAGGAACTGTTGCTTCTAAAAATCTTTTCGAAAACTTTATTCTTTGGGGGTCATATAGTTTTTCTGTTTAATATCATGTGTTCAATTAGTACATTACTTTTAAAAATCAAGCATAAATTGAATTGTCTGTTATTAGCACATATGAAATTTATGTCTTAATCATAATAGATAGCTTTTATCTGCATAAACTCACATAAATAATTTCAGGGTTAATAGCATATAACAATGTTTTTACCTCTGGTGAAGGTGAAGTAATCGTGTTGAAAACCAAACTTCCTACCAAGAACAACTGGAAAAACTAAACATTCACATTTGAAAACATCAGAGGCAGCCAGGACTTTGAGTCTCCTATTCTTGTGATAGGTGCCAAATTTTTAATGTTTCAGACTGAGGGCTGAGGGGCCAAGCAGAGTTTTGGGCAGTCTCTTGGGACTTGGACAACAGAAATGAAGTTCAGAGTTTGCCAAGCAGAGGGGCCCTGAATGTGGAAGCATAGACATCTGTGACGGAAAATAAGTATAAATGAATATTGACCATATCAAGAAATAATAACTTCCCAGCTATCCCACTCCTTGGCCTATACCCAAAGGACTTAAAATCAGCATATTACAGAGATACAGCCACATCAATGTTCATAGCTGCTCAGTTCACAATAGCCAGATTGTGGAACCAACCTAGATGTCCTTCAATTGATGAATGGATAAAGAAAATGTGGTATATATATACAATGGAATATTACTCAGCCATAAAGTGATAAAATTATGGCATTTGCAGGCAAATGGATGAAACTGGAGAATATCATGCTAAGTGAGATAAGCCAATCTCAAAAAACCAAAGGAAGAATGATATCACTAATAAGTGGATAATGACACATAATGGGGGGTGGGAGGGGTTAGTGTTAGGGTTAGAGTTAGGTTTAGGGAGGGGGGCAAGAATGGAGGAAGGAAGGACTGTATAGAGGGAAAAGAGGGGTGGGAGGGGTGGAGGGGAAGGGAAAAAAATAACAGAATGAATCAAACAACATTACCCTATGTAAATTTATGATTACACAAATGGTATGCCTTTACGCCATGTACAGAGAAACAACATGTATCCCATTTGTTTACAATAAAAAAAAGAAATAATAACTTATAAGTTGTATAGAATATATTGAAATGAAAATAGCCCAAAGTGGTTGGTGATTAAAGCAAGTAAAAGTGTTTATAGCTTTGTAATAGCTCAGAAATTATGAGTGATAATTTGTATCAGAAGCAAATTAATATTAAATTTATAAATTATTTTTTACAAAATTATTTAGTAGAAATTAATATGTTAAATTACTAGGTAATCATCAAACAAGTAGTTACATAATTAGAAGTTAATGAAAATAGAGAAGTGGAATTATTTTTAAAATGTGATTAACTCACCAGGCATGGTGGTACATAGTAATCCCAGCGGCTCCAGAGGCTGAGACAGAAAGATCATGAGTTCAAAGCCAACCTCAGCCAAAGTGAGGCACTTAAGCAACTCAATGAGACCCCCTTCTCTAAATAAAATACAAAATAGGACTGGAGATGTGGCTCAGTGGTCCAGTGCCCCTGAGTTCAGTTCCCGGTTCCTGCCCTCAAAATGTGATTAACCAAAGAAAGCATGAAAGGAAAAAAAGGAAACAGTTGTGTAAATGGAGAAAACAGTATAGTAAAATGGTAGAATTATTAGTTATTAGTAATTACATTATATTTAAAGAGATCAGATACCCTCAACTAATAGAGAAGGATTGTCACCCTGGATGAAAAGAAAAAAAAATTCTTCAATCTGTTTGTAAGACTCACACCTTAAGTATAAGGACACACAAAGATCAAAATTTTAAAGACAGAGAAACATAAACCTTTATGCTCCAATTGAAGAAGATCTTGCATGCGCATGCTAATATAAGATAAAGTAAGAGCTGGACTCGGCAGCCCACAACTGTAGTCCCAGTGGCTTGGGAGACTGAGGCAGGAGGATCATGAGTTAAAAGCCAGCCTCAGCAACGTAGGGAGTCCCTAAGTAATTCAGTGAGACCCTGCCTCTAAATAAAATATAAAAATGGCCTAGGGTTGTGGCTCAGTGGTTAAGTGCCCCTGGGTTCAATCCTCAGTACCAAAAAAAAAAAAAAAAAAAAAAAAAAAAGATAAAAGTAAGAATTAAGGTAAGAAGCATTACTGAAGATATAGTGGGTGCTATGGTTTGAATGTCTCCTGGAATTCTTGTGTTAGGAAATTAGTCTCCAATGTGGCAATGTTAGGAAGTGAGGTATAACAGGAGGTATTTTGGGTTATGGGGATAAAACTGTCATGAATGGATTAATGTCTTTGTTATGTGAATGAACTTTTGTTCTCATGGTAGTGCAAGAGTGAGTTGTTATAAAACAGTGTTTTATCACATGCTCACTTGCTTTTCCCCCTTTTTCCTACCATGTTATGATACAGAATGAAGCCCTTACCAGATGCGGCCCCTCAATCTAGAACTTAGACTCCAGAGCCCTGAGCTAAATAAACTTTTCATTATAAATTACCCAGTCCTAGGTAGTCTGGTATAGTAACAGAAAATTAAAACAGAGGAACCATTCATTTTGATAACATTGTCTTTGATATGAAAATTTTAAATTGTTATACACCTAATAGTATAACTTGAAAACATGCAGAGCAGAAGTTAAAAGGAGAAATAAATTTACAATTGTAATAGAATATTTTATATATTCTTTCTGTCAACCATAAGCCAATCAAATAAAAAAAATTAGTAAGATTATAGATTTGTACAAAATAGTGGACAAATTTAGGTATTTAGTATACTTAATTTAGGTATTTAGTATGCTTCACTGAAAAACTGATAAAAATCCTTTTAAAATACTTTTGGAACACTTCCCAAAGTAAATCATCTCTTAGGACATTGAAAAAAAGTTTAAAGAATTAAAATCATACAAAAAATAAGGGTATTTCTGAGTACAGTGTAGCTAAACTAAAAATCAATAGCCAAAGTAGAATGAGAAAATCCCCTAGTATTTGGAAATTAATAAATTTGCTTTTAAATGAAAAACTGCATGATGTTAGAAAATATATTAACTAAATTATACTACAAGTGTGACTTATCAAAACTTTTGTTATGTGCTTAAATTTGGACCAGAGGAAAATTGATTGTCTTAGATGCATGTATGAGAAAATAAGAATACAATCAGAATGACTAAAAAAGAGAAGGAGAGGTAAGGAGTAGAAAGAGGTTGGGACATTGCAGAAGTGGGGTACAAATTACTAATATAGGAAGGATAAAAGGGGGCATCACTGAAAGTCTTATAGTTATTGGAAAAATAGTAAGTGCATATTATAAACAACTTTATGCCAATTTGAAATTTGAAAGAAATGAACAAATTCTTGGGGAGGGGATCTTAACCAAATGAATACAAGTAAAAATATAAAATCAACATAGTCCTATATCCATTTAAAAAGTAAATCCATAATTATATATTTCCACAAGGAAAAGTATGACCCCAGATTACATTACTGGTGAATTATGTTAATCATTTAAAGAAAAAGGTAATTATTACATAATATTTTCAGAGGATATATTGAAAGAACATCTCCCAAGTCAGTTTTTTTGAAGCTAGCATAAACTTGATAGCAAAATCCAATAAGGATGTAGAGTAAAAATCTTAAACAAAATAGTAGCAAATTTATTTTTGCTATGTATTAAAAGAATGCTATATCACTACAAAGAGTTATTCCAAATTTAGACTTATGTAAGGTTGGTTTAATATTTAAAAATCAGCTAATGTAATTTACCATATTAATAAGTTGTATTAGTTTGCTAAGGTTGCTATAACAAAATAACACAGATTCAGTGACTTAAACAGTAGAAATTTATATTTCATTTAGTTCTGGAGGCTTGAAGGTCTCCATCAAGCTGTTGGCAAATTTGATTTCTCCTGAAATCTCCAAAATTTGATTTCTTCTTAGCTTGGAGATGGCTGCTTTCTAAGTGTGTCCTCACATAGCTTTTTCTCTGTATTAGTCTCTTGCTCTTTTTATAAAGTGTATCAATCATATTGGATTAGGTCTCCACCCTTTTGACCTTATTAACTTTATTTCTTTAAAGGCTCTGTCTCAAAATCCAGTCATATTAGGGATTAAGGCTTTGATATATGAATTTTGATGGGACATAATTTAGTCTTTAGCATAGCTTAAAGGAGAAATATCATAGTGATCATCTCAACATAGAAGAATCATTTCATAATATTTATCATCCCATTTATGAAAAAAAATTTAGCAACATAGGAATAGAAGAGATATCTTCAATTTAATAAAGTATACCTACAGAAACCAACAGTGAACATCATACTTTATGGTGAAATATCAAAGTTATTTTTCATGATATTGGGAACTAAACAAGTATGCCCACCACAACTATTCTTATTCAACATTATAATAGAGATCACAGCCAATACAATAAGGCAAGAGAAAGAAGTAGACAATATGAATTGGAAAGGAAACAATCAACCTGTAATTATTTACAGATGACTTAACTGTCTAACTTGAAAATTCAGAATAAACTTCATATTCTTTGAATTAATAAATGAATTTAGCATAGTCACTAGATACATAATTCACATTCAAAAATAAATATATTTCTATATATATCCCAGCAACAACTGTTAGGAGTTTTAAAATTAGATTTGGGATAGTATCAAAACCTTAAAATATGTGTGGGGATTATATTAAGATATTAAATAAGGAGGGTAGGGAGGGGCTCTTCACCTGGACCAGCAGCTGAAGTTCATTGCTTGGGTTACCCCTGCAGCAACCCTCTGGTCCACAGTACCACAGCTGCTCCAGCCCCTTTGCTCCTCGGCTGCATAATGGGCACCTGCATCAATGAGTACGACTACCTCCTCAAAGTTGTCCTTATTGGAGATTCTGGTGTTGGAAAGAGTAATCTCCTATCTTGATTTACTTGAAATGAGTTTAATCTGGAAAGCAAAAGCACTATTGGAGTAGAGTTTGCAATAAGAAGCATCCAGGTTGATGGAAAAACAATAAAGGCACAGATATGGTACACAGCAGGGCAAGAATGACACCAAGCTATAACATCAGCATACCATCATGGAGCTGTAGGTGCCTTATTAGTTTATGATGTCACTAATCATCTCACATATGAAAATGTAGAGCAATGGCTGAAAGAACTGAGAGAACATGGTGACAGTATCATCGTTATCATGTTTGTGGGCAGTAAGAGTGATTTATGTCATCTCACGGCAGTTCCTACAGATGAAGCAAGAGCTTTTGCAGAAAAGAATGGTTTGTCATTCATTGAGACATCTGCTGTAGACTCGACAAATGTAGAAGTTGCTTTTCAGACAATTCTAACAGAGATATACCGCAAATGTCAGACAGACGTGAAAATGACATGTCTCCAAGCAACAATGTGGTTCCTATTCATGTTCCATCAACCACTGAAAACAAGCCAAAGGTGCAGTGCTGTCAGAACATCTAAGGCATTTTCTTCTCCCCTAGGAGGCTGTGTGTAGTCCATTTCCCAGGTCTGAGATTTAAATATATTTGGAATTCTTGTGGTCATTTTTGTGTTTCATTACTTCCTCATACTTATTTTTCCATGTCCTGAGTCTTTTGATTTTAGCTTTATAAAATCATCCACTTTGTCCCAAATGACTGCAACTTTTTTTTTTCATGCCATGCCTTCACTAGCCTTAGTTTAATAAACTGAATGTTTGAATTCCTCAATTACTGTTTACTTTTCATCATGGAAGTCTGTCACTGTAGGACACAGTAGAACTTGATCACTTGAAGCTTGAACCTATTGGTCTTGATCAAATCAAACTATGAAGACCTTAGAAATAAGCTATTGTTATGCCATAGAGCAGTTTATAAGTACCATACTCTTTCCTCAGTGCAGTATATATTTTGACAAATCTAAGAATTGCCCTATAAACATAGCAGCATTTTGAGAGTTTGAAAAATTTCCATTTTTCTATAAGTGAATTTCTAAAATGCCTTAATAGGCTTATATAGTTTAGTAAACTTTATTTTAAAATTTGTGTAAGCATCAAAATGTTGGGGGCACTTTTTTCTGTACTAGAATTATCTTAATAAATACAAAAGACTTGGTTTGGGTAGGGGTACAGTTATGTAACTTTAAGTTAAACAGTGATGCCTGGCAGGCTGGAAACTAGAGAGATTGAGGTGCCTCTGTTGCAGTGATCAGCCCAAACCATTTAACTGATCTCATTTCCCAGCAGTAGATTATGTGGCATTTTATTGCTCAGGCAATAACTGGTTTAATGCTGGAAGTGTCAAATCTAGAAGTGTCAATTTTGTTTTAAAACCTTCTAGTTAGTGAAATGCAACCTAGTTTTCTCCCCATATCCACCATCAGGCATGGGAAATTATTTTTACAGTACTTATTTTTGGGTTTTACAGTGTATAATGGGAGACAGTCTAGTTAAATCTTTGGTTTTAGTGTCTAAAGAATACAGAGAGAGGTTAATTTATGCTCAAGTGGTACCACTTAAAGGCATGTATTCTTTTAGTATGTAAAACGAAATAGTACCTTGATTTCAAACAGAGTGCATTTAGGCATTATAGAGACCTAAAATAATTTTTTCTACTTCATTATTGAAATCAATGGAGCAAGTGAATAGTTTCTCATTCAGAAATATGCACACTAATATTTAGTTTTACTTCCTTGTGGACAATATTAAGCACTTAATCTGCAGTTTTCTGAAAGTTGTCAACTGCAGTGCTACTATTCAAGATGATGGGATATCTAAAAAAATATATATGTCAGGACTTGCATAGATGGCTATGTTTCATAGTTAATCTTCTGTCTTTTGCAGTGTTCATGATGTGTGGAGCACATGGAAGGCATTACTGTAGTCAGTCATTGTTGGTTTTCTTTTGTAGCCATTTTATTATTTTGGTGTATTGGTTATAAAGATACTATTGTCTATTTGTAAATCGCTACTTTGTATTTCATGCATGCTCTGTAACTTGATTTTATTTTTTTAATTTTTGATTTGGAATATATTCTCATTCTAATAACAGTTATAGGGGGACTGTTAAAAAGAATTAAGGAGTATATTATGCACATAAATAATCAGTATTATAAAGATATACATTTTATCAAAATGTATAAGTTAAAAGCAATCATTATCAAAATTTTAGTAAAGTGCATGTGTATGTGTATGCATGCACAAGTGTGTGTTAGCTGACAGACTGCAAACTGATTTTACAGTGGAATAGCAAAGGACCTAGAATACTGAGTAAAATCCCCAAGTGCAAACATGAATGACTAAATGCTGCCAAATAGTCTTATTATAAAACTGCAGTATATAATGTGGTATAGTACTGGTACAAGTTTAGACAAGTAGTACAAAAGAATACCAAGTCTAAAACCAAACCTAAATAGTTAGCTTTATTATAAAGGTGCCACTGCCAGTACATGCATTAAGCATGAACTTTTGATCAGTGGTGTTTGGCAATTGACTGTCCACATAAAAAATAATAGTCTTAATTTTTTCCCCATACCTATCACAAAAATAAATTTCAGATGAATTTAAATTTTTTAAAATGTAAAATACATAACAATAAACTTAGCAAAAGATAACATATATTCATGGTATGGACAAAGTTTCCTTAGCATGATTAAAAAAAAATCATTATCAGGTAATTCAGGTGATCAATTGGATTATGTCAAAACTACCATTCTCATTAAATCAGAATATAATAGTAAAAGAACGAACAGGCAAGCCCACTAAGTAGATTAAGATACTTGTTATATGTATATCAAAGAACTTGTAGCCAAAATAATTAACTAGCAATCAATAAGAAAATCATTGACTATGGGTGTGGTGGCACACATCTGTAAACTCAGAGTCTTGTGGGGCTGAGGCAGGAGATCGCAAGCTTGAGGCCAGCCTCAGCCCTACAGCAAGACCCTAAGCAGCTTAGCAAGACCCCATCTCAAAATAAAAAAATAAAAAGAGCTGTGGATGTAGCTTAGTAGTAAGGTCCTCTTGGGTTCAATCCCTACTCAGTACTACCACCCTCAAAAAAAGAAAAGAAAATGATTGCCAACTCATGAGGGAAAAAAAAGGAACAGAAGACACTTTGCAGAAAAGGATATCCAAATGACCAATAAGCATATTAGAGGATTTTAAAGCTCATTAGCCATTGGGGAAACATATATTAAAACACAATACTGCAGATCAGGTATCGTTAAATGTTTAAAAGGCCAGACAGTAATTGGCGATTTCAACTTTGACATCCATCTGGTCTCTGTTGCAAGTACTCATCTCTGTTGTTGTAGTGCACAAGCAGTCATAACAACAAAGACAGTGCCAATGTCAGTACTACCCAAAGTAATCTGTAGATTTAGTGCAATCCCTATCAAAATCCCAATCATATTTTTTTCAGAAGCAGAAAAACGAATCCTAAAATTTATATGGACTCTCAAGGGATCCTGAATAATCCAAAACAGTCTTGTGGGGGTCGGGGGAGTTGGAGTTCTCACTCTGCTCTTAGAAGAAAATGGAGAAAGTTCATATCATTGGATTTGACAAAGATTTCCTGGCTATGACACTAAAGCACAGTTGATAAAAATAGAAGTAGATAAATAAGACTACATCAAAAAATTAAACTATTATGCTCAAAAGATATAATCAACATAAAAAGACAAACTGTGGAATGGTAGAAAATATTTGAAAATGATGAGATTCAAATAGTAATAAAAAGCCTTCCAAAAAGGAAAGTCCAGGTCTAGATGGATTCACAGCTGAATTCTGCCACACCAATGCTCCTCAAATTATTTCGTGAAATAGAAAGGAAAGAAATGCTTCAAAACTCATTCTATGAAGCCAGTATCACTCTTATACTAAAATCCCACTAGGACACTTCAAGGAAAGAAAACTACAAACCATATTCTTGATGAAGATAGATGCAAAAATTCTTAATAAAATGTAGTAAATAAATGTAACCAAGAGGTAAAAGACCACTACAAGGAAAACAAATGATGAAAAAAAAAAATTCAAGGAGACACCAGAGGGCTGGGTCTATGGCTTAGTGGCAGAGTGCTTAATTGGCACATGTAAGGTCCTGGGTTCAATCCTTAGCACCACATAAGAATAAATAAATGTAATAAAGGTATTGTATCCATCTATAACTAAAAAAAAATTTAAGAAAACATCAGAAAATAGAAAGACCTCCCATATTCATGGATAGCTAGAATTTATATTGTTAATATTACTACAAAAAGTAATTTACAAATAAAGTGCAATCCTCATCAAAATACCAGTGATATTCTCAGAACTAGAAAAAGCATTCCTAAAATTCATGTGGAACAAACAAAAGACCTAGAATAGCCAAAGCAATTCTGAGCAAACAGAGTAAATGGAGGCATTATAATGCCTGACTTCAGATTATATTACAGACCACAGTAACAAAACCAGCTTGGTACTGGTTAAAAATAAGATCCTTGGAACAGAATAGAAGATACAGAGAGACCTACACAGCAGCAGTCATCTGATTCTTGACAAAGTTGCCAAAACTTAAATAGTAGAAAATACAACCTCTTTAAGAACCTCTTTAACAAACTAATCCATATGTAAAAGATTGAAACTAGATTTTTATCTCTTACCATATACAAAAGTCAACTTAAAATAGATTATGACCTAGGAATAAGATCAAAAACTGCAACTGTTAAAAGGGAACATAGGTGAAACACTTCCAACTGTAGATAGAAGTTAAAACTTACTTAACAGAACTCCTGTAATTCAGGAAATAATACCAAGAATCAGTAAGTAGGATGGCATTAAACTAAAAACTTCTACACAGCAAAGGAAACAACAGCATGAAGAGAGAATCTACAGAATGGGAGAAAATGTTTGCCAGCTATTCTTCAAACAGATTCATGTCTAGTATATATATATATAAAGAATTAAACCCCCTTCCCCCAGAAAACCAAAATGAAAACAAAAATACCCCATTCAATAAGTGGGCAAATGAACTAAATAGACACTTCTCAAAAGAAGACATAAGAATTATATGAAAAATTTTCAACATCTCAAGCCATCATAGAAATGCAAATCAATTTCTATGAGGAATGTCATTGGAATTTTAATTGGAATTGCATTAAATGTGTATAGCACATGTGTATAATCATTTTGATAATATTAATTCTACCTATCCAAGAACATGGGAGATTTTTCCATCTTCTAAGTTTTTCCTCATTTTCTTTCTTTAATGTTCTGTAGTTTTTATTGTAGAGGTCTTTCACCTCTTCTTTTAGATTGATTCCCAAGTATTTTATTTTTTTTTTTGAGTCTATTGTGAATGGAGTTGTTTTTCTCATATCTCTTTCAGATGATTCATTGCTTATGAATAGAAATGCATTAGATATGTGTGTGTTGATTTTATATCCTGCTAGTTTGCTGAATTCATTTATTAGGTCTAGAAGTTTTCTGGTGGAGTTTTTTTGATCCTCTAAATATAGAATCTTGTCATCGGCAAATAGTGACAGCTTGAGTTCTTTTCCTATTTGTATTCCTTTAAATTCTTTGGTCTGTCTTAATTGCTCTGGCTAGTATTTCAAGAATGATGTTGAATAAACGTGAAAGAGGACATTCCTGTCTTGTTCCAGTTTTTTTTTTGGGCTGGGTACAGTGAACTTTATTGATGGTATGTATGTGACAGTAGGGCTCTCCAAGCCCCTCCTCTTCTTCAGGGAGTCTGGGATGGAAATTGGGAGGAGGGGAGATTCTCAGTGTGTTGAGGGACTGAGTTAGGGGCAGGGATTCCCCAGCTGAGGGCCTCTCTCTTTCTCTGTGTTCTTGCTGGGGCAGATGGTCCAGGGTCTCTTACTCCTTGGAGGCCATGTGGACCATAAGGTCCATCACCCTGTTGCTGTAGCCAAATTCACTGTCATACTAAGAAATGAGCTTGGCAAAGTGGTCATTGAAGGCAATGCCAGCCCCAGTATCAAAGGTGGAAGAGTGGGTATCACTGTTGAAGTCCCAGGAGATGACCTGGTCCTCTATGTAGCCCAGGATGCCCTTGAGGGGGCCCTCTGATGCCTGCTTCACCACCTTCTTGATGTCATCGTATTTGGCAGCTTTCTCCAGGTGACAGGTCAGATCCATAGCCGACGTGTTGGGGGTGGGCACACGGAAAGCCATGCCAGTGAGCTTCCCATTCAGTTCAGGGATGACCTTGCCTATAGCCTTGGCAGCTCCAGTGGATGCAGGGATGATATTCTGGGCAGCCTCACAGCCATCATGCCACAGTTTCGCAGAGGGGCCATCCACAGTCTTCTGAGTAGCAGGGATGGCATGGACTGTGGTCATGAGTCCTTCCACAGTGCCCAAGTTGTCATGGATGACCTTGGCAGGGGAGCTAAGCAGTTGGTGGTACAGGAGGCATTGCTGACGATCTTGAGAGAGTTGTCATACTTCTCGTGGTTCACACCCATCACCAACATGGGGGCATCAGCAGAAGGGGCAGAGATGATGACCCTTTTGGCACCACCCTTCAAATGAGCCCCGGCTTTCTTCATGGTAGTAAAGGCACCAGGGGACCCCACAACATACTTAGCACCAGCATAACCCCGCTTGATGTTGGCGGGATCTTGCTCCTGGAAGATGGAGATGGACTTTCCATTGATGACCAGCTCCCCATTCTCAGCCTTGACTCTGCCATGGAATTTACCATGGGTAGAATCACACTGGACCATGTAGACCATGTAGTTGAGGTCAATGAAGGGGTCATTGAAGGCAACAACATCCACTTTGCCAGAGTTGAAAGCAACCCTGGTGACCAGGCTCCCAATAAGGCCAAATCTGTTCACTCCGACCTTCACCATCGTGTCTGAGGGACGCAGCTGTCACTGCACGAGTTGAGAAGTAGCAGCTGTCTGTCAAATCGGGAGGAGCAGAGAGCTTGTTCCAGTTTTTAAAGGGAATGCTTTCAGTTTTTCTCCATTAAGAGTGATGTCTGTGGGCTTAGCATAAATAGACTTTACAGTGTTGAGGTATGTTCCTACTATTCCTATTTTTCCTAGTGTTTTGAGCATGAAGGGGTGTTGTATCTTGTCAAATGCTTTCTCTGCATCTATTGAAATAATCATATGATTCTTAACCTTAAGTCTATTGATGTGATGAACTACACTTATTGATTTCCAGATGTTGAACCAATCTTGCATCCCTGGGATGAACCCCACTTGATTGAGGTGCACTATCTTCTTAATATGTTTTTGTATGCAGTTTGCCAGAATTTTGTTAAGGATTTTTGCATCTGTAATCATCAGACATATTAGTCTAAAGTTTTCTTTCCTTCATGTGTCTTTGTCTGGTTATGGTATCAGAGTGATACTAGCTTCATAGAATGAATTTGGAAGAGTTCCCTTCTTTTCTAGTTCATGAAATACTTTGAGGAGTATTGGTATAAGTTCTTCTTTAAAGGTCTTGTAGAACTCAGCTGAGAATCTGTCTTGTCTCGGGCTTTTTTCTTGGTTGGTAGGCTTTTGATGGCTTCTTCTACTTCATTTCTAGAAATTGTTCTGTTTAAATTGTGTATGTCCTCCTGGTTCAGTTTGGGAGGATCTAGAAATATGTCTCTAGAAATTTGTCGATGTCTTCCGGATTTTCTATTTTGCTGGAGCATAGATTTTCAAAGTAGCTTCTAATTAAATAGACGAGTAGACCAATGGTACAGAATAGAAGAAACAGAGACAAACCCACATAAGTACAGTTATCTCACACTAGACAAAGGTGCCAAAAACATACTATGGAGAAAAAGAAAGCCTCTTCAACAAATGGTGCTGGCAAAACTGGAAATCCATATGCAGTAAAATGAAATTCAACCTCTATCTCTCACCCTGTACAAAACTCAACTCAAAGTGACTCAAGGATCTAGGAATAGACCTGACACCCTTCACCAAATAGAAGAAAAAGGAGTTCTAAATCTTCTTCATGTTGGCTTAGGACCAGACTTCCTTAATAAGACTCCCCAGAGAATAAGAAATAAAAGCAAGAATCAATAAATGGGATGGATTCAAGCTAAAAAGCTTTTTTTCAGCAAGGGAAACAATCAATAATGTGAAAAGAGAGCCAACAGAGTGGGAGAAAATCTTTTCCTCACACACTTCAGACAGAGCACTAATTTCCAAAATTTATAATGCTTATTATACAATAATAAGTGTTGGTGTGGACATGGGGGAAAAGGCACACTCATATATTGCTGATGGAGTTGCAAATTGGTACAGTCACTCTGGAAAGCAGTATGGAGAATCCTCAAAAAAACTTGGAATGTACCCACCATATGACCCAGTTATTCCACTCCTTGGTTTATACCTAAAGGACTTAAAATCAGCATACTACAGTGATGTACTACATCAATGTTCATAGCTGCTGAATTCACAATAGCTAGATTGTGGAACCAACTTAGATGCCCTTCAGTTGATGAATGGATAAAGAACCTGAGGTATATATACACAGTGGAATATTAGCCATAAAGAAGAATAAAATTATGGCATTTGCTGGTAAATGAATGGAGTTGGAGAATATCATGCCAAGTGAAATAAGCCAAGCCCAAAGAACTAAAAGCTGAATGCTTTCTCTGATAAATGGATGATGATACATAATGGGGGGGGGGGTGCTTGTTGGGGACAAGAATGGAGGAACTTTGGATGGTGTAGAGGAAAGTGGGGTGGGAGGGGGTGGGAGAAGGAAAGATAGTAGACTAAGACAAACAGTATTACCCCATGCACATGTATGATTACATGAATGGTGTGAATCTACATTATGTCCAACCATAGAAATGAAAAGTTGTACCCCATTTGTGTACAATGAATCAAAATGTAGTCTGTAAAAATAAAAATTAAAAAGAAATGCAAATCAAAACTATACTGAGATTATATCTCACTCCAATCAGAATAGTAGTTATCAAGAATACAAGTAAGGATAAATACTAGTGAGGATGCAGGAAAAAAAGGAATGCTTTTTACACTTTTTATGGTAATGTAGTTAGTACAGTCACTGTGGAAATCAGTAGGTATGATTTCAAAAATTTAAAGTAGAACTCCCATAATGGTCCAGCTATACTGCGCCTTGGTATTTATCAAAGAGAATTAAAGACAGTACACTTTAGAGATATATGCATTCCCATGACTATAGCATCACAATTTATAGTAGCCAAATTATGGAACAAGCTTAGGTGGCCAGCAGATGAATGGCTAAAGAAAATGTGGTATATATACATGCTGCAGCTTTATTCAGCCATAAAGAAGAGTGAAATTATGACATTTGCAGGAAAATGGATAGAACTAGAGAGCATTATGTTAAGCAAAAAAAGCCAGACTTGGAAAGATAAGTGCTATATGTTTTCTCTCACATGTGGAAGCTAGGGAGAAAACAGGAAGAAAAAAAAAAAAAGGAACTCACGAAAATAGAAGGAGGGAGATCTTTAGGGTAGAGGAAGGGAGGAGGGAGAGGGAGGAGAGCAGGGGAAGATACTGGGGAGTGAAATTGGTGAAATTATGTTAGATACATGTATGAATGTGCCACATTTTGTGTAATCAATATGCACCAATGAGAAAAGGAAATATGTATTTATAAGTTTTAGAAAGGGTTAACTTCCAGAACATAATGAACTCATACAACTTCAACCCAAAAATAACCCAATTAGAAAGTGGACATTTCTTTAAAGAATACATACAGATAACCAGTAAGCATATGCAAAGATGATCAGCATCACTGATAATTAAGGAAATGCAAATCAAAGCCACAGTGCGATATCCTTCAACACCTATTAGGGCAGCCACTATCAAAAACAACAAGGCAGAAAATAATAAATGTAGGTAAGAATGTGGAGTTTGGAACCCTTGTGTACCATCGGTGAGAATATTAACAGGTGCAGCCTCTGTGGAAAACAATTGAATTTCCTCAAAAAATTGAAAATAGAAATACCATATGATAGAGCAATTCTGCTTCTAGGTATATATTCCAAACAATCGAAAGCAGGATCTCAAAGAGTTGTCTGCACACCCGTAATGGCTAAGAGGTTGATGGGGCACAGATGTCTATGAGTGGATAAACAAGTGAAAAAAATGTGGTGTCTACAAACAATGGAATAGTCAGCCTTAAAATGGAGGGAAAATCTGACACATGCTGCAGTGTGGATGAACTTTCAGGATATTATGCTAAGTGAAATAAGTCAGTCACAAAAAGACAAATACTGTATGATTCAACTAATTATGAAGCATCTAGAATAGTCACATTCATAAAAACAAATTGGATGGTAGTTACCGAAGTCAGGGGGTAGGGCAAATGGGGAGTTGTTCTTTAATGGATACAGATTTTCAGTTTTGCAGGATGAAAAAATTGGGGGGGATTGCCACCTCTGCTTGGATCCTGCATTTTTAATGGTGGGAGGTGCGATGTGGGCAGGACTTTATGCCCGTGTCCCCCCTGGAATTGTTTGCTTTTGGAATATGAAGGTTGGGGAAAACCACTCCACTCTTGCTCGTGTTTTAACCAACGCCTTTCCGCACACAGCAGGTCAGACTTGGGGGTTGGCCCCCTTTGGCCCAGAGGCTGGAAATGCAGGTTTGGGTCTCCTGTGGATTCTTGCACATGACCCTGATGTCTGTCAGAAATCACTTGCCTTTTTGTATCTCATGAAAATGTTGGATGTCACCAGCCCCCCAGGTCCAAAAGGTCTCATTTTGTCTTTATTTTTTTAAAAGCATTGCCTCCAGTGCTGCTTACCAGGTTTTCTTTTCCTTATTTAATGCTTTGAAGTTTGACTCTTGTTCAATAAATCAGAGAAATAAATCTGCTCCTCAAAATAAACAAACAAACAAACAAAAAAACGGGGGAATTGGCCATACTTAATGTGAATATGCTTCACACACTACTGAGGTATACACTTCAAATAGTTAACATGGTAAATTTTATACTGTTATTTTAGTAAAAAATTTAAAAGACAGTGGGCCAGATTTGGCCTACTTTCCATAGTTTGTCAATTTATGCTATAAATTATACCTGCAAACAAAAAAACAAAAACAGAAAACACAACGAATGTTGGTGAGATTGTTGAAAACCTAAAACTCTAATGACTATTGGTAGAAGTGAAAATTGATACAATCATTTTGGAAATTTGGCAGTATTTATCAAACCTGAGCAAACACATATATTATGACCACTCCTAACTATATGTTCAGAAAAATGCATTCTGTGTGCACCAAAAGGCTTATTTCAGAATACTTATTGTAGTGTCATTTGTGTAAGTTAGTAAGTGAACTCAAAAGTTCATCAGGAGTATTAATGGATAAACTAACAGCTTTATAAAATGGAATAATACTCAGTAATGAAAATTACTTCTACAGTGTAACAATATGTATTAATCATATAAATATAAAAAAGTTAGGCTATATATTTCCATTTAAGTTCAAAATCAAATAACATTGATCCATTGTTTTATAATACCACTGTTTAGAGTATAATCCAGAAACCCCTGGAAGTCCCCCAAAACACTTGGGAAATCTGATAGGTCAAAGCTATTTTAACAATTATACCCAGACTTTTTGTGTGTTCTTTTTCATGTTTTTCTCTCACAGGTATATCATAGACTTTCTCAGAAGACATATAATGTGTGTTATTGTTAATGATTGAATGCAGAAAAAGATAGTCAGATGCCATCTCTTAAGACAGGTGTTATATTTCTGTAAATTTTTTGCCTGTAAGGATCATTTGTATTAAGATATGTTATTTGTGATAATTTGTAAAAGGTTTATTATAGTTATTTTAAAATAAATGTATTTTTCCAATTTCTCATTTTTTTCAAATAGGGTAAATAACCTACATAAACATGAGCTCTTTCCAATTTTAATAATTTTATTAAAGAGAACTGAGTTAGAAAAACACTTTTAGAAGACAAGATAGTTAACTTTGTGTAGTGAAGTGGGTTTGATGATTGAAAAGGGTACATGGGGACTTTGTAGAATATTGGTAATGTTCTTGTTTTTATCTTAGCAGATGGTGCATAGTTGTGTTCACTTTATTAAAAGTCTTTAAATGCTGTATATGCTTATGGTATTTATATACTTAATACAAATATTAATACATATGTGGGCTATATGTTTACAAATTGTCTTTTGATATTCATGACTTTTGAGAAATTTATTGCATTTCCATCTAGTCCCGAACTGACTAGATGTCATCAGTTTTATGTCATCAACATTACATTAATGTCATCCATGTTTATGCCATAGGTTAGTAAGTTGGTTCCTGTTCTGGAACAATCAGATGTTTATTGCTTGATTTCCTGCTACATCCACTAAAATATCTACCATATCCTATTAATTATTTTTTCTAATAGTATATTTGTACCGTCATAGGAAGAATCCTGTCCATTTTCAACACTTCAGCCACCCTGGTGATAGTGATTATGGAGGTGTACAAGTCACAGATCAAGACGAGACAGATGACCGACCTGAATGCCCCTATGGAGCATCTTGTTATAGGTATGTAAGTTGAAATGTTTGACTCTGTTCCCTCACTCTGAAACTCTCTTATTTATCCAGAACAAACTGAGCAGCTTCTCATCTCAAGCTCTAACTTTCAGTTTTTGATTATAGATTTCATTTTGTTAATAGGTAGGATTAGGATTGTGCTTCTTTTTAGATCGTTCTAAATAGTTATAAACCTTATACATGCCAGAAAATTTTCTTCATTTATTACTTTGTAAGATGCAAATCAGATCATTTCAAAGCTCTTTGTGTACCTTCTCCCCTCTCTGGTTTCTGGAGTTGAGTCTAGGGCGTCATGTGTGCTAAGCAAGTGCTCTACCACTGAGCTGTACCCTTCAGGCCCTTCCTCTGCCTTCTTAGCTTCTACCACACCACCATCCTTGCCAAATAAAACTCAAATTGGAAAAGAGGAGTAAGAGTACCTGTCTTCTCTGCTTCTGTAGCATCTTGTACTCCTCTTGGATTGTGCTTCTTTACCAGAGTGTCTCCCAGATATCTTGAGAGCAAAGATCCTTATGCTTGGTATTCTGCAACTTTGTTTAATGAATGAGTGAATGTGAATTGACCCAAACTTCCACAGAAAGCAGTAGTGATTCCAACCCAAGAGAGCTTTAATGCCAGACAGCCATCTTTTGTAGATAAATTTGAATATAGATTATTGAAATTACTAGCCAGCCTGAAGTTGTGATTGTGGTTTTCAGTAAGATGTCAAAACAGGCTTCTGAGTTTGGAAAGAAGAATCAAAAGGCTTACACTTTATCATTCGAAAAGTAAGTCTTCCATTCCAGCAAAAATAGTATCCTGCAAAGAATAAAACAATATTATGATCAACCTTGCTAAAAAAGCTAAAATTTTGGAGAAATGAACAAATTCCTAGAAAAACAAAACTTATTTAAGAAACAGACATAAGAAGAAAATGGAAAATGAAATAATTCTTTTGCTTTAGAGAAACTGAATACATAATTAAAACCCTTCCAAAGAAGTGATATATCCATTTGGCTTTAAAGGCAAGTCATACTAAATATTTAAAGAAGGAACTCAAGTTTTACATAAACTATTCCAAAAGAAGATAAAAGGGCATATTCTCCAACTCATCCAAAACCCAGCAAGAATAATAAAAAAATGGATAAACTTACTTTTGAATGTAGGTCTAAGAATTCTGAAAAAATTAAGTGAATCAAGCAATAAATAAAAAAGAAACTATAAAACAACCAAATGGGATTTGTCTTAGGAATGAATGAATATTTTGTTTTACATTAAAAAATAATGTAATCTGCAATTGTCGTCTGAGTAAGTAGAAAAGTTATATGGCGATCCCAATAATTGTGTGATTGAAAAAGAAAACAAAACCCTGACAAAAATCAGTATTCATTGGTGATCACAATTCACTACAAAATAGGGACAAAAGGTAACATCTTTAATATAAAGGATATCTTAAAAAAGAAAAAATATCATACTTAGAAGTAAAATATTAAAGATTTCCTTTCTGAAGTAAAAAATGTGACAAGAATGCCTGTCGTTATTACTTCAATTCATCATTGTCCTGGAGATTCAAAGCAGTATAGGAAGACGGGAAAAGGAAAATAGATAAGAATTAGAAAGAAAGAAATAAAACTGATGTTCACATATGGTATTATTGTACACATAGGAAATGCAAAATTATCTACTGATGAGTTATAAATATTAATAAGAATTTAGCAAGGCTTTTGGATTGAGAGATCAATGTACAAGACCAACTTTATTTCTATATTCCAGTGCCAACCAGTTATAAAATAAAAAAAATTTAAGGTAACTATATCAAAAAGTATAAAGTTCTTAGTAATAAATATAAAGTTGAAAACCTCTTTGGAGAAAACTGTAAATATCAATGAGAAAAAAATTTGAGAAATATATAAGCAGTTATAAAGATGGGAGTTTTTATGATTCACAGATTCAAGATTGTTAAGATGAAAGTTTCCCTCAAATTGATTTCTATGCAGATTCATTCAAAATCCCAGTGCTCTTTGCTTAAAAAATTATAATGCGATTCTAAAATTATTATGGTTGTGTATAGACCCTAAAAAGTAATCTTGACAATCTTAAATAATGAAGAACAGGTGGCAGGACTTCTTTTACCTTATGGTGATTAAAACAGTGCAGTGTGAGCACAAAGATAAAGTAGTAAGACTGTTAACAGAGTACAAGCCAGAAAAAAAACAGCAGAACTTCAAATATAAATAGAGGGGTTTGGACTGGGGCTATAGCTCAGTGGCAGAGTGCTTGCCTAGCATGTGCGAGGCACAGGGTTGGATCCTTAGCACCACATAAAAATAAACACATAAAGGCATTCTGTCCATCTACAACTACAAAAAAGCTTAAAGTAAATAAATAGAGGGAATTATGATATATTTTTACATATTTGCATTTTTGCTCCAAAATGGTTTTTCACAGCTCAAGTCATAATTCGTGGCACTATGGTGATATGACTTTTCATTTAGAAAAAAAATTTGTAATAGGGAATTTTGTATATACACACAAATGGAGAGAATGTAAAATAAGTTCCAGTGAATCTATCACACATTTTTAATCATTGGTGAATTGAAACTATTATTTTTTTAAAATGTATTTTTATTGTAAACAAATGGGATACATCTTGTTTCTCTGTTTGTACATGAAGTAGAGACATACCATTTGTGTAATCATACATTTTCCTAGGGTAATAGTTTTTGATTCATTCTGTTATTTTTTTCCTTCTCCCCACCCCTCTCACCTTTCTTTTCCCGCTATACAGTCCCTTCTTCCTCCATCCTTGCCCCCCTCCCACCCCCCATGTGTCATCATCCACTTATCAGCGAGATCATTCGTCCTTTGGTTTTTTGAGACTGGCTTATCTCACTTAGCATGATATTCTCCAATTTCATCCCTTTGCCTGCAAATGCCATAATTTTATCATTCTTTATGGCTGAGTAATATTCCATTGTATATTTATATACCACAGTTTCTTTATCCATTCATCAATTGAAGGACATCTAGGTTGGTTCCACAATCTGGCTATTGTGAATTGAGCAGCTATGAACATTGATGTGGCTGTATCTCTGTGGTATGCTGATTTTAAGTCCTTTGTGTACAGGCCGAGGAGTGGGATAGCTGGATCAAATGGTGGTTCCATTCCAAGTTTTCTAAGGAATCTCCACACTGCTTTCCAGAGTGGCTGCACTAATTTGCAGCCCCACCAACAATGTATGAGTGTACCGTTTTCCCCACATCCTCGCCAACACCTGTTGTTGCTTGTATTCTTGATAATCGCCATTCTAATTGGGGCGAGATGGAATCTTAGGGTAGTTTTGATTTGCATTTCTCTTATTACTAGAGATGTTGAACATTTTTTCATATATCTGTTGATTGCTTGTAGATCTTCTGTGAAGAAGTATCTGTTCATTTCCTTAGCCCATTTGTTGATTGGGTTATTTGTATTCTTGGTGTAGAGTTTTTTGAGTTCTTTATATATTCTGGAGATTAGTGCTCTATCTGAAGTATGAGTGGCAAAGATTTTCTCCCACTCTTGTAGGCTCTCTCTTTACATTACTGATAGTTTCCTTTGCTGAGAAAAAGCTTTTTAGTTTGAATCTATCCCAGTCATTGATTCTTGCTTTTATTTCTTGTGCTCTGGGAGTCCTGTTAAGGAAGTCTGATCCTATGCCGACATGTTGAAGATTTGGACCTACTTTTTCTTCTACAAGATGAAGAGTCTCTGGTCTGATTTCAAGGTCCTTGATCCATTTTGATTTGAGTTTTGAATGGGGTAAGAGATAGAGTTTTAGTTTCATTCTGCTGCATGTGGATTTCCAGTTTTCCCAGCACCATTTGTTGAAGAGGCTGTCTTTTCTCCATTGCATATTTTTGGCACCTTTGTTCCCCACATCCTCACCAACACCTGTTGTTGCTTGTATTCTTGATAATCACCATTCTAATTAGGGTGAGATGGAATCTTAGGGTAGTTTTGATTTGCATTTCTCTTTATTACTAGAGATGTTGAACATTTTTTCATATATCTGTTGATTTTGTCTAGTATGAGAAAATTGTATTTATTTGGGTTTATGTCCGTGTCCTCTATTTTGTACCATTGATCTACCTGTCTATTTTGGTACCAATACCATGCCGTTTTTGTTACTATTGCTTTGTAGTAGGTTTTTGTTACTATTGCTTTGTAGAAGGTCTGGTATTGCGATACCTCTGCTTCACTCTTCCTGCTAAGGATTGCTTTAGCTATTCTGGGTTTCTTATTGTTCCAGATGAATTTCATGATTGCTTGCTCTATTTCTATAAGGTACATCTTTGGGATTTTAATTGAAATTGCATTGAATCTGTATAGCACTTTTGGTAGTATGATCATTTTGACAATACTAATTCTACCTATCCAAGAACATGGAAGACCTTTCCATCTTCTAAGGTTTTCTTTAATTTCTTTCTTTAGTGTTCTGTAGTTCTCGTTATGTAGAGGTCTTTCACCGCTTTCGTTAGATTGATTCCCAAGTATTTTATTTTTTTCGAAGCTATTGTGTATGGGGTAGTTTTCCTAACTTCTCTTTCTGAAGATTCATCACTTATGTATAAAAAGGCATTGGATTTATGAGCATTGATCTTATATCCTGCTACTTTACTGAATTCACTTATGAATTCTAAAAGTTTTCTGGTGGAATTTCCTAGTTCCTCTAAATATATAATCATGTCATCAGTGAACAGGGATAGTTTAAGTTCTTCTTTTCCTATTCATATCCCTTTAATTTCTTTGCTCTGTCTAATTGCTCTGACTAGAGTTTCGAGGACAGTGTTGAATAGAAGTGGTGAAAAAGGGCATCCCTGTCTTGTTCCAGTTTTTAGGGGGAATGCTTTCAGTTTTTCACCATTTAGAATGATATTGGCCATGAACTTAGCATAGATGTCCTTTACAATGATGAGGAATGTTCCCACTATCCCTATTTTTTCTAGTATTTTGAGCATGAAGGGATGCTGTATTTTATCAAATGCTTTTTCTGCATCTATTGAAATAATCATTTGATTCTTGACTTTAAGTCTGTTGATATGGTGAATTACATTTATCGATTTCCTAATGTTGAACCAACCTTACATCCCTGGGATAAAACCCACTTGATCATGGTGCACTATCTTTTTAATATATTTTTGTATGCGATTTGCTAAGTTTTTGTTGAGAATTTTTGCATCAATGTTCATTAAGGATATTGGTCTGAAATTTTCTCTCCTCAATGTGTCTCTGTCTGATTTAGGTATCAGGGTGATATTGGCTTCACAGAATGAGTTTGGGAGGGTTCCCTCCTCTTCTATTTCATGGAATACTTTGAGGAGTATTGGAATGAGCTCTTCTTTAAAGGTTTTGTAGAACTCGGCTGAGAACCCATCTGGTCCCGGACTTTTCTTTGTTGGTAGGCTTTTGATGACTTCTATTTCATTACTTGAAATTGATCTATTTAAATTGTGTATGTCCTCCTGGTTCAGTTTAGGTAATTCATATGTCTCTGGAAACCTGTTGATGTCTTTGAGATTTTCTATTTTGTTGGAGTATAGATTTTCAAAATAGCTTCTAATTATGTTTTGTATTTCACTCGTATCTGTGGTGATATTTCCTTGTTCATTCCGAATTTTAGTAATTTGAGTTTTATCTCTCCTTTTTCTCTCCTTCTCTTTGTTAGTGTGCCTAAGGGTTTATCAATTTTGTTTATTTTCTCAAAGAACCAACTCTTTATTTTGTCATTTTTTCTGTTGTTTCTTTTGTTTCAATTTCATTGATTTCAGCTCTGATTTTAACTATTTCCTGTCTTCTACTAATTTTGGTGTTGATCTGTTCTTCTTTTTCTAGGACTTTGAGCTATAGTATTAGGTCATTTATTTGTTGATTTTTTTTCTTCTTTTATTGAATGCACTCCATGAAATAAATTTTCCTCTAAGTACTGCTTTCATAGTGTCCCAGAGATTTTGGTATGATGTACCTTTGTTCTTGTTTACCTCTAAGAATTTTTTAATTTCCCTCCTGATGTCTTCTGTTATCCATTCATCATACTGTAGTGTATTACTTAATCTCCAGGTGTTGGAGTAGTTTCTGTTTTTTATTCTGTCATTTATTTCTAATTTCAATCCATTATGATCTGATAGAATACAAGGTAGTATTTCTATCTTCTTGTATTTGCTAACATTAACTTTGTAGCATAAAATATGGTCTATTTTAGAGAAGGATCCATGTACTGCTGAGAAGAAAGTGTATTCACTGTTTTTTGGATGGTATATTCTATATATGTCCGTTAAGTTCAAATTATTGATTGTATTATTGAGATCTGTGGTTTCTTTGTTCAATTTTTGTTTGGAGGATCTGTCCTGTGGTGAGAGAGGTGTGTTAAAATCACCTAGTATTATTTTGTTGTGGTCTATTTGATTTCTGGAATTGAGAAGGATTTGTTTGACATACATGGATGAGCCACTGTTTGGGGCATAGATATTTATGATTGTTATGTCTTGCTGATTTATGCTTCCCTTAAGCAGTATGAAATGTCCTTCTTTATCCCTTTTGACTAACTTTGGTTTGAAGTCCACATCTGATATGAGGATGGATACTCCGGCTTTTTTGCTGAGTCCATGTGCACGGTATGTTTTTTCCCATTCTTTCACCTTTAGTCTGTGGGTATCTCTTTCTATAAGATGTGTGTCTTGCAGGCAACACATTGTTGTATCTTTCTTTTTAATCCAATCTGCCAGTCTATGTCCTTTGATTGATGAGTTCAGGCCATTAACATTCAGGGTTATTATTGAGATATGATTTGTATTCCCATTCATTTGGCTCATTTTTATTTTTATTTTTTTTGACATGATTTGGTTTCTCCTTTATTTGGCTGTTCCTTTAGGGTAGTTCCTCCCTTTGCTGATTTACATTGTTGTTTTTCGTCTCTTCTTCATGGAATATTTTGCTGAGAATGTTTTGTAGCACTGGCTTTCTTTTTGTAAATTCTTTTAGGTTTTGTTTATCATTGAAGGATTTTATTTCATTGTCAAATCTGAAGGTAAGTTTTGGTGGGCATAAGATTCTTGATTGGCATCTGTTTTCTTTCAGAGTTTGAAAAATGTTGTTCCAGGCCCTTCTAGCTTTTAGGGTCTGGGTTGAAAAATCTGCTGATATCCATATTGGTTTCCCCCTGAATGTAATTTGATTTTTTTCTCTTGCAACCTTTCAAATTCTGTCTTTATTTTGTATGTTAGATATTTTCATTATAATGTGCCTTGGTGTGGGTCTATTGTAATTTTGTATATTTGGAGTCCTATAAGCCTGTTGTATTTGATTTTCCATTTTATTCTTCAGATTTGGGAAATTTTCTGATATTATTTCATTGAATAGATTGTTCATTCCTTTGGTTTGTTTCTCTGTGTCCTCCTCAATCCCAGTAATTCTTAAATTTTGTCTCTTCATGATATCCCATAATTCTTGTAGATTCTGTTCATGATTTCTTACCATCTTCTCTGTTTGGTCAACTTTGTTTTCAAGGTTAAATATTTTGTGTTCAGTGTCTGAGGTTCTGTCTTCCAGATGTTCTATCCTATTGGTTATGCTTTCTATGGAGTTTTTAATTTGGTTTAATGTTTCCTTCATTTCAAGGATTTCTGTTTGGTTTTTTTTTTTTTTTTCAATATCTCTAACTCTATTGAAATGATCTTTTGCTTCCTGCATTTGCTCTTTTAATTGTTGAGTGGTGCGATCATTCAAAGCCTACACTTGCTCTCTCATCTCCTCATTTGCTTCCCTGATTGTTTTAATTATGTACATTCTGAACTCCCTTTCTAACATTTCTTCTGCCATGCTGTCATTGGATTTTGTTGCTGTAGCATCTAGGTTTGTTTGGGACATTTTCTTCCCTTGTTTTCTCTTATTGCTCAGGTATCTACCCCTCTAGTAGTGAAACTCTGAGTTATTGCAGATTTCCTCTGTTGACTAATATTGTCCCTGTAGATTTCCAATAACTCACCTCCTAGCCTTCAGTAGCCTGAAGTCTTAGACAAACTTGATAATGCAGTGCTTCACAAGGAAGCTGCCCCTCTAGGGGTGGTGGCCTTCAGGCGGGGTATATTCCCTGTCAGTGGGCAGAGGCGCCTCCACTTGTTTACTGATGGTCAGCCAAAAGGGGTATAGACTGAAAACTGTGGCATGTCTGGTCTGGGCCTGTATCTCTGGTTCTACTGCCCTGGTGGGAAAGCCTCGCCCAACGGGGAAGACTCACCCAGTATGGAAGTTTCGCTGGGCAGCTGTCCTCAGAGAAGTTCCCTTCGGTCCAGAACTACCACCTGGACTGGATATACCTCCTCTGTGACATTCCCAGGGGTCTGGACCTACTTCCTGGGCTGGGGAGCCTGGTCCTGCGAGGGACTCCCTTGCTGAGTGGCCCTCCTCTGCTACGTTCTCTGGGGACTGGAGCTACCGCCTAGGCCAGGGAGCCTCACCCTGTGCCTAAGCCTCTTGCTGTGCGGCCCTCCTCTGAGAAGCTGCCTGCAGTCTGGTCCTGCCACCTGAGCCTGGGACCCTCACTCTGCTACGAAGCCTTTCACTGTGCTGCCCTCCTCCGCAATACTCCTGGTTGACCGGTTTCACGGATCGAGCAGGGGAGTCTCAGTGGGCCACTCTACTCCACAAAGTTCCCTGCATTTCCGGACTACTTCCCCCTCGGGGGAGCCTGCCCAGTGGAAGAGACTCACCCGGTGGCTCTGAGTTGGTCCCGAGTGTCTCAATACTTCCTCTTCTTGACTCCTGGGTCCTATCAAAGGTCCTGCAGTCTCCCGTAGGTGTCGGAACCGCCCTTCCAAGGATGATGGCCACGCCCTCAGGAATGATTCAAAATGCCTGCACCAGCCTATAAAGAAGCTGGGGAGCCCCAGCGAGGGTTGCCGAGTCAGCACAGAGGCAATTGGTGTGTCCCTCAGCAGTAGCAGGAGGGGCAGGCAGGCAGGCTCAGCAATGGCATCCAACCTTGGTGTGGGGGTCAGGCGGGGTTGCTCAGTGATGGTGTCCGACCTCAGTCTTGGGGTCAGGCGGGCTGGCTTGCCCACCAGCTCGCTCCGCTATGGCAACCAACCTCGGCATGGTGGTCGGGCGGGTTGCTCAGTGATGGCGTCTGACCTTGGTGTGGGGTCAGGCAGGCCGGCCCGCTGGCCAGCTAGCTCTGCCATTGCGACCCACCCACCTCCGCATAGTGGTCCAGGGGGGGTCCTTGAAACTATTTTATTTCACCTCCCCCCACCCCCATTACTTGCTGTTCCTGTTCCTATGTTATTTTGAAACAAATCTCTGAAGCTCATGTTTTTATTACATTTGATCCATAGGTATATTTGCATGTATCTCTAAAAACATATGATAACACCATTTTTAAATGAATCTTTAATATCATTTAATATCCTGTCAAATATCCACATTCCCTTATAACATTTTAATATTTTAAAAACTTTATTTCCTTGAATCAGTATCCAATTAAGGTACTTATATGACAAAAATGGCCATGTAATTGAATAGGTTCATCTTCAGGTTTTTTTTCCTTGCAATTTGTTTTTGAAGAAAGCTAGTCATTTATTCTGAGGATTATTCCATAGTTCAGATTTTAATTATTGTATTAAAAGGCTAACATTTGTTCCCCTGTATTTACTAATAACTTGTAGTTAGAGCTGGAGGTTTAACTAGATATCCATTCTAAAAATTATAAAAATTGCTTGATTACATCCCTCTTAGTCTCTAAAGTGATTATACCTTAAAGTCTACTTTGTCTGATATTTACAAATATTTGGGGATTGCTCTAACATCTAGTAGTATTATTGATTTATAATTTAATTATATGTCACTATATAATGTTCTCTTTTGAATTTAAATCTTTGGAAATGTATTAAGGTTTATTTAGGCCTAGCATATAGCCTATCTTTGTTGAATATACCATCGGCATTTAAGTGTATATTCTGCAGTTACTTAAAGTAAGATTCTATAAATGTCAATTTGGTCAAATGGTTATCATTTTCTTCAGATTTTTTATATCCTTACTGATTTTGTGTGTGTGTGTAGAGGGGCGAGGAGATGATTTGTTAATTACTGAGAGAGGAATGTTAAAATCTCTTCTCGTTTCAGGTTTGTTCAATGTTTCCTTAATTCTGTCAGTTTTTCTTAATGCACCAACTGAAGTTTCTCCTCATTGGAAAAGTTATAAAAATGGAAAATTAACTCAGAACTATTCCTCTCTGCTACAAATTGACTTTTCAGTTTCGGCATGCCTGCTGTTGGTAGCTAAACACTTCCTTGTAATTATTATTTTTTGCATATTTTTTAAGAGTACAATTGTTACCTGTGAGAATGTTGGTCTGATATGGTCTTCCCTGTCATGACTGGAAATGGCTCTCCTGTTTCTTCTGTGTTACACAGCTTTCACTGGCTATTTTTTGTGATAACTTTTTTCATTCTTTTACTTTCAGTCTGTGTCCTTAATATTTAAAGCACACCTCTTATAAATAGCATATAGTTGGCTCACTGGTATTATTTTTTTGCCATGCTGGGAATTGAACCCAAGGCCTTATGCTTGTGAGGCAAGCACTCTATCAACTAAGCTATATCCCCAGCCCCAGGTATTTATTTTTAATCCAGTCTGATAGTCTCTTTTAGATGAAGTATTTAGTCCAATTACATTTAATATAATTACTGATATTTTTAAATTTTTCTTTCTTGCTATTGGTTTTCTATTTGTCCCACATATTCTGTATTCTTTACTCTTCTTTGCCCAACTTCTTTTGAGATAACTATTTTTATTCCAGTTTTTTCCCCTCTGTTGAATTTTAGTTTACATAAAATTTCAATAGATATCCATGATTTACTGCATTCTACCTTACTACTGATATTTTGACCATTTCCCTAACAGTGTGATAACCTTTTGTCAGTTTAATTCCATTTATTTCCTCTTCTTCCTTTTTTTTATCATTATTGTCATCATATATTTTACATGTAAACATTAACTCAAAAGACTTTATTATTATTTACTTATTGGTACCAGGGATTGAACCCAGTGGAACTGAACTCCTGAGCCATATCGCCAGCCCATTTTTAATTTTGTTTGTTTATTTGTTTTTAGGCAGGGTCTTGCTAAGTTGCTGAGGTTGGCTTTAAACCTGAAATCCTCCTGCCACAGCCTCCTGAGCTGCTGGGATTAGAGGCATGAGCCACTGTACCTGGCTACCTATTTTTATCCAGTATTTTTCTTTTCTTCTTCTTTCTTTTTTTTTTTTTTTTTTTTTCTTTTTTGGTACTGTGGATTGAACCAAGGGGCACTTAACCACTGAGCCTTATCCCTAGCCCTTTCTGTTTTGTTTTTTTTTGTTTTGGGGTGCTGTGGTGGGGCTTTAACCCAGGGGCAATTTATCATTGAGCTATATCCCAACCCTTTTTATTTTGTATTTTGAAGACAGTGTCTCACCAAGTTGCTTAGGGCCTCATGAAGTTGCTGAGGCTGGCTTTGAACTTGCAAGCTGCCTTAGCTGCCTGAGTTGCTGGGATTATAGTCATATGCCACCACATCTGGTTCATGTGTCATATTTTTAAATTATAATTCTAACATTGTATACAAAAACAACTGTAAGAAATCTAGATGTTATCAGACGTTAGTGAGGGTAACTACTTGGTAAATCCTAATCACTCTTTCCAGTCAGAGAGTTAAATAAAATAGCCAGGTTGAGGTTTTAGTAAAATTCCATCTCCCTTTGGTTTGTTCTTTTATGACTTTTCTAGACTTTTGAGAGGCAGAACTCTATCTTCTTAGCCCTAAAGCTTCCCTTTGTAGATTGTAATCTTAGCCCATTGCCTGTTATTTACACTTATTAAATTCTGGCACAATTCTTGGAGGGGACAATGATTACATGTTTGTTACAGATACCTACCCTATAGTGCGACTTGTCTCTGAAAAGCTGCATGAGTGGGAGATGTCACACTGCCTTTTTGAAAGTTTAGACCTAGACCTTCAGCTTCTCATATCAACCAGGAACTCAGCAAAATTTTCTCAGAGAAAAAAAATTGTGTTTGGAGCTCCTTCAGTTTACAAACTGTTATGACAACCCCATGAGCAGATGGTAACCTCTACTGGTTTCTCTTTCTTCAAATAGAGTTCCTATACTTGGTTGGCTCAAAATTTTATTCTTTACCACACCAAGAACTGACAACTGGCTTTAGGGAAGAAAACAGGCCGTGATTATCAGTTCACATATAGGAAAAATTTTTCATCTCTAAATGAATTTTAAAAATTTCTTTTAGATATTCTAAAATTCTCATTGCTCTCATAGTTCTATGAGTAATTTTAACAATCTTTCAGTTTTATTCTACTTGCTAAAACAAGGGTATTGGTTCACTGTGATACCCCATATCCTTTCCAGAAGCAGAATCTAAATGTGTCCATTTCTTTCTCTCCCTTTTTCTATGCTCCCCTTTCTCCTTTCTTTCTTTCCTCCCTCCCTCCCTCCCCTTCCCACCATATAAATATATACATACACACATACTAATTTTTGTTTTGTTTTGAGACAGGGTCTTGCTAAGTTACTAAGGGTCTTGATAAGTTATTGAGACTGGCCTCAAACTTAAAATCCTCCTGCCTCAGCCTTAGAAGTCACTGGGATTATAGGTGTGTGCCACTGTGCCCAGCTACATACGTCTGTTCTTTAGGAGAAAAAAAAGCATAAAGACTTACTTAGAATATTGATGTTAAAAATGCTGTCTCTAGTTCATCAATCTCTTTAAAAGAAATGATAGCAGGAAACGGTTAAGAGAAATTACTCAAATGCTAATAGCCTACATGTGCTAATAAAAACGTATATCTATCTAGAGAAATGTGCATTTTTTCATGTATTGATCTGCTTTGCATCCTGATTCTAGTTGTAGATAAAAACTTGAGGGTTTTTTCTCTCTTGCTAATTTTAATTACAGTTCAAAGAGACCTTTAGATAGATTACTCTGCCTGCAGTTTTAAAAATAAGGAAATGAAAACTAAGAAAGATAAGAGTTGCCCAAAACCCAAAGCTTGTGAGATCAAAACCAAATCTTCCTCCTCTAGTCCAGAATTTTTCTATGCTCTTGACTGACTCCACAATCATTAGTCATGAATGGTGGCTGTCTTTTAAATCAAGTGCAAAAATAATATTTCATAGTTAAAGAAAAAAACCATAATAAAAGAAAACCTCCAAATAAGGCAATTTGAAGAAATCATGACTTTTCTAGGTCAAAAACATAATAGAAAAAATATATTTTAACATATCTTCTCTTATCATGTTATCATTATTATTTAGGCAAAAAATATCTAATAGACTTATGTCATTTCTAAACTGAATCAATGTCATATTATGATCAATTTACTCTTTAGCAATCTTGTGTGTGTTTTATCAGCCATAATATACTGTTTAGTGTATTAAAGTGATAAAGTGTTCTAAGTTAGTTTGTTTAAGCACATTTTCATGTAGGTGCATGCCAGTTTTTTCCTACAACTATGAAAAATATTGAAGTTTCACAAATCATAAAATAAGCAGCAGCAACAATAAATTATTATATTTAGAAAGTAGGAAAATATATATTCCAAAAGTAGAATTGTGATAAATCTGTTTTCCATGATCCATGGTGGATGACACATTTGAAAGGGGGCTAAAATCATTATCTGTGGCATGTTTGTTTGTTTATCCTTTTTTATTTTATTTTTTGCTTCCCAGTCTTATGATTTAATTCCTGGAATGTGTGCAAGTCAGTTTCTCATTTTGATATGTACGTATATTAGATGTCATATACCACGTTAAATAATCTTAGTCTTTATACTACATGTTAACTAACTAAATTTATATGATATTTTATTATATTTCCAACTATTATCATTTAGGGGGCCAATGTTTTGTCACTGTAGAGCAAATATGTAAACACAAAACAGTACATGCTTGGATATATTTCATTTTGTAGCTGTTCCATTCCATGAGTATGACAGAGGAAAATAAATAAGAATCGGATATGTAAATGCATATTTTAGTAAAAATATAGATCCATAGTTTGGTTTTTAGAAAAGGATATGTGATATTAAGTTTTACTTTATTTTAGACTACACGTATTAACATTTTCTCTGACTTGTAATGTTTTATAAATCTTACAAAATTAAATTCCACTTGAAAAAATTAGTTGGAAACACTAGATAGTTGTTGTCATTTTAAGTATCTTGCTCATTTAACTAATTTATTTTTGTCCTGTACTCTGCCGTGCAACTGAAAACTCAGTTTATTGGATTTGATTAGTTTAAGGTACTTGTCTGAATTAGAACATTAGATACATAATGTCCAGCACAATCCAGTGATCTCTATCTCTGCCTGTGACTCATTCACTTCCTTTGGTGAGTAATAGTATTTTATGCAGCATGTTACTCCTATTACTTGCTGAATTAAGACCTAAACTTAGCATAAATACATGCAAAAATGAGTGGAATCCATGTTATACCAACTTAGTTTAAGAATGTAAAGTTAAACTGTGTACACTGCCACAGATTTACAAAATCTTAGGTAGTCATTATTTTGCAAATGAAAATATTGGTGCCTTGATAGTTTTCAGAAGCTAGTGCCCTCCTTTTGTTAGAAAATGATAATGTTCTTTAAGAGGGATGTCTAAGGGAGGTATATCAATCATCAACTATAAGTGCTCTCTAAGTAATATTGAATCTTCAACATAGCCTGTATAGTGTGAAAGAACACAGTGTTTTGCTATAAGCATCATCATTCATTTATTCAAAATATATATTTTATGGTAAGCAGATTCATAATTTTTTGATATTTGATGATCCAAGTTCATAACTAATACAAAATTTATTATTTTTTTAAATTTTTTGAAAGTGTTCCAAGTTAATGCAGTGATGCCTTAATTGATCATATATAGATATATTTACCTCAAATTACAAGATAATATTCTTAGAAGCCTAATAAAAAGAATATGCATATTTAATGTAATTATAGGTCATATTATTACAGCAAAAGTAACTAGATCTTTGTAAGGAGGCTCTAGTTGTTAGGTAGTTGAGATATCCAGAATTAGTCTGTATGAAGCTGCTGTGGTTTGGGCTTGTCCCAGGATTCATGTATTGGCTATTTTACTAGCTAAAGTCATACATTAATAGCATTTGGAAATGGGTCTTTGGGAAATAATTAGGACTACATAGGGTCATTAGGGTGAGGTCTCCATGGTGCCTTTAGTGGCGTTATAAGATGAGGAAGAGAGATTCCAGCCTGTCCATTTTTGTATTTCCTAGCCTCCAGAATCATGAGATAAATAAACCTCTATTCTTTTTGAGATACTTAATCTGTGATATTCAGTGATAGCATAAAATGGACTAAGACAGAAGTAATCACATCATTTATAGATAAGAATTACCAATGTTAGTAGCACCTTTCCCCATTTTATAGGTTTTACTTATAGAAGAAATAACCTTTTGTATCATTTTCATGCATGCAGTTCTTTAGTCATGTGTAAGAATATGATCTTCAAAGAAAATATTTAGACTAACTATTAGTCACTTGGTATGCAGTGTTACATAAGACTTGGCTGTCATTTTTTTTTTAAAACTTCACCTAGAAATCACAGTAACAACATCAATTAGATTCACATAGTCTTGACAAGACACACTTGAATGTTTTCTGTGTTTTGTTTTTTTCTCATTTATATAAATATGCATTTATTTTCATAATGATAAATTTGTTTTTCTTTGTTATATTTAGTGTTACTTGTGGGAAACCATACATGACTAGCAGAATCAGGCTTGACTGAGCCATGGGACATGGAAGTCTGACTTCCAGGAACTGGCAGTCATGAGAGACTGTTTCAGATAGCCTGGGGTATGTGACTTCTGTGCAGAGTGGCTCACCGCCTGATCCTGCTGGGATGACCTGCTAAAGCAAATGGCTCCTCAACTCCGCCCCATCCTGTTTCTCACAGAAGCAGCTCCTCCTGGTCCCCTTACCTGTATGACTATAAATAAAAGGAAGGTGGGCTCCTCCATGTTGTTAGAAGCCATATTTTAGCATGGCTCAATCCATGGGTTTAAAAAGATAATTGTCTCCTGTGGTTATTTTATTAAGTAAGTTTCTTAGTGATTAATCTACAGCTGGCGCATCCCTCTGACAGAAACCCTTTCCCTCACCCACGCTAGACGTGAAAGAAACCCTACAGCTACTTACACATATATAAGAATTTTCAGTTCTTTTGGAACACGTGGTAAATTGTAGTGATTTTCAGTTAACAAATTGAATACTCTCTATTATTTCATGCTAGTTTACTCTTTCGTTATTTGTTAATTAATTTTCTCCAAAATTTTAAGACCTACATTATTTGATGATATGGAATTTGTGGTTTTGCTTCAGGTTTAAAAATAGGTGTTGAATTTTAAAGATGCGAGATAAATTTTTTTGATAAAGTAAAAATATAGTATGACTATTTGTTAAATAAATATTGAGCATCAAACTGTGCTAATCACTATTCTAGAACCTGATGTAAAGCCATTCTTTACATTCACTTAAAAATCATGATATTGCTGGGTGTGATGGCACACACCTGTAATCCCAGCAACTCAGGAGGCTGAGGCAGGGGTATCACAAGTTCAAAGCTATCCTCAGCAACTTAGCAAAGCCCTTAAGCAACTTAGTGAGACCCTGTCTCAAAATAAAAAATAAACAGAGCTGGGGCTAGGAATGTAGCTCAGTGGTTAAGCACCTCTGGGTTCATCCCTAGTACAAAACAAAAAGTCATCATATTATCAGTTTTTGGAAAGTAAATGAAAATAAAAATCATTACTCTTTTCCTCCATTATGCAGTCAATCTTTAGATAGTTCTCTATGATGGAGAAAGAATGAGTTTTTTATTCAGCAAACTTAGGTTTTAGTACTGGCTATGCTAATATGCTAGCATAACTTTGCATAAGTCATTTGATACACGTGGGTTTCAATTCCTCATGAAAACATGGAAAACACAGATTGGATTGCTTGTACTCTAGAGTCCTCCACTTGATGGATAAACCCAGAGCAGAGAGCAATATATTTATATTCATGAAGTGAGCTCAGTTATATTCCTGGATTCTCAACTTCAGCCTTCTTTGCTGTCTCTTCTGTTTCCTTACTCATAGATATCACAGAGCCACAGGGCTCAGTGTTTAGATTTCTTCCTCTCTCCATTCTATACTTACTTCCTAGGTGAGCTAATTCAATTTAATAACTCTAGATTTATGTGTTTAAATGCTTCCATCTGGTTTCATAACAGGTAGTTCAAACCTACTACATCTGAAACAGAACTGTTGGTGTTTATTGTGAAAACTCTTTTTTAAGTGTTTCTCATCTCTGTAGATGAATCAACCATTCACATAATGTTTAAGCCCACAACTAAAAGGCAGTCTTCAGTTTTCTCTTTCCTTTACATCATTCATTCAGTTCTGCCATTTCAACCTTTAAAATACATTGGGCTGTGATCACTCCTTATGTCCTCAACCACTACCACCTCACTCATAACCGCCTTTTGCCTGGAAGACTGAGTAGCTTCCTAACATCCTTATTTTTTCTCTTGCCTAGAGAAAAACTGCCTTTCAGAGGGTTAGTTTCTGAAAACATTGGAATCCACAGAATAGGGTTTACTGAAAAACACAATTAGATATTAACATTAACTTTAAAAAGTTCATTTTCAGTTCAGAAATAAGTAGAAACTATTTTGTACTCTAACCAGTGAGAATTTATTCTGTTTTATCTTATAAAAGATTCTTTCAAGTGCTTTAAACAGTCATTTTTCTTAAGAAATAGCAAAGGTAGGGAAAAACAAGTGTCTTTTTTCTCTATATAATATAAAAATTTAGCAGATGACGATTTTTTATATAGAAAATCCTAAAGATTTCACCAAAAAACTGTTAGAACTAATAAATAAATTCAGTAAATTTGCAGGATATAAAAATCAACCTATAAAACAGTACCATTTGTATACACTAACAATATCTCATTTATAATAGCTACAAAATAAAAAAAACATTTTAGGAACAAACTTAACCAAGGAGGTGAAAAAATGTACACTGAAACTACAAAACATAAATGAGAAAATTGAAGAAGACACAAAAGCAAATGGAAATGTATTTTGTATTCATGAATCAGAAGAAGTAATATTGTTAAAATGTCCATGTTACCCAGAGCTATGTACTGATTTAGACATTTTCACAGAAACAGAGAAAACAGTTCTAAAGTTAATATGGAATCAAAACAGACTCCAAATAGATAAGCAGTCTTGAGCAAATGAACAAATCTGGAGGTATCATACTCCTTGACTTCAAAATATACTGCAAAGTCTAATAAATGGTCATATTACCAAAAGCTATCTATAGACTATATGTGATTCCATCAAAATACTGTGACATTCTTCTCTGAACTTGAAAAGTAGTCCTAAAATTCATTTGGAGTAATGAAAGACCCTTATCTCAAATTATATTACAGAGCTTTAATAACAAAAACAGACATGAAGACCAGTAGAATAGAATAGAAGACACAGAGACAAATCCACATGGGTACAGCCATCTGATCCTACACAAAGGTGCCAAAAACATACACTGGAGAAAAGACAGCCTTTTAAATAGATGGTGCTGGGAAAACTGTATAAACACATGTAGAAGAATGAAACTAGACTTCTGTCTCTACCCTGCACAAAAATCAACTCAAAAGTAGACCAAAGACAGGAATTAGACCAGAAACACTGCAATTGCTCGGAGAAACCAGGGTCCACATTCCAGCATATTGGCACAAGAACTAACTTCTTTAACAAGATTCCTAAAGCACAAAAAATTAAACTAAAAATTAATAATTGGGGTGACCTCAAATTGAACAGCTTCTGCACAGCAAAGAGAACAAGAGTATGAAAAGAAAAACTTGACCAGCTACTCTTCTGACAGGGAATTAATATCCAGAATATATAAAGAAATAAAAAAGAATAAAAATAATAACCCAATCAATAAATGGACAAATGATCTAAATAGACATTTCTCAAAAGAAGAAATATAATATGAAAAAAATGTTAAACATCCTTAGGAATCAGGGAGATGGAAATCAAAACTACACTGAGATTTCCTCTTACCCCAATTAGAAGGTCAATCATCAAGAATACAAATAATTACTGGCAACAATGTAGGGAAAATATATACTTATGCATTGTTATTGGGACTACAAATTGGTACAATTACTTTGGAAAGCAGACTGGAGATTCTTCAAAAGACTAGGAATGGAACTACCATATGACCCAGCTTGGTATTTATCCAAAAGAACTAAAATCAGTATACTGTAGTGATACATGCATACCGATGTTTATAACAGCACAATTCACAATAGCATGTTATGGAACCAACCGAGGCTTCCATCAACAGACAAGAAAATGTATATATACACAATGGAGTTTTAGGCAAAAAGAAGAATGAAATTATGTCATTTGCTAGTAAATGGATGAAACTGGAAAACATTGTACCAAGAGAAATAAAGATCAAGTGTTTTCTTGTTTGTGAAAGTTAGGGGAAAATTTAGGGATTTTTAAAAGGGAGGGATCTTATTAAAATAGAAGGGAGAACAGGAGAGGAAGGGGATTGTGGGGGAGGGAGGAAAGATAGGAACTGCAGGATGAAATTGACCAGATTATGCTATGTGCATGTATGAATAGTCACAATGAATTTCACTCTTATGTATAACTATAATTTTTTAAAATAGTAAATAAATAGAAGAGAGACCAGTAGAGTAGATGAAGGAGATCAGGGGGAGAAAAGAGGGGAAGGAAAGGGAAAGCACTGGGAATTGGAATGGAACAAATTATGTTATATGCATTTATGAATATGTCACAATGAACCCCACTATTATTTATAACTAGATGCATTAATAAAAACATAAAACAGCATGATAGTGGCATAAAAATAGACCAATGGCACAGAATAGAAAGTTCAGAAATAAATCCACACTTTTACTGTCAATTGACATTTGAGAAAGACGTCAAGAACACACAATAAATGGTGTTGGGAAAATTGGATAGCCACATTCAGAAGTGTTAAATTAGGTCCTCATCTCACATCATATACAAAAATCAACTGAAAGTGGATTAAAGACTAAAATGTAAGACTCAACTGGAAAAGTACTAGAGGATAAGGTAAAAACTCTTAGGATATTGGTCTGACCAGTGGTTATTCGTTATGATCCCCAAAGCACAGGCAACAAAAGTAAAAGGAGATGAATGGAATTACAACAAACAAAAGTTTAAGCACAGCCAAAGAAATAATCAACAAAGTGAAAAGCCAACCTACAGAAAGGGAGAGAATGTTGGCAAACAATACATCTGATAAGGGGTTACTATTCAAATTATGTAAGTTATTCAATAGCAAGAAAACTTATAACCTAAGTTAAAAACTTAAAAATATTCAGGGCAAAGAACCTGAGTAGATAAATCTCGAAGGAAGACAGAGACTTGGCTAACAAGTGTATGAAAAGTGTTCACATCATTAATCATCAAAAATGCAAATTAGAACTACAGTGAGATGTTACCTCACACATTACAATGGCTACAAAAATAAGTGTGGGCAAGGGTTTGAAGAGAAGGGAACTCTTTCATACTGTTGATGGCAATGTAAATTAGTATAGTCATTAAGGAAAACCATGTGGAAATTTCTAAAAAAATGAAAATAGAGCTTCCATATGATGCAGCAATCCTCCTATTGGGTATATAGAGAAAGGAAATGAAATCATTAAAGAGGTTACATTCACTCCTACGTTCACTGCAGCATTATTCACAATAGCCAAAATAGGGAATCAATGTAAGTGTCCATCAATAGATGAATGGATACAGAAAATGTTACATATATGCAATGGTATGCTATTTAGCTTTTTAAAAAGAAAGAAATCCTGTCATTTTTGACGGTGCAGATAAATCTGGAGGACATTACACTAAGTGAAATAATGCAGGCAGAGAAAGACATATACTTCATGATCTCCCTTACTTATAGAATCTAAAGTCTTAACTCACAGAAGTAGGTTACCAGGTGCAAGAGGGAGTTGGGTTGGGGAAATGTTGACTGAAGGATACAAAGTTTCAGTAAAACAGGGTAGGTAATGCAGGACAACTATTGTACAATATTGTGACTATAGTTAATAACAATGTACTGAATATTTGGAAATCACTGAGAGTCTATTTTACCTGGTCTACCCCACAAAATGCAAAGTATGTTAGGTAGTGCTTTTGTTAGTTTAATTTAGCCCTTCCACAATGTGTATATATTTCAAGACATCATACTGTATGCCATAAATGTATAAAAATTGTCAAAAATAAATTAACTTAGAAAATGGAAAAACAAGTATTACATCATTTTGAAAACTGTTGTGAAAGCTTAATCAAAATGTTTTAGGCAAAAAGTTGATTGATGTTCCAGTATATAGAATAATCTATGAAAAGCATAGTTGTATACTACCTTGTGAAAGGTACTGTTGTAGGAGCTATGAAAGAAATTAAAAATATAAGAAAAATCTCATGCTCTCCAGCAACTCATTGATAGGTGATCAAAATAATACACATATATCACGCATGCACATAAGGTATGTGTATAAAATATATATGTGTATTATAAAATTTCATAATAGATTTTCTGTTCTTCCGTTTTGGAATATGCAACTGTAAAACTTTTTTCTTCATTCATTTTTTTTCCTAAATGATTTGACTTCTTTTAGGTAGTATGTAAGATTAGAGTATTTAGATGGGATTTATGAGTGCGACTGTGAATGTGTTCCAAAAGAATAGAAAATGGAGAGCCACTTGCTGAAACTCTAAACTATACCCTCCTGTTTTCTGATACTGTATCTTTGCTTTCCCTTTTTAAAAAGTTAATGTACCTTTTATTCATTCTAGTTTGACAACGTATTTTAGCAATCTTTTAACCCTTATTTAGTAAATAATCTGTACCTGAGTCTCAATGTTAACTTCCTTGGTTCCAGTTCTTCACTCTTTAATGCCAGATATTTAGTTATTTGAGAGTTTCTAAAGCAACTTTTCAAGGAGGCTCTAGTAGCAACCAGTTATGACAGTATTTAACTTTTCAATAACCCTGCTTTATCTGGTAAAGGCAAATCAGGAAAAGACTACTTGATTCCTGATGCAAGCATATTTAAAGGGAAGCAGAAAAAAGCTTTTATATCTCAAATGGCTATAGATAGTCAAATCATAATAAGCATCCATGTAGAGGAATCTTGATGAAAGTATATAAAATTTCAGTGTTCTATTCTTATACATACTTTAATAAGTTTGATATTTTTTCAAAATAGTTATAAAAACAAACACTCAAATGACCAATTATCTTTTTTCTAAATTAAAGATGAATACTGCTTTTCTGTTCTTTCTTCCCTAATGCCCAGTATTAGCTGTACTTCAATAAACATTGCATTTTAACAAGTCAGTGACTTGCACCAGCATGTACAGAAAGGATCTTCCCACAAATCATCACCACAGCTTTGTTTTTTTGCAGCTCTCTTTATCACATCTAAGTTGTCCAGTTCATTTTTCTCAAGTTTAAGTTTTTTTTCATCAAAAGGTCACATTTGGGTTAATTATCCCAACCACACAATCTTGTTTAGAATCTTTTTTCCATTTGTCAAAACTGTTGAGTTATGACCCTAATTAATTACAGTTGCACTCTTGCATTGTTCAATGTTCACATTGTAAGAACAGTTATTTTAAAAAGAAAAAATACTAGCAATAAAGAATGTCACTGTCACCTGGCATATAATAAGTACTCTGTGAATATTTCTTGAAACTAATAAGGAATGAATTGGTACCTAACGTCAATTACTTACCACCTTTTAAGCCCTTAGAGAAGGACTTACCATGTTATCTCATGGAGTCTTACAACAGCTTCATATGGGTACAGGTTCTGTTGTTATCTTCCTTTTACAAATGGGGAATCGCAACCTAGCCTGTAAGGTGGTGGCAGAGCCAGAATTCTAATTTGATCTTTCTCATTTTAATCTCTACTCTCATTTTAATCACTACCCTCTCTCTTTAAATAATAGCATTTCTATAGAATTTTTACTTTTTTTTTAGAGTCATTATGAAAAGAAGTGAATGTATTGTGAGTTTTTTTTCTTTTTTCGATTAATTTTAAATTTATCTTGGCTGGGCAGGGAAGATCTCATTTTTAAAAATTAAACCTGTGTTGTTCAGTGTGATAAGTGCATATGACTGATACATTTAATTGTAAATTTTTAAAAATACAATTTAAAATTCAGTTCCTTGGCTCTGTTACCCACCTTTCAAGTGCTCAATAACTGCATGCAGAAAATGCCCCTTATCGCAGAAAGTTCTGTTGGAGAGTGTTCTAAAGATTTTTCAGTTTTTATTTGCAACTCTTAAAAGTAGCACTAGTTGTGGAAAACAGGTTCTGTGGTTACCACAGCTTTGAATGGATAACTGTTTTTCTGAGTTTTAGCAACTATTTTAAAGTTATGTTTTTAAAATCATTTCCTATTATCTCAGAAATTATGATGAGATTTAAAAAACTAATATTTGAAGCAAATGTAAAGTACTAGGCATTGCTGAAAATAAAACACAACTATAAAGTAGATGGTTCTGTTTGACTAGAATTTATTTTACTCTGTTGACCAGTACCACAATAGTGTTACAGGCACAAAGGTGAATAGTAGAATACTTTTAAAGTATACTTTTATTACCTTTTCCCATTTTTAAATTGGTGCATTTTTAAATTGGTGGGATTCATTGTCAGGTATTTGTATATGCACACAGTATAACTATATAATTTGGCCATTAGCTTTCCCCAGTATAAACTATAATTTTTTTATGAAATTTTTTAAAACACAAAGTGAATACTTTTTAAATAATAAAAAGGGAGCAGTCAGAGACATCTTTCACACTAGTCCCATAAAGGAATTTATATAGGACATTTAATCACCTGATTATTACAGAAGTTTTTTAATCCAGTTCATAACTTTGCCTGGGCCTCTATCTTATTATGGTCATTACTCAAGTTAGAAAGTACAGCCTCCAGGCAAGAACTTTACCTTCTTAGGGTCACATTGTACATCTACCATCTGGGGAAGATGGAATAGCCACTCTGAGATCTTCCTGTGAGTATTTCTTATAACTTGTAGGCTAGGTCTAAGGTTAGAGATTCTGCTTCCTGAGGCTTTGGCCATTTTTATCCATTGGACTAGATATGGAAATATGAAGTTGGGTGGGAGGACTTATAGAAAAGTTTAAATACTTATGTAACCTAAGTTCTTTAGTTTTTTAAAAATTGCTTTATTTGCTTTATTGAAAAAAAATTTTTTTTAATGAAGAACAAGGGTTATTTAGCCTGAGAAAGAAGGCCTAAGGCTGAATTTCATACTTGTTTCCTGAAAGACATCATAAGGGCTACTTCCCATCTTCTTGTTTTTCAATTTTAAAAAGATGCTTATCAAATGTCTGTCTTGCCCCTAGTCCCAGACTCTGACTCCTTAAGGAGGGTAAGAATGTATAATTTTCTATCTATTTTAGCTTCAGTGCCAACTTAGAGCCAGAATACAGTGAAAATTTCATCCAATAAATGAAAAACCATCATGTAAAATAATAATTTCTATCACGGTATATTAGAAAGTTATATATCTGAGCATGTTTCTATTGCTAGTATACCTAATCCTCCCTTTGTCCTCTGAGGAAGGGGTACCCATCAAATGGATGACAATTAACAGTTGCTTTGGATTTTTGCTGGCAAAGTTTTATATTATTTGGAAAATGTCTTATACTCATAGGGTGCCAAGTATTTCTTTAACTAATGAAAGAAGCAATTGATCACAGATACATATAATTTAAAATGATGTTCCATTAGTAGTTTCTGTTTGGCTTCAGAATATGTAATATGAATTTATCAACAAAATTGACTTTCTTTTTTTCCTCTTAACAAACAATTGGCATTCTTTCAAGAGACATTAGTAAAATGTTTTTTTTCCTTAGAACTCAAGGAGAACCTTAGTAGTATCTTTCTGGACAATATGTGCTGAATATAAATCTAAATACATTTAGATATTTGTGTCATATATTTCATATACTATTTTACATCATATCGTTGTGTATGTGGTAATGACATTTTAGAAAAACAACATATTGTATCTTAGAAACATAACATATTGTGTGTTGACTCATCCTGTCTTTCTAGGGTATAAGTTCTTGAAGTATGAACTTTATCTTTGTATATCTATGCATATCTTTGCATAACTCTATCTTTGCATTTAGAAATGTGCCTGGCATGGAATAGGTTTAGTAAATACTACAATTTTTTTAAAAAATACTTTTCAATAAGAAGCCTTTTGGGCCTAATTTTTTTCTGTAAGTTACTTAGTATTCTAGTTTAGTTTAAGTAGTTAAGTAGTTTTATTAGTTTTTAGTAAAACTAGAACTTATTTTTGCTTTCTTTTTTTTGTTTTGTTTTCAGAAAGAATCCCCAGCACAAGATAGAATATAGACATAGTACATGTACAGGTAAGTTATTTTACTTCAGTAAACTCAAAATGAAACCACTGGATGATTCTTCTCTTAAATCTAGACAGTTTCTATGTATTATAAAAATTTTTCTTTGCTTTTGTGAATTTGTTGAATTGCTTATTGTTATGTTTCTTTTTTTTTAGGTTAAAAGTTGTGAACCTTTTAAACAGCAAATGTGGTTCCCCAATCTAATGAGATATAATTTGCCTTGTATCTGTTAGGATTCTTTTGTTTATTAAGTACCTGAAAACAAAATTTCAAACTGGCCTAAGTGATAATGAAAACTCATTGACTCCTGTAAATGAAAAGTATGGTGGTAGAAATGGATTTAGACAAGATTTTTGGCTTTTGCTCATTAGAATGTCCCTAAGGACTCAGTTTCCTTCTATCATCTGTCAAAAGGGTATTATCATCCTAAAGCATTCTCTCTCACCTCAAGGTTTGAGTGCATCCTATTCAACTGGGACAATAAGCACCTGTGTTTACATTTGAGGAGAGTGAGAATGAACAACACTGACTCTCATAATTCCTAGGAGGAAAAATGAAACACACTCTTTTTACTGGCTTTGATCACATTCTTACCCTTGAACCAATCACTATGGTCTCTGATTAGTTTGAACCAGGGTAGCTTCTTCAGAACCACAGGGATTCCCAAGGAAATTGAAGCTTTGAGGAAGAACGAAGGAGGAGGGACAGACATCAAATATCCATCTGTTCAGTTTACATCAATCTGTTTTACTTTCTGTTTATCCTGTTTCTGAACTCTAATATTTTTCCCTTTAAAAATTCTTCTTTCTTTATACCATTTATAGACTAGTTCATCAAACAATATTTCTGCTCACAAAGGAGAAAATAAAATACTTATTATGGATACTATGCTTGCCTGCACTTGTACAAGCATGTAGAAAACTAACTGGTAGCAAAGTGATGAAAGTAATTTCATAGTAAGAGAATTCCATTTGGTATTTCTAACTGTAACACTTGAGTACTTCAGATATAATTATATTCCTTTTATCTCAGCCAACAGATACTAGAGGTTATATGTTATGCTTTCTTAAGCTGTATCTAATGTTGTATATTTATGATAAACAAAATAGCTCTTTTCCAGTAATAATGTGATAACATTTTGTTAGAGTTATATTTTATGAACAAGTTATGGCATTGTCTCATGTAAGGACATTTGTATATCTTTATAGAAATAGGATGTATTTACTTAAGTTATCAGTATGCATCATATAGTGTAATTTAAAATGTCCAAATTTCTTGGAATTATCATTGAAATATTTTATGAATGAAGAATATACTTAAACAGTTCATTTTTTAATAAAAACCTTTTGTTCCTAGAGTGCTTGCCTCTCAAGCACAAGGCCCTGGGTTCAATCCCCAGCACCACAAAAAAAAAAAAAAAAAGTTTTATTTACTAGAAAGCTAGTTTTCCCTTAAAAATGTGTAGACATTTTAGGCAACTGTTTAGCCATACATACAGTAGTATGTGTATATATATCATCACAGTTATGCTTTCCACTATTTTAGTTACCTATAGCCAACCTTTACTGAAAAATTTAATGGAAAAGACAATAATTCATAAGTTTAAATAACATTTATTATATTGTTATAATTATTCCATTTTATTAGTTATTGTTATTTATTAGTTATTGTTATTCATTATTATTACTGTTAATCTATTACTATGTCTAATTTATAACTAAACTTTATCAAAGGTATGCATATATAGGGGAAAAGTATACATAATATAGTATGTGTGTGTATATATACACATCTATATACATAGATATACAGATGTATAGATTATATATACACTTACTATGTATAGATGTATAGATATGTACTATTTTATGTATACTATTTTTATATCTACACATCTATATATGTGTATATATACATGCTTATCTAAGTATGTATATATATATATACATCTGTATCTCTATACATAATATATATCTATACATATAGATATATACATACATACATATACATTCATATACATAAATAAATATATATATATATTTATGGTTCTGTACTAACTTTGATTTCAGGCATCTAGTGGGGAGCTTGGAATATATCCCCCATAGTTAAGGGGGGAGTACTTACATACTTTCAGGAGTCACTGTGTACTAATACAGTCAGAACATCTCTTCCACCTCTTAAACTTATAAATTGAGGATCTGGAGTATTTCAAGTATTAAATTAAATTTTAAAGTCTTGTTTATCAGGGTAGATTTGACGTAGGAACTCTAAATTGGTTTTCAATGTGGTAGAATTTTAGTTATCTTTGTTTTTTGACTTTGTGGTAAGTGGGTATAGTACAATCCAGACAAAGTGAATAACAGACCAATCAAGGACAATAAGAAGAAATGTGTTTAGAGTTAGTAGGTAGACGAGTTTTAACTGATGAAGACTCCCAGTAGTCACTTTGGCTGATACAAAAAGGTATATTGTGACCAGGTTATAAGAGCGCTCTAAAGCCAGAGATGACAGCACTTTGGCAAATAATGATGAGCCAGTATTTTGTGAAAATCAAGCTGGTGAATTATATCCAGCAGCAGTCTGAATTATATCCAGGGAAGTCTTCTGGAGATTAGTGAAGTCATCAAGTAAGAGGCCAGAATGAATGAGGGTGGCCACCGTGAGAGTGGAAAGATGGAATTGGATACAAGAGAGAGACTGAAGGAAGAATCAATAGGATTTGCCAACTGATGAGCCATGGTATGGGTTCTGCGATGAGGCTAAGGAAATAGAGATGACTCTAGATTATAGTACAAATTATCAGGAGACTGGAGATGACATTTTGCACATAATAGAGATTAGTAAGAAAAACTGGATAGGTTTTTGTTTTGTTTTAAAATTATACATGTTGAATTTGAGGTGGGGGCATCATAACTATATAACAAGATAATAAGATTTAATATGGTGCCCATATAAGATAATCACATTAAACTTTCACCATTTCATTTCTGATTTGTAACACTCCTAAAACTCTTCAATCTATAAAGTTTTTCTATTCCAGTACAGTTTATGTAGTGTATTGTTTTTTGTAGACTTGTTGTTATCTGTTGTTTCTTGTATATCTAATTGGATTTAAATTGGTGAAATCACCAACTTTCAACACATTTTCAGAGTGCTGCGGTTTTGGCATAAGGCATTGAATGCAAGAGTAAATGGTGCCAGGAAACTTTTATTTTATACATTCTCAACTACCTTACCTGTTGACAATATTTAAAAGAAATTGTCATCAGTGTCTTATCACCTGATCTTTGCAGTCATTTTTCTGGCCTCTGAATGGTATCCATTCTTCTAAGCAAAATTGGTACCATTTATGGGTGAAAATGTAGACTATTCTATGGACAACTACTTTAATATTTCTATAGTTCTGCAATAGTATGCACACATATATTTATATATACTTTTTCCCCCTGAGAAGTTGAAACCTAAAGATCTAGAAAGAAAACTATTAAGGAAAGTTAGTGGAATTTAATGAGATTCTATAAGCTGCTTCTTAGTTTGGGGAAAGCTGAGAGAATCTGGAATATCAGAAGATCTGATGCAATGGTATTTAAAGAAGAAATAAGCTTTATGTACAATGAAGTATATCAGAAATATACAACGTGATTCCCCAAAATATGAATACTTACTAGTAGCTAGATTGGTGCATTTAAAAGAATTCTTGGTCTGGAGCTATAGTTCAGTGCTAGAGCATTTGCCTTGCATGCACAAGGCACTATGTTCAATTCTATCCCCCCCAAAAAACTTGAAATAGTAAACAAAATGAATTTTCATCTTTAGGGATATTGGGTCATATTTCTGTACCTAATGAAAATCAGTCCTAAGATTTATGGGAAAGTAAAGGAAAATAAAGCTTTAAGAATCAAGTTGTTAATCTGCTATGAAGTATTTGCCATCTTAGATTCTAATACTCGAAAGTTATTTGGAAAAATCAGCAACTTGTAAAGATGTCCGCTCCATTCAAAAATCAGCATTTCTGCCACCATGGAGCTGACATGGCCTGCTCTTTGCTAGCACTACAGACTTAATTCTTGAGATAAGACTTGACAATGAAATTTAAATAGTAAAGAAAATGTTAAATACAAAATTCAAATTGTTATTATGATATTATACATTCCTGTGCAGAAGTAGAAAAATCAGAAATTATCATATACTAATATCAAAACAGTAGCATGTTGTTTATTACTTTTAAAAGACTTTTTCTAAGTTTTTAAACTTTTTCTGTATTTGTTTGTTTGTTTTTGTCATCAGGTAGTTAAGTGTTACCAGTTTTAAGAAATCAACAGGAGCTTATTTCTCTTGTTCTGCCTTCAAATAGCCAAGCTGCCAGTCCATCTTCACATTTTATATTCACTGATTTGTAGAGAAAGTGAAGATTCTTACTTTGGCCTTAAAATTATAATTTTGGAGTTAGAAATGGTCTTGGAAATCATTTAATCGTTTTCTTCATAGATTTAAAAAGTGGATTCCATTAGGTTAAGTGATTTGTTCATTGTCATTGCCTTTTATATGAAACTGATATTTGGATGTCTATCCCCAAGACTAGTCCTCTTTCTCTCAAACCATGGTATTTTTTATTAGTATATTATAGTTATACATAATATTGGAGTTCATTTTGATATAATTATATAAGCATGGAATTTAATTTGCTCCAATTCAGTCCCCCATACTTCCTCTTTCCTCCCTCTCTTCCTCCCCCATTCCCTTTTCTCTACTCTACTGGTCTTTCTTCTATTTATTTATAGTTTCTTTTGAAATTAGCACATCATTGATATATATAAAGGTGAAATTCACTGTGGTATATTTGTATATGTACATAGGATATTTCGATCAGGTTCATTCCACAGTTCTCCCTTTTCCTGTCCCTTCTCCCCACCCCCAATCCCTTTCTCTACTTCACTAATCTCTCTTATATTTCCATAGGATTTCCTACCCACCTTTTTTCCCTTTAGTTTTGTCTAGTTTCTGCATATGAGAGAAAACATTTGACCCTTGACTTTCTGAGTCTAGGTTATTTCCCTTAACATGATGTTCTCCAGTTCCAGCCATTTACCAGCAAATGCCATAATTTCATTCTTCTTTATGGCTGAGTAAAATTTCATTGTGGATATATGTCACATTTTCTTAATCCATTCATCTGTCTGTGGGCTTCTGGGTTGCTTCCATAACTTGGCTGTTGAGATTTGCGCTACTATAAACATTGCATACTATAGTATGCTGATTTCAGTTCTTTTGGATGAATAGCAAGGAGTGGAATAGCAGGATCATATGGTGGTTCCATTCCTAGTTGGTTTTTGTTTGTTTGCTTTTTGTTTGTTTGTTTGTTCATTTTTAAGGAATCTCCATATTGATTTCCAGAGTGGTTATACTACTTTGCCTTATGAGCAATGTATGAGTGTACCTTTCCCTGCACCAGCATTTATTATTATTTGTATTCTTGATTATTGCTATTCTGACTGAAGTAAGATGAAATCTCAATGTAGTTTTGATTTGCATTTTCCTGATTACTAGAGGTGTTGAATTTTTTTTATATATTTGTTGACCATTTGTATTTCTTCTTTTGAGAAGTATCTCTTCAGTTCTTTTGCCCATTTATTAATTGGGTTATTTGTCAAATCATGGTATTTGAAAGATACTTTTGGTTGGGTAAGAGGGATGGGCAATCAATAAGAATAACAGTAACCACCAACAGGAAACTTATAATCATTCTAGATAAAAAAGCAAGAAAAAAAAAAATAAAAGAAAGAAAGAAAAAAAGAAAAACATTTCTGCCAGGCTCACTTGCTTTGGAAGAAACAAGCTCACTTCTGATTTTTCAGATACACTCAATTATTAGATTTTAAATAAACAAAGTGTGCTATAAGAAAATCCTCTAGGCTGTTAATTTTTTCAAAAGTACATTATGCTGTTTAATTCTGTGTACATCTCTTGGAAATAACAACTACAAAAAATAAAACTACAAAAAAGTTATATTTTGTCATTGATTTTAAAAAACAAATACTGGTAGGTCTCTATTTTTACTTTTGTGCCTACATAAGCTTTTCATGAACAATGGTGTTCTCTATGTAACACTGGGGTGGTAGTTTGGAATACTTCTCTGTTGTGACTCCTCTAGACTCAGCTGTCTTGTTCTCTAACTGAAAAGTGTCCTTGTGTGAGAAGCTTTCTTTGATCTGTAGTAAGTTATATGGAAACTTTACTGTTTACATCACTTTAAATCCAGATGCCTACATTCCATGCTTAATGTTTCAGCTTGTGTAATTAGAGAATACATGTGCAGAGGTTGTGTTTTTCCCTTGCTTTCAGTGTTTTCCATATTTCTTTTGCATAAAAATGTTCATTTTTGTCTTAAAGGCAGACATTTTTATTCATAGGTTAGGTGCTAGTCATATTATTCCAGAGCCCTGTTTCCTGAAATGGTTCCCATTATTCAGGAAATCATCTAATTATTTAGATCAACAAGTTCATTGAATCAGTGTATTTCCTAAGGACAGAAACTGGCATTTCTGTGAAAATATCTTCAAAGACTACATAAACAAACAAACAACAAATCATCCCATCTAGATGGCATTTGCATTGTATAATGTCTTAAATTGTTAATTGAGTCTGCTACTAAAGCCCACTGATTAATTGTTTCTACACAGGAAATCACATGTCATCATTTAAAACCATGGTAAGTATTATCTATATGATACCACTAATAAAGGGCATATTGCTAAATTCCAGAATTCTCTTTGCCCTTATGTTATGATCTTGCCTTGTCTGGTGCTTTCATTTGAAGCACAAAAAATACCTGTTGTTCTTAATTGAAGTGGATTAAATTTAACTACCAGCCACATTGAGTTCTATGAATAGTGGTTTTGTTAAGATTTTGGAGTTCCTATTAGAGCAACATGAATGTGTAAACATAAAAATCAAATGTAAATGATAGATAAAAACAAATTTTGAGGAAACAAATGAAATTCTTCTGATTAATAAGCCTTACTGCCTCAACAGATGAGTCTGCTTAATAAATTGCTAAAGATTTTCAATGCTCATTGAGGCTTGAAGTCAATTTATTTAGCAAGATTTAAATAAGTCTCTTGCATAATTCATTATAGTGATCAAAAGTGTTGACTAAAATAAGGAGTTCTGTAGAACTAGAAATGTTCAGTAGTTGGTTTGTAATGGTTTATTTATTCATTCACATCTTCAACAAATAAAGTTCCTTTTACATGTTAAGTGGTGTTATAGAATCTGAGGAGTTAATAGAAACAAAAGCCTGCTGCTGTTGAATTTTACAAAGTGGACAGTGTACATAGAAACAGTTGCATAATGTCATATGGTGATAACTTTAAGAGAACTGAATAGCAAGGGTAGTGCCATTTCAGATAGGATGGTAAAAGAAGCAGTCTCTGATATTTTGACATTAAGCAAAGTTCTGAAGGAGGGAGTGAGCCAGGTAATTATCTGAGGAAAGGTATGCCAGGTAATGGGAATGGCAAGTTTCAAAGCCCTGGGAATGATCATGCTTGAACTCTTCTAGGAACAGCAAAGAATAGATAAAAATGGAACAAAGAGAGTAAGCAGAATGACGTGAAATGAGATTAGAAAAGCCATTAGTGGGCCAGTTGTGTAGGGTCTTGGAAGCCAAAATCTACAAGTCAGGACTTCAGATTTTATTTAGTGTGATACAGAAAGCTATTGGAAGGTTTTCTGGCTTCCCTGTGGAGAATAAAGTAGAATGGAAGCAAGAAAGTCAATTAGAAGGAAATCACATCCAGGAAGAAGATAACGGTATTAGAGTACAGCAGGTATACTTTGAAGGTAGAGCCACCACGCTTTTTTGGCATACTGAAGCTGGATTTTCAGTGATGGGTATTCAAGATGCCTCGAACTGGAAGGTTGAAGGGTTAGAGGAGTCATGTATGCAACACTGATAAGAGAGTGACCAGATTTGGGCAAGGTGACAACTGTTATGTTCTGGGCCTGTTAGTTATCCAGTTGAACATAATACATGAATAGTCAGAAATGAGTCTGGAATTCAGAACAGTGGGTCAGGCTTAAGATATAAATTTGGAGACTTAGCACATAAGACTGGATGGAATCATCCAACTAGCAGGTTAAAGAAGAGGTCCCAGCTTGAAACATGGGGCACTCCAGGAAGTGCCAGCAAAAGACTGAGAAGGAACAGCCAGTGAGTCAGAAGGAGAACTTAAAAGTTGTTTCAGGTTTACATTTATTTTTCTTGTAAATCCTCTAAGGTACTTTCAGAATCTGAAAGGAAACAGCTTACTGGGATATCATTAGCACATACTACGTGATAAGGTACATTCCCATTCTATTAAAAAAAGTTATATAGATGAGGTACTTCCAAGAGGAGAATGGACAAGAACAAAGATTAATGATGTTCTTTCTTCTTCACTTTCTTTCCCAACTTCCAACTACCCTGGAGTCCCAAGTGTTTCTGTCCCAAGTATTTCTTTGGTGTGTATTATCACTTATAAAAATGAAGGAGTGAGATTAGTGAGACATAAAACATTCTCTAAAAGTATTTACCAGGAGGTATTTATATGCACAAATGTAACACAAGATTTCCCTTAAGTAGACAATATACCATATAGTATGATATATTATTCTAGTAAGAATAGAACTAGTTGTTATGTAGGCTTTTTAGCTTTGGCTACAAAGAAACTTGGAGAGAAATTCGATGATCAATTTATAATAATGTTAAATTTTGAGGTTGACATTTTTATATACTTGTTTTTATGTTCTTTGTTTCTTTGCATTTTATTTTATTAATATAAGCTACATCAGATCTTCTCTGGAGTGAGTAGTGATATTAAAAACACTATAAACACATTGGGCTATCAGAGTTGAAAGACAGATATATTACTTTTTTTGCAATTAATTTCATTTTTCCCCATCAAATTACTTAGCTTTCATTTAAGTTTTAAAGATATATTGCATATAAACATTTTAGGAAGATGTTGACCAAAACATATGCAAAATACAGATATTAATATTTTTAAATGCTGTCTAAAAATGTAACTTTTTTTAAGCATCAAATAGGTTATTAAAAAGCAAGGAATTATCAGGCAAAAGTAAAGGGAAGTCAAGATTCTAGAGAAGTAAATAAGCCTGAAGTCACTATTCCCTTGAAAGCACAAGCTAATCCCAGAAAATTAACTCTGCACTCAGTAGTCTTTCAGAAAACAAAAATTCTCAGTCCATACATAAGTTGGGGAGTTTGACAGGAGGCCTTCCTCTATAGCAGTCTGGGATCCAAGATCTCAGAGTGAAGGTGAAGAAACATTGGAACAATCTGAAGAGAATTCAAATATGGCAGGACTTTGCTGAGTTGTTCAGCAGACTTTAATATTTTTAACCTATACATTTTCTATTCATTGTCTTCTACACTGATATTTCCAGATGAAATATTCCTACTTGTTTCTTGACTATTCCACATTATCCTAGAATCTGCCACTATCCTACTTTCAGCCAACTACAGAAAGAATGTAAAGAGTTGGGTAAAGGATAAATTAATCTGGAGACAAGAATTTTCTAGTATTGTAATATTATTTGGGAATCTGTGAATTTTAGTGACTGTTACCATAGCAGTCCTAGCCTTTATTGAAACATGAACTCTAAGAATATTTTAGGGCTATAAAATTAACTTTCCAACACACCTAAATTTGTATCTTCTCATTTGATCAAATTAGATGTGTCAAATTAGATTTTGCTGGGTTTGCTGTGATAACAAGTACTCCCAAATTTCAGTGCATCACAAAAATAAATAGGTGTATTTCTCCTTCATGGTACAGCTGCAAGTTGGCTGTGCCTCTGTCCCATTTGTGTTCTCATCCTGGAATCCAGGGTGAAGGATTAGCCCTGATTTGTGATATGGCATTCATGTGGCAGAGGGAAAAATGACATGACAGAACTGCAGAAGAACTCCTAAAGCTTCTGCTTCCACTCATGTTTCTTTGGCCAAGTCAGTGGAGGATGAGGATCCCAGAAAGGGGCAGTGAGTAACTGGGAAGGTAGGGTTGCATGACTATGATCATGGCTATCAAGGAACCATTATTTTGACTCATGGGCCATTTTAGTCCAGGAACCTCAAAGTAGGGAAAGTTAGAAAAAGAAGTAACAAATGGTCATCTTAATGCCTTTTCTTGAAATTTATAGTGGTTAACTATGTGTTAAGAAAATAGATGCAGAAACATATTTTACCGTAAGATATCTCTAGTCCCAGGTTGAATGGCAATTGATGTGTTATATATCAATACTCTGTTTTAGATGAAGATAATGATGATGTTGGACAACCCAATGAGTCTGACCTGAATGACAGCTTTCTAGATGATGAGGAAGAAGAATATGAGCCAACAGATGAAGATTCTGACTGGGAACCAGGGAAAGAAGACCAAGAGAAGGAAGATGTGGAAGAGCTTTTGAAGGAAGCAAAAAAATTTATGAAAAGAAAAAAATAACTCTTTTCTGCAGTAATATAGGGCTCACATTTATTTTTTTTTTATGGAAAATTTTCAGGAACTAAGGAGGTACTAGAGTGGTAATTGTTTTCTTTCTTTTCATAGTTACAACTTTTGCTATTGACTTTTTGCAAGTAAAACATTGAAATGTCAGCCTTTAAGGTAGTAAGTGGAATTTATTTTGTTGCTTTACCTTTTCTTTCCTGTTTAAAGCACTTACCAATAGGAAGCAAAGGGGTTAAAGAGTAATAATATTTTTCCTGTACTTTGCATATTGATAATAAAAAGCCTTGGTTGCACAAAACTTTCCTCTTTTTTCCAAAAATCCTGTCTTCATAGATTGTTATGCAAGTATAACCAGGCAAATTACATGATGGGTGAGAAAGCATGTGTCTTTCATTGTATTGAAGTGATGCTTCAAGCAAAACCAAGCTTTTAAAAAAATGACAGCCATCACATAATGGCGACTGTTTTTCTAGTACTCTAGATACGAGCTTTGTGATTTTATTTAGTACTTGTATCTTTTATAACTTGGTGAAATTATTACCAACTGAATACTGAAAATAGATTCAACTAAGCTATACGAGAAAAATGTTCACTTTGCAGGGAATGTATGTTATTTCAGGTTCCACAACTATAGTTTACTGTATGTGTAAATTTAAAGGTAGAAAAAACTCAAAGAATTTAACAGTTTTTCAAACTAAAGTCCTACTTAATTATTTTAACTCTCATGGTTCAGTCTTTACATTAAGAATATGAAAATGGTTTTAACCATAATTTTCTTAAAAGACATTAGTTCTTTTGAACTCAGATGAAACTAGCATGTTGTTTGCCAGTGTTTAAGTTTCTGGCCTCCTATATCAAACAAGATACCTCTTATCCTTCAGTTTGTATATCTCCGTTTATATTTTTAAACTACTTTATACCCAGAAATACTCTTCATTTTAGGTGGCTGAGAATTCTTAAAATATAACATAGAATTTGTAACAACAGGGTATGTGTACACAGGGCAGGAGGCATATTATTGAAATCATAAATCACTAAACCAAAAGCATCTTATTAAAACACTATTATTTTCTCTCTAAAGGAACTTCAAAATTTGTCTTAAAAAAGCAGAACAGGTTTATGATATTATTTTCAAATATCTCTTCAAGTAATTACACAGTATTAAAATTCACTTAAACCAAAGCAAGTATAAGATAATATTTCTCTAGATTATTACATGTTTTTCTAATATTTATTTGGGAACTTTTTTTCTCTGCTAATATCTTCTTAGTCTTGGGGGCTTGACAAACATATGAATAAAATCATTGAACTTATTGTTCTCCTGGCACTGACTAAATCCTTGAGGGGTTCTTTAATTCAGTCCTTGGCATATACCAAAAGCACGTCCAGATAAGAACTACATACTATGTCCATAGGAGCATTATTCTTTTTAATTTTTTTTATTTTTGCAGTGCTGGGGATTGAACCCAGGGCTTTGTGCTCACAAGGCAAGCACTCTACCAACTGACCTATATCTGCAGCCCAAGCATTATTCTTAACACTAAAAAAGTGATACCAAAATGTCCATCAACTAATGAATTGATAAACAAATGTAGTATTACTGTGCAATAGAACATTGTTTGAACCTAAGAAGGAATGTCATACTGATACCTGCTACAACAAGGAAGAATCTTGAAAATATTATGTTAAATAAGAAGCTAGACCCAAAAGGGCACATTTTATTTGAACTCATTTATATGAAATGTCCAAAATAGACAAATTCCTACAGAGAGAAAGTAGAGTAACGGTTGCTTAGGGACCTGGGAAGAGGAAATGGGAGACATTGCTAATGGGCCTAAAGGTTTCTTTTTGAGTGATAAAAATTTCTAAAATTAGATAGAGGTGACAATTGCACAACTCTACAAAGATACTAAAAATGAGTGAATTAAATTTTCAAAGGGTAAATGTTATGGAGTATTATATATTTCAGTAACCTGTTATTAAAAATGAATGCAGGGTAACATCTGTCTTTTAAAAATAAAAAATCATTTAAAGTCAAATGATATTCTTGGTAGTAGAGTAGTATGATAATTCATGGTAGCTGCTTTTTTTGTTTGTTTGTTTGGTTTGACTTGTTACTGGGAATTGAACCCAGGGGCACTGATTCACATCCCCAGCCCCCTTTTTTTAAAATTTCGAGACAGGGTCTCACTAAGTTGCTGAGGCTGGCCTCAAACTTGGAATCCTCCTGCCTCAGCCTCTCAAGCTACTGGGATTACAAGTGTGTGCCACCACACTGGGTGGTAATTGCTTTTTAAGATAGTTTGATGCAGCTTTTAAAATCATCCTAAGGATACTTCAGTTTTTAATATATGTATACTTATATATATTTATCTTTATATATATCAGTTAGTTACAATGCAATGAACATTTGCCACTTTTAATTAGACAGTATTTAAAATCTGCAATTTCCAGAATAGAGGGAAACTGCTGACATTAGGTTGTCAGTGGTTTCAAGAACATTAACAAAAACTTCATTCCTTAATTAATTGCTATCCTAAACTGCAGGTAAGCACCAGTACTCCTTATAATGGTGTCCATGGAATTTAAATTATATCCCAGCTTCCTTCATCATAGTAGAAATTATGACATATACATTTCTTATCTGTATGTTTAATTCTAAAAGCAAACATTTTTGGTTGATCTTTTTGAAAGGAGGGTAGCCTAAGATCTTGGGAAACTAGAGACATGAAAATGTTTTTTTCTTGTTTGTTTGTTTTATTTATTGTTTTTAGAAACATGAAGATTTTAGGGGAACACTTGGGTCCTAACTCTGCTTTTCCCCAGGTTGAGGACAGCCTTATTAATATCCAGTTTGTTTCTGAAACCATAGGATCCTAGTAGTTGTAAAGATTCGTTGGGCTGAAGTGGCTCAGTGGTAGAGTGCCTGCCTAGCACATGTGAGGCACTGGGTTTGATCCTCAGCACCACATAAAAATAAGTAAATAAGGGGCTGGGGATATAGCTCAGTTGATAGAGTGCTTGCCTTGGAAGCACAAGGCCCTGGGTTCGATCCCCATCCACAACTGAATAAAATTCTTAAAAAAAGATTCATTGTAATGAAAGCAGACAGATTTGTATTCTTCCAGAATGGTGATGTCAAACTGAGAATAGAAGGATAGTGACTTTCTTGCAACAAATATGTGCCACGTTCAGTGTCACTGACATTCCCTTTGGAGAGGGAAATCACCCACTGACCTGCTGTATCCAGCCCTGCTCTGTGAGGTCACCTCATTCCCAGTATGTTGTCTTGTTGGCTGGGAGTCTATAATGGTGTGCGTGTAGTCTCTTTATATCCTTTATAGATGCCTTCTACCAGTCTGCATAACTAACCTACAAAGCTACACCTCTATAAAACCCATGGAAAGAAAAGCAGTAAATTTATTTGCCATCCTTATATAAGGTACATAAAAAATTACTATCATAGTCAGCCACAGTTGTACTCTTGTGTACCCTGTCTTAGGTGTTGGCAATTCAAAGAAGAATATAGACTCTCTATTTCAATGTGCTTGCAATCTCTTTGGGGTGATAGGATATTTAGTCCTCTCCTTTAAGAATTTGTCCAAATGCCTAATGCCCACCTGGACCACCCCATTTAACATTTCAGCTTTCTCCATCCCCAACACTTCTAGTCCCCTAACCCATCTCTCTTTTTCCCATTACATTTATTTCTTAATGTACTGTGTAATTTGTCTTATGTTTATTTTTCTTTCTTACTGCTTTAGATTGTAAACAGATTTTTGTCCATTTCTTTCAATGCTAATCCCTAATGCCAAGAACAGTGCCTGGAACATAACTGGGTTCAATAAATATTTGTTGAATGGAATATGATTACTTGGACATTAAGAATCATGACAAAAAGAGTAATGCATCCTGGGCAGAAGAAAGATTACAGAGTTTTCAGGAAGAAATGGTAGAGAAAAAAAGGTGTTGATGGCAATCACTGTGAAGAAGTTCAGATATCAATGAAAGCAGCAGAGGTTTGTTTGGGGTTGAATTGTCATTGTAGTGAGAACATTGGGGATGTTTTATGGGCAGGAAGAAGGAATTTGTGTAGAGGCAGATTCAGAACGCTGTGAATTTGAAGGAATGGATATTTGTACTTCTGTTAACATTATTGAATTTAACTCAAAGTGTTATAAGAATGATTCTCAACTTTGCTGTTCATTGGAAGGCCTGTGACGCTCTTCAGAAAGATAAGTACTGGACTCCATCACAAATTTACCGGGTCAGGATTTCTCAGAGGGTCACTAGTGTTAGTATCTAATAGATGCCCACACTGGATGATGGGATGCTATTGAAGAGCTTTGGAGAGCAGGCAGTGTGAGCCAACTTTCAGGGATCCAATGAGCAAAACAGCCCAGCTCCAACAATGAGAATCAAGCACATTTGGAGACCTCTCAAAGAAAATTAATCATTGGCATTAGTTTGTGAGACTTTCACTTTTCATGATGCATAAAAGATGGAAAGCCATGAATAGAAGTAGCTAATACTCTGAATCCATAAAATTATTAGTACAAGACCTTCACCAGCAGCATACATTATTCTTGAGGTTCTGAATTTTATTAGATGTGAGTTTAGCAGCTCCCACTGGTGCCAACTGCACCATCAGAGAACTTACTTGGATGATGTACCACGGGGAGCCCACAAATGAAGCCCTCCTGGGGTGTAATGAAATTAGAAATGAACAGCTGAAGACAGGAAAGATAAGTCTAACCAATGGAAAATTTTAATCTAGCATTCTGAATAGATTAAAACAATCCGTGAAAAAGAAGAGAGGAGGTTGAAATTATAAATTATTTAGAAATACAAGAGTATTATGTTAACTATCAAGTAAGATAAACTTGAAGAATATTTAGACTTCAATATGCATATTAGGAAGAAGATAAAAATAAATGAACTCAGCATTTTACTCAAAAAAATGGACAAAAGTGATAAACCCAAGGACAGTAGAGAATTAACGTGAGAAATAGAAAGTTTGGTGGTCCATTTTCAGAATGTAGTATTTAACCTTAATTGAATCCAACTGTCGCCATTTTAATTATAGCCCTTCCCCTTTGCCCACCCCAATTTTAAAACTAGCTAATCGAGTAGATTGTAACCCCAGGTCCCCCAATCGCCAGGTTAGATAGCACGCCCTAAGTGCCATTGAGTTTGTTTTCTATTTTTTTTTTTTTTCTTTTAATCCCAGTGGTGCTGGGGATCAAACCCAGGGCCTTGTACGTGTGAGGCAAATACTGTACCAACTAAGCTACATCCCCAGCCCAATAGCGTGCTCTTCTGGCAGGAGTAGTTTGCCTTGCCCATCCACTTCTGAACACATGTTTGATTTCTTGGAGCACCTCAGCACTTCTAACATTAATAAAGTAAAATCTTGAGATTAAAAAAAACCAGGAGACTTGATCAATTAGACAAAAAATAGAGTTGTCTTTGAAATGATCAATCAAATAGATTATTATTATCAAAAAAGGACAAATACTAGAAATGAAAAGAGAACTACAAATATGGATATTTTAAAATTCTGTAAAAGGTCATGTACAACTTCATGTCAATAAATTTGTAAATCCCAATGAATACATGACTTTCTAAAAGACATAATTTACTAAATTTTACTTTAAAAGATATTTCTAAATCTAAATAGATCAATAGCTACAGGGAAATGGAAAGTATTCAAAGTTCTACTCCTAATGTAGTGCTAGATCCTGGGTATTGGAAATGAATTCTATCAAACTTTTACTCAACAGATAATTCTCCTGTTAGAACTATTATAGTTACAGGACGACATGGCAATTCCTCAATTCTTCAGCTGAAGACAGCATTGAAAAACTTTTACAAACTTAAACTAACCTCAGTAGGAATGAACTCCAGCAATGCTTTTAGACTCCTGACCTAGAAGGATTTGTGCTGAGAGTGCAAGGGTACTTCAGTATGAGTAAATCCATTAGTGCAATTCATCTCATTAGCAAATTAAAGGCATGGCATGCTCTCACAAGAGGTTGGATGAGTTACTGATAATTCAACTTTGTTTCTTCCAAAAAAAAAGCTCATGGTAAGCTAGCAGTGGAATGGTACTGTTGTGGAAATGACAAGACAGCACTTGGAAAGTAGGAGAAACCAAACTCTATTTCACATTAGTGGGCCCCGAGGAGATTAGGACTCCAAAATTCTGAGCCCTGATCCACAGTTTCTTACAATATTTATAGATTATTTGACGTCATCTTAGACCCATCCTATCATTGGGGCTTTTTCCTCTTTTTTTAAAAAAATCCCTAATCTATGCAGCTGAGATCTCTAACATAAAACATGCTCACAGAACAAATAAGAAGAAACAGCTCTTTTCACAGCTGTGAAATGTAATAGATCTCATTTACATTTCAGGAAGGAGTAATCAGACTCTGAATGCAGTTACTGACAATGCAAAAGGTAGGGACCCTCCTGGGGAAAACCTAAGAGAGGGGAGGGGAACTGACACCTTCCCCAGGCATTGAACTCTTACAACGTTTTTGTAATTTCATTTCACAACCAGGTCTGATTATGCCACCACAGTACTGATTTGCCTTGACGAAAGAATACATTTTAGTTTTCAGAATCGAAGCAAATGTCTGAGTTCATAGGGAAACCTTGGAAGTATTCCCAGTGGAGTCTGAAGCAAGACAAGATTGTCCACTATCACGTCCACTTATTGTGTTGTTCTGGGGACTCTTCCTTAGGAAATAGAAATGAAAAGAAATAATTTTATGTACTATATGCAACGTTTGGCTACTTAGGAAAAAATACTGAAAAGCTATTAAAACAAGTTTTTTAAAGAAAATGGCTAGATGCAATATCACCAAAACCTAACAGCTTCCCTGTACATCAGTAGTAACTAGTCAGAAAAATGTAAGAAGTAAGCATCTTATCTAGAAGATCAACAAAAACCAAATGCCTAGTAATAAACCTAACATAATTGTTCAAGACCTAAACAATTAAAGCATTGAAACTTTAAAGGACGTGAAGGACTGGCATAAATGAAAATGAACACATTTCTAGACAGGAAAATGCAGTGTTGAGAAATATAATTTCTCCCTAAGTTAATCTAATCATTTAGGTGCGGTATTGCTCAAAATTTCAAATTGATTATTTTATGGATTTAGACTCTGATTCTAAAGTTACTTTTAAGGAAAAAAAGCTCTAGATAATAGCTATCAATTTTTGAACAAGAACAATGTGAAGGCTTGCCTACCCTGTGAAAATGTTCATATCTAAACAGTAGAGCTATATACACTTTTAAAAAGTGGTCTTAGTTCAAGAAAAGATAAATGGATGTATAAAACAGAATAGACATTCTGGAAACAGATCCAGTGGTAGGGGTGTGTTGTGTGTGTGTGTGTGAGAGAGAGAGACAGAGAGAGAGAGACAGAGAGACAGAGACAGAGATTGCTTTATGATAAAATGCAATTTTAAGTCAAGTGGGAGATTTTGAAAAATGATGACATTATACTTATACTCTTGGCCTGAGATTCTCAGAAAAATAAAATTCAGGTGGATTAAAAAACAAACCTGAAGAAAAATACTAGGAATTGTACAACAACCTCTAATTTTGAGAAAAGCCCTTTTAAGTAAAAATCATATTTTAAATTCTATAAAGAAAATAATTGACATATATCAGTCCTAAGAATTAGGAAAACTTTGTTTCAATAAATGGAAATAGAATAGAATAGGAGAAAATATTTGCAACACAGATAGTATATACCTATAAAAAGCAAATGATGTGAAAGAAAAATGGACAAGAGACAGGAACAATCCATAGATGATAAACAGTTTGCCACTGTGTATAAGAAAACATGTTCAGTCCCTGCAGTAGTTAAAAATGATGAAATAATTCTTGACCATCAGATTTTCAGACCTAAAGTATTTATAATTTTCAGTGATAACAAGGAAGTACTAATTGGTCAGGTCTTTCTGGAAGGCAATTTAGTCAGAGCTATCAATATTGAAGTACTTGACTCAGCTGTTCCTATTTTTAGAAAACTGTCCTGCAGAAACATTTGGGTCTCAACATAAAGGTGAATATACTAGCTGGGTGCTGTGGCTGTGATTCCAGTGACTTGGGAGGCTGAGATAGGAGGATCACAAGTTTGAAGTCACCTCAGCAACTTAGGGAGACCCTGTCTCAAAATAAAAAGGATTGGGGGTATGGCATAGCAGTAAAGCACCCCTGGGTTAAATCATCAGTACCAAAACAAACAAACAAAAAATGAATACACTAGGAAGTCCAGCTCTGTACCTGTAGCTAGAGACAAAAAAACAAACAAACAAGCAAACAAAAGACAAAAGGAAACAACCTGAATATCCATCAATAGGGAAGTGGTTATAAATTAAGTAGTATCTATACTATGGAATATTATGCCATCATTAAGAAGTGAGGAAAGATCTCCAAGAAATGTTTTTTTTTTTTTTAAGGACACCATTGAATAATAAACCCATTGTGGTTCTATGCAGAAAAGAAGTATATTTACCTATGAGTAGAAAAATGACTAAGATGGTTAACAGTTATCTGTGTACTTAACCCTTATAATGAGAGTGGAGATAAGGAGGGAAAGGGTGTAGGGGTGGACTGTCAGATTCACTCTACACACTAATATATTGAATCTTATAACAATACTATAATTCAAGTACGATTTGTCTTAGAAAGATGTATATACATGTATAATACATATGTGTGTACGTATGTATCTGTTTATTGCTGGGGATACCAATTGAGTCTGGGAGTGAGAACATGCAGTCTCAAGGTGAAGCCTATATTACTGATGCTACTACAGTAACACTTCCATTAACAAAATCTATTTTGGTGACCAGGATTACTAATCTTCCTAAGCTCCTGGCCCATGGGGTTTTGTCAAAATATAAATTAAACCAAAAACTATTGAACTGGTTGAATCTTGAGAGCTCTTACAGAGTCAAGGCATGCTCCATGTCTTCTGTGTTAAGCAACGACTGTCCTAGTCCAAATCTGATGGCAGAACTTCCCCAGGATTCTCCACATTCCAGGCATTTAACAAATATAACTCTGTAAGACAATGTTGGGTGGGGGGTTTATGAAGACTGTAGGTGGAGGAATATCATAGGTAAAATAGGAGCCAGCTTAGCGCTGAATTCTCACCCTGTATCCATGAAGGAGTCTCACCTTCTGGAATCTTCTGACATTCTTTAATGTTCTGGGTCCACTGAGAACACTGAATGACCTGGTTTCTCCTGTATATCTTAATGCTTGGACTCTTTGTCAGCATTCTTAGGTCAGCAGATGAACACCAGAATGTTTTCTAGTCTACATATTATAGCATGGAAAAGTGAAGAACCAGGAGGCAAAGAAGTTGAAGAACATGAGCTAATTATGACTCCAAACAACACCACGCCGCCCCAGTGCGTAAGTGGGGAACCTGGAATATTCCCTAATTAAGTTAATGCTAATTTAATGAAAGGATATCATTGGAATTCATCTCTTTTGCTTTAAAAGAGAAATCTGATATTCCAAAACCGAGATTAAGCAAACTGTGTGCTCCATGCCCTCAGTGAAAAGCTAGAGAAATTTGCATTCTTTTGACAGTGTTGACAGGAGATAAAATCGTGTTACTTGGTAAGTCTCATTAATAGCTGCCCAATCAATCTGTCTGGTTTTCTTCTTAGATACGGTGCTTGTTATTTCTAAATAATGGTTGACATCCCAAGATGGTGCTAAGCACGCATGCCTAAATATTAATTGCACACCACCTGATTTTTAAAAAGTGGTCCTTTCTTGACTTGGCAGGTTTACAGGTCTATGAAATGAACAATTGTTTGGATTAGCAGTCAATGTTTATATAAGCATTCCCAATCCAAGGATATTTGTTTATTTTTCCCAAACTTTTTTTTTTTTCAAACTGGCATAATGACAATTGTCCCCTAAGTGCTGATAAAAAAGCATCAGCACTTTAAGAAATTTTGTTTTAAAACACAGAAATATCTATCCTATCAGAATGAGTGTGCAGTTACTGCAATTCCCTGCGTCTCATCTCTACACATCACCATGGCAATGATAGCTGCTGTGGGTTTGTTTTAAAGAACTTTTGAAGCCTCCCTGGGAGAGCCCTTCAGGGAAGCTGCCCCACTCCAAGACTGTACTTCTCTGAGAACCGTAATGTGCTGGAGGGGACCTCAACATGGCTGCATGACCTGACATTTCTGGCCCCAGCAACTGGCCCCTGATCACAGCCAAAACAATCATGCCCTTACCAGGGAATTTGTAGTAGGTGAGGAGAGAGACAAGGAGTCAGCTGGGATACTTCACACTGCAGACTCTGAAAGGCAGGTTCTGGAACCTCCATCTTGGAGACTTTCGGAGCTGACTCAGTTCATTGGCTGATGAACGCTTCCTTTCTTTTTTCATTTTCCTTAGCTACCCAGAATGAATGTCTGTTACATACAGTAAAAGGAGGGGGACTTGTAATTATTACGTTGAAGCATAAATTATGATTAAGCTACGTAACCATTGCTAAGACAGTTATTTGAGAAAATTTTAGTCAGTAATTGTTAATGATCTTTCTTTTCCTCCAAAAGAAGATCTTTCTTTTCCTCTTGTTCTCTCTCCAAAACTTAGTAATGGAGGATGCAGATTTAGATAGCAATGTTGATGAGTTAACTTCTAATGTTGTCTTTTTAAATGTCTGTGTATTAGTCAGGATTCTCTAGAGGAACAGAATCCACAGGAAGCGTGATTATAAATGGGAATTAATTAGATTGGCTTACACAACCAGAAGCTGGATAGTCCACAATGGCTGTCTGCAGCTGGAGAACTGGAAGAACCAGCAGCTGTGCAATCCAAGTCGCAGAAGCCCCAGAACAAGAAGGATCAATAGTGCTACCTTAGTCTGAGATCAAGGCTCTGGATACTACCTGGAGAGTCACTGGTAGAGTCCTCTTTGGGAGAGTGAAGAAGCGAGAGTCCAATATCCTCAGACGATGGAAGCAGCGATCAAGAACCCTTTCAAGAAGAGCTGAGCTTGCATCTGCATCTGCTTCCTTATTCTTCCAGCTTTTACTCCATCCTATTGGGTGGTGCCTCCCATGCTTAGGGAGGGGCTCCACTTCAGTTCACTATCCCACATCCCAATCATTCCTACACACACCCTCACTGACACACCCAGAAGCCTCTTAATCATTGGCATCTCTTAATCCAATCAAGTTGACAGTTCAAATTAACCATTACAGTCTGACATAACACTGTAACATGACATTCTGGTACTCTGCTGAGTAATGAGTCTCCTAGTTCATTCAGTTGCACAAGTACTTTGTCAGTGCCCCTGTGCTCCAACATGTACAGGGGCTTCTCAGAAGAAACTTTACCTCTTCAGAAGGCAGTGTGCAACATGTTGCACAAACTGTGAGTTTATCATTAGAGATTTATACATAGCTTTAAGCTACATCAGTTGGGAGGGAAGTTTCGGGTTAAGTATGCTCTGTAGGGAAAGAGGAACTGGGATCTGAGAGTTTGGGATGTTAAGGAGACAGCTCAGCCTGAGCCTGTTGAATTCGTTCATTCATTTTCATCACAGAAAGTGATCTGTGCTTTTGTGAATTGTTGACCACTAAACACTAATGCTATGAAGTTGTACTGGCCTATGTAACTCCTGGTATTCATTCGTAGTTCATTCAGTAGCTACTTACTGATCTCCCTTTAAGTGCCAATCTCAGTTTGAGGCACTCGGGTGACAAAAATCCTGGCCATCCCAGAGCTGCCCCTCTAGTGTATGTACTTGCTCTGTATCATCACACTCCGTGTTTGGTCCCAAACTGATCTAAAGTCATGTTTGTGGGAGGGGGGATAGTTGTCTTTCTGCGACCTGGCAGGCAACTGCTGTGTTCAGCCTTGCCACATATACAAATGCATTAACGAACCTCTTGGGAACAGAGCCCAGACTCGGAACACCAAGGTTGGGCTTTCTCAGAGCAAACAGCTCAAAGGGAGGGAGAAATGAAGTTTCCAAGCAGTGGAGATAAATAGCCATAGAAGACAAGGTCAATATTCTCTTTGAGCAGGTGCCAGCTCTTGTCATTCCATATTTCTTCACCTGCCACAGCCCGATAGTGCCTGGAACTGAACTTGGGAGTCTCCTCCAAACTATGCTAGAAAAGACACCCCTAGTTCCCCTTGCTTAAGATAATATTTCTTTTAAATATCTAATGGCTTTCCAGAGTGGCTGCACCAAACTGCAACCCCACCAGCAACATACAAGTGTGCCTTTTCCCCACATCCATGCCAACACCTATTATTGCTTGTGTTCTTCATAATAGCCATTCTAATTGGAGTAAGATGAACTCTTAGGGTGATTTTAATTTGCATTTCTCTAATTGCTAGAGATGTTGAACACTTTTTCATGTATTTGTTAATTGCCTGTATATCTGGAAAGCAGTATGGAGATTCCTCAGAAAACTTGGAATGGACCCACATTTTGACAGTTATCCCACTCCTCAGATTATACCCAAAGGACTTAAAATCAACATACTACAGTAACACAATCACATCAATGTTTATAGCAGCTCAATTCAAAATAGCTAGATTGTGGAACCAACCTAGATGCCCTTCAACAGATGAATGGATACAGAAAATGTGGTGTATGTACACAATGGAATATTATTCCGCCATAAAGAAGAATAAAATTATGGCATTTGCAGGTAAATGGATGGAACTGGAGAATATCATGTTAAGTAAAGCCAAATCCCAAAAAACCAAAGGCTGAATGTTTTCCCTGATAAGCAGATGATGATGCATAAGGGGGTGGGGTGGTGGGAGGTAAGAGAAGAATGGAGGAACTTTGGATTACCTAGAGGGAAATGAGAGGGGGAGGGGCCAGGAGTATGAAAGATGGTGAAATGAGACAGACATTATTACCCTGTGTACATGAATGGTGTGAATCTACATCATGTACAACCATAGAAACAAAAAGTTGTACCCCATTTATGTACAATGAATCAAAATGCAATCTGTAAAAATAAAAAAAACATAAAAAATTTTAAAAATAGTTAATGGCAAATGTCTCACACTCATATTTCTTTTTTTCTGTCCCCAGCTTTAAACAAGTTCAAGGAAAGAACTCAATTCTTTTTCTTTCCCCCTAACTTTTTGCAGTGCTGGGGTGCAACCCAAGACCTGGCACATGTTAGCAGTGCTAACATGAGCTACATCCCCAGCCCCCAATCTCAATTCTGAGGGAAATCTGCTCTCCCTCCCTGGAAGAACAAACTGAGGACTGGAAACCAGATAATTCAGGCAGAACTAAGCTCTTACTGAGAGTTCCAGCTAGAATACAGCAAACTCGAATCCGTAGCCTCTAAAGTTTACATAAATTCCCCTTCCCTTTAATTTCAAAAATCCAAAGTATTTCTGCCTTCTACAACAGTGGCTACAGTACAGTAAAGTGCAATTTACCATAAAATGCCAGTGGAAATGGCATGTCATTTCATGGTGCGATGCTTCATGACCTTCATCTTTGCTGACTAAAACTTTGCAAAAAAGTAAATATGTAAACACAAACCAGTCTCTTCCTCTGCCTACATGCACCCTGCTGCTCTTCGTGGCTGCTGTGGATTTATATCCTGCCTCAGTTCATTAAGGACCCAAAGCAGCTTACAGAAATACATAAGGTGAAAAACAGATGAAAAAGGAAATGTAAAAGCAGGATAGAAAGCCGAAGTCCTGGGGCTGGGGAGGTAGCTCAGTTGGTAGAGTGCTTGCCTTGCAAGCACGAGGCCCTGGGTTTGATCCCCAGCACAGCAAAAAAAAAAAAAATAAAATAAAGAGAGTGGAAGCCCGGATGAAGTTAATTCACAAGAATGCACAGAATAAGGAAGAGAATGGAACTGGGATAAGGTTGGATCCTGTCATAGATATGAGACAGGTTTGGTTGTCCCAGTGCCATATGGTTCTTTGGGTAATAAAATCTCCCAGGTGGCCACCAGAAGGTAGAGATTCTCCTCTCTCAAGTGAGTCCAGACTACACAGACTACTGAGAGTGGGGTTCTCTGTTCCTGGCCTAGGAAAGAAATTAGGAAATTGGTGGGGAGGAGGAAGGGAAGGTAACCAGGAGATTGCTTGGAGGTTAGGAGTTGTCATTCCCCTCCTAAAATATCCTCAGTGGATTTCCACAGTCAACAGCAGACTTTCCCACATGGATTTTTGATTCTGTAGAAGGTTTATAGGTGAGGCAGCTGGGGTTGTAGCTCAGTGGTAGAGCTCTTGCTTAGCACACGTGAGGCACTGGGTGTAAGCGTGAAAGGACAGGAAGAAGACCTCAAGGGATTCAAAGAAGCCTTTATCCCTTCACGGACCCCGGCGCCATTAGGGCCCATTTTCCAGATGGGAAAAATGACCGTCAGTTACAGAGAGGATTCTGGTTTTATAGGGTACAAAGAGGATGATGTAATCATTGGAAACCCTGCACATGCAGTTTTGACAACCCTCAGGGGCTAGTTGTACAGGTTGAAAACAGACCTTGAGGGATGAGTACTCAAATCTTGCCTATTGTCATTCAGGACTAATTTGCCATAGGGGAAGGTCAAGATTTAGAGCCCACCATCCCATATCCCCCCTTCCTTTAGGGTCCATTGTTATCAGGAAAGAATGCCCTTGCAGGGGTTTAATGTTTGACCAATTTCCCCTCCCTCCTCCAGGACCACACTGTCCCTCCATTTTTCTTGGGGAGCTGTCTTATAAGAGTATTATTTTCCATAACCCTTAACTGGGTCCAATCCTCAGCACTACATATGAATAAATAAAGATATCGTGAACATCTACAACTAAAAACATTTTTTTAAAAAAAGGGATACAATGATAAAATAAATTTGAGAAACACTCAATTAAGTCAGGTTCTCAATTTGAGACATCATTATCTAAGATAAGCAAAATTTTACAGTGTATCTTTCAAAACGGATTTATTGTATATACTGTGTCTGAAACTTATATACTCTTGGTTTCTCTTCCCAGAGTTATTTTTAAAATTCTGGAACAATCATTCATTCATTTATTCAACAAATACTTGTCAAGTGGCTAGAAGTGTGGCAAACGTTATTTTTGGCACTGAAGATGCAGAGATGAATAAGACAATGCTCTTTCCTCAATGGCGCTTATAGTTTAGTGGGATAACAGGAAGTAGATGCTATAGTTTGGATCTGGAGTGTCCTCCAAAGACCATGTGTTAAAGGCTTAGTCCCCAGCTTGGTGCTGTTGGGAGGTGGAGGTGGGGCCTAGTAAAGGGTTTAGGTCACTAGGGGTGTGCCCTCCAAGGGGACTGTGGGGTCCCAGTCTCTTCCTGTCTCTTTTTGCTTCCTAGCCACCATGAAGTGAGCAGCTTGTGCCCCATTGCGCTTCAACCACAGGCCCAAAAGCAACGGGGCCACGCAGTCATGGACTGGGACCTTCAAAACCCAGAATCAAAATAAATCTTTTCCCCTCATTAACTGACTGTTCAGGTATTTGTTACACAAATCAAAAGCTGACTAACACAATAAGCCGAAAATATAGAGATTACATTAGATGTAATAAATGCTATGAAGATAAAGTAGAGGAAGAGAGATACAGAGTGGGGAGAGGGACCTGGGGTGTGTGGAGGTGGCTATTTAAGATCAATGGTCAGAGAAGGCTCCCTGTGGAGTGACACTTGATTAAAGATCTGAGGGAAGCCAGGCAGGGCCCTGTGAGGATGTAGGGAAGAGGATCAGACACAAAGACCAGGGACAGGAAGAAATGGAGCTGGTTTGTTGTGTATCTGTTCAACACAGAGGTACAAGATACCAGGTGAACAATGAATAATCTGGAATCTCAGATTCTGGTGGTGAAAAGCATACAGTGTTGATGGCATGATGGTGTGAATCCTGATGGATGGTGACAGCTCTGATTGCCACCTCTGCTTTGTATTGGTCTGTGGACAATTGAGATTGTGTTGTCCTGCGGAAGAGGAAGAGGGAGCATTACCAGGGGCCTTCACGGCTCTGTGAGGCTCCTTTATTTCGCGCTGAGGGTGCTATCCCCAGAGGGAAAGGGCGTTCAGGCTGGAAGTGTTATTAAGAGTCCAGTTTTCTTGAAGACAAGGGCTGGTGTTTTCTTTTTCTCACACAGGACTTAGCTCAGTGCTGTATGCAAAGACACAGAGCTTATTCTCTGTAAATGTTTGTTCCAGTGAACTGAATTTACATCTTGTGATTTCTGAGAAATGAATACTCTAGAAGAAAAAGTGAGTGAGACTCTAGCCAACAAAATCCAAGTCCCTATCAGCTGAGAGACAGATCAATTCATAATACAGGAGACATTTACATGTTTCTATCATAACTATCAAGAGCACCCAAATTATTAAATGTTAAAGAAACTTCAATGGAAATAATGAAGAAATTGTATATAGCATATTAATGAAATATGTATTATACATGCTGGTACATAGATAATAGAGAGATACTAAAATTAAAAATCAGGCTTTTATTGGTGTTAGGTATGCATTTGAGCCTTAGTTTCCATTTTTAAAGTCCTATCATTTTTATCTAATTCAATCTAATTTGAAAAAGTAATTTCTTCTCTATGGTCATCATCATAATGAAAAAAAATGAAAAGCCGTTGAAAATGCAATTAATCACGCCCTTTAGGTAATGTGGTTTCTTTTCGCAAATTGATGACAGGTGAGTGAACATCCCTGAATTTCTCTATGTAGTTCTCAGTCAGACATAAAACCTCAGAAAGTATTTGTTTCATCATGGTGATTGGAAAATAGTTTATTGGATGAAAGTAGAAAAAGTTTCATTATTGTTTAATTTTATTGCTGGAAGACACCTTAGAATTTATTAAGGACTGATATTGATCGTAGAAGCCTGTTGACTGTAATTGGAATCGGTGATCCGTTCTGACCTCATGTATCAAATGCCATAAAAAAAAAAAGAAGACTATCAGTAGATAGGCATAGCAAATCTTCAGGGAACTATGATGTATCAAAGAATGTTGAAATATTATAATATGCTTATAACTTCATATCAGAGAAAACAGACAAGCAGAACAAATATAAAAACCATCCAAAATTACCCCCACCTCCAGTTTATCACTAGTAATTCCCTTCTTGGGTATCCTATTTTCATTTTGCAATTGGTAAATTAAAAATTAGAAAGGTAAGTGAATTTGCCAAAGCTACAGAGGGAAAATAATAGTAGTGGTGTTCCTAAGAGGGAATAGTAGGTGACTTAGGCCTCTTTCTTATTTGCTCTATAGCAATAGTTCATGTGCTCCCATCTAATCTGCCAACCTTGAGTGCTCCCCAAGAGTCACTTTTAATTCTTGAAGCTGCCCCTAATTAGTAGTGATGGGTTCATACATGGAACCAGTCTTCCTGCCTGAACCAGTCCCTCTTATGCCTAAACATATAAATAAAATGAAATCCCACTTTAGAACCTAGGCAAATAACGATAGATCAATACATTTATTGGCCCTACTGAAATCCATCATCTTAGTGATCTAAGGTCTTGTTTGCTAGGTTTGCTACTGAAAAGCCCAAGACACAATAAAGGAATAAAATAAGTTGCCAACTTGGCATTATATATTTGGTGATAAATGAAGTGTTTCTGAAAGAAGAGATCCTGATTAGAGATGTAAGGATCCCAAGCTGCTAATTGCAGCTGACTTCCTGCCTGCGAAGGTCTTCCTGTCTCCATCATTGGCAGTGACTGACATCTGGCTTAATAATCAAATTCAAGCACTGTTTGCTTTTCTTGACCTTTACCGAGAAACGAATTTTCGAGCTCTGGACACGAATAGAGCATTTTAATTTGGGAAGAATAATGTGTTTGCATCATTCCCAGCATCCCGTGGATCTGATTACCTGTGTTATTTCTGCATTCCACTTCAAAGCGGACTTCTGGAGGATGGCTGGTAGTTGAAGCCATTTCATGATTAATCCCCAGCTTTGCCTCACCACACAAACGTCACCCCAAAGAGGACATTTTTGGTTTCGGTTGAATTAATGTGGGCTCTGGCAGACCAATGCTCTCGAGTGCCTCCAAAACCTATTTATTTTAAACATTTAAATGTTTTCTTCATATTCTGTTAAGGTCCTTGTTCATGCTGGTTGATAGGAACAAATAATTTTTTCAAGTGCAGTCATGATTTTGTCTTTCTTCACCTTATGCTTTTCGTTTCCTTGGTGCTTTCCACTGCCCTCTTCCGGCGAAGATCTTTTAGTGCAGCAGCACTGAGCTACCATACTCGGGTGACCTCTGGGTTTACCTCTGCAAAATGGGGATAGCGAACCAGCCTCCTACAATTGTCGAAAGGAAGAGGAGCTAAGATGTCTGCAATGTTCCCACCATGTGCTGGGTAGGCACATGTAACTGCTGCGGTTATTTCTTATGCATCCAAAGTCCTTTTTATGATCCTAATGGGTGCTCTTTGCAGATCGCCCTCTTTTTTTTTTTTTTTTTTTAATCCCAAAATACTTTCTTAAATCCTGCATAGAGAATCAGTTTTCTGAAAACCTCCCCTCCTCACCAGGATCACTTTGACTGTTCCAGAACATGCTGGGTTCTTTATTTATGGTTGATATCTACCTTGGAATTTCTCCAGTGGTTTCTGGTCATTGAGTAGATGCAGCCTTTAAGAACTCAGGGGGCTATTGGTGGCAGCAGCATCTGTAAATAAAATATTCCAAATTTCTGAGTCTAAGGACAAGCCCACAAACTTCAGGAGCCAGGATGGCCAGATATGTTATGTATAGCCACGTGACTATATAAATTAGCACCACACTGGGACATTTCTGAAAGTGAAAGTGAATACTCATTTTTAAAATTTTTTTACTTGTTCTTTTTAGATATACATGACAGTGGAGTGTATTTGGACATATTATACATACATGAATGTAACATATTCTAATTTTTGTGATTGTACATGATGTGGAGTTTCTCTGGTTGTATATTCATATATGTACATAGAAAAGTTATGTCTGATTTATTCTACTGTCTTTCCTATTCCCATCCCCCCTCCCTTTCCTTCACTCCCCTTTATCTAATCCAATGAACTTCTATTCTTCCCTCCTCCCTTTAAAAATAACCAGTGAATTGGTTTTATTTTATTTACTAACCTACAAAATTGACTTATTCAAACCATTTTTTGAAAATGAATTCTTTTTAGAAACTTAAATATGAGTGTACAATTAATCAAACTTAAAGATTTTATTGTTATTTAAATATTTAAAAACTGCATAAGCATGGTATTTATTCAAATGCATATTCTTGTACTTTTGTCAATTTAATAGCCATATCCATTTCTTATTCTGTGACAATAATATTTTACTAAAGAATCCAGTTTTTCAATATGGTCTTATTTTAATTTTTTTTCATAAAATTACCTGAAGTCTTCAAAGTTGTTGTGTTTAGGTAATCAATTTGAAATTATTTATGACTTGATTTTTCTCTTCTATGAAGAACGTATCATTGTTAGTGGAGAAAATGCTTTTCCTAGAGACTCTGAGGTACCCAGTAAGTAAGATTAGAGAAAATTCCACTAAATGGAGACCATTCCCAAGTCTATTTTGTTTAGTATTAATATGGAAAAATATGTCAACACAAATATTTTCAGAGGTACTGTCTTTATCTCTATTCAGAGTATTCCCAAATATTTGTACACAATAGACTCATCAAAAAATATTCAGTAAAGAGTTTTAGATGTTGTAAAAATCCTAGGACTACTCAATTTCATTTCATTCCAGTGTAGGATATAAAAGTTTCCAATTACAAATAAGAACTCCATCAAAAAATTCTACTCTAAGGAACCAGAAAGCCATAAGACATATAGAAAACAATAAAATGGCAACAATAAGTTCTTTCCTATTCATAGCTACATTAAATGTTAGTAGATTAAATTGCTTCCTAATTAAGACTCACTTTAGATCAAAGGAGATACAGTGATTAAAAGTGAATGAATGAAAAAGATACTCCATGCAAATAGTAACCAAAAGAGAACAGGAGTGACTATACTAATATCAGACAAAATGGACTTTAAGTCAAGGACTATTATGAGACAAAGGATGATATTATATAATGATTAAAAGATTAATTCATCAAGAGGATTAATAATTATACATGTATATGTACCAAACATCAGTTTCTAAATATATAAAGCAAACATTAACAGAATTGAAGGGAGGAATTGATCTTCAAAAATGACAGGATACTTATACTCCCTTCAATAATCAAGGGAACAACCTGATAGAAAAAGCAATAAACAAACAAAGGACAGAAACAGCATCACTGGTCAATAGGACCCAGCAGACATAAAGTAAAATGGACATTATTCTCAGGTACATGTGGAACATTCTTCATGATAGACCATATGTTAGACCATGAAACAAATCAATAAATTTAGGAAGATTGAAACTGTAAGGGGACAAATAGATGAGGATGGTGGGAACATGAGGTTAAGAGAATAATCCTATAAAATGAACCCACTGTACTGACTCCCCACATGCTCTCTTTGCCAAAAAACATGGCCTGAAGGGACAGGAAATGTCACATTCCTCAACAAACTGAGGCAGGGAGCAGAGGCCTGGCAGTCCCTGCAAATAATGAATGATGCAGGTGGAGACAGAGTGATGACTGGTTATCACACCTCCCAGCTCAGTGGGTTGCACTTCCCCACATAAGCAATTACCCACTGTGTTCCTGTTCCTTCCTGTCCTTAGGCACCTACACAGAGAAGAAAGAAAAGGTGGGGAAATTCTGTGGGGGTCTTTAAAAGAGCAAGATGCACCCACTCCTGTGGGTCCCCAGCTCTGGGCCCCCTTCTGTCTGGAGAAGTCTCTCTCTGCTTTCTATTCTTCAGTGTTTAGTTTTCAACACCAGGAGAATGAGGACCTGTTCTTGATCTCTAAGACCAATATCAAAACCACACAATTTAGTGCAAAAAAAAAAGAAAGAAAGAAAAAGAAAAAGAAAGAAAAACCCCACAAATATGTGGAAATTAACCAACACAGTCTTAATCAACCAATAGGCTAAAGAAGAAAACACAAGGGAAATTAGAAAAAATCTTAAGACAAATGAAACCAAAACAAAACATACCAAAAGTTATGGGATGCAGCAAAAGCAGTAACAAGAGGGAAATTTATAGCTGTCAACACATTAAAACAGAAGATCTTAAATCAGCAACCTAACTTTACACCTTATAGGACTAGAAATAGAAGAGAATAAACACAAATCTAGCAAAATAAAAAAAAAGGAGATAATAAGATTAGAGCAAGACAATAAGAGAGTAGAAAAACATCAATAATCAACCAAGCAAGAGTTGGTTCTCTGGAAAGTGCAATAAACTTTACAAAACTTTACTTGATTATAAAAAAGAAAAGACTCAAAAAACTAAAACAGAAATGAAACAGGTGCTATTGCAACCAGTGTTACAGGAATAAAAAGGATTATAAGATAATACTCTGAGAGTGTATACCAACAAGTTTTGTAACCTACTGGGAATGGATAAATTCCTAGAAACACAAAACCCATCAAAACTGAATCCTAAGAAATGAAGAATTCTGAATAGGCATAATTAGCACAAAGATTGTACCGTATCAAAACCTCCTCATTGAAAAAAATCAGGAATGGATGACTTTACTGGTGAATTCTACCAAATATTTAAAAAAGAATTAACAACCAATCTTCCTCAGAAATCTTTCCAAAAATTGAAGAGAAGGGAATACTTCCAAACTCATCCTGGCACCAAAGCCAGACTGAGACACTACAAGAAAAGGAAACTTTTATAGTCAATATCCTCAATGAAGATTGATGCAGAAAAATCATCTGACAAAACTTAACACCATGAACAAAACACTCAACAAAAGAGGAACAGAAAGAAATGACCTGAACATCTCAATGCCCACATGTGGAAAACACAGATAACATCATACTCACTGGTAAAAAACTGAAATCTTTTCCCCTAGGATCAGGAACATGACGAGAATGTAAGATTTTAGCACTTTTATTCAGCATACTACTGAAAGTTCCAGTCAGAGTAATCAGGCAAGAAAAAAGAAAGGCAGAAAAATTGGAAAGGAAGAATTATGTCCTTTTGTAGATAACATGATCTTATATGTAAAAATCCCTAACGATGCTAACAAAGCAAAACAGAACAAAAACAATGAAAAAAACCTATTCAGTACTACTAATGAATTAGGCACAGTTTCAGGATAAAAAAATGAAAACACAAAAATAAATTGTATTTATATACACTAACATCAAATAATCTGAGAAGGAAATGAAGAAAATAATTCCACTTACCATAATATCCAAAAGAATAAATTTAAATAGTGAATTGAAAACCTTACACAATGGAAACTACAAACACTGCTAAAAGAAATTGAAGAGAATCAAAATAAGCAAAAAGACATTTTGTCTTCCTAAATTAAAAGACTTAATATTATCAAGATGCCAATACTACCCAAAAGGAACTGTAGATTTAATGTAATCCCTATGAAAATTCCAGGAACATTTTTTTGCAGAAACAGAAAAGCCATCCTAATATTCATACAGAATCTCAAGAGATCCTGAGTAGACAGAACAGTATTGAAACAGAACAAAACTGGAGATCTTACACTTGCTGACTTCAAAACTTACTACAAAGCTCCAGTGTTCCAAACATTGGAATTGAGAACATAGATCAGTGGCAAAGTGCTTGTCTAGCTTGTGGAAGGCCCTGGGTTCAATTCCTGGTACTGTAAACAGACAAACAAAAAACAGTGTAGTACTGGCATAAAGACAGACGTATAGACCTATAGAAAAGGCAGAGAGCTCAGAAATAATTTTCCATGACAGTCTTCAAGACAATACAATGGGGAAAGGACATATTTGTTGTTGCTTTCCATCAAATGTTGCTGGGAAAATTAGATTTCCTAATGCAAAAGAATGAAGTTGAATTCTTATGTCATATTAAAAAATTACCATAAAATATACTAAGACCTAAACATAAGTTCTAAGGTTATATAACCCTTAGAAGAAAACACAGGGAAAAATTTCATGACCTTGGATTTGACAAAGCTTTCTTGGATATGACACCAAAGCACAGACAACAAAAGTAAAAATAAAGAAGACTACATCAAAATTCCAAACTTTTACACATCAAAGGGTGAAATCAAAGAATACAAAGGTGACCTACAAAATGATAAAGAATATTTGAAAATTTTGCATTTTGTATATTTGATAAAAAACTAATACTGAGTATATATGTATATCTTTAAACTCAAATCAAATGAGCTGATTCAAAAGTGGGGGAAAGACTCAAACAGAAATTTCCCCAAAGAAGTTCTATGAATAAACCTGTAATCCCAGTGACTTGGGAGGTTGAGGCAGGAGGATTACAGCCTGAGCAATTTACTGAGACCTTCAGCAACTTAGTGAGACCCTGTCTCAAAATAAAAATTAAAAAGGCTGGGAATGTGGCTCAGTGGTACAGCACCCCTGGGTTCAATCCCTGGTTCCACAAGTAGGTAGACAGATAGGTAGATAGATGGAAAAATAGATAGATAGATAGATAGATAGATAGATAGATAGATAGATAGATGATAGACAGACAGACAGGAGCTAACAAGCCAACAAAGAAAAAATAAGTCAGGGAAAAAATTAAAAAATCAAAACCACAATCACACGTATCAAGGTGGTCAACATCAAAAGCAAAATGTAAAAAATAAGTGTTGGTGAGGATGTGGAAAAAAATGGAAACTTGTATCCCTTTTGTGGGAATTTAAATGGTATCCCACTATGCTAAACAGTTCAGCAGTTCCTCCAAAAATTAAAAACAGAATTACTACATGATTCACCAATACCACTTCTGGATTTATAGTCAGAAAGTATAATCTCAATCATTGAAAGTAATTGCAAACAGATATTTATATACTCATGATCATGGTAGCACAATAGCCAAAAGGTAGAAGTAACCTACCTTTGACAGATGATTGAAAAAACAATCCAATCCATACATACATTCAATAGAGCATTACCCAGCCTTAAAAAAGGAAATTTTGACACAAGTTATAACAAGCTATAACATGGATGAAATTTGAAGACATTATCCTCAGTGAAATAAGCCAGTCATAAAAGACAAATGCTGTTTGATTTCATTGCTATGAAATAGCTAGAGTAGTCAAATTCACACAGAGGCAGAAAATAGAATGATGCTTCCAAGGACTGGGATGGGGGAAATGGGTTTATGTTTAATGGGTTCCCATTTTACAAGATGAAAAGGTTCTGGAGATTAGTTGCTAAACAATGTGAATATAGTTAGCATTACCGAACCTTCTCATTAAAAATCATCATGGTAATAAATTTCATGTTATCTGTTTTACCACATTTTGTAAAAAAGAAAAAAAAAAAGAAATTCTTTTCACAAGTAGAGATATTCCAAAGCACTATTGAAGTTAAAAATCATTTGATTTTTTCAGTCCCTCTAACTTTTATAGGGATAAATGTCAATAGTTCGTTTAGAAGCTTTGTTCTCAATAAGTGCAATTTTCTAACAGCTTCAAATTTTAAGTTGTGTTGTCGTTATAGTCATTGAATACTTTAACTGAAGATTTGAGATTGTTTATACTCAAAAGACAACCAAAATTTAGAGGAACTATTACAATTTTAATACAATTAGAAGAGACATTGATTGACAAAACTGTTCTTCAAAGGCACAAACATTCCTAATTCTGACTGACAACAGAAAGCATGAAGCAAGTAATTTTTCTCTCCAATATTCATCGTATTGCTTGAACTGCAATAGCATTTACAATGTCAAATGCTTTCCTTTGCTAGAATCAACTACCAAAAGTTTAATTATTACTCTGAGTGTTGAGAAAAAGATCACATTTTTTTTTTTGCAATCAGCTCAACTGACTTTCAGTTAGAATCATTTGATGACTGTTGTGTAAAATATTTACATGAAATTTTTCTTTTATAGAGTCAATACATTAATAACTATCACTTCATTTGTTTGTACACATCAAAAAGTGGTCAATAAAGTCAGAGTTGAACTTAAAAGGATGGTTATTTGGCCCAAATTACAAGTCACACGTTGTGGACATAGCTCCGTGGCACAGTGCTTGCCTAGCAGGCATGAGGCCCTGGATTAGATCCCAGCACCAAAGAGCAGTAGAATGTCCCAGGCCATGGAGCGATACACAAACACATCTTCTACAGTTGGATGTGGGAAATTGGGCACAGCCTTCTTGAAACAACTCATATTAGATGTTTTACAGCAGATTGGTGTCTTCTTGCTTTCATGTGGTCAGTGATGTCACTTTGGCCCCCACAATGGACATTTATTATCAACTTCTCTAAGTTGATTGAAGCATCTTGCTGGCCACAGCACGGGCCATGGCACAGATGCCCGGTTTTCCTAGTAACCAGCATAGACACCACCTCCGAAGACTTTTTCTACCCTTACCCTACCCTTACCCTCAGATGTGGGTTCTAAATGTCTTTTCTCAGCCAGCCTTGTTAAAGTGGATTTCTATGTCTGATACTTGGCTTTCTGCAGGCAATTTCAAAATATCTTTAATATGTACCCACTTCCTTTCTCAACCACCTATGACAAGCAAAATGCTGCTTCCCTTCCTGTAGCAGAAGTTGAAAGAACAATTAACAAAAGGCAGCAGAGGACTTTGGACCTAGATTTGTCTGAGAACAAGATTCATGATCCGTCCAAGGCTCCATGCTGTCTTATAACTAAGCCATGATGAGAATACAGATGATGGATGATAAGAAGAACAGCTGTTGGCTGAGAGATGCCAGGTTCTATAGTAAGCATTTTAGGTTCCGAAGCTCTTCCAAGTTTCAAAGTTGTTGTTTCAAGCTGCAAAGCTTCAATAATTTTTATGCAGCAATTGACAATAAGTACCTATAAACATTCCTTCAACCAACCCGTCAAGCCCATTGCTGCCTAAAAACCTACATGGAGAGAAGAGATGAGTCAGATGGATCTGTGACTCTCCTTGACACTGCTGGGCTGTACTGGATTTGGCACCAGGTCTGCTTTCTGTGTCTTCCCATTTAGGGACTAAGCAGCCACTTCTTCTCAAGCAGAAGGCAAGAACTCAGAAGGTTGAGTCAAACCATCTAAGTGGTCACAGAGAGTATGCTCACTCACTTTCCATTGGCCAAGGTAAGCCATGTGACAAACCCAAAGTCAGCCAAGGTGGGACGTATGACCAAGCCCCAAGTGGCTAGCTGAGTTAAGTAAGTATGCTCTACCTATAGACAAGTGGGAACAAAGAATTATTAACAAATAATACAATTTACTCACTGACCCTCAGCTTGAAAGAAGCATGTGTGTGTGTGTGTATAAGACACATACACATTGAATGAATACTTGATTGTGGGGCACCATCCATGACCAGCAAATAAAACCAGGCTTGGTTGAGCTGTCAGACACGGAAATCTGGCTCTCAGGAACTGGCAATCATGAGAAATTGTTCTAGATTGCCTGGAGTATGTGGTTTCTCCATGCTGTGGTTCACCACTGTAATTTGCAGACCCTACTGGGATGACCGGCTAGAGCAGAATGGCTTGCTTAACTCCACCCCATCCTGTTTCCTAGGGAAGAAGCTCCTACTGGTCCCCCTTTGATCTGCACTGCTATAAATAAAGAGAGGGTGGGCTCCTCCATTGTCCCTTTAGCATGGGTCAATCCCTCATGCCCCCTGATTCAAATTGTCTCCTGTGGTTTTTTCTATTAAATAAATTCCTTAGTGATTAATTTACAGCCGGCGCATCCCTCCAACAGGAACCCTTTCCCTCTCCCACCCTGGACCGGTGGCGAGAATTGATCACATTTAAAATAATCAAAATCTAGCAAAAAAATTCTAAACAATGATTTTTGCTTTTTTGTATATTGGATCAACTAATCCCTTTTCCTGCAATACCCTCCCCATTTTTGTTTCCCTTTTCCTCCCCTTAAGACTACCATTGCCTAACATGGGATTTTGCATGTAAGTCATCCCTTGGTATTCACAGGGGATTCTGGGACTCCCCACTTCCCTTCCCAAGGATGCCAAAATCTGTGGATGTTCAATTCCCTTATATAAAATGGCATAGTATTTGCATATAACTTATGCGCATCCCTCCCTACAATTTAAATCATCTCCATATTACTTATAATATATAGTACAAGGTAAATGTGATGTAAATTGTTGGCATACCACATTTTTCAGAGAATAAGGATAAGAGAAATATCTGTGCACTCAGTAAAGATGCTCATTTTTAAAATACTTTTGATCCACAGTCAGTTGAATCCACTGATGGATAACCTGTGGATATGGAGGGCCAATTGTATTAAACAGCTAATATATATATATTAGCAAATATATATATATATATATATATATATAATTTATATATATAAAATTTAACCTTTTTTTCTTGAGGTGATTTTTAAAAGAGATGTAGTCTTTCAGATAGCAGGCATTCAAAAGAGTGAGTGCATTGAATTGAAGACAGGAAAAGAGAACAGGTTTTGGAAGGTGGTTTCTGATAAAGATCTTTATCAGGTCATCTTTTCTGATGGAAGGGATCACAAACAAGAAAATGAAATACCACCTTACTGAGATTTAATCACAACTTTAAGAGCTATAAACAACCCTAGATTAATTAAGGTCTATATTTTTTATTCAGTACAATCATTTTGAGCTTAATTAATCTTGCTACTTTTATTTTTCTTGTTATCTTTTTCCTGGAAATTAAAGAAAAGCTTAACACATTTTATTCTCTCCCTAACGAGGTCTTCCTGGAGGTGAATCCCAAACATATATGCAATGAAAATGTTTCTCAGGTGATTCTGATGCACAACTGTTATTTTAAAACCATGTTAATGGAAGTAACTAAACAAAACCTCAAGAAGACTCACAGCCTCCCCAAACAAAACTGAGGTCATGTACATCCGTATGGATATACCACTTTTTTTACCCACTCATCTTTAGTTGACACACAATTACATATTTATGGCAATTTGAATAATGCTGCTATAAAATTCATGTACAAGTTCATGAATGAACATATATTTCCAATTATTTTGGTTGTATGTGTAAGAAAGCAAGTTCTGTGTCTTGTAACTCTGTTCAACTTTTGGAGGAACTGCCAGACTGTTTGCCACAGTGAGTGCACCATTTTACATTCTCACCAGCAAGGAAATGATGTACTACAATTTCTCCACATCCTCACCTAGAGTTTTGTTATTTTCTGTTTATTTTGTTTTTTATTATAGCTATCCTAATGTGTATCAAGTGGTATCTTATAGAGGTTTTGATTTGCATTTTCCTGTGACTAATGGCATTAAGCATCTTTTCATGCTGACCTTTTATTTAACTTCTTTGGAGAAATGTCTATTCAAATCAATTAATCATTTTTTAAATTGAGTTATTTGTCTTTCTGTTGTGGAAGAGTTCTTTATATATTTTAGATATTAGATCCTTACCAAAAATGTGATTTGCAAATATTTCCTTCCATTCTGTTGGATTTTTTTCATTTTCTTGGTAATACTCCAACACCTTGGATGCAGAAAAACTTCCATTTTGATGAAGTCCAATCTACTTTTTTTGGTTGCATGTACTTTTGATGTCATCTAAGAAAGCAAGGTCTAACTCCCAAACTCACAAAGATTTAAACCTATGTTTCCTTCTAAGAGTTTTATAATTTTAGCTTTTATATTTGGGTCTTTGAACCATTTTTAGTTAACTTTAATATGTATTGAATAGACCAAATTAATTCTTTTGTATGTAAAGATCTAGATGTTCTAGTATGACTTATTGAAAAGACTATTCTTCCAACTGAAAGTGTTGGCATCCTTGTCAAAGTCCAACTGACCACAGATGTATGGGCTTATTTTTGGACTCTCAACTTTATTCCATTGATTTATCTGTCCTTATGCCAACTCCACACTGTCCTGATTATCGTAGCTTTATAGTAAAATTGTAAATCAAGTGGGTGAGGAAATTGAGACCCAGAAACATAAAATAGCATCTTCAAGTTACGCAGATAGTTAGTGGCAGAACCAGAGTCAAATCTATTTTCAGTTCATTTTCTGCTTCTTTACCACATTCGTCAAATGGAATAAAAAACAGATCCAAATAATTTTACCATTAGTGTGAGTGGCTTGTTTCCTGTTCCCGACTCCAACTATAATCCAGTCACCTGATCTTACAAATAAGACAGTTAAGATGAGTACTTATTGTTTCATTCATGAGTACTTAGTTTTTCACTAAGTTAAAGCAAAAGGTTTTGGGGTGATGGTCATCATCAAAGATATACTGTGTCTTAAAGAACTAGAGGATGTGTTGACAGGGGAATGGAGGGTAGAGTGTTCTGTGTTGAGGAAGAGTAGTTCGGTTGTGACCTTCATTAATAAAAGAACGAGAGATAAGGAGAAAATAGTTAAAAAATTATAAATTGTCTAAGTAGAAAAATGCCACACATAGAGGCCAGAGATCAGAGAAGACAGAACAAGGAACACACACTTTCTAAAGTGATGCACATGTTTTGGAAAACACTATTAATGTGAATTAAATCACCTCTTCCAGGGCAGTGCAGGAGGTCAACAGAGCCTTCATAAGATATGCAGCAAATTCAAGCAGATCTAGAACTTGAAATGAATCTAGAAAGCAAGGTATGTGAACTGGTTGGGCGCAGTGGTGCATGCCTGTAACCCCAGCGACTCAGCAGGCTGAGGCAGGAGGATTGCGAGTTCAAAGCCAGCCCCAGCAACTTAGTGAGGCCCTAAGCAACTCAGCAAGACCCTGTCTCTAATAAAATACAAAAAGGGGTTGGGGATGTGACTCAGTGGTTATGTGCCCCTGGGTTCAATTTCTGGTACAAAAAAAAAATGTTAAATGAAATTAATGGTGTCCCCACCCACTCCTTACTTCTGAATGAAGCCCAGCGGGAAATCTGAGTACCACCCAAGATGACGGGAGGAGTAAACTTTCAGAACAAGAGGGAAAGCCACAGGTCCCAGAAGAAAGTCCCCAAATCGCTTGTATATCTGGACAGGAAATGTCAGATGTTATAGAATGAAGCCAGCCTAGGTCTTCATCTATGACTGATGCTCCCACCAACTCAACTGTGATGGAGGTGACTCATGCTGCTGTGCGTCAGTCATGAGAGGAGTCAACTGCAGAGTGGATGGAAGTACGCAGCCTTGCTCAGGCGTCCAGTGCAGTGGCCAGTAGCATGGCGGGAACATCCAGCAGGTGGACCGCCAGGCACTCTGCACCAAGGTTGCCGCTGCTTCCCTAAACAGAGGATCCTGAGGCATGTACAGCAGATCGGGAGTGGACAAACAGACCAGATGATGATGTTGACAAGTACTCTCAGCTTGCCAACCGAGCAAGCAAGCAGCCAGCTTCCCACATCACACAGATCTCCAAGAAGAAGAACCAGAAACCTGCCCAAACCGTCTTTTAGCTATAAAAGAACTTGAGTGACACTACTGGAAGTTTGGGGAGGTGGAGCAGAATGGGAACTTGCAGTAACCACATGACATTTTTAGGAACATGGACCAGGGTCAAAGGATGTGGGCACAAAAGTGGCTGGGTTCAGTGAGAGTGTGGTCCCAGTGCCAAAGGTGGTCTTTCTACTTCTCCCAGGCGGCAGGTGGATGATGGTCTCAAAGCCCAGAGAGATCACCTCAGAGTTAGGAACAAATCGGGCAGTGGACATATCTTGACCCTTGATTCCAGAAGGAATCATGTCATATTAGAGGTTCTCACAAAGCTGAATCCCAGAGAAGGTAAGTAAGTTGTACACCATCTCACAGATAGCAGCAGGGTAGAAATGTGAACCCTGCACTCCAGGTTTCCAGCCTGGTAATGGATCCTCCTCACCCAGCTGAGTGTAGAATTGTGGAATGTGAAATTCAATGCAAACATTCATCAACTGGCATGCTGAATTGATAAAGCAAAGACTTTAAGACCAAGGATTGTGCTAGTGGACAGAATTGTTAGTGCTTAGCATACATTTGTATGAATTAGGGGAAAAAAAAAAAAAAACTCTCCCCTCTCTGGGTGCATTTAGGCCACAGAAAGGCTATCAACTTGACCTGAGGCACATGGACATAGCTTCTTGTCTGGATGGTTTGTGCAGCTCACTGAGCAGCTCTGTAGAATGGGGAGAAGTTTCAGGGAAGTTCAAGCATACAGATGTATAGTGCAGGGAGGTTCATACTAGCAGGAATTGCCTAATTTTCAGGTTTCTGTGGTTCTAGGAAGACCCAATCCACACCCCAAATGCTTCTCCCACTCACCATCTGGTTTCTACGATTCTACTAAAGAGGGTCAATCCTGAGATTCATAGCTTTATTGCCATAATAAATTGAAAATATCCTTTGTGAAATGACTAGTAATAGCTAATATTAGAGAAGTGAGGTGTGGAGCAGTTTATAATAGTGAAAAACTGGAAACAACATAAATATCTATCCACAGGTCTGCACATTGAAATTGTGGTACATCCACATGGTAGAACATAATTCAGCAACTAAAAAGGATGAGGTAAATCTATTATATGTACACACACACATTCGCACACACAATGGCATAGAAAGTTAAACCACATGGATAAGTGAATAAAGAAAACTGCAGAACAGAATATAAGTTAGATTTTTGTTCAATAAGAGTGTGTACATAAATTCTGTATGATCTCCCTGATTTGTTCACGCCATTAGATGGAAGCACAAAATGAGGTCACATTCCTTTTACTATCAAGAGTAAATGCCAATCCCTTAGGAGAATTTCTTTCTTGTTTTTGCATTACCTCCCCCCAAAAATCCAGGATTTCCCAAGATACTTTTGTATCCCAAGTCTTGTTATGTTTGCTCATGTGTAGCTAATGGATTCAGAACTCAGATACACCTCCTTGAACCTAGAGGATGCCACATCTCCTATGTGACCTTATTTCTCCAGGATGTATAGCTGAGCTCTGTGGCTGCTTAAGCCATGAAACCCAGACATTCTCACCAGAAACCTCTCTTCTTTACTGTTGCTTCCAACACCAGAATGCATTTCTCTCTTGTATTGCATGCAAAGGGCCAGCTCTGGTTGTTTTTCTGGCTAGGGATGGAACTGAGGCTGCTGCCTGGAATCAGGGCTCCAACACATCACCGAGACTTTTGTCACTGCCTCCACCACCACCCACCAGTCAGGAAAAAGGCTGGATCGTGCCACCATCTTCCTCTCTAGGCTTCCCTGCACTATACATCTGCACTATACATCTGCCCCTGCATGTTTTATATAGCCTCTCTATGCCTCCCATGCCACATGCCCCAAGAAGGTCTTCCCTCTTGCACATCCAAGACTCACCCATTTCCTGCCTGTCTGAGTATGTCAGAGACTCAGAATTACCATTGTCTTGTCCTAATTGACTTTAATGGACCATCTCCCCCAGGAAAATAACGTGAGCTTCGAATCGTCCCAAGGCATGGATTGTTCCATTTTCCTCCTGGTTTCTTTGATAAATGTACATAAAGATTCTAACAAGCCATGCTCACCATTAGGATGTTAAACTAATGTTCTTGCACTGAGGTAAGTATTTTAAATATTGTCACTTTTTAGTCTATCCTCTGAATTTGTTAAAATATACATTAATGTGTGCAAATATCACATTAACTAGTTCTGTATAGGTTGTTGTTGTTGTTATTATTATTATTATTATTATTATTATTATTATTATAATGGGGGTTAAACCCAGGCACATTTTGCCACTGAGCTACATCCCCAGTACTTTTATTTTTCATTTTGAGAGTAAGTTACTGAGGGTACCCCTGACTGACTGAAGCTAGCCTTGAACTTGTAATCCTCCTGCCTCATCCTCCCCAGTTGCTAGGATTACAGGCATATACCACCGCACCTGGCTGTACAGAACTTTATTTCAAGACACTCTGTATTTAAGAAAATATCTATACCCAACTGCTGATGGTAGAATTAGGGATAAAGGCAGGTGTGAAAAATCTTTGTTTTTTTATACTTTGTATGATTAGAATTTATTTTTGTACAACATGTTACTTTTGTGATTACAGACAAAATTTTTAAACATCGAAAATGTATAGTTGGTGTATTATGCCTCATTAGACATTACGTGTGTGTGTGTGTGTGTGTGTGTGTGTGTGTGTGTGTATCTGTATATCCATCCTTGTTTCTAAGGATAATATTTGCAGGCACAGGTGAGCAGAAGCTCTGGACACACCTGAGAATGAGTAAGGCGATCTCATCAGTAGGAAAAATCTGGTGAAGAGGCCAAGGAGTCAAAGACAAGGTCTCCTCTACGCAATGGCATTTCTGTCTTGGCAACTTCAATGCTTTTCAAACACCCTCTTGCTAAATGGGGGCTTCCATGCCACTTGACCCACTTCGTAGACAGTTCCAGTCCTTTTATTGCAATATTTCTAGTCCTTACACTTTCCCAGTGCTCTTTAATTCCTTGTTAATTAACTCTGAAAGTGGTTTCATTAGATCAACTCTATCATCACTTCCTGGCTTTTGGCCAGTGATAAAAGTACTTCTGTGTAGTCTGATTCTAAAGTAAAAAATAAATTTAATTAAGATTTTTTAAGTGAGTGCTTCTGGAACTTTCCCATGTACGTCACTCCCCCTTCCCCATATACAAATATATGCACATACACACGCATACACACGTAAGCACACACACTTGAAAATCATCTGGATATAAGACAGTTTCATAACTTAGCAAGCCAGGCAAAAGATTCATTACATATTTTAAACTAAAATTTCCCCATTTGTAATTTGCGTTCAAACTTGTCCTGTGCATTTCTCTGTAAGTACAGGGAGCAGCTGGTCAGCACAGAGCTCTGACGCTTGATGTGACTTTGAATGATGTCACCTTTCTGGCCTGGTGCCTTGGCTATTCTCCCGGTGGCAGCTGAAACAAATGTCAGAAAGACCTAAAGTCCGGAGAGGGAAATAGTGGTGTGGAATCAACCAAATCAGTGCATATTTATTACAAAGCAACTTTGGGCAGAATGCAGTAAAGACTAAAAAAAATCTGAGAAGAGGAGAAAGATTGGGCCAAGATATTTCCAAAGTTAGACTCTTTATTTGAATTCTTAAACTACTAATCCAACTTCCATTTTTACAGTTTATGTTTTTGGCTAATTTAATAGACAAAATGATTCCTTATTGTTTGTAGATGGCATATTTTTGGTTACTGGTGAGGATAAGAATTTTTAAATATGTTTTTATTGTTATTTTCATTTCTCGTCGATTGCCTATTTGTATATTTGCCTGCTTTCTTTCGTGATACTGGTATTTTCCTTAGTTAAATGCAACTACTTCATATGTTAGGGATTTGCCCTTTTGTTTGTTATATTCAACATAAATATTTTTCCTGGTTTGACATTTACTCTAATTTTGTTTATGATTTTTCTTACTTTTAAATGTTTAAACTCTAATGCAGAAAATTCTGTCCATTTTCTCCTTTGGGATATCATATATTGCTTTTTTTTCTCTCAGTAAAAATCTCTACTAAATTTTCATCAATGTTCTTTTCAGTTTTTAACTTTTTGACTTTAACTTTTTATACTTCCATAATGCATTTTGGAATCTAGTGTGAGATAAAGACCTAAATAAATGTTTTTCCCTATTAGTTGAGTCTCCTGTTCATTGTTTTTCAAATTAGTTCACCCTTTTCTCATTTATGATATTTACGATATTACACCAATAATATGGGTTAATTTTTAAAATCAGAAAATGCAGATAAATGAGCCAAAGGGAAAAACACTTGCATTTTCTTTCCATTCTGAGTTGAGTGTTAGCTGTCTGATTTTGTCCCTGCAGGCGTTTATGGATGTAGGCAGCTTGTATTTCCGCTCCAAATGGAATCATACTGCAATATGGTTTTGTTAACCTAATGTTTTTTCCATTCAGTAATATATCATGACTCTTTCTCCTTGTCAATCAATATACTTTTACAGCATCATATCCTAATTAAGTTTTCATTGCAATATACTATACATTCAGAAAAGCAGAGGTTCCTTAAGTGTAGAGCCCACTGAAGAAACTCATGTCAGCAGCTACCAGATCAAGAGACAGATTGTGACTAGTATGCCAAAAGTGCCCCCAAAGGATTCTTTGCAGTCACCTCCCTCACTGTCCTTCAATCCTGATTTCTAACAGCGATAGATTCACTTCACAGCCCCCCACTTTTTAATAGCTATATAGTGTTCTATCCCTCAGCCACGTATCAGAATACATTTGTTACAGGCTAAATCGTGTTCCTCGAAAAGGCATGTTGAAATTCTCAGCCCTGATATCTGTGCTTGTAACCTGATTTGGAAATAGGATACTTGTATATGTAATCAGGCTAGATAGCAGGATTCTAATCTGCTGTGACTGATGGCATTGTAAGAAGACAACACCATGTGAAGACACTCCACCTGGAGGGAGGTCATGTAATGTCAGGGCTGAGACTGGGGTGATGCAGCTCTGAGCCAAGAAATACCATGGGTGAATGGCCACCACCGGAAGCTGGAAGACAAGCAAGGATTCCACTGAGCTGCTTGGAGGTCTCAGAAGGAGCATGCCTCTAATGATACCTTGACTTTGAACTTCAGCCTCCAAAATTTCTGTTTTTTATAATACTTTGTTATGACTTCCCTAGATAACTAATACCAGAACCCAATTTGGAATGAGTTTTTTCTAACATTTTATTATTCCTTATAGGGTTATGTATAAATTTTTTTAATGTGGTGCTGAGGATTGAACCCAGTGCCTCACATGTACTAGTTGAGCGCTCTACCACTGAGCTACAACCCCAGCCCCTAAATATTTCGCTAATATGTTTCCCTCAAAAGTATAAATCTAAATCAAGAGTATTAGTGGAAAATATTAGTAAGAGTGAATATGAGCTACCAAACTGCTTTGCTCGAGGGTTGTACTCTGGATGTAGGTGTTACAGGCCACTTGCTTTGTAATGCATTCTCAGGTAACTCCAGTGTCCCCAAACTGTAGTGACAATGGACCACATAAAGATATAACTGCCTCCTGTCTCCACCCACCTAATGCAAAACCTCCCAGACTCTTATCTCTGGGAGTCTCTCGGGGGTTATATTGGGGTTTTTTTAATATTCCCTCATATTCCCCTCCTGCCCAACCTCTCAACACATCCTCTTAAAAGACTTTTGGGGGCTGCTTCCCCCATTCCACATCAGTGGAATAGAGCCATATAGTGGCTTGAGAAGTTGTAGCACAGGTGCCAGGGTACTGCTGCCTTACATGCAGCCTGGTTCCATTAAAAGCAGCTTGCATTAGTCTAACAAGGAGAGAAGGTCTTTTTTTCCCCTCTGTGCACTGGAAGCCCCACCGCAGTGTTACCTGTGTTCTCCTGTCTCCGTGAGTGCCACCGCCTACAGCCTTGTCACAATGGAGCTAAGTCGGGAAGCCTAGACTCTGAGGCAGATAATCATGGATGGGCTCTGTCCCTGCCCTTCTCTCTGCCCTCCACTGACCCCATGTGAAATATTCCAGAACGGTGACTGCACCGAGTTTTCAGACATTATTCCTCTGCACATCTCCCCAGCAAGTGCCCTTGTGCTCAAACTTCTTATCTTCTCACTGTCTTCTTAAACCTTCATGGTATTTTGATATTAATGGGACATTAATGTTCTTATTACTTTTTCAAAAAAATTCTTCTTTGGTATTTCCTATTTATGCTTCCAAATGAACATATGAATAGTTTCTCTCACTTCCAAAATAATTTCATTAAGGATTTGTTTAGGGCAATAATAAGCCAGTTAGCTGGGCTCGGTGGTGCATGCCTGTAATCCCAGCCGTTCAGGAGGCTGAGATAGGAGGATCAAGAGTTTAAAGCCAACTGACAAGAGCGAGGTGCTAAGCAGCTCAAAGAGACCCTGTCTCTAAATAAAATACAAAATAGGGTTGGGGATGTGGCTCAGCGGTCAAAAGCCCCTGAGTTCAAATCCTGGCCTCCCCCAGGCCCCCCCCAAAAAAACCCACCAGTTAAAAATAATGAAAGAGTTACAATTTCTGTTTGGGCTTTTTTCAGAAATGGCATGTCTGTGTACCTATCCAAATCCTCCTTCACACCCCCTCCAGTGGGCCTTAGAGGATGGCAGAGGGGAAAGGCAGAGGGCAGCTTGAGCAACCTGCTGAGTGGGCTTTGGGAAGCCAGTCAAACACGGCTGGCTCGGATGCTGGAGAGGTAATTGGAACAGGAGGCAGGATGAGCTCTGAGCCAGTTCTGGCATCTTCCAGGAATCCTTGATTTTTTCATGGCACTGAGGAGGGTGTGCTGAGAGAACAAATTTGATGAAAGCAGAAAATAAGCTGATTTAGTAAATTTTCCAGACAGGAGAAATTTTGTGACTGAGCCCTGGAGCCGAGTATCACGGAGAGAAGGTCAAAATGAGAATAGCTAGATAGTGTTGTGGATGTAGCTGCCAGAGAAGTGGGCAGAGGGCTGAGCTAAACGTCAGGAGACTTGGACTTGAATATGGGCTCTGAAATCAGCTCTGGTACATTGGGTGAATGATTTCCCCCTTTGACCATCTGTTAGCTCCTTTCTCAATGAACAGTACTCACCAAATGAACTTGAAGGCCCTCCTTGAGCCAGATTTCTGTGTGGGATTTATGGTATCACAGGAATTGCATGGTTGACAAAACCCCTAAGATGTTAAAGCCTTCCATGTCGAAACCCAAAGGGACATAATGACGGGATAAAATAAATAAATAAATGAGAATTATGCCTATAATTATTCCAGTGAATGGAATAGGAAAGGAAGAAAAGAAATAAAAGCATCCAAGGACATTATTTGGGAGTGGGTGAACATCTCCAAAGAAAGTACTTCCCAAAAAGCTTCTGTGGCTCTTGTTTGTCAGGACTTCTGGGAGGCAAATTTTCTCAGATATTGCGGATCGTTGTAGGCAAAATGAGCCAAGGTACCTCTGCCCTTCATGGCAGTGAACTAATCATAGGGCAATTTTTCAGTCATCAGGGTCCTTGGGGCTTTAAATTTTGGGGAAAAATTATCAATGCAGTTCCACATTTTTTAAAATTCATTTCCTTTACATCCATTAAAAAATTAATAGTCCCAGTTTAGTTCTTTCATAGAGACAGATTATCAAAATTCTAAATGGTTTCTAATCAGATATTCAGAGGGCCTCAGCTGGATGTCTGCTTCTCAGAGGGCTGGGAAAGAGTGAAAAATAACATAGAGGCTCCCAAACCCTTCAAAGGAGCCCCAACAGAACCTGCAACACATAGAGCCTGGCAGACCATAGCTACTCCCAATATTCCATCTCCCCCAAGTGCGTCCAATGAATCATCCCAATTATGTCATTACGTCCTCCTGACTTATTTACCATGACATATCCACTTACCCAGAAGTCATCCACAGCCTCTCCAGCCTCAGGTCAGAGAGAAACGTCTCCATTGTGGCGAACCTCACTGCTGGTCTCATCTCCCATGAAGGGGATGGGGGAAATCTGGACTTCCACTTGGTACCAGCCTCCAAGATGTCTTCCATGTTAGTCACCAGTAGTCCTGACCTTCTGACATTCACACCCTTGTGTGGTTCTTCTTCCCTCAACTCCTGGGGGAACTAGGGTTTGTCTGATGGTGAATGGCAGATGGCAGAAGTGGGGGAGGTCAGCTGTCATGCTGTGAGGTCACTCAGGCATCTACAGCTAGACCTACCTGATGAGGCCCCGGTGACAACCAGACCGCATGAGTGAACTCAAGGGCACATTCTCTCTCTGCTAAAGCTTCGAATGAGAATGCAGCCCCCGATGACAGTTGACTGCAATCTCATGACAGGCCTTGGGTCAGGAATCACCTAGCTCAGCCTCTCTGACAGTCCTGGCCCTCAGAAACTTCCAGATAATACATACTTGCTTTAAGTGCTAGGTTGGGCTGATTTGATAAGCAGCAATAGGTAAATATGAAATTTGTGTTTTCTTGACTTCTGAGTAAAAATAAAGCAAGTCAAGAAAACATGGTATGTCTACACTGACAAATCAAGGTCTACCTTGTGCCAGGCTCTGGTCTAGGTCGCCAGATTCTCAAACATATTTGACAATAAGAATGCCCTGGAGTGCTGGCTAAACCTACAGATTTCTAGGTTTACAATGAGACCCAGGAATCAGCAAGATCTACCAGCACCCCAGATCATTTTTATCACTAAGCAAGTTTGAGAAACAACTGCAGAATATGCAAAACCAAAGGTGATCTAGCCCTTTCTCAGGGGACAGTGCAATGTGGAGAACAAATTGATTCACAAAAGTGCATTTAAAGAGAAATACTAAGTGATAAGGAAAAGTGAAAATAAGTAAGCGAATTAAGACATGTTTCTCACAAGAAATGGCATGTGAGCAAGGTCTCTAAGATTGGTTAGGGTCTCCCAGAGCAAGTTAGGGAAGGAATGAGTTACAGTAAGAGCTGGCATTTCTCAGAATTCTGGCTAAATGCCAGACATTGAGCTAAGCACTTTACCTACCTTACTTTGTTTAAACCTCACAAACTTATGATGAAGGAGATATTGTCAACCCTAACTTACAAATGAAGAAAGCTAGACTTTGGTTATCACACTGCCCAAGATCACAGGTGGAGCTAGCTAGAAAGGAGGCAAGTTGCTTGTATCCCAAGCTCTTTACCACTGTCCTGTGCTATGTCTCAGGATACTTGAGACTCAGATATGAAAGTGCTGTGACATTTTTGCAAATGACAGGAGTTTTGCACAAATGATAGAAGTTGTCCAGAGTGCAATGCAGGCCACAGGAAGATACTGCATGAAGTATTGGAATCTGGTAGTGACTTCTTAATGCAAGCACAACTCATCCATTTTGTTAGTAAGGAAATGGAACCCCAGAGAGGCTACGTGATTTGCCTAAATTCACACAGTTCAATAGTGGCAAAGTGAACTAAAGGTCCAGATCCCGGGCAGCACCTTTTCCATTATGGACAACAGGAGGTCAATCAAGGATAGACACTGAATGGAAAGAGATCTGCACTGTTTTAAAGGACAGATATTTATGTAAAATATATGGAACATAAAACTCACTAGTTTGAGTGTCCAATACAGTGGCATTAAATACATTAGCAATGTTGTTCAACTGTTACCACTATTCACTTCTTAGACTTTTTCATCATCTCAAACAGAAAGTCTGAACCTATTAAACAATAACACCCCATCCTCCCTCCCCCCGGCCTCTGGAAACCACCATACTATCTTCTGACTCAGAATTTGCCTGATCTAGATGCCCTCATATATGTGGAATCATACAATATTTGTCTTTTGGTGACTGGCTTATTCACTAACCATGTCCTTAAGGTTTATCCATGTTATAGTATATATCAGAATTTCCTTCCTTTCTGAGGTTGAATTTCATTTACAGATACCATATTTAATTTTTTTTAGTTGTAGATGGACACAATACCTTTATCTTACCTATTTATTTATTTTATGTGGTGCAGAGAATTGAACACAATGCCTCACACATGCTAGGCAAGCGCTCTACCACTGAGCTACCACACAACCCCACATACACCACATTTTGTTTGTCCATTTCTCCATTGATGGACACTTGAACTGCTTCCATGTTTTAGCTGTTGTGAATAACTGCTGGTGATGTACAAATATCTCATACAATTTTTTAAAGATATACGCCCAGAAGTAGAAATGCCGAATCATAAAGTAAGTCTATTTTTTAAATTTTTTGAGCAAACACTATACTGTTTTCCAGAGTGACCACGGTCATGTAATATTCCCACTAGCAGTACACTAGAATTCTGATTTCTCCACATCCTCACCAACATAGTTTTATTTCACTCCTTTTAAAGGCCAAATATTACTCCATTGTAAAGTATGCATCATACGTATTTTGTTTATCCCTTCTTCACTTGGATATTTGGGTTGTTTCCACCTTTGGCCACTGTGAATAATGCTGCTATGAACATTGGTGTACACACATCTGAATTCCTGCGTTCAATTCTTTCTAGTTATATACCTTGGAGTGGAATTGCCAGTCATATGGAAATTCTAGGTACACGGTTTTAGGAATCTATAGGCTTTGGAAGGAGATGGAGATCCGTGTTCTGGAAGTCAGCTCTTGTCATCCCAATCTTCTTCTGAACAGACATCCCTGGGGGACTGGGGGGACCTTTCCTCTCTCTGCTGTGCCCCGCCACCTCACGTTGCTCTCCAGAAAGTAGATCTCAGCAGCAGACGGTGCAGATGACCCTGGGGCTCTGCTGGGCTCCCTGGAGAGGATGAGGTTTGGGTCTGTCCCCGCATATCCTGAGAGGGCAAGGTTGGGGGCAGCAGGGGAGGCTCCTCCCGGTCCTTTGAAAGCTCTTGGTTCAGCCAGGGCCCTGTCCGCCCGCCCACTCTGGTGGCAGCGCTGGGTGGCTCGGCCAGGTGAAGCGGCGAGGAGCCGGGTGCCCTGGGGCGGGCACACCCCCGGCGGGCTGCGCGCAGAGCCCTGCACAGAGCGCGGCGCTCTCCTTCCCGCCCGAGGCGGCCGTTCCGGAGGCTGAGCCCGGGGAACTCACCGCCCGCCTGGGCTGGCTCCCTCTGGCGCGTCCCTGCCACGAGATGCCGCCTCTGCGTCCCGGACACAACGGCCGAAGGACGACCCCCGGCTCCCAAGCGACCCCGACGTACCCCCAGTTCTAGCGGGGACCCCGCCGCCTCCCGTAGCCGGGCGCCCTGGTCCGGAGCTCACCTTCCCGAGCCCCCGCCGCCCCGCGACCACCGGGGGCGGGGACAGCGAGTGCGGGGCGGGCTCCAGAGGGGGTGGCCTCGCCGCAGCTCTCCGGGTCTAAGGAGCTAGGGAGAGCGCAACTCCCCCCCAAGCCGGGAGAGAGCCTCCCGAGGAGAAGGAGAGAGGGCACTTGTTCCCTGCCAGCGAGTTTCTGGAAGCGTGTATTGTCCCCGGCTCTAGAAGGAAGAAACCTGACCCTCGCCCGCTGGGCGCCGAGATGCCGCAGGTACTGAGCGCACCCTCCCGGGAGATGCTCCAAAGACCCTAGGCGGCGGCAGGCGCGGTGGTGGTGGTGGAGCTGGAGCTTTCGAATGGGGAGGGGACTTCTCCAGGGACTGGACTGCGTGCATGTCTTCGGGGAGCCAATCTGTCCCCTCTTTCTGTCTGCTCCGAGGAGAAAGTTGGGAGCAGGAGAGGGTTTATCAGCAAACGTTGCAAAGGGACGCTTCCAGCGACCCAGAGGACAGCGGAGGGTGGGAACTGGGGTCCTCCTTGAGAGCTGACAATACAGGAGAAAGGATCCCTGAACAATTTCTCTTTCAGCCCTTAATCTCCCTCTCCCTTAGAAGTTTGTTACTCTTTGTTCTAAATCCTGACTTCAGAGCCTTCCTGGTAGGCGATGTAGGGTACCTCTGCGGAGGTGGAATGCCTCAAAGACACACAGCCTGCAAGGGGAGTTGTATCCCGTGGTATTGCAGCCCTGCCTTCTTGGCTTCCAGGCCTGGTCCCTTCTGACTTTTTGGCTCTGGGTTCTGCTTCTCACACTGGACAGGGACAGAGGGCAGGGATGAGCTGGACAGAAGTGAAGTTCAGAGGAAAGGCCAAATCCTGGGACAGGGGAGGGGGAGGCAGCAGTGGGTCTAAAATTCATTGAGGTGCAGAGGGACTTTAACCCTCCATAAGACAGGCTCCAGATGTTTTGTTTTTTTGAGGAATATGGGCAGTGGGCTTTTCTGGGGATCTTCTCTCTGGCCTCCTTTTCCAGGAACTTAGGTTTGCTCTTCTTCTCCCTCTTATTCTCCTGAGCTTTAGGATGCTCTCCAAACCCTAGCCCTTCTCTTACATCCAGCTCTCTGGTCTGATGTCTTCTGCTGTGGAAGGGACTGCAGGAAGAAGGGACAGGGAACCGTGGCTTCCTCTCTCTCCCCATCCCAGCCGCATTATGTGGTGTGGGGTCTCTGCAGCAGGATCTCCCTCCCCATCCTTGCAGCTGGCTGAGAGGCCTGAGCACTCAATAGTAATTCCTTGCAGTCTGGGGTGTAATACTCTCCCTCTCCAGGGAGCGCCGTGCTTTACAGATGCTATTGATCTCCTGCCTGGAGGATGTTGAAACCCTGAGTGTTTAAGCTCTTTACCTAAGGACACACAACTAGCCAAGGAAGGAATTTATTTTCGGTTTTTCTTTCTAACTCACTCACTTAGGGACAGGCTGTGACTTTGACCCTGCAAGCCTCTGCCTGGGGACAGCTTTTGAGAAACATGGTGCCCAGTTTCTAGGGTCACAGGAGAACTGGTAAATAAAAGCCCAGGGAGGAGAGGGGAAGGCGGCTACTAGAGAGCTCTGTGATTTTACAGCTGTGTTTTGCCAGAGGACCAGCTCAGAGAGCTGACCGGGTTGTTTCAGAGTCCTCACTCTTCAATGGTATTCAGAGTGATTTCTTTTGAGCCACTGGAAAGGAGTCGTTGTTACCACAGAACAGAACTATCGCACAAGGACAAAGTTCAGGCTGTCAGGATAGTGAGTGGATTTTGGAATAGGTCACTTCTTTTCTCTTCAGCTTCCCCACACTCCCAACTTTGGTCCTTGAAGAGGAGTACCTCATTTTTGAGTGGAATGGAAATAAATGGAAGCTCGGCCTTATTGTCTCTACAGCACTCCAGCATTCTCTAATTGAGTGAAGATGTGGTTTTCATTCATTTGTTTTCTCTCACTGGTTCCTTTATTTCCACTCCATCACCCTATCTATGTTCACTCTGAGCAGGTGGCTAATGGGTCTGCTTAGGTTGCAGAATGATTTTAAGTTCAGCCAGGTTCACTTCAACATGCAGCCAACTGTTTGTGTGTCTTTCAAAGGCTTAAATGGAGCTCCGATACTGCACCCCAAGAATGCTGGCAGGGACACTGACTCATTAAGGGAGAGCAGAGCATCGGCAGAGAATGGGGCATCGGCCTGCAGATATTGCTCCGGATTTCCCAGCAGTGTCACTCAGAGCTCTGCAGGGCCAGATGGAGATCACTATGGGGGTCGTGGATGAGAATGTCACCAACTCCTCCATCAGTTTCCTCTCTGTACTCAACCCCTATGGAGCCTATGCTGCGTCTTTCCCGTTCAACACCAGCTATGGTGACTATGATATGCCCCTGGATGAAGATGAGGATGTGACCAACTCCCGGACGTTCTTTGCTGCCAAGATTGTCATTGGCATGGCCCTGGTGGGCATCATGCTGGTCTGTGGCATTGGCAACTTCATCTTTATTGCTGCCCTGGCCCGCTATAAGAAGCTGCGTAACCTCACTAACCTGCTCATTGCCAACCTGGCCATCTCTGACTTCCTGGTGGCCATTGTCTGCTGCCCCTTTGAGATGGACTACTATGTGGTGCGCCAGCTCTCCTGGGAACACGGCCACGTCCTGTGCACATCTGTCAACTACTTGCGCACTGTCTCTCTCTACGTCTCCACCAATGCTCTGCTGGCCATCGCCATTGACAGGTGAGTGCAGGATAGTAGGAGCAACAAAGGCAGCATTGGAGTGATCCCTTCCTTTATTGCAATTACAGGCATAAGCCACTCAAAATTTTGGACAGTTGGGAAGGTTCTTTGGTTTTGAAAAACCAAAGTTTTTCAGCTTTGGTAAGATAGGAGGTAGAGTTGGGCACGCTGGTGTTGGGCTGTAGGAAGGGGTCTGATCTGCCTGCTGAGGACCTGCTCCTAAATGTTGTACCTGTTCAAAGTTTAGAGATGTTCAGGGACAAGTTTAAGTTCCAAGGAATCATTTAAATATCATGAGAGAAGTTTCTATCTCATCAAGACTTCCTCTTCTAACACATGACTGCCCAGCACTAATTGATGTCTCACTGATTGAGGGACTTGTTTGAAAAAGAAACAAGGCAACTTATACTCTCTTATTTTTGTCGTTGCCTGAACTCTTTTGTGCCTTCACACCCATTTGCATGCAGCACTGCAAGAGACCTGTTTCTAGAACTGGTAAATAAAAGCAATAAGAGCAACCTCTGCAAATCTTTCTTATATTTAGTTGTTTCATTTGGTATAAACTTGTGCTAATGAGCCAGGGTGGTCCTTGTTCCCTGGGGACGGCTCCTCTGCCTACTTTGACTTTCATTACAGAGCACCTTGTTACATCTACAGACAGTAACCCTGAGGGTCAAATCAAGACTTTGTGTACTCAGAGTTGAACAACCTGCCTCCCTTTTTACCAAAAAGCCTAAAGCACCCACGCTTGTCCTGCTCCATAGCCTCAGGGCTCTGGGGTATTCGATCTGCTTCTCACGGTTGGCACACCCCAGATCAGTGATCCAGGGAGAAGCACAGCTAATAGAGCATGTTTTCTGAAGCTAGGGACAACACATTCATGGAAGGATAACCTGGAAAAGGTCTAAGGTATCATCCTTTCAGATGGCCACCTCACCTTGGTCATGGTCTTCCACACAAGGGGCAGAGCCCAGTGACATTAGTCTACTTAGGCAAGGTCTCATGCTAACAAGACATCTTTTCCCATGGCTGCTCTGAGCTACAACCAGGAGGGTAGGTAGGTGCCTGCTGTGGATTGGGGCCCTGCTCCCTGGGTGAGATCCATCTCGCGGTGGAAGGCCCACTTGTCAACCATAGGAGGCTTCCATGGGAAAGAAAGGAACTGAGGGACATTGGGTTATCTTTAACAGGTAGAGGTATTATTGCCTGTGTCAATCAACCTCAACCTGCTGAATTCCGCCAAGCCCATATCCTACTTGTGTACCAAACTCAGCTTGTCTGAAATACCACAGGCATTTCTCTTGCACTGTGGGTTGGCGTAATACAGATTAGATGCCGCATGAAAGATGAATTAAGGAGCATACTTTACATTGTGGGAACTGCCATTGTTCAGAGTGGGGTTGTGATTGGAAACCTGCACCTGGACAGTGGCAGAAAGCAAGGTGTATCGCCTGGCCATCCAAGGCCTTGCCTGACAGACTGGCTGCTTAATGTGTTTTTTTAATTGATATTTTTTATTTTTGCTTCAATTATGTTTTTGTTGTAAATGTGCTGCTATCATGTAATTTCAATTTTGTGGTCTAGGAATCATTATCATTGGTTTTTGTCTGTTTTTGTGTGATGTTCAGAATTCTATCAGGTTTAATTTGGTTAGCTTAAGGCAACTGAATTCTTAGCTTGGTATAACAAATACATCAACAGTTGTAAAAATGCCTTTATTTTTGTTTAATGAAATTTCTCTAGAGATAATTGTAGTAGTTACTCTGCCTGGGTTTGAATTCCTGCTGTACCACCTATTTGTTGTGAGGCCTTCTGTTGGTTTTTTAACTGCTAGCTTCCTCAGTTTTCGCCTCTGCAAAATGGGGATAATAAGAAAACTTAATGCATCATGTTTCTTTGAGAATTAAATGAACTAATCTTGGTAGTTACTTAGAACAATGTTCAAGATAGAGTTAACATTAAATGAAGAGTGGGTAATTCTTATATTCATCCACCTTCAAAGAACAAAAACAAAACCAAAATTAATGAATATTTCCAATTGGCTAAACTTTTTGTCTTCACTGAAACAATTGTTTCCATGATGTGCTTTACACAAAATAATACAAGATTTTCAAGATAATGACAGAACAGAACTACTTATCTTCTACCTGGTTGGATTTCTGTTCCTGCTCTTTTTAAAAAACAAAACAAAACAAAACAAGAAAATACAAAAGCAAAAAACCCCCAGGGATTGAACCCAGAGGAGCTTAACCACTGAGTCACATCCCCAGCCCTTTTAAATATTTTATTTAGACACAGGGTTTCACTGAGTTGATTAGGGCCTCACTAAATTGCTGAGGCTGGCTTTGAACTTGAGAAGCTCCTGCCTCAGCCTCCCAAGCTGCTGGGATTATATGTGTGTGCCACTGTGCCTGCCTCTGTTTCTACTCTTGATTCCATTGTTATCCTAGACATCAAAACTACAAGTCTCTTTCATCCTGGCCACTCTCTTCTCCAGCATTCATTCAACTTCCAGGTCCTGGTGAAACTTGCCTCAGCCCCCTACCATGTTCGTGTAACCTTGACCATCCTAGGCTTCCCTTGGTCTTCCTGACTAGTGTCTCTTGACTCATCTGTCAGCCCGAAGTCACTCATAATCCATCCTAAACTTTCATTCACTCATGCATGTATTCATTCAAACAATGCATTTTTCTAGAGTGACTACCACGTGACACGTACTATTCCAAGCTTTGAGGATGTGATAGTGAATAAGGTCTTTAAAAAAAGTTTGTCCTCATGAAGTTTATGTCCAAGAGATGCAAGGGATGGAGAAACATGACTGTCAGGCAAACAAACAAGAAAGTTAATTTCAGAAGTGAGGAATATTCTGAGCAAAAGCAAACACATCCATAGGAGCATCCAGAGTGACCTACTATAAGTGAGGAGTCAAAAAAGTCTCTGAGGACAAGACATTTGAACTGACCTCTGAATGATGAGGGTGGAGGGGAGGGGAGATCTGCCTTGTGAAGATTGGGAGAAAGATTTCCAGACAAAGGGAATTATAGGGGCCGGGTACAGTGGCGCACACCTGTAATCCCAGGGCCTTGGGAGGCTGAGGTAGGAGGATCTCGAGTTCAAAGCCAGCCTCAGCAAAAGTGAGGTGCTAAGCAACTCAGTGAGACCCTGTCTCTAAATAAGATACAAAATAGGGCTGGGGATGTGGTTCAGTGGTCGAGTGCTCCTGAGTTCAATCCCAGATACCAAAAGAAAAAAATAGAAGAGGAATTATAAGTGTAAAGAGCCTGAGGCAGGGACACACTTGGTTGTAGGGACAGAGAGCAGACCCCTGTGACTTGAGGGAAGTAAGCAAGTCTGTAGACAAATTAATCTTGTCTTGAACACTTCTCCCCTCTCTTGCTTAAATCACGGATAATAACTCCATTGTCTACAAAGTATAGCATAAACCCATTTGCTGGTGTTCCAGCCTTTTATTATCTAGCTCCAGACTGCCTCCAGTGCATGATGGGTAAACACATGTCCTGTTATGTCCTATTTAAAAAAGAAAAAAGTTGCAATCTTGTTTAGAACTGCTACCATGGCTTGGTGTGGTTTTTCTGTTCACCTAGTTCCTGGCACAGGATGAAGGTGAAGTTTTATTAAAATCCTATTAGGTGCCCAGAATTCATAGATGGCAAAAGTTATTAAAAAAAAAGTAAGTCACGATTGTGCTCTTGGGGAACATACAGCCTAGGATGTTGATGGGGGAGAGTGAACACTGGTGGGACAGTTAAAGTCAGGAAAGGAGACATTTTAAATGGGTGAGATGGTTGCATACCCGGGTCGTCAGAGGAGGCTTCACAGAGGAGTTGGACTTTAACTTGGTCTTCAATAAGTGAGGAGCAGCAAAGGTGAGGAAAGCGTTTACAGGAGGACAGAGAAAGGCTTGCAAAGCCGAGAGGTGGGAAAGAATGCCTGAGGCGAGCATGGGGAGCCTTGGGGAGCTCCATGCAGCAGGGACAAGAAACATAAGGAGAATAGAGATCAGAAAGGACAGGGTCATGGTCCAGAAAGTCTCAACGTCAAGCAGGATACTACCTGATGGCAGAGGTGAAAAGGATCATAGGAGAACCCTGCTCCCCAGGTCTGAGTGTCCTCTTGAAGTGATGTGGCACTGTCCTTAAGGGGTATGCCTTGGTCCTGTGGCACCAGGCTTCTTTCTTTACCCAGAATCCTGAAGAAACCAGCCAGTCTGTGTATCAACTGGGAGACTCCTCTGTCCTAATGAAGGCAGCTGAGGCCTGAGGAACCTTGTCCAGCCTTAGGAAGCACAGATGCCCCCTGGAGCATTCATCAGTTGGGGCCAGCTACCCCAAGAAGCAGGTCTACATCCTCTGCCCATCCCATGACCGGCCCAGTAGCTGCTGCAACCATTACCATGGTTGCTTGGGGTTCAGTCCTGGGGCAGAGAGGGAGCCAAATGCTATGCTTGATCACCCCACCCACTATCTCACAGACTACTTCCTGGACATTACTTTGTCCAGCAGGCTTTATTCCTTATTCTCCTGGAACTGTTGGCTTCAGGTGGATCTGGACCTAAGCCACTGAGGTCATAGATGCAGAGAGCAACAAGGCTATGCTCATAAGTTGAGAAAAGTAGTTATCAATTATCTGACTGCTTCATGGAGCATCAGTGGGTAGAACTCAACCATGACGGATAGAACAGTGAAGGGCTGCCGGTATGGGGGAAGAAAGGGCAATGTTTTCTCCTACTGGAAAGGAAAAGGGCAAATGGCATATTGAAGAGGCCTCTTGATTTGCAGAAATATGTGGGCCTGAATCATGGCTCTTGTCAGTTTCCAGCTGTGTGACTTTTAGCAAGTTATTTCACTTCCCCAAGCCTTAGCTTATTCCTCCATACAATGGGTATCTTTACTCTCTTACCCTTTTAATAGAGTTGGGCTCACCTAATGAAAATGTGGATTTGAAATGTCTCTGTAAATTGTAAACTTCTTTCAAACATAAGTAAGCATTACTAATACTAGAGTCATTCTGATCTTCACCCAGCCAAGACTGATGGAAATCCCTGAAACTGTTTTCTGCAACTTGCCAACTGGTAAGTGTATCAAGAATGCTCTTTGCACAGCTCATGGCCCTGACCCTAGGGATGGAGTTGGGGTGAGTCAGGATAAGTAACCCTGAAGAGTAGTTTTGAAGGAAAGGATTCGGTTCAATAAAGTAAAAAGTTGTAGAGGAACTGCAAAAGCAGAATTTGCAAAGAACATTGCCGTGCATGCAGAACAGCTTTGAAAATTAAGGCAATTTTAAAGCACCAATAGTTTCTTGCATATTAAGTTTGTTGTTGTTCATATGCAGTAGCTCATTGGAACTTCCCAGTATCCAGGTGATATCTCCATTTTACAGATGAGAAAGTTAAACCAACAGTGCTAAGAAAAATGACTGAAATTGACATAGCAAGTTGCAGCAAAGCTGGGTCTTCTGAGGTTCTAGATGGGGTTCTGTCCTGCACATTCATGGAAAGACATTGCGCTTGAACCATCATAAAGAACTACTATTGGAAAAAGAAACAGAATTGTTTGGTGAAAATTCATATAGTGAACACAGGCGAAGATAGAAATTTTCTGTGACAACCAGCAGAATCCTGTGGGGTAGATAGAAAACAGATGAGCCAATGAGAGCAAAAGCTCTTAGTTTTCATGACAAATTCAAGCACATTTGATGTTCCTGTAATATTGGGAGCATTGTGGCCTTTGATGAAGGGCCCCACACATGTGCATTGGCCGAAACGTTGCCAACACTCTGTGGTTATTTCCATTCCATTTTCAGCACTAAGGAGTTAGGGTGCCAAGGGTAGATGCGGGTGGCCAAGCAGGGCAGCCAGCTGGGTGTCCAGCGGGTGGACTCAACCTATCCAGCTCCATTCAATATCTTCTGGAAACTGGAAGAGAGCAAGACTGTCACTCCAGTGAACTCTCAAAACTCTCAAATATACTCAATGGTTTTGGCTGCTTGTGTCGGGGGGGAGGGATAGAAATAACAGAAGTACAATCAGGGGGAAAAGAAAGAACGAAGCTCTCTTCAGACCACAGACCCAAGAAACATGACCTCAAAGGGATTGGTTTCAAAGGACACAGAACTGGTTTGGCTTTCCTTCAGGCCCTGTCACATCTGCACTCCACTCTACCTGGAATGAGCTGTGGACACACGAGAACATGTTTATTTCCAACATCAATTTGTCATTCCCTCCCACTTCACTTCCCATGTTTCTCCTTCTCCAACTTCCACCCTCTGCCAGGCATGGAAAGCCTTCCAGGAAATCAGAGCTCTTTGCAGAAGTGTATGCACTCTCTGGAAAGGGCACTGTCATACCACACGAATGACTAACGGCCCCCAGAAAGCGCTCTCTCCTTCCTGGACCACTGTGGTAACTGTAATGTGGGTTCTTTTGGAAAGAACAAAAGCAATATCGTTTACTGTCTGATGCTTTGTGGTTAAAAAAGAATACATTCATGTATATTCTCCATTGATTTTCACATCAACCCTGTGAGGTAGGGTTAAATGTTTTCTATCAAGGGTCTTGTGTATATGACCTTGAGAAGTCACTCGTCTCTCACTAGACTCCATTTTCCATCTGGAAAATGAGATAAATGGCAGTGTGCATTTCCTCCACCTCTGCATGCAGAGCAATATTTTTAAAAATGTGGAATGAAGACAAAACTTAGCCTGCTGCTTCCAATGAAAAGGGTGAATTCTCTCAGCAACTCTTTGGAGTTAGATAATTTGGATGCATGTCATGAAAACCGGAAAGACCTGGGAATAGTGCCAGGTTAGAAACCAAGGGGAAGTATTATTACTTTATTTAATAATAATTGTGGCCATTTTTTTTCATTATATACAACGTTTAAAACATTTTCCAGGAATGGTTGTATACATTATCACATCTAATCTTTAAAAACAAAAACTTCTGAAGGAAAGGAAACTGAGGTTAAGAGAGTCAACAAAACTACCTTGAGATTGCACAGCTAGTCTAAGGTGGAGCAAGGGCTCGCTATCAAATCTGCCTTTCCCCTGCTGATATCTTTTGGCTGTTTGTTCTAATGTTGCAAATATGAAATTGTAACCCAGCACTGACTCTCATGGGGGATGACCCTGTTTGTGTTTTGCCCCAGGTATCTGGCTATAGTTCACCCGCTGAGACCACGGATGAAGTGCCAAACAGCCACCGGCTTGATTGCCTTGGTGTGGACGGTGTCCATCCTCATCGCCATCCCATCTGCCTATTTCACAACGGAGACAGTTCTCATCATTGTCAAGAGCCAGGAGAAGATCTTCTGTGGCCAGATCTGGCCGGTCGACCAGCAGCTCTATTACAAGTCCTACTTCCTCTTCATCTTTGGCATCGAGTTCTTGGGCCCGGTGGTCATCATGACCCTGTGCTACGCCAGGGTCTCGCGGGAGCTCTGGTTCAAGGCGGTCCCCGGGTTCCAGACGGAGCAGATCCGCAAGCGGCTGCGCTGCCGCAGGAAGACGGTGCTTGTGCTCATGTGCATCCTCACCGCCTACGTGCTGTGCTGGGCGCCTTTCTACGGCTTCACCATCGTGCGCGACTTCTTCCCCACCGTGTTTGTGAAGGAGAAGCACTATCTCACTGCCTTCTACATCGTGGAGTGCATCGCCATGAGCAACAGCATAATCAACACCCTGTGCTTCGTGACCGTCAAGAACAACACCATCAAGTATTTCAAGAAGATCATGCTGTTCCACTGGAAGGCTTCTTACAATGGGAGTAAGTCCAGCGCTGACCTTGATCTCAAAACCGTGGGGATGCCTGCCACTGAAGAGGTGGACTGCATCAGACTGAAATAACCCAAAGCGCCTTGCACAGTTGAAACCCAAGACAGGATCTTTGGGTCACTGATCAGTGAACTTGGATACATGCGTCGACCTCAAACTCCTGGTTTTCTGCAGAGGACAGAGTAAATGTGTCATGAGAACACTGTGTTCAAGGAGCTCAGAATTTCTAAACCTGAGGTGATAAGACATTGTCATTAGTAGACATTCATTAAATGTCTAATGTGTTTGAAGAATAGGCACTGGTGAAACCTAATAAGTTGATGATATTTAGTTGACAAAATGAAATAGGGATTAAATCATGGAAAATGTGGTGTAGAGTCTCTGGAATAAGGAGGGAGCTGGAGCAGGTATCTAGGAGCACAGTGCATGTGTGGGCAGTGTGAAGATCTCTCCAAGTCATTGCAGCTGCTTATCACATCTGGCGCATCTCTAGGAGTGCCCTTAGGTTCAAGTTCACTCTTGACATTTTCAAGAATGCAATGGAGAGTCCCACCTCTTTTTGCAGTCCTTCTCTTCTCATCCCTGCTTCTCATCCTCACTGGGAAGAGTCATGCATGCCTGCACATGGAAACCCAAGGATTCATGGCCAAGTTTGTGCAAACTCCCCCCTCCCCTGCCACACAATGCCTTATGTAGGGATCTGCATATACATAAGGCTTATTATCATCAAGAGGATGGACTTGGGGAAGAAGCCCCAAGACCCCGGACAGCATTTGGACAGGGAATTACAGAGTTTTGAATCTTTGGGGCAGATCTGGAGAAGGGAAGCCTGGGCTCAGAGTGGGTGGATCCATGAACTATTCATCCTGGGGTGAAGGGAGGTACAGAGGGAAGAGTCAAACAGGACTTCTGAAAGCATGTGGGGCTCAGGGCAGGCGCTTAAGTTCTTTGGGTATAAGGATGCTGCTTCTTTGCCTCTCAGTTATTCTGGCCTGAACCTATTAGGTTTCTCATTAAATCCTTTCCTTCTTTCTTATGTCTCCATGCCTGTGCAGCACAGAAGCTTTGAAAGTTGACACAGTACCTCCTGGATGGGCCAACAAAATATGTGAGAAAATGCTTCCAACCATACAATGCCACCCGCAACACCATAATAATTCTGGGTAGTGTACTTGGACAAAGAAACCCCTGTTACATCTCCTTTCAATATTCTTTCTGTGAATTATCCCCCTACCTTTTTATTTTTTTGGCAGTGCCTCATGCATTCTCTTCCTAACAATGTGGTACAAACAAGGCTGTGCTGTTTGACAGCAAAAAAACTTGAAGGGAATGGCTATGGGCCTCCAGTCAGGAACTGGACTTAGGGTGTTGGAAACTCCAGAATCAGAGCATCTTCATGATCATGGAAGTAATGACCATCTTCCCCTGCATGTTCCCAGTCAGCAGGGATTTGGGTGATGAAGTAGTGTTTCTCTCTCTGTTTTTATTCTCATCAGTGTGGAGACCTAGAGTGGACTTGTCCTGTTCTTTTTATTGAATTCTAGAGAGGAACATTTTTGAGGCTGTGATACCTCGGTCAAGTTTCCTCTCCAAGTATAGTCAACTTTTTGTTTTAAGCAGCAAAGTTTTTTTTTTTTTTTTTAATCATTTCTTTATTTCCATGGAAAACACATCTCAAAAACCTACATATTCTTCTCATTCATCACCCAACTGACTTACCCTAGTTTAGTTAGAATTTTCTAAGAAAATAAAAATTAATTAAAATATTAGCCTAAACCAAACACACATTGGAAAGCAATTCTTATTTTTCTAATAAAATCACATATTACATTCTAAAATCACTAGTTTTGGAGTTAAAAAATAATAAGATGATGCAATTTATTGGTATTGTGGTCACCATGACTTTACAGAATACTAAACAAGAGTTGACTGTATTAAATAGTACCTTTTTTTTTAAATAAATGACAACAAAATTACTTTCTGCTTTTTAGCCTAAAATGTATAAAAATTTTCACTCATTTATTGTCTGTATATTTCTAAGTATTAGTGTCTGCTTGTGATTTTATAGTGAATGAAAGTGTTACTAACCACTGAAATAAAAATAGATGTATGTACATGATCATTGACTGTACTGTTCCTGTAATTTCTGTCTCCTGCCTATCTTTTTCCTAGCTCTGCTAGGATGGTCTTTGAGTGTCAGTTCCATGATCATATGAGTTGTGAGAACAGTGCTACCTCGTGCTCTTATTGCCTACAAACTTCCCCTCTCCATCCTGAAAAGATTGAACTGATTTAATACATCCCCTTCCTTTAATTCTGCTCTGGTAAAAATATGAATATGTTTTAGCATCTAGGTGCCAAAACTTGAAATCTCAGGACCAATTTATGCTGATTATGTAAGCTAGGGTGAACCCTTTGAACAGGCTCTGTGCCCCCACTTGCAAAGTGAACCAAGAGGAACCTATGATACCTGCCGTGTTCAGAATCATTAAACTGGCTGCTCAGCCTCTGACTTCTCCAAATCACGGTGGTAAGCCCAGCAAGGTGACATGTAGGATTATGTATTTCTTTTCAGTTCTTGAAATATTTTAAATGTGCAAAGATATATTCACATTGTCTTGTACAGAAGCATAAGGACATGATTTTGTAAAATCAAACCATTCTCATAGCTAAAGTAAAAGATAAGGGCAGATTTACAGTAACAGCTTTTGGAGATTTTGCCTGCTTAGTGCATATTTTCAAAACAATTTCTCAAAGACACTAAAACAAGGCGATGTGGTGGTCACTACAGCTAGCTCTGAAGCGTGACACAAGTTCCATGCTCATTATGGAAAAGAATGCTACAGGACTGAAGAGATGGCCAAGAAATTATAAATAGGAATCCTGTTTCTTGAAAAATACGATAACTTTGGAATGCATCCACAAAGAATGAGTCCAATTCTCCTTCCTAGAGTAAGGGAGAATATCAAATTCAAAACATTTGTTTTACGGTCAATGAAACTGAAGTCCAGAATAGGGGAGAGATATATTTGAGGTCACACAGCTGGTCACCATGAGAGCCAGAGATAGAGCCCAAGGCTCCTGAAGCTTAGTCCAGGATTTTTCTATCATGGCTGCCTATCATTTTATGTAGGAGTATCACAATCCTTCCAAGAATCCTTCCGTGACTGTTCCTCCCTGGTTTGGCCTTCTCTGGAGACCCTTAAGTAATTTAGCAGAGACCTTCCTGGCTCCTTTGCAAACCAGGTTTAGCTCATTCCACCCCTGGGAACTCAGACATGGAGCATGGGAGGGATTAGGGAAAAAAACTGCTCCGATGTGTTTATAGCTGCTCTTTCTCTAAGTTACCTAGCTGGGGGTCCCTAGGAATTGCAAAGAAAGATGCAAAGCAGCTGTCTGCTCTAGGGAGCAGAGGAGAGGGATAGAGAAGCACCTAGATTAGCAGGCAGGCCCTGTGTGCCAGAGCTCAGAGGCTTCAGAGGGTGTGTTACCCCCCACCCCTGCCAGTTGTGGACAAGCAAGGTGGGGGAGGGTTTTGGATGACATAGACCTTCACCTGAACAACTGAGACATAGAAGCAAAAAGGGAAGCATTCACATGGGAAGAGAAACATTTCTTTTTTGTGCTCCTGGAAGTTGAAGTTGTTTTTCAACAGACAAAGCCTTCTTACACAGTGATGGATTGTCATCTCTGGAGAGGTGACCCAAACTGGAAAACACACTAAACAAGGGGTACCAGAGCCTCATCTGAGAGTGGGTTTTGCTAAGAGGAGAGGAGGGTAGGGAGGAGAGAGAGAAACTGGCCTCAGGGAGCAGACCTGTATGATGGGGTGAGAGGAGCGTCTCCCGAGCAAACCAAGAGAAGGGACAAAACGGGGAGGTTATTGAAAACAAGAATGGCTGCAGGGAGCCTCGTGGGGCTGAGCTGAGTGTGTTACAGGACTCCTCTCCCTCAGTCCTCACACAGCCTCCTCCCTTTGTATAGATGAGGAGGTGGAGTCTCAACTCAGAGCAGTTGTTGGAGGTTACACAGGCATTAAGTGGTGGGCAGAGACCTGAAGCCAGGCAGCTTGACTCCAGGGGTTGAACCCAGGAGTGCTCTACCACTGAGCCACATCCCCAGCCCTGTTTATTTTTTTATTCTGAGACAGGGTTTTGCTAAGTTGCTACACCTGACCTCCAACTTGCAATCCTCCTGCTTCAGCCCCCAGAGTTGCTGGAATTATTGGCATGCACCACCATGCTGGACTATTTAGCAAACCAAATACTTGTCTCTCTCTGAATTCCAATCAATAAATGCTAAGACAGCTCCTAAATTACTTTTTCTGTTATGGGAAGTTTTATTCACCCTCAACACATGACCCTAATGCAGACGTCCTTAACCTTTGAGTCCCCGAGGTGCTTTTGGCATTTAGTGATGTTTCTAGCCCCTTCTTAAAATAATGTTTTTAAATTTAGACAATAAAATACACAGAGCTACCATACAATACATAGAACTACAAAAGAAATCAATTGGATTGAAATACAGTTCTCAAAATATTTTAAAAGTCTGTGGTACAATTACATAAATATTTATTTATATTATATCTCTTTATAGTACATCTTTAATGCCTTAACTAAGTTTCAGCATCTGGGCTATTAACACCATGGTTTTGAAGTATTAGTGAATGTGAATGATAGCTTGAGATCACTCACCCAACTGTAGTGTGATGTGATCCCTCAGAGTAACCACCTCAGGGACTGCTCATCCTAGTGTGGTTTGTAGCCCACCCATAATGGCAGGAAATGCTGGAGTTCAGCTATGGGTTAGTCAGAAGAATGATGCTTTTTTTCCCCATCCAAGTTCGTGTCCCCCCTGAACTGGTTAAGAACACCTGTCTCAGAGAGCGGCCCAGACAAGCGCACAGGTGTGGGCGCTGGTGGAGATGGAGACCTCAGGAAGGCGGAGGCGCACAGATTTAAGTGGAATTAAATTGACCCTTCATGGGACACTGTTCTTTGAAGAAACCTGGGTGGGCACGTGGTTCCCTGACTTTCTATCCCCGTGTCCTCATTTGAGCAGCCTGGAAGGCTCTCCTTGTAATTTGGATTCCAGAACTCTCTCACACAAGTACTTAACAAGCAGTGACTGACCTGGGCTCTAACGTTATAAAGGTGAGTGAAGCACTGCTAGCTCTGGTCCCTTAGTGACTGGTCTCAAGGACAGTGAGTCATTTGTTTGCTGAGAAGCACAGGAGACATCCCATACTGCCCCATTGTAGATTTACTTACCATGCTGATTGCTCTTGACTTTTGTTACTTTCTGTTCCTACATAAATTATTCTGTTTCTGTATGCTTCAGTTTTGTTGGCCTTTTTCATATCTTCTTCAATTTAACATACACCGATTTTAATTCTTTCTTGTGTCTAAAGTGACTAACAGCAAGTTTTCCTTTGAGCAGTTTTGCTTTTGGATGGACATATAGATTATTATTATTATTATTATTTGTACTAGGGATTGAACCCAGGGGCATTCAACCACTGAGCCTCATCCCTGGTCCTTTTTAGTATTTATTTTGAGGCAGGGTCTTGCTAAGTTGCTTAGGGCCTCACTAAGAGGCTGAGACTGGTGTTAAACTTTCAATTCTCCTGTCTCAGCCTCCAGAGTTGCTGGGATTACAGGCATGCGCCACTGCGCCAGGCTGTAGAATAACTTTAACTCTGAAATATCCCTTTTGACTTCATTCGATTTCATTGACAATAGTATCTGTCGGTTCAAGCTTCCCATATTCTCTTTATGTATGTAAGCCATAAAGCATTTACTGTTAATACTTATTTCCATGATATTCTTTTCTCTCAGGGTAGGACATTCATTTTCTTTTACAAAAAATATTCCTTTGCTTTTTGTTTCTCTACCTCCTGCTTCTCCCTCTTCCTGTCTTTCATTTCTTTTCCTTTGTCATAATCGTGCGTGGCTTTCCTGTTACTTTCTTTTTCTCTTACTTTTTGTACTGTTCAACTCTCCAGAATATTGTCCACACAGGATGAGTGGATTCCCCTTCTTCTACATCCTCTTTATCTGTCTACTTGCATCATTTATAGCTTCAACAAGGCAGTTGGTATTCCATGTACATTCCATGTATGACTGGAAATACTGGGAATGGGAACGAGAGAACTATTTGCAGACATGATTGATGAACTGACCCTTTTTCTGTTATTTTTAATAGATATCTATTAGTTGTAAATTGACACAATACCTTTATTTATTTTTATGTGGTGTTGAGGATCGAACACAGGGCCTCATGTGTGCTAGGCAAGCACTCAACCACTGAGCCACAACCCCAGCCCTTTTTCTGTTTTTTTTTTTTTTTTTTTTTTTTTTTAAAGTCCTGGTATTCCCTTTCAGTAGATAGGTGCATATCCTCTCATTGGGGGTGATGCCCTGAGTTTACATTATTTCCTTAGAAAAGAATTACTGAGCCTTCACCTCCATACTGATAACCTGCCCTAGATTCATTTTTCTGTTTCATCTGACTTTTCCTTGTCTACTCTCTTTCTCCTCCCATATTGATTTGGTGGGAAAATTGAGAAAATGTGAAAATGTTCGTATAGGGTATTTTCTATTTGCTTCTCTAGATACTCTCTCTTACTCTGTAACCAGGGGACTGATCTTTTGGACTGTACTCTCCAGTTTGGGTTGGGTTATGTTAATAGCAGACATCAATAGGAGGTCAAGATAACTCAGTGAGGTGGGGATATATTCACTCGACCCCCAAGTTTCCAGATCATGGAGAGTAGCTGCCCCCTACTGCTGTTGGGAAGTGATCTCTGACTATTCTCCTAGAACTGTTTGTCTCTTTGGTCCTCGTAACTGCTCCTCCCTTCAGGCTTAGTGGAGATGTCTGCTGTCTTTTTTGAGAATCCTAGGGCTCTTCCCTGTCCCTTGATGGGTCTTCTTAGCCCTACCCATGCCATGGCAAAACTGTCCTTTATTAAACTCACTCAAATCCCCTGTTTCCTGAAGTTTCCTGACTGGTATAGTGTCAGTTATAGGTTATACACTCTGGTAGAAAATGGGGTATGGTGCTCCTCATGCATATTTGCTATGGATCACCAACTTATAGGAGGCATAATAAGTGCTTGTCTTTACTTTTAGTTTTCTCTTTCCATTTTTCTCACTCTTTATTCCAGTCAATGAAAATCAAAATGGCACATTCTGGCAATTTCACCCATTTCTGTTATGTCCTAATCTATGGTGGAGTGAAGCTTTTAATTCATTGGGTAATTTTTAGTTTGTTCCTATAAGATAGCCACCTCTCAAGCCTAGTATGTGCCTCCTTCAAAGCTGAGGATATTTATGCCATTTTTCAGAATTTTTTCTGCTCTTCTTCCTGGTACCACTTTTAAAGGGTGGCCTGAGAACCATTTTTCACAATATGTATATGAATGGGTGCTATTTCCTTAGTTTGAAAGCAGCTTGTGTTTATACCTGTCATGTCTACATATCTATATCTACATCTGTTTCTCTCTATCCGTCTATTCACATAATCTACCTATTCATCTATCTTATTGGTGCACATTTTATTATATTTAAGAATACGTCTCCTTTACCTTATCCCCCTGGAAGTTCCATTGTATGTGTTTATGCAGAAGTGCTTTGGAAAGATCAATATTGGAAGGATTAGCATCCAGAAGGGCTGGAACCAGAGAGACCAATTAGGAGGAAGCAAAATTAAAAAGAGATGGATAGAGTGAAGATTTTAAAGTGTTACTCAAGTGTAATGTTAAACACTAATTAGTGCCTGTGAAAGCTTGCAGTGAGATAAGAAGGTCTCCCAAACAATGAAGAGGGAGATGGAGAGGGGAGCTGGCCATTCCCCTTATCTTCAGTTTTTAGGAGAGGATCTGAACAGAGTGACCTTGGTTGTAAAGTAAAGAACTTCTGAAACATCTGAAGAAAGACACCTGCGCACGGGTGTGCAAGGAGTGAATAAGGAATAAAACATCCAGAACCTTCCATCGAGTCCTCCAAACTCTTCCTTCGGGATCAGTAAACAGTATGCTTGGGGCACTTGCAGTTGAACACTAGACATATGGAAGAAAGAAAAGGAAGGGGTGATGGAGATGTTTTGAGGCTGAGAAATTGGCAGTTCAGGAGCAGAACTGATTTGAGGGCAAATAAAATGCTTGTTATTCAATGTCAATTGCGAGGTACTGATAAAATATTTATGTGGTATTCTAGCAAGTAACTAGAAATATCAATGAGGAATTTAGAAGAAAATTGGAAGTTGGAGAGGCTTCATTTTGAGCTATCATAACGGATTGTCAAGTTAGACTCACAATTAAAGATATGACACCGTATCTAATAACTTACTAATAATTTCCAGTCTCAAGAAATAAAATAAAAATAAGATATGAAATCTTTTTTTGACATTTATATTTTATTTATTTATTTATATGTGCTGCTGAGAATTGAACCCAGTGCCTTACACATGCTAGGCAAGTGCTCTACCCCTGAGCCACAACCCCAGCCCAAAGATATGAAATCTTGATATGTACTTTTCAGGTCACTTCACTGGGAGCAACATGTAGGTTATAAAACATTCTCTCTTTTTATAAACAGATCCCTATAGGAATTTGTGACATTTATAGACATCAATATCCTCTTTTTCTTGGTGAAAGAATTATAACTTATAAATCCATAGATTCTGTTTTTATCAAATATAAGGAGTAGGCATATCCTGCTAAAAGAATTCCATAGACAAGGATTCTTCTCATATCAAACCATGATTCTGTTTCAGAATATCCATTGTCAATTGATTTCCAAGGAGATTAGACTGGGCCATCTAGAAGATTCCTCTGTTAATAAGGATAGAAGCAAACCACAGATGAACTGCCTTAAGTAATGACAATCTTTGGAATGGATGAGGAATTGATAGGATAGAATTTACAGAAAAGATTAGTATAACCATTTGAGAAATAGAAGGAAAAAGAGAAACCGGTAGTGGAAAGGGAGACAGAATATTCAAAGAAAATGAATAAATTTAGAGTGACTGGGAAACTTAACTTCCTTCCACTATTCAATATCCTCTTTTTCTTGGTGAAGGAATTATATTTTTATTTCAGAGTAAAGATTTTATTTCTCAGGCCTCTTTGCTGCTAAGGATGTTCCTATGACCAAGTATCTACCAGTAAAACCTAAAACTTAGGAAAGTATATTCCTTTACTTCCCCCCAAAGAGGAGAAGTTCCTTTCTCTTCTAAAATCCTGCTGTTTAAGATAAAGATGTATTGATAGGAGCTCTAGCTGCCATCTTGGATAATGGATATAAGTTTTGCACCACAGTGATGCTAGATTAGAGAGTGGGAAGGAAAGTGAGCCACTCTGTGATATCCAAAATACCCTGGACCAACTGTCTCTGGACTTCTCCTAAGTGAGATAAAATACATTTCGTCTTGTTTAAATCACCTTTTAAGGAATTCTTTTTCTAGATACTACCCTAGGAAAAATGTTGTAATGAAATGTTCAGGCTCAGATGCAGCTAGTTCTAACTACATTTTGTAATTTTCAACTTTTCAACCAAAGTTGTATTGTCAAAACACATGAATGGGATATCAATATTCTCCAGGATATTATTAGCACATTAATGAAAATCTGGTCTGAACAATTCTAGCTTCATTGTTACCACACCTATGAGGATACATTTTTAAAAATCTGATCTCAAGTCGCATCTTCTTTATCATAGACAGGTTTTTATTTTGAAGGATGGAGATTACCTAAACGTTCTTTTGGCTTTTGGGATATGGGATTTAGTAATATACTATACTGTAAAACTATATTATTAATTCTAGTTAATCAAATGCTATGTACTGTAATGAGTAATTTGTAAGCATGATTTTATTTAATCCTTGTAACCCTATGGTAATGGTGTTCCTAAAGGTAACCTGTCTGGTAAGTGATTACCTTAGAATTTTAAACCAGATCATTTTGATTTCAGAACATGAGGTTACTAGAATACACTGTTTTATAACTTTTTAGGCTTTCTTCCACTTTTTATTTATTTTGTATTTTTTATTTTTTTGGGGTGCTGGAGATTGAACCCACGGCCTTGTGCATGTGAGGCAAGCACTCTGCCAGCTGAGCTATATCTCCAGCCCCTCCACTTTTTATTTAAGGAAACAAGGCCAAGGAGTGGAAAGGATACCTTTAAATGATGTCAAGATGGAAACAACCTAACTAACTGGTCTCTCTTTTATTCTCTCCATTAATGTCTGAGGAGTGAGGATGAAGTCTCCATAATGGAAATTCAATCTAAGTACACATTTTTGTTTGTTTTTCTCTTGTCTTAAAGGCTAAAAGTCAGTAGGTAGGACACATGGTTCCAGGAGAGTCGTCAGCTTCCATATACCAATAATTAGAAAAGACCCCAAACTGGTCACCAAAATGGGAGTTCAGAGGTCTGAATAGTGGAGAAGTGTACATCTACTACTATTTTAAACTGAGTTCTCTGAAATTTTTCCACCAGCATGCTAAAATGAATAGAAGGCTTGTTGGGAATAGGCTTGCTGCAACCCAGGGTTAGAAGAGTTTCAATATGAAGCATTAAGCATATGACTCTAGGACCTTTTTATTTAGGAAGTGGGCCAGCGAAAGCCTTTCATGAATTTCTAGGAAGAACAGTTTGAACACCAAAAAAAGTAAACAACCTTGCTGGGTGAAAATTGATGTACTACCGAGTGTGGTGGCACATGCCTGTAATCCCAACGAATCAGGAGGCTGAGGCAGGAGGATCGCAAGATCAAGGCCAGCTTAAGCAACTTACCAAGACCCTCAGCATCTTAGTAAGACTCTATCTTAAAAAAAAAAAAAAAAAAAAAAAAAAAAAGCTGGGCACAGAGGCACACACCTGTAATCCCAGTTCCTCGGGAGGCTGAGGCAGGAGGATCGTGAGTTCAAATCCAGCCTCAGCAAAAGCAGGTGCTGAGCAACTCAATGAAACCCTGTCTTAAATAAAATACAAAATGTGGCTGGGGATGTGACTCAGTGGTCAAGTGCTCCCAAGTTCAATCTCTGGTACTGTCCCTGCAAAAAAATGAAAAATAAAAAGGACTGGAGTTGTAGCTCAGTGGTAAAGTGTCCATGGGGTTCAATCCCTAGTACCAAAAGAAAAAGAAAGTGACAAGCTAATAAGTACATTTTGTAGTTGAAGAGCATTGTAAAAATTTGGGATAGAGAAGGCACTCTTTTTCTCCATATATACAATAACCTGTGAAATCCCTGAATTAGAAGAGGCATTTGAATGTTAGTGTCATTAGTTCTGGAATTTACCAAGAAAAATATGTCTACAAATTCAAAATGGCAGTTTGCAAAACAAACCATACCTCATTCCAAGAGGTCCTTCAGACATTTAAAAGAACTTTTTGACCATGAGGAGAAGATTGGGTCTTCAGATAAAATGTTTTCATGAGTCGATCAGTGTTTACATGGTAACATGTCACCAAACCAAGTAGGTACGCCACTGCCATCCCTACCCCATTCCTCAATAGAGGCTGGTGATACTACATTTGTTTAAGTCCCACCTGTCTGTCACATAGCAGAGGTCTCAATGCAGGATCCTCCTTCTAAGTATTACTGAGGGTCCCCAGAGAAAATCTAGGTTTCACAGGTGTCTTCTTGGCCCTTGTCATCACTGGAGACAGGCTGTTCTCTTCCTCGGGCTGCAACAACTGTTGCTTGATTCTGTGGGCTGTGCCCCTCCATCAGGGGGCGCCAGTTGACCTGGATGGTAGGGACTTGTCTGCCTTTTTCAAAGTCTGCTTGCATTTCCTTTGGCGAATTCCCTAATTCTTTCCCCATTCATGGTAGTTTACTGATCTTTCTCGAAACCTGAGCATATGCAGTCTTTAATGAGTGCTGGAACCTGGTAGCCTGTTCAGCTAGCTCTGTGCCCAGGAAGCCTAACTCTATCATCTAGCATGAGATAAGGAGAAGTTGGCCCTAATAAGTGACATTGATAATGGGATTATTCATAGTCTACATTTGGGGTATATCTGTGGTTTGGAGAAGGGATTCCTTTTGCAAGGACACAGTATCACCTAAGATCTAACCAATTACATTAAGGAAATCAAATCAATCTTGATCTGAAGAATTGGCAATCAGGTAAGTGTTTTCCTCATGAACAATGAACTGTGGGTGGGTATTATCTGCATATATACACATATGTACATTCATGCTCACACATATATTTTCTGGTGGGACCATAACAGAGTCCCTTTGAAATGAAAATCTCCCAACTCCCCCAATTTCTTGATAAATTATTGTTCTGAAACTGAATTTCCTCACACTAAGAGTGGAAACTGAGGAACTGGCCCCCATAGCTTGGGCAGGTGCCAGCAAGGGTTCAAAAACTGGAATTGTAAAATTGTCTGGCTAGCACAGCCTGGCAAAATCTATGTATGAGTATTTCCTGGCTTTTGTTCCTATAATTTGGAATGTCCCTGTAGGATGAGGAGATAGCTGAGCTGCCTGCCCTGTTTTGACCAAATGGAAATTCGATTAATTTTTCCTTTTTATATTGTTTTCTCTTATTTCTGATGTGGTGGGTGACAGAACTCAGTCTGTTGGAACCAGCAGGGCCTCTGGCCTAGGGGTAGCAGAATGACTAATGGCCTTAGGATAGCTAGTTCCTAACACCTGGAACCTGTGAATCTTGCCTTATGGATATGATTAAGTCAAGCACGTTGAGGTCTCGAGATGGGAAGATGACCCAGTGAGTCCTGCAGGTATTTAGAAGGGTTCCTGAAGGTAGAAGACAGGGTGAGGTTTGACGACAGAGAGGAGGTGGTGATATTGACAGGGTACAGGACAGACGTGAGTGGTGGGAATATGGTGGGAACATGAGGTTGGGGAAATGGGTCTGTACACTGGACCCACTGTGCTGACCCCCACATGCTTTCACTTCCAAGGAGCGATGTACCTGCAGCTCTTCCTGACTTAAGTTGACAAGGTATGTTAACTTTTCTCAGAAAATGACCTGTTATCTGCAAGAGAAATGTAGACCCTGAAATGCCAGTAAGAGCACAAATGACCCTGAAGGGGGGAGAGGACTTTGTGACCCTTACACAGACCAGATTCTGCAACTCAGAGAAGGATCATCCCCCACCCCACCCCCAAACAATCAAATCAGTAAGAACAGGTTCCAATCAGAGCTGGTCAGTATGGTCCGAAGTGATCTAGAGTTGTCGTGGCTGTGGGGACTTGAAAGTCTGATATTGTTATGGTTTGGATGTGAGGTGTCCCCCAAAAGTTCACATGTGAGACAGTGTGAGAAGGTTCAGAGGAGAAATGGTTGGGTTGTGAGAGTCTTAACCCAATCAGTGAATTAATCCCTAGTGGGATTAACTGAGTGGTAACTGGAGGCAGGTGGGGTGTGGCTGGAGGAAGTGGTTAGTTGGGGGTGTGGCTTTGGGGTATACTTGGGGTATAGATCTGTATCTCTCTCTCTGCTTCCTGATCACCATGATGTGGGCTGCTTCCCTCTGTCACACTCTTCTTCCATGATGCTCTGCCTCACTCAAGCCCTGAGGAATGAAGCCGGCCTTCTATGAACTAAGACCTCTGACACCGTGAGCCCTCAAATAAACTCTTCCTCCTCTAAAATTGTTCTTGTCAGATCCTTTTTGTCACAGCAGTGAAACAGATATCATCCTGTTGTCAGACAAATGTCAAGACATGGACCTGGGTGGAACTCTCTGGAAACTCCTCTGGGACCCAAAATAAAACTGGAGCAGTACTCTCCTCTCTAAGAGGACCCACTTTCTCCCTTAAGAGTGTCTCCTTTTCCCCTTTTTTATCCCTTCTAATAATCTTTATGCCTGTAACTCTCAGTAACAGGATGAAATATTTCTGGCCTGTTTGCAGAAATTGGGGAGAAGGGAGGCCTTCACTGCTGCTTCAATTTCCTGGAAGGCCCCAGCCACGTAACAATGTGACTGTTAAAGCAGGGATTGAAGCAGTGCACTTTGAAAATGGAGAAATTAGTCACAAACCAAGGCCACTAGAATTCGAAAAAGCCAAGGAAGTAGGTTCTCCAGAGGAGCCTTCAGTGGGAACCAGCCCTGCTAACGCCTTGACCTCAGTCCTGTGAAGTTGGTTGTTTGATCTTCAGAACTATCCAATGACACCAAACTCCCCACAGGATGGCTATCTTAGAGCCACCCTGGATAATTTGTTTCTACCCCTCCCAACCCTCGCCCTAGATCTGCTTCTGGAATCAGCTGGTAGGTTTTGCTACCTCTCAGTTCCTGGCCCCTGATTCTGGCTTCCCTCTGTGGCTGGATTTCTGTTGAATTCCAGTTGCCAACATTGCAGTGTCATGCTGAAGCCACCTGCCAAGTCCTTCCTTGGGGGACAAGCATTTGTGGAGAGTGAGGTTATGATTTGTGGTAAGATGAGATACTCAGATTACCACTGGATTTCTCCTTGTTCTCTCTACATTCCCCATTATAATGAAGATGTTCCAGAAGGGCTGACAATCTAAATGTTCCTTTCATGAAAATCCTCCTTCGTGTTTTAAAGAAAACCCATCCTCAGGATTTGGGGCTGAGAGAAATTTGAATAGTTTTGAAATAGCATCACTGAATCTTTCCTTCCCCAAAGCATTCTCTTTAAGCCCTAAGTCAGGAGTTACTTTCCTGGAGAATTTAGCTCATTTGGAACTGAGAATGCTTCTCCCCTTGGGTTGCCCCAGAGGGAGACACCAAGCAGGGGCCACCCACTGGCTTGTTGACACGCTTAGCTAATACAAGTCCTGTGTTGTGCCCCTTCTGTACTTGAAGCTCTGCCAGAAGGGAGCTATCTCTGCAGCTCAGAGAAGAAATGTCAGAGCATACTGTTAAGACCAGCTGTTATATTTGCAGGTGCTCCCTTCAGGTCTAGGACATACCAAAAAAATCAGACCATTTTTCTTTTGTTTTGTACAAACTTTTATTATTTCACAGGCTGAAAATTTAGGAATTCTATTAAAAGAGTCATTGTATTTGATATTATTGGTTTGACCATCCAACATTACTCATTCATTATTTATTTAACAATAATCTATTTAATGCTTATTCTGTATTAGGGTCATGTAGGTGTTGGGGATTCATCAATGAACAAGACAAAGTTATAGTCTTCATGAAACTTATGGTTTAGGCTAATCAATCAAACACAAAGAAAACCAGAACACATGCATAAACAAATAACTGCTGATATGTGATGAAAAAAGAGCAGAGTAAATTGCAAGGAAGCGACACTTCAAGGAAGGATGTAGAAAAGAGTTGGAGGTGGTTTAGATGGAGAAGCCAGGAGCAGCTTGGTTTCTGGAGATTGAGATGAAGACCTGGGAGATCTTTCGAAATAGAGAAACTTAGAGGAGCAAAGGCCCTGAGACAGGAGACGCTCAGTGAGGTGAGGAACAGCAGGAGGCTAGTATACCTGGAGTAAAGAGGAAATGGGCATGAGAGGAGGCCACACCCCAGGTCACCCAGATCTCACGGGCCATGGTAAAGAGTAATATTTTTTTCCTTAAACACAAGAAGAATGGATTGGAGCATTTAAGTCAAGGAACAGACTTGACTCTAAATAATTGTTTAAAACTAAGCATTTTTGCATTGAGAATAGTCAGGGAGTGTGGGAGAATGGCCCAAGATTGGAAGCTGGGAAACCAGTTAGGAAGCTGACTTGCTCTATTGCTGGAAGACTTGTATTCCATTGAGTTTTCCACTTAGGTGTCCATATTTTTAATTGATAAGACTCCTTTAGTTTACTAAACATTCCATTTCACAGCATTTTTCTTATTTCTCAGATGCAATTTCTTCTTTTATCTTATACAAATTTTTGACATACTGCTTTCTCCAAATTATCTCTATTGTTAAAAGGTATGCTTTATTTAATTATTTATTACTTTTTTAAAGTTCAGTGATTAAAAGCATAGTCTCAAGATAGATTACCTGGTGGCCAAATGTTCTTCCCAGTTTTTCACCCTGACTCTTAGCAGCCTTAGGAGACCTAATTTGATAAAACTGAACAGATTGTGTGTGTGTGTGTGTGTGTGTGTGTGTGTGTGTGTGAGAGAGAGAGAGAGAGAGAGAGAGAGAGAGAGAGAGAGAGAGAGAAAGAGAGAGATCTTAATGTCCAAGAACAAATAGCCCATTCTGACCTCCCATAGGTCACTAAAGCCCTAGAGAGCTCATAACATTTTGATTGTTCCTCTTCTCCAGATCCTCATCCAGGAGGCTGTCACCTGTCCTGGGAAAGCAAATAGACTTTTTTATTTTCCCTCACAGTAGGCTAACATCTGGCAGAATTAATTAATAAAGTAATTTTCACACAGTAAAACTCCTTTTAATTTCTGAGTAACATGATGGATATTTCCTCTCAGGAAAACCTCAACTAAACTCCGACATTATATGTGTAAGACAAAGTAAAGTGATGAAATACAGGGAATGGGCTGGAGGAAATGACATCAAGGATAACCTAACGATGACCTGGATGAAGTAAAGCCAATTAAGAGGAAAAGATGGATGCTACTGTGGGACAGGCCATGAGAAAGTATTGGGAGGTTTTATCTTCTGTAAGTTTTTATAATATTTGGTTGTGAACATCCTAACTATGAAAAATAAAGAAACATTTGCAATAGTGTCAGAGGCTTAACTCTTGATTCTGCTGCAATTCAAAACAATAGATGGCTACAAAACTTGACGTCTTTTTTCAATCTACCTGCTAGTCCAAGTACACCTGGGAGTGACATTGCTACTTCTGGTGGATGATAAAAAAACAATACAAGAAAACAACTGCCCAGTGGATCTGAACCTCCGTTTCAGCAATTATTGTTGAGGCTCCTTCAGCTCAGATTCTACCCTTGTTAGCCGAACCAGTATGGATATTCCCAGTTAAAGACCCTTCCATTAAACAGCATTTCTGTAGAACTTTTCAGGCCCACAAATAGACCATATTCAAGCTGAAAGAAATGATTGCTTAGTCAAAACACTCTGTTTTGTAGAAAAGGAGGTTTGGCCCTAGGAATTTGCTTCAGGTTGCAAAAACGATTGGTAGTAGACTTTTAGAAAAATTTTATTCCCTTTCAGACAAGGTTGCAATGGAAGTTCAAAGTCATTAATTCATGCATTCTTTCAACAAATATTTACTACAGGCCTACTGTTTGGCAGACATTGCTCTAACCCCTAAAGATCTAGGGTAAACAGTCACACAAAGCTTTGAATTCATGGAGTTTGTACTATGGTGGGGCTAGGGATCTTTTCTTTCTAAATATATATTTGAAGAAATGCATGTGTGCATGAATGAATATTCATATGTGGCTTCCAATATAACTGAAACAAACCAGTAAGTGAATATATAATGTAAAATATGAAGAAAAACAAGAAAGACTGACAGCGATCAGAAATAATAGTTATTTTAGATTGGTGGTCAGGGAAATTTTCTTTGAAAAGGTGACATGTGAATAGACATCTTAAAATTATAATGCAGCCAGGTGCAAACCTGTAATCCCAGAGACTCAGGAGGTTGAGGCAGGAGGATCGCAAGCTCAAATCCACCATAGCAACTTAGAGAGGCCCTGAACAACTTAGCAAGACCCTGTCTCAAAATAAAAAAAGGGTTTAGAGTGTGGTTCAGTGGTTAAGAACCCCTGGGTTCAATCCACAAAGGAGATATATATATATAATATCCACTGCAGTTACAATGTTGAAGTTGAGTATAAAATTTCATGTAAAACACATTTCTTCTAATTAGTGATTTCTGCTCTGCCCAGTAGCTAAGAGATAAATGGAGATGTACTGTTTCTTCCAAAAGTCTGAGTTTTTATGAAATAAGTAAAATATAAGAGCTCACAAATGCTTTATATATATTTATGTGTGTCTATATTATAATATAATATAAATATGCAATTCATATTTCTGACAAAGTTTTAAATTCAGAATACTTAAGAATCCCTGAAAATTAACAGCAAAATTAACAAACAACCCCATAAAAATGGCAGAAGACTCGGACATTTCACAAAAGAAAATATATCGAAAGTTAATAAACACAAGTAAAGTTCTCAACATCATTAGTTATTAAAGAAATGCAAGATAAAGCCTCACTGAGATGCCAATTCCCACCAATTGGAAAGGTTAAAATTGAACAGCAACAACAAAAAAATAGTGGCAATACTATACATTAGCAAGAAAGTGGAGACCGCAACTCTCACATATTGCTAGTAGAAACATAAAAGCCCTTCCACTAGGTGCTGACTTCCATGTTTTTTTCTTTATGGTTTCCCATGGAAATGATCTCCCCTAAATACTATCCAGGTCACCAAACACATAAGGGCACATCCCTGTGAATGTGTGTTGTGCCCCTACCCCTACCCCAGGGAAGTACTTTTTAGTTACTGTGTCTATGCTGGAAAATCTGAAACTTCCTTTAACACGTAATTAAATTTATGGTAGCAATTCTGAAGTAAAGCTCAATATGACTACATTGCTGTTCACTCTTTAGTCTATCTTCTCTCTTTCAACATAGATTGTAATCTCTTGCTGTACCTGCAGAAGCTAGTTAGTATTTTAGTTCCTGGACTACAATAACTGGGTTTGGTCACATTCATGTGAAAGTCACACAAATAGCAGGAAATAAGTTGGTTAGACAATGCTGTATATACTCAATGTCATATATACTATAGAGTAATATATATATATATACACACACACACATATATATATTATATGTATATATAACATTACTCATTTATTCCAAAGCATTTGTGAGCTCTTATTTTTTACTTGTTTCATAAAAATTCAGGCTTTTGGAAGAAAGAGCACATATCCATTTATCTCTTAGCTACTGGGCAGAGCAGAAATCACTAATTAAAAGAAATGTATTTTACATGAAATTTTATACTCAACTTCAACATTGTAACATTGCAGTGGAAATTATTATCTCTAAATAAGGCAATAAGTAATTTTGTAGGAAATACAAGTCTGGTATGAAAATTAAGTGCTTATCAATAACATTCCCAGGAAGCCATTTCTATCCAAGGAGCTGCTTGCTTTGCATACTGGGTCCCTGATGAGTTCAAAGTTTAGGAACTTTGGATTATGGCACTCCCTTTATTCCAAAAGACTTGCAAGACCCTGCTTTAGCAGAAAGGGACCTGAGAAACCACCTGGTCCAATCCCCTCATTTATCAGGTCTTAAGCAAAGACCACACAGATGGCAGAGATTTGGGATAAGAATCTAGTCTTTGAAACACTTGGTTGTTGTTCTTTAGTACAAGTAGGTAAGAAGACAAATCATGGGCGTGGTTTATTGGGAGGGTCCTGTGGGGAGAGAGCATCAGGTCTGGGGAGAGTAGGCTAATCTCCAAGCTTTCCAGAAGCCCTGTTCCTGGGAAAGCAAGCATCTTCTTCCCACCTGCTGCCCACCACAGCCTCCTTGTACAGTTTTAGGTCAGGCAGATGGCCCCTGGCTACTAAGTGCCCTAGAGAAAACAGAGTTCAGCAATTCCTCTAATAGTAGAGGAAATGAAACCAGAGGGGTTAGGCAATCTTCATCTTCCTCTTAGTGAAAGAGGCAAACACTCTCAGAAAGCTTAGTTGTGTTGCAACTGATGGTGAATATCACATTTAATCATGATCTCTGGGTCTTATTGTCATGAGCCTCTCATTTTGCTGATTGATAAAGCAGAAAAACAGAGAAGTGGTGTGGTGTGATGAGAAAGTGCTGGCAGGAAATGAGAGTGCCCTTACCACTCATGGTTCCCAGCTTCTCTCTGCAGAGCTTCTCTGGAAATCTTGCATTGCTGGTCCCATTTTGAGTCCTTTGGCAGGGCTTCATATTTTGGGGGGAGTGGGGTACCAGGGATTAAAATCAGGGGCACTTCTCCACTGAGCCACATCCCCAGTCCTACTTTGTGTGCTATTTAGAGACAGTCTCACTGAGTTGCTTAGCGCCCCGCTTTTGTTGAGGCTGGCTTTGAACTCAAGAGCCTCCTGCCTCAGCCGCCGAGATGCTGGAATTATTGGCACGCACCACCACGCCCATCTTGGCAGGGCTTCATTTAAATCGTCCTTACTTGAGTTAAATCTCATGATGAAGAAGTGAATCCTTAACTGGACTAGAACAAAGCCTGTGGTTATTTTGTGCTTCTGCACTGTCTCCGTGTTCTGGGGCCTGAACCCATCCTCAAGGAAAGTGAGGCTGAGAGTGGGAGGGGAAGGGACCATGGTTCAGCTGTAATAATGCAATGTGTGCCCAAAGCACAGACAGCATTCAGTGTTGATCAGCTCCCAGAATTGTTGAAATATTCTTCAGGAATAGAATACAGCGTATTCTTTGGTCCAAAGGTGGCATAAAATCTTATGACTAAGAATCAATCTCATGAGTTCATGTTTTAGTTTGAGCTTGAGAGTTGATATTTAATCTATCAAGTCCCAAGTTTTCAATTTTAGGAATATTTCCATAACACAGAGGTATTAAAATAGGTGAATATTTGTTGTTCCATTTAAGTTTTTACAGGTGTTCCACATCTGGGGCACTGAAACAAAATGGGTTAAAATCTGAATATTGCCTATTAATCCAAAAAAGATACTTGATCATTTGTTAGGTGTGTTTTGGAGTAGAATCTACCTGGACCTTGTTTGCTTAAAATGAAAAAGGCTTTGAGGTCTTCTATCCCAGCACATAGTGCTTACTGACTGACTGTCAAGAAAATGTGCTTCTCTCCTGTGGATGGAGGTGTGATGAGGTGGGGGCAGGGCCTTATGTTTGCCCAGAACTGGGCTCCAGGTTCTGCTGGCAGGGAAAGTTTTACTCATTGCACTGAGACCCCCAGGAGTAGAGTGGGGAGAGAAACCAGTTCTCCAACATCACAGGGTTTGGGGTTTGGAGAGGGTCTCTAATCTATTCAGGTGCTCAGCTGGATAGGAAGCTTTCCAGGGAGTACATTGCTCAGGAGACTGTTTCCTCTGCATAGGGTCTGTGAACTTTTAGAGAGGCTGTAATCATTGGGAGTAAGTTAATAAATTTACTTCCTGCCAATAACTGGGATAGGAGGGCCCCACCCTCAATTTTCATAGGGACCTCGTCTGGAAAATTCCTATCCAGGTAGGGATGATTACTTTGGGCAGTTGTATAAATATGCTACCAAATTTGAGGGTTAGAAAGCAAAATGATAAAGGCTAGTAGACTCTCCCTAAAGTCATCAGTACAGATGAGTCAGGCCTCTCAAGGACCTGTACACCTTGCTCTGTGATTTCATGTTAGTCCTCATAATTCCAAGAATTCTCTCACTCTTGGTTAAGGCTTTCATCACTATGGTCTCTTCTGGAAGAAAGAGCCTGCTCAAATGGCTCTAGTGGATAGAGTCCATGGACATCTATTAGTGTCAACCTCAGAGAATTCTACCTGAAGCTTTCTGGTTTTATTGTTTTGTTTTTTCAATGAAGTCCCTTATCCACATATGAAAGCAGTAGAGACATGTTTCCTCCCTATCAAACACACACACACACACACGCGCGCACGCACACACCCCTTGATTTTTTACAAGAGATCTTATTTTCCTTGTATGATATAGACGAAATCAAATAGGCATAATCACTCTTAATCACTGACCCTTCCCCTTGGCCGTAGGGAATGTTCTGGAAAATGGACTACTGTTGACTTGGTATTTTCCTTTGATCATACAACCCTCCCTACCCTCCTTCTCCCTCTGCTACTCTTCTTCCTGAGGGTTATTTTTTATCATTATGAGATCTAGTTGGTTAGAGAATGGGAGAAATGTTAGCCAGAGAATTTATGCCCAAATTGAAAAAGAAATACAATAAACCTAGGAATGAGATAGTGAGCTAAAAGAACCTAATAGGATAGATTTCAGGAAGTTTTACATTGAGAATGAGGATGGGAGAGAGAAATTTCCCAGGGAATAACTTCCATCCATTATGGAAGAGGCTGAGAAGAAAGATCTGAGAAAGAGGATGTTTAAGATATCTCATTATGGTTAAGATAGTGGATCCGTGAAACCTATTCACATTGCCTTGAGTTGCTTCTGATGGCTCTGATTGCCTGACAGTTTTTCTTTAAATCAGGAAGCATTAATTTAGAGTTGGGCCACGGGGTGGAGGCAATTATATTCATGTTCTTCCAACAGTGAAGCCATCTTTGCTCCATATGTAGGGATCCTGCCTGCAGAGGGAAGCAGTGCTTCTTCCAATAAACCATCATAAATATGACCAGTGCTGCTGTGTACTGACTTCTTCTCATCCCCCAAACCTATTTTCTTGGGGTCTGGGTACATTATTTACTGATGATGCTACTTCCTGATTCAGGAACACTATCCTCAATTCTTGCTGATAATTCTAAAGGGGTACAGTCCCTTTCCAAGATTCACCCCTTGCCATTGCTTCTGATGTCTCTCCTCACCCAAACCCTTTCCTGTCATGCTCCAAAGATGGCTGGAGGAACAGTGGTTCACTCAGCTACTAAAGTTGGTTGTCTTCCAGCAACCTTCCCAACTGCTGTTCAGCTCAAAGAAAGAAGAAGGTAGAATGGAGCATGTGAGATGGTGAGGGATGTGCACTGTGGAGTGTAACGCTGAGTCCAAGTTCATATGTGACAGAGACAACACATGTACTTGGGAGCCACTTGTGGGAAATGCCAAGAGAATAACTCTGGGGATTTCATGAAAATCATCAGGTAGGCTTTGGATTTCAAGGTTGTGGAATTGGGGACTTTAAATTAACTTTGCCTGTATTCCCTGGACAACTGATATTGGATTTTCATTTCAAAGAGATTTTCCTATACACACTTGGAGATAAAACTTTAGAATTCGAGTTTCGCTGAAGGAGATGAGTCATGGGCATTAAAGCACACTAAAGTGTAAAGATCTGATGTCATTCAAAAGTACACGTGGGAGGGTAGTAGGCAGCTGAAGCAGAAGATGAGAGAAAGAGAAGATACTGGTAAGGGAAAGAACGTGGGAAGAAGGAGGATGTATCTACAACTGGGCTAGTTAAAGTGGCCCCATGTGTGGGAAGAAGTGGTATAATCAAATGACAAACAAGCATTAATTTTTCTGTATAGCTGTAAAATTTGTCAATTTAATGTAGAAAATTCAAAAGGGTCTCAAATTCTGTTCCCCAAACCCAGTAGTATGAAATAATATTCACACATCATTTTTTAAAAAGGCCTTTAAAAATCAGGTATGGGAACCTGATGTTTTGTGATTACTGCACATGCTTTCAGAAGTTGTTACCCATTTTCACTTTTAAGTGTGTTTGTTGTTTATTTTTTCATTGTTAATATCAGAGTCATAGAAAATGAACATGTTTTGTTGTTAAAATGCTTTTAATTTTCTTTTTATCTTCACTAAATTGCTTCCCAAAGAGGATTTCTTGGTCAAATTATTTGACCTTTTCTGCTCTTGAGATTGGACATGTGCCTCTTCACCATCTGACAATAAAATCTTATAAAAGCCCATTAAAATACAGTGATTCCAATCACGTTATGAACCTCCAAAGCTGCTTTGCATTTTTCTAAGTTCCTTTGGGGAACAGCACCTTCACTAATGAAAAACACAATTTCAGTATGGAAATTGCAACTGGAGGTGCAGCCTACTGTGAAGAGCTCAGACATGTTTGGTTAATTGATGAAGAGGTTTGGCACATTGCCATTTGCACCAGGGGCAGAGGAGTCTTCTGACTGGTGCTGCATGTCTCTGTGGGATTCAAGTAGCACGTCCTGCTGGGATTCAGACAAAAGTGGGTATTTCTTGTGAACTGGTGGGAGGTCTGCTCTGGGAGGTCATAGCTTGAGGAAAGAAGAAGTCACACATAAGGATTTTGAACCAGTAAAATAAAAAGATGCAATTCCCTGGAGGAAGAGGGAGTCAAAGGACATAATGACTGTTGCTGAGACTTACTCTTTGCCCAAATGACTTGGGGGAAGAGACAGGGTTGAAGAAGATACTGGAAATTCTGTTGGCTCGAGCAATCCTGCTCTGGAACCCCTCATCCAGCATATAGCCCAACATGGAGGGAGCCATTTTCTTTGATGCCTACTGCATGCAGCAGAGCAGCCCAGGACAGCAGTACTGGATGAGTTGCACTGAGCAGAGGCAGAGTCTGTTTTGCAGAGTGATGGTGACCACAAATCAGGAAACGACTGTGCAGTGGAGATTTGAAGAGAAATCTGGTGCTCAGCTAATGACAGTGCTCACAGGGCCATGCAGACATGTAGGAGTGAGACTTCTGTATGGACACCACTCATGAGGACAACCAGAAATGCATGGGCTAGAGTAGCGGTGTGGACAGATTAGAGCTAGGTTATTTGTTTTCTATACATCATTTAACCGAAATTAATAATATAACGCTTGGAGCTAAACTGTGAAGTACATATGACGTTAAAATTATGTCCAGAATTGAAACATGTGTTTTAGAATATTGTTCACTGACTTTTATTTTAGGTAGCAGATCAACTTGATTGAAGTCCTCAGAGAATGCAGGATCTAATAATGGTAAAAGATGACCTTGGTCTGGCCAGGATCAGGGATATAGACTAGAGCCTTGTAACCATTTTTTTGTTGGTTTGTTTTTAGTATAAATTGTGCCCGGGCCAGTGGGAACCCATGTCTTAGTTGCTGTGCTGACGAGGCAAGGTCTCGTCTTGCCAGGAATAGGTTTGATTATAGACCTCAGTGCTGTTGGTGCGGTGTGCTTCATGTGTCATCCAGCACTGTGCCCCGTCTTCCTTGCCTTCATGCACAATGCAAGACCGTAAGCAGGTCAAATGTGATCCTTCTGCTACTGGTGGTTGTGTGGTTGTGGCTTACCACAGAGAGAATGCAATGACACTAGCAAAACCCTTGAGAAGACATGAGAAAACCCAGGATAAGAAAGCAACGAGGCCTTTGGAAACTCAGATGCTGAACATCTCTCTGAGTTGCTACCATTGGCACCTGAGAATCTTTTAGGAGGATACGAACTGCGAAGAAAGGGTAACAGAATTAACAGAATTGAAGTTTTAGCCTTAAGAAGCAAGGCTATAGAGGCTGTGATGGTTTAGATATGAGGTGTCCCACAAAAGCTCATGTGTGAGACAACACAAGAATTTTCAGAGGTGAAATGATTAGATTTTGAGAGGCGTGACATAATCAGTGGATTAATCCACTGATATGGATTAACAGGGCAGTAACTGTAGACAAGTAGGGTGTGACTGGAGGAAATAGGTTATAGGGATGTGACTTTGGGGTTTATATTTTGTTATTGGTGAGCAGAACTCTCTCTGCTTCCTGGTTGCCGTGTCCTGAGCTACTTTCTTCTGCCACACCCTTCTGCCATGATGTTCTGCCTCACCTGGGGCCCAGAGCTATTGAGTGGCCGACCATGAACTGGGCCTCAGAAACTATGAGCCAAAATAAACTTTTTCTCCTCAAAATTGTTCTTGTCAGGTATTTTGGTGACAGTGATGAACAGGTAACTAAATGCAGGCCATTTAAATAATCAAGCATATAGAGACAAGTGAGCCATTAGCTACTCCCCTAAAATAGTTATTTTCTGAAAGAAGACCTCCCTTGCAAAAGAGGTCTAAGTTTAAAAATGTGGCAATGGGAATTTGTGTTCAACATAAAACACAACTTCAGGACTGGTGGCTCTTATTCAAGGAGGGGGAGCAGATTCTTTCAGAATAAACATGCCTGGGTCTTCTTTGCGGGACAAGAATCCGTGTTTTAATGCAGACTCACCATTGGAGAAGTTCCATTTCCACTTTTGTCTTTTGGAACACTGGGCTCCTTGAGACACTCAAGCCTATTTTTCCTAGTTGTGGTAAACCTGGCTTCCTTATCAGCTCAAGTTTGGCAGCTCAAGTTGGTCCTCCATGCATGCAAAACCCGGGATCAAATAAGAGAAAGGGGGCAAGTGATTTTTCTGAAAGTCCAGCAGAGGGAGCTAAGAAACAAGAATTTTTCCTCTTGCTAAATAGTCTCAATAGTAATGGATGTGGAAAAACAGAAAACATGTCTCTCCTGGGTTATCATTTGGAACAGATTAAACCAAGATCTGAATATCCTGTAATATGGCAAGTGAATATGCCTTTTTATCAATCCCACTTTGCCTCCCTGAGCCAGCCTTATGTTCCTTGTCCCTCAGGATTAGGAGAACCAATGCAACACAGGCCAGCCAATGTAGACATCTGCCCTATGATCCTCCTTGGAGTGGAGACAAAGCGAGAGAGTCCAATTGAATTTTGGATTATGAGACTAAATGGTCAATACATTTTCCCCCCTAATAAGTTAAAGAATGACTTTCTTTAAGGTAATAATGTTATCCTTTCTCAGAGATGCTTCATTGAAGAATATTATGACGAGCCTGTCCATTTGATCCATACAGGAAACAGCTAATTACCCAGGATAGATAGCATGCGGTTAATTTTCTGTTAGGCAAACGGTCAAATAGATAATTTAGAAATGAATAGGTGAATTGGCCATAGAAAGGAAAGAAAAAAAAAATGCTTGTGTCACAATTGTGAAAAGAAAGGAAAGTGCTTTTTAAAAAAAGACACAAACTTGAATTCCCAAAGAACATTAAAAGAAAAGAAATTGATGAACAGAATCCATTAAGTTCCTGAGCAAATGGAATAATAACAATAATTTGTACTAATGGCAGAACTTCAGATTATTTCCTGGGTATTAAAGGGGAATGATGACCAGAATCTAATGGAACAGAAGTATCATTTGAATCAGTCTCTATTCTTCAGATGATGAATGAAATAATGATTATGGGATGAATCAGGCTAAAATTAACAGTAGCATTTTTATTTATTTGCTTATTTATTTACTCAGAGAGTGCTCTGCAATGGATCAGATTTGGTTTTTCTGGAGTCTGCCACAGATGAACACCAGTCTAGGAGCTCTTGGAGTTGTTCCATCTAAAGGACACGGTCAGTTTCTGATCTACAGTCACTCCCAGTCCAGGTGGCTCTGGACCCTGAGGGATAAACCTCACCCAAGCATGCTTCCAGAAAGACGTCTCTGCAGCAGGTGAGTGACAGCTCCTTCTCAGGAGGTCAGAGTACGCAGTTTCAATGGACTGAAATGTTTGCTCCCTGACACACACTTGTTGGCTTTTTCTAGTTCTTATATAACTAGGAGTCAGCTGGGGACTGACTTGCCTCTTGAGATACGGGTGGAAATGCCTTCAACTCTCTAATAACTGGGACTTTGGAAAGTGAAAAAGAAGATCTCTGCTCTCTCTAGTGCTGATCAACCTTAGTTACTTCTTGGGGTTTCTCGGTTTCCTTGGCCTTCTGCTTCCTCTTGTGTCATCTGGGTCATCCCCTGTCACCCTTGAAATTTGGCCTCTTTAGTTTCCATCACAAAAAAATTATTCACACAGAAGATAGCACCCTCCCTCTCAAAGGCACCCATTCTCTCTCCTTCCCTTTTCTGCTCTCCGCAGGGCTTCCTGAAGAAGTCCAATGGTTCCTCCCTTGTCACTCAGCTCATTTCTCTTGGACCTTCATGGAGGTCCAGGGTGCTTGTGTTGGTAGCTTGGGGAGGAGTGGAGGTGATCTTTTCTCCTAAGCCTTTCTCAATGTATTTTTTTCAATGGGGAAGAGCGTCTTCCTAAGATAAATTTTGGTGCATGTCATAGGTTACTATTTTCTCAACCTCGTGATGATTTTTAACTCCATTCTTAGTACCCTTGAAAGAAACGCTACTTCCACATACATTAAGCTCCATTTACAACATTGATTTTGATACATAGATATGCCTGGTTGAAGGAAGGAAGATAGTTGAAAAAATTCTTTAGTAGAAAAACATTCAGTACTGAAGTATTTTTAGTAAAGCAATCACAGGGTTGAAAAAAAAATTCAATCCCTTCAGATGGGCATACGACAATAATAAAATGTCTGACTACTTTCCTTTCTCCCCCTCTTCTCCCAACCGCTCCCTAGAGGTGGTCACTTTTGAACATTTCTGCTTTCAGTTCTTCTGATGGTTACAATCATAACTTCCCCTCCTGAGAGGATGACTAAGCTCTGAGCATGAGAGTGGGACATGTGCACCGGAAGGCTTAACTTGAAACATGTGGGCAGGAAGTCAGTATCTGAAAACGCATAGAGAAGATGGGCCCTTTCTCTGTCCTTGCCTCCTCAAATCCATTTTTTCTATCCAGTACCATCAGCAGCACTTGAGAACTCAGAAACCTAATTGCAAATCCTCTGGCCCTGCACCGGGCTTACTGAAGAAGCACCTGTGGCAGTGGAACCCAGCAATCTGTGTGGTGTCTTAACAAGTTCCCCAGGTGATTTTGTTGTGTGCTCAAGTCTGAGAAGCTCTGCTTCAAGGCAGCTGTCTCCCCCCGCCCCCATCTCCTTTCCCTTGCCAGGGATTGGTTTAGGGCTGGGCATGTGACCCTGTTCTGGCAAACCAGGTGATAGGAGCTTTGTTTTAAGGAGCTCCTGGATTAAGAGTTCTTGCTCTTGGAAGAGATGTGTGGGAATAACAGGAGTGCTGCTCAGTCCTTCCTCTGTATGCTTTCCATTCTAGATGAGAGAGAGGACCTGCCGCCGCCATCTTGGGTGATGTGAGCTGACACACCAAGCAGTGCAAAGACTCTAGAAGTGCAGTGTAATCTCCGAGCCCCAAAACTGCCATGCTGGAGTCCTCCCACCTTGGACTTCTGGTTGTGTGATATATGTCTGTAAGCTAAAAACCATGAATTGGATTTAGCAGTCAAGTACTCTGGTAAAGTACTGTTCTGAAACTCTTGCTACTCCCAGGCATAAGAGTAAGCCACTGCAAAGAAAGGCCAGTTCTCTGACTCTAGTTTGGTGCATGAAGGTCACTATTAAGAGAATGGGTGAGGGCAGGTGGGAGAGTTAACCTACTCCAAGTTTACTCCTTAGGTCTCTGTTGAGTCATTTTTCTACCTGCCATTTCTGAGTCCAGGGCCTTTCCTGGCTCCCTGCTCTGTGGCAGACTTCTCTGGGTGCCAGTCTGAGTGGTTGTTTCTTCTTCTAATTTTATCCCTTTGTGTAATTTCACCCATTTGACTGGCTTCCAGAAATTATGGAAATCTTGGCATGCTGATACTTTCCCATGCCCTTCATTCTTCCTTGTGCTTCTTTACTTCCATTTAGATGGAACTTGGGAGGGGGGAAGAAGGAGGAAGGAGTGTTCGGCTTGCCAACTTGAACCAGAAGGCCCCAGTTGTTTGTTTGCTTTTATTGAGTCTTAGTATTCACTGTCTCTTGTAACCCATTTCCAAAGGAAGAGGAAAGACAGCCAGTGAACGTCCACGTAGGACGGACTCTGATTCTGTGGAAGTGATTCATGACTCTTATGTACACTGTAAACAGGGATGTTGCCAGGTGTCAACTGGACAAAGGAGAGACTCACAGGCTCCTGAGTTGCCCTGGGTTACCTTTATCCTCACCTGGAGCTTAGGTGACCATCTTTCTCTCTGAAGGTGACTCAGAAGATGTAGAGTATGGATCCCTTTGCCTTCATCATTCTGTGAAACCGAAGTTTCCACTGTCCAGCACAAACAGATTGAGTGTGTGTGTGTGTGTGTGTGTGTGTGTGTGTGTGTATGTGTACACGTACAGTTTATTTCAAACCCTCATTCACACGATGTTATCTTCAGGTAGCACTTGCATTGGTGAGAAACCACCGTTGGGTCTCTAGGGCAACTCAAATAGGCATCCTTATTCTCCTTCATAGACTTTTCTGGCCCAAACTTCCTTAAATCTGATATGAACACAGCCAATCTTTCTTTTTACTTCTTGATACTAGCCATATAATACACACAGATTCTCTCTCCCTCTCTCCCTTTCTCTCTCTCTCTCCTGTTAGAACATGACATTTTTGTGTTTAACAGTATTTCTTAATGTTTCTGTTATAGTTGAATACACGAAAACCATAGGTCCTGCGCTATATATAACAAGGGACCCATTTCATAAAGGACAAGTTACCGTGATTTGGCCCAGGGCCAGGATGTTGAGGCTTTTACTGGCTCTAGAACTTAGTCAATTCGCTGCTTTCTTTTTAGAACTCAGACCCTTCCTGCACAGCAGACCAGAGTTTAATCACAGCCTGACAATTTGGGGTGCTGAGGCTTGAAAGGGAAAGTAAAGTGTTAGGTAAAGTGTTGTATATGTGAAGCCAAAGATGTGAAATGTAAACAAGTATACCTTGACCACCACTGGAGATGAAGATGGACGCTTGACTTTTTATATTTTAACTTAAAAAGCAGATACATATTCCTATGTCTTTTCTTGTATAAATTTTATCCACGAGGCAAAGGTGGTTTCCTTAAAATGGAAGCAAAAACCAAGATATATTGTTAAGGCATTCCAGGTATGGAGTTTTTTATGATTCCCCCATCCACTTACCCTCATATGAATGGACATATTTTAGAGTGATATACAATTATTCTTTCTTACCAATGCCATTAGCTTGGTTTTCATTGAAGAGTTTGGTTTTCTTCTTTGCACCTCTATCTCATTGGTTTAAGTAATCTACATTATATAGCAAGAATGCTATTGTTATTAGAACAGTAAAGTACAATTCATATTACCTAGGATGGGGAAAGGATACAACTGAATCAATCTATACAATCTATACAATTTACTTTCTGGACATAGAAGTAGATGGCCTGGTACTAGCTGCAAGTACTACTCGACACCATCAAGGAGTTGGAGAAAGGATTGGACAGAATTTGGAATTTAGTTAAGGGCAGATCCATTAAAGGGGATCTCTTCAGTGTCTATTAAATGTGTTTCCTCAGACTGGTCCTAAGTCTGCTCAAAGTATAATCTGAGGACCGGCAGCATTACGTCTTTTGGGAGTGTGTTAGAAATGCTGAGTCTTAGGGCATACCACAGGTTTCTGAAATCAGAATCTTCATTTAAAAAAGATCCCAGGGGATTCTAATGCACAAGGACGTCACTCACTGGTGTAGGGTCTGCCTTGTGGCCTCTGTTCTTCTTTCTCCATGCATTTTCTTTGATAGGCTGGCCTACTTTTGAACTTGATACAAATTCAGAATATATTACATATACATATGTGACAATTTTGTTCTGAAAAAATGGAGATAATTTTGTTGGAAATAGCTTCCAAAGTCAGTTCAGGGATCACCCAAGCAAATAGATTTTATAATCTTTGTATGAGTTTTCTCTTTCTGCTGTAACAAAACTCAGTGACTTAGAACACAGATTTATTTCCAGATAGTTCCAGAGGGAAGTTGTCCAAAATTGGTCTCACTGGGCTTTAGCCACATCTAGGGTCAGTAGAGATGGTTACTTATGGAGAATCTGAGGGGAGAATCTGTTTTACTTACTTTTTCAGCTTCTAGAGGCATTCTCTGCCTTGTGACCCTTCCTTGTGTCCCTCTGACCTTGCTCTCTGGACTCACATCCCCTATTTCTATAGTCAAATCTTCCTGCCTTCCTCCTATCAGGACCCTTGTGATTATAATTAGCCCCACCACCCTCGCCAAATAATTCAAGAATAGTGTTCCCATCTCAAGATTCTTGACTTAATCACATCTGCAAAGTCACTTTACCATATTGTGAAATAATATTTGGTCTTTGTCCTGGTTCTTAATTTGACCCTCTTAAGACCTTTTTAATTTCCTAAGAGGCAGGGGACTAGGGACATCTTTTGTTTCAATATTTGGCTTTAGCCCTGGTTCCTGACATAGAGTTCCTTAATTTCTTGGAATTTCCTGGGTGATAGGAGTGTCTTTTGTTCTAATGAGGCAACTCTTGGTGGGCTCCTGGGTAACTTCAGGATGTGGGTTGGTCACCAGAAAGATCATACCGTGATTAGAAGCTTGGAACCCCAACCGCAGCCCTCAACTTCTGGGGAGGAGAGAGGAGCTAGAAATTGAGTTAATAATTAATCATGTCTACATGATGAACCTTTCAAAAAATTCCTTCTGGCCCAGGGTTCTGAGAGCTTCCAGATTGGTAAGCACATGCCTGCAACAGGAGGGTGATGCACCCCAACCTCACAGGGACGGAATTCCTGCACTCAGGACCCTTTCAGACCATTCCTTGTACACCTCTTCATCTGGATGCTCATCTCTGTCATTCAGCAGGACCTTTATTACACAACAAACCAGGAAACAGTGTTTTCCTGAGTTCTGTGCCTTATTCTAACAAGTTATAGAACCTGAGGAGGGTATCATGGGAACCCTGATTTACAGCTGGTCAATCAGAAGTATGGGTGACAACCTTGGACTTGTGATTGGTGTCTGAAGTAGACATAATTTTGTGGAAATGAGCCCTAACCCTGTCAGACTTGTCCAGGTAGATAGTGTCAGAACAGAATTAAATTGAAGGGCACCCAGTTAGCATGGGAGAATTGGTTGGTTTGGGAGAAAAGCTGTATATTGATCAGAAGTGAAGTATTGAGACTATATAGAGAAAAAAGAGGGGTTTTTTTTTTTTTTCCTTCTACACATATATAAGAGAACATATTTTCAAGTTCTAGGAATGCATATAAAGTTCATAGTTGTCTTTAGGGGCATTATCTATTATTATCTATTATCCACAATCTATTGTCAGATACTATTTTAAGGTGATTTGACAATTATCATTACTATTTAATACCTGCCTGCTGCAAACCACATACTTCACACGTACACAGTTCTAATTCCCACAGTAGGTACTATCATTCTGTCTTTGTAGATGAGAAGTGTGGGGTTCAGAAATCACAGTGGACCAGGTATGGTGGAGCATACCTGTATTCCCAGTGACTCAGAAGATTGAGGCAGGATTGCAAGTTCAAGGCCAGCTTAGGCAATTTAGTAAGACTCTGTCTCAAAAATAAAAAGGGCTGGGGTGGAGCTCAGAGGTACAGTGCTTACCCAGTGTGTGCGAGTCCCTGGGTGGTTCAAGAGAGAGAGAAGAGAAAAGAAAGGGAGAAAGAAAAAAATAACCATGAATAAGAATAGAGCAGGGATCAGCACCCAAAGCCCAGGGCTGCATGCTACCGAACTTCTCTGGGTACCTAGCTCATATTAGTATCATGGTCACCTGCCTTCTCCCCAAACTCAGCAAGAGTGACATCTGACTGTCCAAGGTTGCCTAGTGATCTGTGTTCACTGATCTAAAGCCTGTGCTTATTTTGAGAAGGAACCTTTAAATGTTATGCAAAGACTAAATGAATGGTTTTCATGAAAAGTCCTAGCAACTTCCTGTGCTCTATCTGCTGACTGATCAGGGCCCTTCTCTAGAAATCACACACCCAGACAGGGACAATCCCTGTCTTTAAAATCACAGGAGTCAGGTATCAATGCTGTCCCTTGGTAGGGGGCAACTTGAGAGATGCTACCCTAAAGAACTTCCATGATATACTGTGACTCTGTCCTTATTCCTTGTGATTTTCTGATTTCTTTTTTCTTTATTTTATTTTATTTTTTTGCAGTGAAGCAGAGAAACGAAGCTGGGACAGAGCAGAACTCATGCTTGTGGAAACATTTCACAGTCTTTTAAAATAGCTCCTATTCTTACTCTGGAAGCTTCATTCTGTGCAAAGATCAAATTCTTCTCAATTTTGTGGCTATACTCACTTTGTTAATGGTATCCTCAGAAGGGGCAAGTTCTTGGTCCATAAAGATCACCATCTGCTTTTAGTCTTTTCCTGCCTCACAAATTCAAAAGTTTTGTATCAAGGTGAGCAAAATCTATGTGCTTTAAAAACTTAGTGACAATTTTCTGATACACTTCTCCCACCCCAGATGTTTTAGAGCATTTGAAGGTGACCCCAATAGACTTCCGCTTGACCAGTTATTATCTTTCAAAACTGAAATAAGTTTCTGTAGAAATCCAGCCATGCTCATTGAGATGACTGAATACTTCACACTCATGGCACCCCCAGACTCCAGTTTTTTTGTGGATTAACCTCCTCCTTATTTTTCTGCCTCATGTATCTAGATCTGCTCATGAAATTTCTTGGCTCAACTTTAATGCCAACCCTAGATTAACATTAGGGATACTTAACATTAGAGATGGTTTCAAATGAAAATGGACACAAGGGTTTTTTGTTTGTTCGTTTGTTTTTTGGTACCAGGAATTGAACTCAGGGGCACTCAACCACTGAGCCATATCCCAAGCCCTATTTTGCATTTTATTTAGATACAGGGTCTCACTGAGTTGCTTAGTGCCTTGCTATTGCTGAGGCTGGCTTTGAACTCACAATCCTCCTGTCTTAGCCTCCTGATCCACTGGGATTACAAGCATGTGCCATTGAGCCTGACTGGATGCAAGTTTTAATTGCACTGACTACTTCAAATTTCACAAAGTTTTTTGCATGTAAGATAAGGCACGATGATTCCTTTTATGAAACTGGGCAAAACTCACCTCTTCTTTTTACCATCAGAATTTATAATTGGAAACTAATTCCTTTTTTTAATTTTGAATTTTATACTTTATTTCAAGGATCATATTCTACAGTCGATATTTTAAGGTTCACTTTGTATATTTTTAGGGTTTGCAACAATTCATGGACAAAATAAGGATTTCTGACCTGACCTTTAAATACATTATCACTCCATTGCATGCCTTTCTATAAAATGGGACGAATAATATCTGCTCTACTCACATACAAGGGTGTGATGCAAGTCATGAGGGAGCAAATTAAATGGCTATAAAAGTCAAAGTGTAGTCTTTGCCCATGCGTGGACTTGGTTTGACTTCCACCCCCCACCCCCACCCCCATTCTCCCTTCCCCCAGCAGGTCTGGTGTTCTATGTGTAATTACTCAGTGTGAACCTTGAGTTTCATATCAGCAGTGGAATCATCTGCCTTTGTCACTTCCTCTTCTGGCAGTGCCCTGCTGAGCATCTCGTGATCCCAGGACAGTAGAAGCTGACTGGTGCTGAGCACTGCAGTTTTGTCTTAGAAAAGTAGCTCTCCAGCTGTGGCATTGAATTTCCTCCCAGTGAAACCCCAGGTAGACAGAGGATTACATGCCTGTCTTTCTGCAACTTGGATCTCTTTCCCTTCTCTGTGTCAGGGTAATGACTCTCTCCTTTTCTACCCACCCCTCCCCAACTCACCACTTCCTCTCACCCAGTAAGTCCAAGCTAAACAAGTTGGGTGTGTCATTGTTTGCCCACGTGCTGGGCCACTGGGCAGGCAAGGAGGGGCCTTAAACCACACCAATGGTTTGTGGTCCAAAATTAGCCACCACCTTCGGTATTGCAACCCTGCAGTGCTTTGTGGACAGATAGCACCCTTCCTTTCTCCTTTACATGCCTCTCTGCATCTGGCCCAAATTGGCCTTGCAGCTGGATGGGCCTTTTACACCAGGAACACAAGTCTCCCATGTTCCCCAAGTTGGAGCAGAGATAACACACTTCAACTTACTAGCCATCCAGTTTACTTTCTTAATACATCACATAAAATGAAACTTGAAGGCTCTTTGGGACTTATAATTTCATCAATGGAAATTATTTTCTTGTCTATCATATATTAAGAACTTGTAACATGTTAGGCACCACATCAGGTGCTTTTTATGAATTATCTCACATGGTCTTCTCATCAGCTCTAGGAGATATAATTTGCATAATGAGAAAAGCAAAACTTAGAAAGATTAATCAACATGCCCATGGTCACACAGGTAGGAAGCCAAGGAAGTAGATTTGAACCCAGGGAGTCTGGCTCAAGGAACTTTCTACTCTATAATGCCTTCTTCTTCCCTAGCTCAGGTTCCTAAACTCTCCAACCTTCCATTTCACTTATGGGCTCATGGATGCCCATGCAGCTTTGTAAAGCTCTGTGCAAACATGAGCAATGGACACTTGGTCCGATATCCTGGGGCGGAAGTTCCACAGTCACTCTCCAAGAAGACTCCTTGCTTTCCTAGCTAGTGAGAGGCATGCATGGTCTGGAATCATCTGGAGACACAAGATTTTGTCCAGTAGAGGCACACCAGTACCTTCATGCTCTAACTTCTTATGGTACAGGTGAGAGTGCCTATATTTTTCTCCTTGATCTGGTCATTTCTGGGCTCATTTAGATGCATTGGTGATGGTTGCCAAGGAGTATGGAATAGTGAATAGATTTCATGATGTAGCGCCCACTGGGAGGCAGTGATCATAAAAGGAGTTCCAGTTGTCAGATATCAGGAATCCAGCACCCAACAAAGAAGTACACCTATCATCTTAATAGTCTGTGGTCATGTCATCTACTCAAGAGAGGCAGATAAACTTCATGCTCTGAGAATGTGGTCAAGAAAGTGAAACCCCCTAGTCAGGATTGGAGAGCCTATAAAGCTAATCTGCTAAGGGCCAAGAAAACCCTGAGCAGGAGGGTCCATGAGCACCTCCGGCATGGTGGGTTACCCACACAAGGGGACTGGAGCCATGGAATTGCTGCACAAAATTCTTTGCCTCCTCCTCAAAGTGTGAAGGATGAGGGGAATAATGGGACCAAGGATGAGACCCCAGGATGGAGCAGTGACTGTACTGGACTCCCTAAAGCTCATGCCTTAAGAACCTCCCTATGGAATCTCTTTTCAGTTGAGCAAGGCCACATGACGGGCAGCAGAGGTGTCTTGAATAGTTGACCTGGAGGGAGCAGAGCAGACACACCTGCCCCTGTTTTGAAGTGAACTCACAGTGAATAAGTTTACATGCCTGTGTGGGGAATGTCCCTTCCCAGAGACCCTGGATACAAAGTCAAAGACCCCTGCCAGGACCACAGTCACCCGGACATAGCCATCTCTGTCAGCGTGAACTGAAAGATCCAAGGCAGGTTAGGTACAACCTCCCAGTCTCTATCTAGGAAGGAGTTAGAGGAGGGGAAGAGGAATCCTAGGAGGGCAAAAGTGGGCAGACAAATCTGACAGGCCACGGGAGCCTGTCATCTAAAGCAGGATGGCTGACTGCGTTGTGTTAGATGAGAAATGGAGGAATTCCTGGAGGAATCTGGGCTCAGGAGAACCTGCTGGCAGCCTGAGTCCACTGTGGCTGCTGGTTAATAATGTAAAAGACTCAGTGATGCCAATGTGAGGGAAGGAGAGTGGTCATTCACAGTGAGGAGCACTCTGCTGAACTTACCCACGTGGGGCTCCTTCAGCTGCCTGCCTGGGCCTAGAGACCTGTTATTCATAGAGCAGCTGCAAAACAAAAAGCCTTAACCCAGAAGGACTTTGAAAATGATGGAATGATCTACAGTTATTGGAAACCTCCTTGCCACTAGTTGTAATAGATGGGAAGAGTAAGAGGGGGCAGATACAAATCTAGAGTAGTTACTGGAGGGCTGGTAAACATCCAGAACACAGTTAAGGAGGAAGAAGGGCTTCTTGCCCTGGGGCTCCCTCTAGGGATTGGTGACAAGTCCGATGGATTCAGAGAACTTGGAGAAAAGGCACTGAATCTTGGCATCTTGACTGCTAATACCCATCTTTGGAGTGCTGGTATGAGCTGAGTGCTTGCACAGTGCTAATAAGGAGGGACTCCCTGAGGGATTCCTATTCTATATGGAGACTCCTGACCCTTTGAGAGTGGAGGGACATGGGATAGAAAGTGCTATCCCTCCACCGCTGTGGCCTTGCTTGGCCAGGTCATCCTGTAAATTGCTCTGACCTTCTCTCCTGGGGGTTAGTGCTCATAGCTGCACCCTGCTAAAGGGCTTTGGAGACTGGGGAAAGGGAGGAGGCCCCATCATTGCTAAAATCAGTCAGTCTGGGATAGAGACACCTTAGACCTATGGACATACTTTGGGTGGTTTGACAAACACACTGCCTGGTCCCTCAAGATCACACATAGTGGAAAGATGGAGGCTCCCAGGTCTCCACAGAGCTTATTGCTCCAAAGAGGAGAGTAGGCCCACTTTGGAAGGAGGAGGAGAAATCTCAATTCGTTGAGCATGGACACATCTGACACTGGAATGTGAGTGGGGTGGAAGTAAATAATCTTTCCCTAATTCAGATATGACAGGGAAAGACCTTAATCGATGAGCCACTGGGACCAGAAAGCAGAACTATGTAGCTGGGCAGTACCATTAGCTGAGGCTTCAGGAACTCTCTAGAAGGATGGCTTCCCTTCTTCCAGTGGGAGAACTGGAGGGCTCCAGTTTCTGGACTCAACTGCACACTGTGTTAAGGACTAGATGCTGCCCCTACAAGCTCCTCAAAACCTCGCCTCTAACCTCATACCACTTCACATCTGAGCCTATAATGTTTATTTCGTTTGCTTGAATTTTCTTAGGGGAGGGGAGGTCTCACAATGTTGCCCAGGCAGATTGTTAAACTTAAGGACCATGTGATCCTCCTGTCTCAGTCCCCTGAGTAGCTGGGACTACAGGAACCATGTCCAGCTTGAACCAATGTTTGCTTCTCCCCAGCAAAACTTTCCTCTTCCTAGTCTCTTTCTATATAAAGGAGAGGAAGAGTGTGCTGACCAAGCTAGGGAAGCCCACAGTGCCTGGTCCCTGCAGGATGCTCAGAGTGTAGGATCTCAGGCTCTTGCTCTCCCTGTAGGTTGTTACCAATTGCATTTTCCAATGTTCTTCCTGAACCGTGCGTCTGTGTGTGTTTTACTGGGGAATTGAACCCAGAGGGCACTTTACCACTTACCTACATCTGTAGCCCTCCTTATTTTATTTTGAAACAGGGTCTTGCTATGTTGCTGAGAGTCTGAGTTGCCCAGGCTGGCCTCAAACTTGCAATTCTCCTGCTTCTGGCTTACACATTGCTGGAATTACAGGCATATGTCACCATGCCAAGTCTTTCTGAACCAATTTGTGTGACCAAAATAATTGAAAGTCAACGAAATAAGTCTCTTTACATTATCTAAACTATCCTCCTTCCAATGGATCAGTTATCAATACAAGATGCATATCCAACTGTCCACTGGGTCATCTCTATCTGAATGTTCACTGGGCATCTTTAGCTTAATATGTGCTGATCTCTGCCCTCTCACCAGCCTGCTCCTCCTGTCTTTCCCATCTTAGCAAATGGGATCTCCCTCTTCCATTTTCTCAGGCAATGATCTGTTATTTACTTTGATTTCCCCTTTTTCTCTCACACTTCTCAACTAATCTGTGAACTGACAGAATTGATTCAGGATACACTTGGAACCTAAGCACTTGTCAACCCTAACCCCACTACCATCAGAAAATTCCCCAGCTCATATGGTATTGCTTTTGTAAAATTTAGAAGAACATCACTCCCATGTCTGTATGGGTGGACAGGGCCTTTGTGCAGGGAATGTTCCTTTGGGTAGATGTGACTCCACATTTAGGCTTTGGGCTGGCGCCTGGTACCCTGGCTGGGTTCCAGCCCCCTCGATCCATGAGTGTGCAGAACCGCACCACCATGTGTGGTATGTTGGATGATCCACACTGGTTCAGACCCAACGTCCTCGCTTACCTGGACCATGACTTTAGCCTTTGATGTCTCTGCTTCTGTCTTTGCCTTCCCTATCCCTCATTCTATTCTTAACACGGAAGCCACAGTGATCTTTAGAAACATGAATTAAATCACTCCTCTGCAATGAACCTCACACCAAGTAAAAGCCAACATCTGATAAAGTCCTGTACAGTGAGTCCCCTCTTACCTCCCAGATCCTGTCTCCAAAAATCTTCCCCTTCTTCCCTCTTCTCCAAACACCTGGCCTCCCTATTCTCATGAGCTGGGCTTGTTCCCTCCTCTGATGGAGCTCAGGGCTCTTGTACTTACCCTTCTATCTGCTGGAAGGTTCTTCCATGTGTGTTTAGCTGGCTCATTTGCTTCTTCAGTTCTTTGCTCAAATGTCACTTCTTCCATGAAGACTTTGCTGTCCAACTAAGCTAGTCTCTCCCTCCCATTTTCCTCTAACCTAACACTTCTTGCATTTTCTCATAGTACTTCTTCTTTTTCTGCACAGCACTTACTCCCATCTCACACATTACACTGCCTTCACTTATTGTCTATCTCGTCTCCCTAGAATAAGCTCTATGGAAGTAGGCATTTGTGCCTGGCTTGCTCCTGGGTGCAGTCTTAGCACCTGGCAGCACCTGTTACATTGCAGGTGAGCAATTCCTTTGGTATGTGTTGTGTGGGTGAGTGGCAGGAAGTGGAGTGGGCCTATCACGTTGAACCACATGAAATTGTTTTTGCAAGTCAAAAGATATCAAATATTGTTAACTTTACATGGCTGGACCTACTAATATAATGTGACCCATAATAATGTCCAAAAGGAGGTATGATGTGAAGGATCTTTCTTCCCAATTTGCTCTGTGTGCTTCCACTTAGAAACAAACATCAGTTCTCTTTATAACTCCTGGGTAATAAATTTCCCATTGAAAGAGACATTTCTCTCCATAACTCCATGATTCACAGATTAACTTTCTTCCTGGTATATGCTCAACACCAACAATGACAGTCTTGGTCTTCAGACCTCCAGATATAATTTTTTTTTGGCTATAGGATAGTTCAAAAACAGTAAAAGTTAATAGACTATCAAACTATGACCAGATATTAGGTCCAATGCTGGCAACCTTGAGGCGAGGCCAGACAAGAGACAGAACACCTCCCACTCTCTGCTCCGAGGTGGGAGGAACGAGGCTCTGCTCTGTGTCAAGAAGCCTGTACCTGGTATCCTGAGCTCACACAGAGAGCCCAGAGGACAGGAATCTCTTCCTCCACCAAGTGATGTTTTTCCATGTACCTATGGATAAGGGAATAAAACCTTGAACTTGTGCCTTCTAAATCCACTTAAAGATATAGACTACTAAAATCCAAATGAAAAAGATCTTTACTTTTGGTGTCTCCACATTCCAGTACACATACACTGAAGAATCTGTCATTCAAGATAACAAGATGCAGCCATTAGTCCTTCACACTTAGTATTAGCTGCTGATTGAGGGTCCTCACGACATGTGGACCCACTTTCAAACACCTGCAGGAGCCGGGTGGTAAATCTGGACCAGCGAAAGTGGCTGACTTACATCTGAAGTTTCAGGTGTTCACTTGGGGTCTTGAACATATCCTTTGTGGATAAAGGAGGATTGTTGTACATTAAATGGTAACAATTTTCATTTTCTTTATATTTCTTTAAAAATTCTACAAAGATCATGTATGGAATTCTCTATTGGTATAAATAACAATTAAAGAAATGCTTAAAAAGTTCTGTCAACTCAGAGTAGAGTCCAGTCCCTCAGCAACTGCTTCAGCCTCTGGCCCCAGTGGCCCCTGAAACTTCTGGCTGTCTCCCTCTGCAGTCATTTGTCATTTCTGTCACTTCCCTAAAGGGTGCCATGTTTTAACAGCTGTCTGTAGTTTTCTTGCCTCTTCCAGCTCCTCCACCTTGCTTCCTGATGATTCTCTCATGGATCACATTTCCTGGGAAACCACCCCTGACCACCCAAGCAGAGTTGCCCATTTCCTGCTCCTACTCTATGCATGTGCCATTTTTGAACCTCACGCAGGATTGCCATTATGTTTTTACGTCTCGCTCATGAGTCGTTTGAAGATTAGATCAGATTCCCAACCATCCTTATTTACTCAGCATCCAGAAGAGTCCTGGGTAGATGCTTATGGAGGGAGCAAATGAATGAATGAATGAGTCTGTCTGAGTTCTAGGCTTACAGGGCTGCAGGAGATCTGAACTCAAGTACCCCATGAGTTCCTGAGTGCAACATTCTCCAAACTCAGCCCACTCCTTTCTCCAAAGAGTACCTCAACTCCTTGCCCTCAGTATCAATTCTCACCCTTTTTGTGCAGGTCCCATCTCTGTGACTGGAACCTCTGCCCCTCCAGTCAGGAGCCTGGTGTCACTTTTTTCTTTCATAATAATTGCTCTGGGACTAGCAATTCTATCATGCAAATGGCTCTTGTTTATTCTCCCTTCTTTCCATGCCCATTGCTGCTGACCTCTCTCTCACACTCACTCAGTTATCTGCCATAGTGTCCTCACTCCTACCCTGCTAAAAACTCCCCATCGATCTCTAGTTCCCTCAGAGTAAGGTCAAAACTCTTTACCAAAGCTCACTGGGCCCTGTGTGATACCATCCCAACCAGCCTCAGCCTATCTTCATCTCTTCTCCCTCTTATTCCATTTGTTCTTCTTAGGAGCAACCCAAAGAGTTCTTTCTTGCCTCTGTGCCTCCTGCACACTGTTTGCTTTGTCTGGAACTTTTGTCCAACCCTCTTGTCTCCCTAACTCATTCATCAAAACTTTTTTTTTTTTTTTCCTGGTACTGGGGATTGAACTAGGAGCACTTCACCCACTGAGTTATATCCCCAGCCCTTTATAATTTTTTTTTTAAATATAGAGACAGAGTCTTGCTAAGTTGCTCAGGGTCTCACTAAATTGCTTAGGCTGGATTCCTGCCTCAGTCTCCCAAGCTGCTGGGATTACAGGTGTGCACCACCACACCCAGCAAACCTTAATCTAAAATACACTTCTTCCAGGAAACCTCTCTTCCTTCTAGTCCCAATTAGGCCCTTCCCATATGGACTCCATAGCTCCCTCCGCTTCTTCCAATACAACACTTCTCATGTGCTGTATTTAATAGTTAACTTATTTTTTCTTCTCTGTCAACAAACTATTAGCTGGCCATGGGAGAGTGAGGGAAAGAGGGATGAAGGAGAAACCAACCAAGTCTTCCAATATTCAGAAAAAATTTAGTCCTAAAAGAATGGTTCGCATTAATAAGCATAATAAATGAATAAATTTTTGCTTTAGTTATTGTGGATGGCAGTTTCAAATTTAGGACCAGACATTTCAGAAAGGTTAGGGAGGGGGAGCAGCAGGTAGGTAGCCTTCTACCCCCATCCAGAACGCTGACACCCAGAGGGGCTCTGTGGAGGGAAGGCCACTGTGCCAGGCCTCTCCAGGGCCACTTTCCTGATTGCCTTCCGAGTACACACAATGCACAACCAACTTCCCCCACGGGTCATGAGTTTTTCCAAGACTCACAGGAACCCACCCTAAAGAGTAAAGGAAGTTCCCTCTGTGTTTGTAAATGCTACCTTCAGAATATTTTCAAAGTTCCTAAGTTAAAGATGGTAAGATTGAAACTTTGGTTGGTGTCAAGTTCCCCATAAAGATGCTATTGGTCTAGGGCTCAGATGACCCCTCCCCACACACAAGTTAGGTCAGGATAAAGAACAGTGGTGTTTGAGTCAGGCCGGCAGTAGAGCAAGACCCGAGGCTTTGTAGTCCCTGACTGGCTGAGTTCAAGTCAGAGGAATTTAGCAGTGCTGGGGAGCTGAGGGCAGGTGGCCATACTGAGTTGGGGTGTTGGATTGAAGCCTTGATCTGCAAGCATTCCTGCCCTTCCTCCCCCAACCCCCTTAGCATGGCACACACTTTCTACCTCAGTGACTTTGCACTTGGCCCTGTGACCTGTGTTGGCTAATGGAATACAAGCAGACAGGATGAGAGTAGAGGTTTGAAATACACTCGGGTGGTTGGTTCTTCAGTCTTAGGTTTCTTTCATTTCCAATGTTCCAAGTCACCACTGCTCCTTCAGCCTGGTCCCTAGTTATGTTTTTCACAAGTTTAGTTTGAGATGACTATTAGAGAGCTAAGCAGAGATTTAGAGTTCAGGGTGAAATATACATTGGAGTCATCGTAGATACATGGCGTCTACAGTACCAACTCATTTAGGTGAGAATAGGGATGGAAAAGAAGTCCACTGATGGAGTCTTGGTTTTTTCCAATCTCCAGAGGTCAAAGAGAGGAGAGGGAATCAGCAAAGACTCAGAAAGAGAGCAGCCCAGGGCAGACAGACAACCAGGCCACTACTGATAGGTCAGCGAGATGAGGATGGAGGACTGACCTCATGGGATTAGTGACAGAAAAGTCATTGGTGTCCTTGATGAGAAGATACACTGTGGAGTCATTGGGACAAAATCATCAACAGAAAGAATTAGGAGAGAAGAGGAAAGACATTTGCAAATGCCGACAATTCTTACCAAAGCGTTGCTCAGAAATGAAGGAGAGAAATGAGGCTATAATCAAAGAAGAGGTGGCCTTAGACATTTTTGAAAAGATGGGATAAAAAGAATAAGTTGAGTACGGAGGGAAAAGATCCAGGAGGGAGAAGAACAGGGTGGTGCTGTAGAGCTGGGAAAGCCACGAGGGTTGGTTCATCCATTGCAGCAGGCTGAGCGACCGGGCTTTTACACGGGAGGTGGGTGGATATGGTGGGGGAGCTTGAGACATTCTCGTCCAGTTGCACCAGTTTTCTTAATGAAACAGGAAGCCAGATCATCAACAGGGTCAGCACGTGGGAGGTGAAGAAGAAAGTATGAAAGTCATGGGGGAACTGAAGAACGAATATAGGCCAAGAATGCATAGCTGGCCTGCTGGTAAACAGTGATTACTCTGAGGACTTTGTACCTGCTATCTAACAGCCCTGTGGAGCAGGCTTTATTATTTGCCCCATTTGCAAAAGAGCAAAATGGAACCACAGAATGGTCAAGAACTATTTCCAAAGTCACACAGCAAAGAACTTGATAAAGCTAGGATTTGAACACAAGTCAGTCCGGTTCCAGGGCCCAAATGCTTAACCACTAGGTTAGGCTGACCCAGTTAAATACATGAAAGCCTGTCACAGAATTGAACTAAATAGAATATGGGTGGAGTTAATGTCTGTGGTGTAACCACTATGTGTCAAAATCTGTACTAGATGCCTTTGCAAAAGTGAAATAAGCCAAGTCCAAAAAACCAAAGGCTAAATGTTTTCCCTGATAAGTGGAGGATGATATATAATGGGGGTGGGGGTGGGGAATGAGAGAATAATGGGGGAACTTTAGAATATGTAGAAGAAAATGAGAGGGAGGGGGGTATGAAAAATGGTGGAATGAGACAGACATCATTGCCCTATGTACGTGTATGATTACACAAATGGTATGAATCTACATCGTGTACAACCATAGAAACGAAATTATGTACCCCATTTGTGTACAATGAATCAAAATGCAGTCTGTAAAAAATTAAAAGCTAAATAAAAATAATTTTAAAAAGTTCTATGCAACTGTGGCTATTGTCAACCTCATTTTTTCTAATGACAGTAAGGTCCAGAAAGATTCAGTTGCTTGTTAGAAGTTGTAGAGCTAGAAAGTAGAACAACTGAGTTTTGAACCCATGTTGGTTTGACTCTGAAACTCACTCCCTGTATTCAATGCCAAATAACCATGATGATATTTGAGGGGTTTGCCTACTAAAATTGGCTCATTAACTCAATACACCACCACGATTCCTACGTCTGACTGGTAGGAACCTTTACCCTGAGCAGGCAGAGTGCTGACTACACAGTCTTTACACATGAAAGATTTTAAAGAAGGTAACTTTGGCAGAATGCTGGCTATCTACAGGTTACCTGGGGATGCCCGATCCTTTAGGTGAGAAGGAGAACACAGAGTCTAAGAATATGGTGAGGATCTTGGAATTTTTCTTTTCCTTTAATTAAAACTGTAGCCTCAGGTCACAGATGCACTCATTTCAGCTTGACAAGCATTTCCCCAAACGATTTTTTCAAGAAAGTGTGCTCCTCATGCCTCCTCTGCACTGAGCAGCACCCACTTCCTCAAATGCGAGGAAGCAGTTAAAAAAAAAAAAAAAAAAGCCAGAGGAGCGGTTGTTTATTGCAACTTCGCCTCAGTGAGGCCTGATTCTTTCGAACAGGGGAGCTCTGCTTCCCACGACTCAGAGCAAAGTGTCAACTGGGATATTTCCGGTAAAAGCGAAAGAAGGAAAGCAGGTGCCAGTCCCTGGAGGACTGTGGGTGGGGGACAAGGGGAGTCTGGGTGCCAGGCCCAACCAACAGATGGATGGACCTTGCATCTGAAAGAAAGGAGGAGACACGTTGCAGATCAACCTCAAACCTAACTCTGCCGGGGAAGCGAACATCAAGGGAGGTCGCAAGGCAGAGGGAGAGATCGAGAAGGCCAGAAGGACACCAACTGGGATAGACTGGCCGCTTCACCAGCTCCTCACCCAAATCGAAAGCAAAATGTCCCTCAAGTTGCCAAGGAACTGGGATTTCAACCTGAAAATGGAGGCTGCAAAAATAGGTATGGCCTGTGTTGAATTCTTTTCGTTGCCTGGGTGGTTCTTCTACTTGAGCACCCCCCATTTGCATGTTGGTTTGCGGAGAACAAAGGCGACTGAAACATGGATCTTGCAGCACATTTGAGTTTTGGGGCGGGAAATTTGCATTCAAAATAATATGCTGACTCCAAGTTCCAAAATGTGTGTGTGGGGTGGGGAGTCTCTTTCTTCTGGAAGTAGTGGAGAAATGGAGATCGTAGGTGTGTGGGACTAGGGTACTGTGGATGGCGCTAGGCACCAGGTCACACACTGAACTGAGGTTTCTCTACATACCATGGAAGAGTCATCTCCTTCTGGTTTGAAAGCTCATCCACATTTTTAATGGCATTCAACAGGAGCAGGAAGGCTAGAGTCTTCTGAAGGACTCCATTAGTGTTCTCTTTTGTAAGTCCAGTGGGGTACTCGGGGGCTACCTGTAGCAAAAAGTAGACAGGACAAGACAGGAGGATAGAGACATTTGAAAGGATGATAAAGACAATTTTAAAGGAACAGAATGGAAGGGAACTCAGAAAAGTTGAAACGGAGATGTATTTTTGATTGGTTATCTTAAGGGAAAATTCTGAGATAGTCTGGCCTTTAATTCACACCTTTCCCTCAAGCGATAATGGCCATGTTAATTTTAACCTTTTATTTAATTGTTATCATGATATTCTTTATGTAGACTTATTATATAATTGAATTGATCACAGTAATTTAGGGTAGTATTTAGTGATATCTTTATCTATATATCTATACACATGTTCCAAAGAGTGAGATAACATCCTTGATATTGGACATAGATAAATGTAAAGGTGTTTGTAACAGCTTGGAAGTCTTTTGCTTGGAGCAAGGTTTAGGTTTGGACTTGAATTGTAGTTGGCATGCTCCTAAAATAAGTGGTCCATTGAAAAGTCACAGAAGGGGAGTGACTGAGGGACAATTTGAAAGAAAACTGAGTATGCAGAGAAACCATTTATCTTGGTAACTGATGTTCCCTAATCAGGCTGATATCATCTTGTGCTGAAGTCAGTTCAGAGAATAGGTACTGTTTGTATCTTTTACATAAGCAAGAGCCTTTTCTCCTGTTGAAATAAATATACTTGGACAATGCTCACGCTATGTCATAAAAATTCATTTTCAAGGTAGAACGTCAATGGCTCTGTTTCTTTGGAAATGTCCTGTTTCTCCTTACATAAGGTCATCCTGCTCTCTCACTATCTGTGTTTGAGCAGGTATTAGAGTTTTATTCTCCCTCTGTTTAAAAATGGAAAACTGGAGAAAATTCATAGATCAATGATTTTTTCAGGAATATAAAAAATTACCACATTAGATTCTTAATCCTGGGATTAGTCTGTGTGGGTTTCATGAATTCTACCAGTATTTCTTAAAATGTGGTCCCATGGACAGCCTTCTTCAGTGTCATCTCAAGTGCTGGCTAACAATAAAAGCTCCTGGGCCCCCATCCTGATGCATGAAGTCAGAATCTCTGGAGGGAGGCCCAGGAGTCTGCATTTTAATAAGAACTCACTAGATGAGTTCTTATTAACGTAGGTGCTGTGGTTCAAGTGCACTAGCTTCAGAGTTATCATTCAATTAGCATGGCGCCTAGCATGCCTGGGCACACAATAAATATTTGTTGACTGAATAAAGTTGGACTACCAGATGATATTACTTAGTATTTCTTAATGAAAAAAGTAATGGCAATGAAATTGAGAGGAGCCTTTGACATTATCCATGTCATCCACAAGTTTGTGGCCCCGAGGGACTGGACTACAGGGGACTGCATTTCACGAGTGTCATATGAACTAGAGTCCAGATCATGAGCTGAATTCTCTCTGAGGGAAGAGAGTTCCTGACTCAGTCACAGGACCTTGGGCCCCTCTCCAGCATCTTATGTCCAGGTACAAAGTAGGGAACCTACTTAATAGTTCATCAAAGATTCCACCTCCACTAGGAGGACCTGTGGAGCTGGAGCTGTCAGGAAGCCAATGATCTGTCATTTACTCAGTCTAGGTAATGAGGAGTAGATCAGGGTTTCATGTTGACATTTTTGGCGGGGTATTTCTTTGTCGTAGGGGCATCCTGTGCACTCTAGGATGTTTGGCAGTGTTCGCGGCCTGTGCCCACTAGGTGGGGTAGCACCTCTCTACCACCACCCATCGTGACAATCCAAAATGTCTCTAGACGTTGTCAAATATCCCCTGAGGTATGGAGTGGGTGTGATAGCATCCCTAGAGGGTTACCAAAAGGAGTGTTATAATGTTACTTGATACTGGAACCACAAATCACTTCATGATTCATTCTCCAGCTTGAATTTTCAGGAAGCTTTTTATTGAAGTATGACTTCAGGGGACAGGCGGTAGCTTAGGAAGATCACCAGGATGGGCACTTGCTGGGGAAATAACAAGACACTGACCCACTGTGTTGCCAAAGAAGGGGACTTGTCTTTTCTTGAGTTTCTAGTTCCCCTTAATCCTGAGTGCTGAGCCAGGGCTGGTGTGAAAGCAAGTGTCTGAGAGTGGGGAGACTCTGTGCTGCACTTCCACCTCAGAGAGCTGAGGACCCCTGGGTGGCAGGATGGCCCCAGAGACTGCCACCATGGACCTTGGTGCAGTGATAAGAGCATACGACACAGGCCACCTTGCATCTGACCTATGAATCCCACCACTGGTGGGAAACAGGGGTTGAAAGGAAGAAGAGATTGAGAACCAACCCGTTGACTGGAGGGGCAAGGAGCCTCATGTTTCTTCCTCTGATCCTTTACCATTTTCAATTTTAGTCCAGAAATGAGAACCATGAGCACCTTCCACTATGTTCACACAGTTACTCAGATGCCCATTTGTGTCTTTCCAGCAGAATTGTCCTCCCTGGGGAGCAGGTTCTGGGACACAGCATCTCTTCTCCCCCGGGTCTGGCACATTTAGTGTCTTGCATGTAGATGCCACATTGAGAAGGTATCAACCATCTAAGGAAAGTCCCCTCTGCTTTGTGGTTTGGGAATTTTTAGTTGAAAGATTACTGGGTGAATCTCCAGGCCACTCATATTGAACTGTTGCAAGCACATGTTATTTTTTCCCTCAGATTCCCTAAGTCAAAATAAGAGAAAATGGAGACTAGTAGGTAGATGATTCTGAGATACACAATAAAAGTGACTGTGGAGGTGGATATGTTTAACTTTTTCTCCCTGAAATTTAATACTGAAAAAAAAAAAACACAAAAATTTATTTATTGTAGACTCCAAGTAATAGAGTGAATAAAACCAATAATGGGGTTCCCCCCCAACTTGATTTTCCATTTTCTATAGCTTAATCATTATTTACCTGACATAGGGTCTATTTTTGCCCTTTCAATCATCACAGTGAAGGTAAAAAAATATTTGTTACTTAAAATTATCATAAATAGATCAATTTATAAAACCCTAAGGCCTTATATAATATAGGTTATCATTCTTGTTAAAAGAAGTCAGATTTGAAAATATAGTTCTAAATAGATTCATATGTAGATATATAGAGATAGGACTGAATATATAAAGAAGTCTTCTGAATCATTTAAAAATAGACCACAGGAATAGGCATTTCACAGAATAGAAAATAATACTTGGCCAATAAACATATGAAAGTATACTTAATATTGATAATTAGGGAATGCACATTAAAAGCATAATGACATACTTGTTCTTACCCACCAAACTGACTAAAATGAGAGAGACCAACCATACAAATGTTGTCCTGAAAGTGGATCAGTAGGATCTCTGGAGGCTGAGGATACAATCACGTTTACAAACACTTTGGCATAGCTCAGTGAAACCCATGATGCATAAAGCCCTATAAAGCAGCAGTTTTCTCCTGAGACTATTCCCTAGAGAAGTTCTGTGCATGGGAACCACGATAAGTGTGCATATATTTTATAGCAATATTGCCTATGATAATGGAGACAGGAAACATTGTTCACCGGTAATAGAAGAAGGCCTGGGGATATAGCTCAGTGGTAGAGCAATTGCCTTGCATGTATAAGGCCCTGGATTCAAATCCCCAGTATTGCAACACACACACAAACACACACACACACACACACACACACATACACGCACACACACGCACAAATAAAATGGGAAAGTGACTGTAGCATCTTTTAAAGTTGGAATACAGCACAAAAGCAAAGTGCAATTAATTATAGCTATGCACTTAAATGAAATTGAAGAGCAAAATCTTAATATTGGACAAAAAAGGAATTCATGGAAGAGTAGAATGAAATTGTTTTTACCTCCCTATCCTCAGTAGTACATGAGATTCATGTTACTGCATGCCAAATGAACAAAGAAACTCACTTATAAGTAAACACTCAAAAATCTGTAAGGATTTATATATTTTGTTAATAGTAGTGAGCGATAGGTGAAAATTTTATGGGTGAGGTATACTCATCCACGTTTGTTTTTCCTTTGTGACTATTTTCCAGGTTTTCTATGACAAACAAGTATTAACTGAATTTTAAAAATACCCAAAGTGAAAGCATATTGCTCAGTGGTCATCCGGGCTCATATTGGCCTGTGTGTGTTGTTCTAGAGGGCACATATTCTTTGGAAATTCAGCAGCCAGTTCCAAAGCCCTGGTCTAATTGAAAAGGTTCCACTAAACCAGGGCCACACTTGATCTTCTCTAGACTTTCTGAACCCTAGTCCCATGAAACAGGGCCTTCTTGAAAGAGCTACATGGTTCCACAGAGACCGTGTCAGTCTTCTTGAGCGTATTTTATGCCTTACATGAACACTGAAGTGCTGCTCCCCAGGTGGGAATCCTGAAACCATGTAGTCTGTGATGAGGTGATCTTGTGTTCTTGGGAGTTCAGTTTTGGTGAAAGAATTCTTTATGATTCATTGCCAAACTCACCATCAGCCTGGATTCTGGACCTGGGGTAGTCTATTTGCTGTGACTGATGCCACCGTGTTCCCTGGTTCACTCCCAGGTCCTGATGGTTAAAGATCCCCTCACTTGAAGGCTCCTTGATACGAGCATGCCTTCCTTAGACAATGAACCTGGACACAAAGGTGGTGCTTCTTCCAGTGCCCACACCTATCTTTTTGCAGAGGTTACACCATTACACCTATCTTTTTGCAGAGGTTACACCATTATTCCTTGTCTGAGTAAAAATGTCTGTCCCTGTGTTATTGACTTACCTTGAGTCAGAAATTAAATTCTTTCCACGAGGGACATGCTTCCTGCTATCCAGGCTGAGAACCTCCTGGCCTCCTGGGAATAAGGGGTGGATATCCTCTCTGGGCCTCCTGCAGCAGAATGAGGAGCAACCTGTGTGGGGAAGGATAGACATGACTTGCTTTAGATTCACTTTTGCTCAAAGTCCTGCCTGGAGACACAGGTATGGATGACTTAAAACTATGTTAGACTGGGAGCCAAGTGTACTTGGATTGTCAGAACCAGGCTCAGGGACTCTTGATACCTGCATCTCTGAAGATGTGTCTAGGGTGAGACAACCCTGGTGCGGGTATGCATGTCCACAGGTAGCCTACCCGAGCAGCGTTACTGTGTTCCTCTGTCTCATAAATCTCAGTGTATAAAACACCTTCACAGGGTGCCATGGGGGAACTCTACGGACGCTACACAGCTGGAGTGTGGTCCATGAGTAAAGAGTGCTCACTCTGTGGGTGTGGGAAATATCCTGGGAGGACTAAGTTGGTGACCCCACAGAGCACCATGGTTGAATATTTAGGTAAGTTGAGATAGAAGACATGGGAGGGAGGGTATAAAGAACAATTGAGACCAAACAGTGCCCAGCGAGAGTGGGGCAGAGAGTGGGGGAGAGCCACAGTGAAGCATGGGAGATTTGGAGGGATGCCATCATACAGGATGACCTGGAAATTTTTCAGAATCCCTAGAAGGAACTGAGACATGAAAGAGAGAAAAATAATTTACAGTTCTTGCCTCAGCCTTTACTCATTACCATTTTTTCTTTGAAAGCTTTCTTAAAAACTAAAAACTGCTTTCCAGAAAAACAATGATACCCATAAGTTGGGCAGCAGTGTAAAGATTGTCCTGCTCACCACACCTGCAAGCTCACAGGTAAGGTGGAGGCACAGATAAAGGAAATTACTCCAGACAGGGAGGCAAGTCCTGTGATGAAAACACTTCTGAGAGCCACTAGGAGGCGGCAGTGAGCAGAAGTCTGGCCCCACCACACCTTTCCCCAGACCCGCCATCCCTTCTGTAAGATGTAGACCAGCATGTTCTTCAGTGAGTCCTAGACTGATTTTTCTGCGCATAATCTCTACATCTTTGGAGAAGCAAAAGACTATATCTTGTATATATCCTTTCAAAGGGATTACACTGAAGCTCCTCTGATTGTCCCCGGCCACCTGCCCCTTGTCTCCCTCCCCTATACACACACGTACACACACACACACACACACACACACACACTCAGACTTAAGTCACATCTCACTTTCTTCAGTTCCCTGCTCTTCCTCATCTACCTCTGGGCTCTTCCTCGTCTACACTCGGCTCCATTACCATCACCCAGTTTCCACCCATGCTTTGGTCACACTGCACATATCCTGTCTACTGTAGTCCCTAAGTCTGCTAACCACTGGAAAGATACAATATAATAATCCTTCCCCAAACCATTCACACAGCGATGTCTATGGCTTTGGAGACTGTGAACTGCCTTTAGGGTGAGATCCATGAATGCTTTTGAACTTGTATCATACAAGTTGAGTCCACCAACTAACTGACAATTTTTTTTAATCAAAATAATTTGTAAATAATAAAATATGTAACACCAGCACTCTAGGCCTCATGGGAGAGAATAACCTCAAATGCCTGAAAAAAGTGGCATCATTTTTAAGGACTGACTCTTCCTTTTGCAATTCTTGATAGAAGTGGCAAAGTCAGGAGGGTCTGTGGTGTAGAACAGAGTAGAGCAGAGCTTACAGGCGTGGGCCCTGACTGCCAATCAACAGTGAATGTGGGCAAGTCACCTAACTTCTACAATTAAGATTAATAACACGTATGCTGAGAGGAAGAAAGTCTGCTACACACAACGTACATTAGGTGCTCAGTAAGCATCTGTTTCCTTTCTCTATAGACAATCTTAATTCCAACCTCAGATCATACCTGCAGCTGTGCTAGGACTCCCTTATCTTGGTGGCCTCATAGGACAGAGCTCCCTGGGTTGTGTTTTAATGTCACACCTTCAGTTTATATCTTCACTGCAAGTCATGATTTCATGAAAGTTGCTCCTAATTATGTTGGAAAAAGTGAAAACCAGGCCTGGATCACTCCAGGAACACCTATGCATAACCATGGGAGAAAGTTATTTGAGAATTCAGTGCCCAGAAAATACTTTGCCTTCTCTGAGGGACTGCTATGCTTCCCCTTTTCTGACAAGGCAGTACAACTCACTGTGTTCCCCTCTTTGTCATGGCTGCTGGGAAACTGAGTTAAATTTGAACCTTCAGCACTGTGACTTCTACCCATTTGATTCATATATTTATTTTCTTTGCCTTTTTCTCATTGAAAATTATTTTCTTTGTGAATATCAAAACTCCATCACATCTTTTCTTTTAAGAATAGAGTGTGTGTGTATGCAATATATCAACAAACAACTCCTCAGATTCCTGCAGGTAGATTTCATACTAAATAGCAACGGAGTGTTAGAATGTTTCTAAGAAGGGTTTGAACAACATCAAAATTCTGAGGATCTTTTCTTTTAGTTCAAAAAAGAAAACCCAATTCTGTGATCACTCATCTTCTTTCTTTGGAGTTACATAAAATTGTTTTCAGTACATCCAGGCAAGTCATTTCATTCATAAAATATTTGTTTGCTCACCTCTATGTCATGGGCAGTTTTTAAGGAACATTCCTCTGTGTTGCTCGGTTGAGGATCCTCCCTCACCTATACCTCTCTAGAGGAAGTGTTTCTCAACTTTGTGACCACCGCGCCCTCTCCACAAGCTGTGAGGTCTCCGTCACCAGGACTGTGACCGACTAGGGTGACAGCTGCTTTACTCTCTCCCTTCCTCCCCACGTCACTCATCTGTCCCCAGGGTGAGCACAGCCAGACCTTAGCTCTGAATGAAGCTGGGATACTGTACTGTTGGGACCTGACCCACGGCGCCTGAGACATTTGTCTGCTTCCTTGTTGGTTTGGAGTTTCAGAGTGAAAGAGGAAGCATCACAGCATAGAGTTCCTGAGTCTGATGTAGAATAGCTTTTCATATTTTAAAATAGTTTTATAATGTCTTCCAAAAAGGAATTTGCTGACAAAGACTAACATAACTATAATGGGATAGGTTGGCCACAGTACAGGGGTCAGGAAGCTAACTTTGGAGTCAGATTGTCCAAATTTGAATCCCAGTATCATGAATTGCTAGCTATATGACCTTGGCCTTCAGGTTCTTCCACAGTTAAACAGGTTCGATCATAGTGTTAACTGACACTAAGGAGACAATCTATGTCAAACTCTTGGTGTAATAGTTGGTATGTAGCAAGTGCCCATAATCGTTGGCTCATTAGGGCCACCATCATGGACATTACTACATTAGGTCTGCATCTGTCAACCCCTTGGGATCAAGTCACTGGAGAAAGCCAAAGCCAAATGGGATAGGATTTTTTGTTTGTTTTGGTACTTTCTTTCTTTCTTTGTCTTGGTCAAGCTGAGTTTTTCTTTCTTTTTACAATATTGACTGGTCTACTTTCCTGTCCAATCTCCATCCCTGACCCACCATAAACACAGCTGGTCTCTAGCTGTGACAGGTTACATTTTGTTTCTTGCTCTTTATTCCTCCAACTACCACATGTTCAGTTTTTCCTTAATTCATGGGAATCCGATCATCAATTGTATTTGCTTTCTTCTTTTTGTTTGGTTGGTTTATTTTTGCCAGTTCTTTCCCAAATCAGCAAGATGTCTGAGTTGTGACTTTCCAAAAAGAACAGTGATAGCCCCGGGTAAGTTTCCTCAAGTGCCCCTGTCTCTATGCTTCGGGGACAGGTGCACGTCCTCCAACTTCCTTTCCTTGGGTGGGAAAACAGTGGCTGTGGTTCGCACACTGCCTGGAAGACTCTCCTCCGTGACTTAGGAGCCACTTCCTCCAGAGCTGCTACATCTCCTCCTGTCATGTGTACTCGTGACCACTGAAGAGAGGTTGAAAGCTGCCGGTTTGGGCCTCCTTAGGGCTCAGTGTTCAGCTGTCTGTGATCATTACATGTGGCTTACAGGAACAGAAGAGTGGCTTTTTTGTTGTTGTTGTTTTGTTTTGTTTTTCCTACTTGCTCTAAGGATCCTGCACCTGGCTTGCTATTCATTTTCAGATCATTATTTTTTAATGTAATTGTGAGGGTAGAGAAGGACATTTGAAAGGAGGCTCCCACCTATCTTGCCCTTGATTCTTCTGTTGCTCCCAAGGGTTCTTGTGAGTGCATCCTTCCCCTCTCAGGATTGCTCTAGGTTTTATTCCATGCACCTTGTCACTCAGAACCTAGAGGCATCCTTCGCTGGTGTGGGAGGCATCTCATCTCACACACCGAGAGTTACGATGATGGCAGACACACTCTGCCGAGGAGACCGAGTCGTCTCCTCGGGTGCATGCTCAGCACAGGCCCTCAGCTCTGTCCTGGAACCCAGCTGTTCCATCTTCCTTTTGGCACTGGACTGTTCCCTCTGAGTGTTCCCAGTTTTCCCTCTCCACCAGGGTGACCAGCTGTCTTCGTTTGCCTGTTACTTAGAGGATTCAAGGACGTGCGACCCTCAGTATGAAAACCAGCCACCCCAGGATCAGCTCTCTAGACCTGAGGATAGGTATTTTGAAAAAACAAATGCCATGATTTTAACAGGTACTCTGTTTCTTGACCTGAATTTCCCGTGAGGTCACACCATTTTGGGTAAAAATGGAGTTGGGGGAAAATCATCTTTAAACCAGGAATAGTTGCTCTTCCCAGGACCCACAGAATGTTATATTCTTTTCAACTCACTTGAAATTGTCATGTTAGCTTCATCCATCTGTTTTTAACAAATCTCTTATTTTTGCTCGCACTGAGAGCTATACCTATCAGTATATTTCAGGGTTCTTCTTTCCAGAAAATCACACAAAAAATTCCTGTTCTTGTGAATCCTCCATCCTCTGGTTTGTCATTCTCGCTGGGATTACTTTTCTCCTCTATCCCTCCTTCCCCATCACCATGGCCACCACCCTCCCATCCTGGGAAACCAAACTGAATTGCCCACATAGGATTGGTCCCTCCTTCTCTGAAACTTTTCTCATTGTTTTCTATTTTGGCTGACACATATTTGTTGGACACCTATCGTGTGCCAGACCCTGTGCAAGATTAAGACTCTGACAATCTCATTAGAGAGACCAAGGGAAGTAGGGCTGTCCCACCAAAGATCACCAGACAGCCGCAGCAGCATCGCCACTGTGACATCTAAAGAGTTTCCCAGGGCTTGCTATGTAACTACTGTAAGTTTGTTATTGCCCCATCTGAGCCACATCCCTAAAAATCCATCAGGGGTAAGTTTTTACATGCTGATTTAAGTCCACATGTTTCTTCCAAAAAAACAAATTGTTTCCAGTACCAGGTTGCTATTCTGACTGAGCACCAGGAGAGGGCGCCTGCAGATAACACACGGTAATTGCATTTCTATCAGCTTGATCTATTTGCATGATTTCTCTCCAGAAAGTCCTGGATTTAACCAGTTCTCTGGTCACCTCAAAATCATCCGCATACTTCATCCTTCTGTGACCTAAAATGTCTAGCATTATAATGAAAGCAACTTTTTGTCTTCATGGATAAAATGTAAAATTCCAGATACGAAGTATTTCTTGGAAGAAAAGGTGTTTTTTTTTTAACTTAACTAAGAAGCCAGACCTGAATGTAGAGGGTGTCTGTGGGGGGTGAGGATATCTTTAAGAACAAAGTCCTTGAAGGCAGATAAAACTGGGTTTGAGTCCCAGCTCAGCCTTTTGTCACCTCTTTGACTTTGGACAAGTCACCTTAATGTCTGCACCTCAGTTTTCAGAGAAAGGTGGGGAGTGGCTCTACTTACTTAATAGTTGTCATACAAGGCTTCAAACAAGCAGCCCAGTCACTCACAGTCATTAGTAAACCCTGCCACCCTCTATAAACCTAGCTTCAGCTTCCCACTCTTGATGACCACACCCTGGGCCCCCAGCTCACATGCTCCAGCAATTCTCTGATGTCGCGAGCCGCTATTCCTCTGGCCCTCCTACATTTTCACTATGGGATCACACCTCTGCATTCTCTTTACTATAGATTCCTAACTCTCGCATAAAATCTACTATTACACAAGCATCTTTAACTCCTCTGGCCCGCTTTCCTCATAGTGACCACCTGGAAAAGCCCTAACCTTGTTTAAACCTAACAATCCACCTTCTCAGTGCCTCTACCTGGGCAGCTGGATATGGCTAGAGAAAAAAAAATCAGACCACTGAGCTGCCTGGACCTTGCTTTAAATTCCTGACCAACCATGTAACACAGGCATTTAAAAGAGTCAGACAAGAATACTACTCCTATGGTCTTAATCTATTTGTGTTGCTATAACAAAATACACAAGACTGGGTAATTTATAAAAAAAATTTTTTTTTCTCACAGTTCTGAGAGGCTGGAAAGTCTGAGATCAAGGTGTTGGCAGGTCTGATGTGTGGTGAAAGCCTATTTCTCATAGATGGTATTGTTATGACAGAAGGGACTCAAGGGCAAAAGAAGATGAGTACTGTGATCACATGTGGAAGAGCAGAGAGCCCTAATTCCATGAGGACCCTAATGGGGGAGACATGGCCTCCTGGAAGCCACATCTCTTAACACCGTGGCCTTGGGAATTAAGTTTCAACGTGGATGTGGATGCCACCCTTCAAAACAGACTTTCCCTTCCCCAGAGCTCTTTCGCCTGCCCTTTTATTCTCTTCAAAGCCTTCACACTTCCTTCTACCATCACTCTCACTTTTATAGAGAAAAGTGTGTGTGGCAAAATGACAGTGACCCCATTTTCCTACCATCCAGGGCTTCCCTCTTCCCACGTCTTTGCCTCTAGTACTACCTTAGACGTGGACGACCCAGGCCCATCTGGAGACCCATATTTTAGAACATCCTGCTCTAGCCTTGCTCCAGCTGTCCTCCACCATGCCGGGTAAAGAGGCAAGCACAGAGACATGCCCACCAGACCTGGTCCCTGGCCCACCTTCTGGGCCACCTGGGACTATGCACGTCCCACACAGATGGGCAGAGCCTGCACCAGTGTTCCTGGGATAATGGTCGTCTCGTGGGTTGCAGGGAGTTGCAGAAGAGTTTGGCTTTGGGGCATGTGAATGTGGTGGGGCCCTGGCTATGAGAAGTGGAGCTGGGGTTCAGAAGAGAAGGATTCTGGGTTTTAAGGCAGGGACCTCCATTTGTATTCTTGCCACAGGCTCCCAAATATCAGTGGTGGAACTGGTCCCTTCCCACTCTGTAGTCAGCGTAATTAAGCATTGTGGCATGCCGTTCCACCAGGAGGTTGCTAATCAAAGTCACTCATCATCCTTACCTCAGCAAGCCAAGGGCGAGTCCTCAGTTCTCATTTTACTTAACTAGCCTGCAACATTTGATGCACTCAGCTGTTTTCTCCCTAAACTAGTTTATTTCAAGGTTTTGTTGATGCCACACCCACTGCCCCCCACCCTGGTCCTTGCTGGTCACTTTCTGAGTCAGTTTCAATGGAGTGTCCTTCTCTACCAGACCTCTTAACATTGAGGAGTCCCAGGCAGCCCTGGCTACATCACTTGTGGGACCTAGAGCAGACTGAAAATGTAGAGTGCCTTGTTCAAAAAGCATCGATTCCAAGATGGTGGCAGCTGCATCTTAAACCAAGTGTAGGGTCCTTTGAGACTGCACAAGCTACAACATGTCTATCAAGCTGGTCCTAATCCCAAGGCTCAGTCCTTCCCTCTCCTCTTTTCTTTATCCAACCTCACTACATAGGTGATCTCAACCCTTCCTGAGGCTTTCAATTCCACCCGTACTTTTATCACTATCCCTAACCTCTCTTCTGGGTTCTGGGCAACTCAGCATTCCTACTTGGATGCTTCATGGGATTCTCTCTCCCAGCCTGGCCAACACAGGATTCTGCATTCTCTCTTCCTGCCCAGCTTACCCGATTGGCCTGAGATTCTTGCTATTCACCAACTTGCTTAGACTAAAAGTCTAGAGACAACTTCTGCTCATCTTTTTCCTTCCCATCCCACATCTAATCCATGGGAAAAATCGTTTTGGATTCATCACCAATGCATGTCTCCAATCTGATCAATTCCATTGTCTCTGATGCTACAAATCCTGCGATTTCTCACGGTCATTGGCCCACTAACCTTCCCGCCCACCTCCATTCTTGTTCTGTACCATATATTCTCCATACCATGGCTGGACTTGATGGCTTTTAAAAGTTGAAATCAAATGATGTCTTTTCTTCCTGAAAACCATCAAGAGCTCTGAAAATGAGATATAAACTCAGGATACCCCACCTGTGGGCCAGGCCTCTGCCCCTGTCCCCAGACCCATGTGCTATTTACCACTGCTTTGATTTTGCTCCAGGCACACCCACGCTCCATTTCCGGAAATGGTGCCCGTAGCTGTCTCAAGTCCTGTCCTCTGTGCTCCCTGAGGCGCCCTTCCCCAGATCTTACCATGGCCTTTCGGCCACTCCGTTCAGCTTTAGTTCAAATACTCTTTGTCCCAAGAGGTCTTTCCCGACCACTCAGCCCTTCCTCAGTCTCTCTTTATCCCATCATCTTACTTTGTTTTCTCCTTAATGCTGTTGGAGATTGAAATGACCTCATTTATTTTCATGTCTTTGCATGCAACTGTAGTCTCCTTGAAGTCAGGATTTTCTCTGTTTTGTTCACTTTTAGATTATCCAAAGAACAAGAACAGTGCCTGGCATATAGTAAGTAAAAAGATTTTTGTGGAATGGATGAAGTCTGGTCTCTGCCCTGCCAACTCTCCTCCACCCCAGTGAAATTAAATTAAAATAAGACCAAAGCATGCTTTTTTAAAAAAAAATTATCTACATATTTTTTGTCTTTATTTTTGACTGAGCAACGGTTTGATAGAGAGAGATGATGATGACTTTCACATGGAAGGGAAGCAGAACTTTTGGTTTCTGCAGGTAACTTGGAAGAGCACATGAGTGACTGAGCACTTAGCTATTCCCCAGGGAGGTCACAGCCTCAGTTATGAGGCGTAAACTGCTGAATAGGGTCACAAGGGGGTACTTGCTCCTACAATTGGAAGTCTTCCTGATGACTAAGACTAAAGTCTGGGCAAAGATTTCCTCTGTTTCTGGCTCAGGGGACTGGGGCGAGGGTTCTTGCTCACTTGCCTCCCCTCCACCTCTTCTCTCTACTTGAACTTTGGATCTCTTTACCATCCAGACAGCAACCAACTTAGGCACTTGAAAGCTTTTTCATACTGAGGGTTATAGGGGAAATGAGCAATTCAATTTTGTTTTTATTTACTTCTTTGGAGAAAATTCCAATGTATATTTTACTAGTGAGCATGAGGAAAATAACTACTCAGGAAATCGAGACCTGGAGCTCCATATCAGTCTGGTAGTATGGTCAGTTAGCTGAGATGAAGTAAGTGAGGGAGGCCCCATTGATTGTGTAGGGGCAGGAACTTACTGTCCTTTCAACCATCCCACTTAGTCCTTATATCCTAAAAGGCAGGCACCATTAACCTTCTCCCTGCCATCTCTAAGGAGGAGAACTTGGGATTGCCAGGAATAAGTAAGACTTTTCAAAGTTCAGGAAATCAGTTATGCAAATCGTGGAATATAAGTTGTGGGTCCATTTGTTTTGTAGCACTGTTACAAATGCAAACTCTTCTTCAACACAGACAGGAAAAAGAAATGCTATGAATTTCATTTCAAGGAAAGACCTATCATTCCTTTTTCTAAGTTACCTGGAGTCCATAGCCATTTACTGAGTAGGCTTCTGAGGTAGGTGGTATAATCCCTTTTCAAACCGATGTAATAGGTTTCTTTGGGGCTGATTTCCAAACTCCACCTTTCTGAGGGCTCCCAGCTCAGTTTTCATGGAAGGTCACACAAGCTTGAACTTTAAGACCCTGCCCCTAGGACAAGGTTTTCAGGAGCAGGGTAGACAACTAACTTGGCCTGTGTTTACCTTTTTTTTTTGTATGAGATTCCCAGAGAATGGGCATTTGGAACTGAACCCTGTCAACATCATAGGATGTTAAGAAAAAAGTCCTTGAACTCTTCTAAGGACTCAAAATCTGAAAAAGATGCCTTGATTTCTACTCTTGTTGAGCCATGATTTTCCCCCAACTTTTATTTTGTGAAAGATTATGCTATTCTTGAAAAATTGTGCAAACATACACACTATTTATACATTATGGTTTTTTTCCCCAGTGTATTGACCTGTTGAGCCAGATAATTCTGTTCTTGGGATCATCCTGTGCATTACAAGGTTTTAGCAATGTCCCTGACTTCACCCACTTGATGCTGACAGCAACCTTCTCAGATGTGAGGACCAAAAATATATCCAGATGTTGCTAAATGTCCATGGTCATGTTGGGGAGGGTATAAACCACCCCTAGTTGAGAACCATTCAGTAATATCGATTCATTCTGGTCTGCAGTTACATGACTTTTGACAAATCCATATAGCGACTACCACAATCAAAATATAGAACAATTCCATTGCCATAAAAAAATTTCTTCCTATTATCTATTTATAGTTTACTCTTCTTCCTCAACCCTCTCCTGAGACAACCACTCTTCTGTTCTTTCCCTATAGTTCTCCTTTTTCCAGAATGCCAGATAAATGGAATTGTATGCACTCTTTGGAGTTTGGCTTTATCAAATTTAGTATAATGCATTTGAGATTCATCTATGTTTTTGCTTTTATAAATAGCTTTTTTTTTAGTTGCTGAATAGTATTCCCTTGTATGGATGTATCCATTTATCAGTTGAAAGATATTGAGGTTATTTGTATTTATTAGAGATTATTAATCAACTGTTATAAATATCTGAGTTCAATCCCCAGTACCAAAAAAAAAAAAAAAAATCCAAATTCTTTTCTTTTTTTTCTTTCTTTCTTTTTTTTTTTTTTTTGCAGTGCTGGGGATTGAACCCAGGGCCTTGTACTTGCAAGGCAAGCACTCTACCAACTGAGCTATACCCCCAACCCACTCCAAATTATTTTCTAAAGAGGCAGTACCATTTTGTATTCTACCAGCCATGTATGAAAGTCCTTACCAATCCTTAATATTGTTAGTTTGCCTTTAAATTTTATTTTAGTCATTCAATGTTTGTTGTGTTACATCATTTACATTTTCCTAATGACTAATGATGGTTAGCATCTTATTATTTGGTAAAGTGTCAATTCAAATATTTTGCCTATTTTAAAAATTGGCTCGTTTTATCATTGTTGAGTTTTGATTTTTTTATATATTCTGAATACAAGTCTTTTGTTAGACATGTGATTTGCAAATATTTTCTTCCAATCTATTACTTGCTTTTCATTCTCTTTCACAGGGCAGTTTTAATTTGGATGAAATCTGGTATCAAATTTTCCTTTTATGGCTGTGCTTTTGGTATCAAGAATTATTTTTAATAATCTCACCCCATTTGATATTGATATTCTGTGAATATCAAATATACTTCATAAGCACTACGGACTCTTGGTCTTCCATTCAACTCCTCCCTGCAGTGGCTTGCAAACATTTTCTTTCGTTTTTTTCCTCTCCTGTACTGTTCATATGAAAACACCCCCATACTGGCATTACAAACAGAGATTTCCTGTGTCACTCTGTACCCTCAGCCTTCCTTTTTCAGACTTCCCCAAAATCATAAAAGTCATATTTTCCAAAATATCTTTTATCACTCAGAGGAAAGTACTGGAAGATTAGAATGGTCTGTGTTTTTGTTTTTGTTTGGTTTTGTCTTAATATGACTGACTACTCTGAAATATCACTTTGAGTCTTCTTTCTCAAAATTGTGCAAGTTAATTTGAAACCACATCCTGGAAACCCATCCTACCAAACTCATCTGTCCCTATGTAGCGAAGCTCGCTCATTGTATATCAATGAAATGTAATGTTCAAATCAATTATTTGTATTTATTTACTTGTATTTTGGAACATCTTCCCATGTATTAAAAAAAAAAAAGCAGATGTTTTCAGAACCTTTTTATTTCAGCTAAGTACAACTCCCTCCTACATCTTTTCAGTCAACCCATTTCACAGTTGATAAAGAAATGCAGAGAAAGAAAAACAAAAGAGGAGAATAGTTTGGTTAAAAAAAAAATTAGAGGGGCCTGGGGATATAGCTCAGTTGGTAGAGGACTTGCCTTGCAAGTACAAGGCCCTGGGTTCAATCCCCAGCACCAAAAAATAAAAATAAAATAAAATTAGAGGAGGAAAAATATAACTAATTTTTCAGCACCTGAAACAGATCATTTTTCTTCCAATTTTTAAATTCCACAATGAAAATCTACTATTTCTTTCCTCAGTGTACTCCATGCCAGCTTATTATAAGGTATGTAGGCTATTTTATGTTTGAAGAATATCTACTTCATGCATGCATTAAATTTAGGGAATTATTTCCTTAAAACATAACCCATAAAGCATGCTGGGAAGATGAACAGGAAGAACTAGAATCTCTCTCCCTACATAATTACCCTTGCAGAATCCATCTGCTGTAACTATCAGATGGAACTCTGCTGTCTCATGGAGGCTTGAATCTCCTAGGGGAAGGCTTGGATAGTAAATGGTGCCTTCTTTTGGTCAATTTCAGCTCTTGGCACACTCTTAGCTGCCTGTCTCCCACCCCCAGCCCACGTCAGGCAGCTGTGCACGCATTTCAGTAGCATCTTAGGCTCAGCTTGCAAGAGCCAGCATAGGCAAAATGAGCCTGGTCTCCAAATAACAGGGGTCTGTGCTTGGGTCACTAATGGCTGCTTCTGATCTTAGTGGTGCAAAGAACTACCACCACTTTTGCTGTATCTCACCCCATTGTTGTGAGTCTCTCCTTCTCTGACTAAAATAAGCTTCAGAAGATTCAAAGGCCCTGTGCCTTTCCCCCTCATTTCCTTCATTTTTCTCTTTATCCCCTTTGGAAGCCAGGCATTGAAGACTAAGACTTTGAAAAGCAACCACACATAGTGAGGAAATTAGAAAGTCATCGCGCATGCCCAAGCATAGCAGAAAAGAACTGAGAGGTGTTATGGGGCGCAACTTAAGAACAGACTGATCACCACTGAGAAGCCCAAATTTGAGAGTCTTTGTTAAGCCGGCCGGCTGACTATCTCACACAATGCCCCCAAAAATGGCTACTGGGAGAACAGTCCCGACCACAGGGTTGTAGGGGTTCTTATACCAAAAATCACATCAATCATAAGTGTCTATTGCTATGCTTCAAAATTACACATTAACACCATGAGATCATCGACAGAGGGGGAAGTGGGTCAAAATGACCCTTACCTAGGTACAAACTAAAGAATGGTCGCTAACATCCACACAATCACTGTTCACATGGTACATTGTTTAGGAGCAATAGGAATCAAAAGAGAGCAATTCTTTACTACATACAAGTTGCCATTGTATATTATTAAACATGTCACGCCAAGTAACTGATGATGGGCACAGAGGTGGGGTGTTCCCATGGGAGAAGCTTATTTCCTACATAACATGGGGTCTCAGAGCAAAATGGAGTCTGTTTATTCATTTCCCTTAGAGTCTCGCTTATAACATTCTCATGAAGTCAGATCTGTCAGCCCATCACAGAGGATCTTAAATCTATGCTTCAGGCTGATCGGTAACACAGACAGAACCTCTACTGATCACAATGAAGAAACAAAGAAACAAAACAATGCCATCAAAATCTAGAGAAAAGGGATAATCAGATTTCCTGAGTCATCACATTATTAGATTCAAACGATTCAGTTTTCAACAATAACAACAACAACGAAATCACAAGGCATACAAAGAAACAGAAAAGTATGACCTACTCAGAGGGGAAAAATAAACTAGAAATTGTTCTTTAGAAAGTCCTGATGGCAAATCTACTAAGAAATACCTTAAAACAAAGGTCTTAAAGGTGCTCCAAGAACTAAAGGAAGATGTGGAGAAGGTTAAGAAAATGATTTACAAACAAATCAAAAAAGAGATTAAAAACGCTAAAAGGAAACTGAAAGAAATTCTGGAGCAGAAAATTCTTATACTGAAATGACAAGTTCACTAGAGAGAGTTTCAAAAACAGATTGAAGCAGGCAGAAGAAAGAATCAGCATACTTGAGGACAGGATAATGGAAGTTGTTGCATCTGAAGAACATAAACAAGATTGAAGAAAAGTGATCAGAGGTAGGAGATCTGCATGACACCAGGAAGCTGACCAGCATACGCATCATGGAGGTCACAGAAGGAGAAGAGAGAAAGCAGAAGAGAGAATATTTGAAGAAATAATAACGGAATAATCCCCAAATTTGATGAAAAACATCAGCATAAACATCCAAGGAGCTTAATGAACTCGAAGTCTAATGAACTTAAAGAGACCCACCCAGAGGCAAACAATTCAATCAAGCTGCCAAAAAAGAATTTTGAAAGCAAACAGAGAAGTGACTCATCACACACAAAAGATTTTCAATAAGACTTGAACAGATTGCATATTAGAAACGTTGGAAACTAGAAGCATTTAAAGAGCTAAAAGGGAAGAAACTGTCAACCAAGAATCTTCTATCCAGCAAAATTATCTGGACAGAGATAATTAATTGATAGAGAAATTAAGATGTTTCCAGACAACCCAAAGCTGAGGGAATGTGCGTTTTCCCTGCAAAAAAAATGATAGCAGGAGTCTTGCAGGTTGAAATGAAAGGACATTAAATAGTAATTCAAGTTACTAAACAGTAACTCAAAGCTATGTGAAGAAGAGAGGACTTCAGGAAAGGTAAATACATATACAATTTAAAAATCCAATATTATGGTAAAATGGTGTATATTTTTATCTTTTCTGGATAATCTTAAAGATGAGTTTAAAAAGAACAGCTAGTTTACAAGCTAATATTTTGGTTTATAACTACACACTTTGTTTTCTACATAATATATTAGACTTAAGAAGTTTTAAGATTTCTTTTAAAATTAGCTGTTTTCTTGGATACACATATATAAAGGCATAATTTTGTGAAAGGAACAACTGGAAAGTGTGGGAACATAGCTGTTAAAGAAGCAGAATATTTGTATGTTATTAAAGTTAAGTTGGCATAAATTCCAAACTAGAGTGTTGTAACTTTAGGATGTTCAGCCTAATTCCAATCACAATCAAAAGAAAATAGCTAAATAATAGACACAAAAGCAGACAAGAAAAAACTAAAAACCTTTCACTACAAAAAAATCAACTGAACACTAATAAAGATGGTAATGCAGGAAATAAAGGGTCAAAATGCTGTAAGACATATAGAAAACAAATAACAAAATTACAGAAGTAAAATGTAATTGAGATTAAGCTCTTCATTCAATACAGAATCTGCAGAATGGATAAGAAAACATGGTCCAGCAATATGCAGTCTACAAGAGACTCACTTTAGATTCAAAGACAGAAGTAGATTGAAAGTGAAAAAAAATTTTAAAAAGGTATTCCATGCAAGTCGATATTCCATTAGTGTCGTTGGCTATACCGATATCAAACAAATTGGAATATAAGCATAAAATGATACAAGAAACAAAGATGGACATTATGTATTAATACAAAGTTCCACCTTGGAATTAATCTAACAAAAGAGGTGAAAGACCTCTACAATGAAAACTACAGAACACTAAAGTAAGAAATTAAATACCTTAGAAGGTGGAAAGATCTCCCATGTTCTTGGATAGGCAGAATTAATGTAATGAAAATGGCCATACTATCAGGTGCTAAACAGATTTAATGCAATTCCCATTAAAATTCCAATGACATTCTTCATAGAAATAGGAAAAGCAATCGTGAAATTCATTTGGAAAAATACGAGGCCTAGAATAGCCAAAATAATCCTTAGAAAAGTGAAGCAGGAGGCATCACAATATGAGACCTTAAATTATCCTACAGAGCTATACAGTAACAAAAATGTCATGGTATTGGTACCAAAACAGACATGAAGGTCAATGGAACAGAACAGAAGACACAGACAAACCCACATAAATACAGTTGTCTCATACTGGTAAAGGCACTATAAACATACATTGGAGAAAAGAGCCTCTTCAGTTGATAGTGCTGGGAAAACTGGACATCCATATGTAGCAGAATAAGTTTAACCCCTATCTCTCACCCTGCACAAACTCAACTCAAAGTGGTTCAAGGACACAGGGCTGAGACCAAAGACCCTGCACCTACTAGAAGAGAAAGTAGGCCCAACTTTCCATCATGTCAGCTTAGGAACCAACTTCCTCAACAAGACTCCTAAAATGCAAGAAGTAAAATCAAGTATCAATAAATGGAAGGGTGTCAACTAAAAAGCTTCTCACCGCAAAGAAAACAATCAAGAATGTGAACAGGTAGCCTACAGAAAACCTTTGCCACCTGCATCTCAGAGAGAGCACTGATCTTCAGGATTTACAAAGATCTCAAAACACTTAGCACCCCAAAAAGCAAATAGCCCAATCAATAAATAGGCTAAAGAACTGAACACACACTTCACAGAAGAAGAAATATGATCAGTCAATAAATATATGAAAAAATGTTCAACATCTCCAGCAATTAGAGAAATGCAAATTAAAACTGTACTGAGATTTCATTCCCCTCCAATCAGAATGGCAACAATCAAGAATGCAAGGAACAATAAATGCTGGTGAGGATGTGGAGAAAAAGGTACACTTATACATTGCTGGTAGGACCTCAAACTGGTGCAATCACTCTAGAAAGCAGTATGGAAATTCCTCAGAAAACTTGGAATGGAACTACAATTGATGCAGTTATACCACTCCTTGGTTTATACCCAGAGGACTTAAAATCAGCATACTACAGAGACATACACACATCAATGCTTACAGCAGCTCAATTCTCAATAGCTAAGCTATGGAACCAATCTATGTGCCCTTCAACAGATGAATGGATAAAGAAAATGTGATAAATTTACCAAATGGAATATTACTCGGTCATAAAAAAGAATGACTTTATGATATTTTCCAGAAAAGGACGGATCTGGAGATTATCATGCTAAGCAAAATAAACCAATCCCCAAAACTCAAAGGTCAAATATCCTCTCTGATATGTGAATGTTAATGCACAAGAGTAGGGGGAGAATAGAAATTTAGTAGAAAAGACGCAGGGGAATGAAGGAAAGGGAGTGGGGGAAAAGAATAGGAAAGAGAGCAGAATGATTCTGTCATAACTTTCCTATATACATGTATGAATACACCATGGTGAATCTCTACATCACGTACAACCATAAGACTGGGCTCCTAATTAGGATAAGATATACTCCATGTTTGTATAAATAAGTCAAATTATACTCTATTGTCATGTATAACTAAAACGAACAGAAATTTTTAAAATACAAGATTCCATATAGTAAGATCAACAAAATCAATCTAAATGAGCTATGAAAAAATAAAGACTTGATTTATTAAAAATCAGAAATGAAATTGGGGATATTATTACCTATCCTTCAGATACAAAAAGGATTATAAGATATTATTGTGAACAACCATATGCTTATAAGTTTGATAACCTAAATTAAATGCAAAAATTCTTAGAAACACAACCCTGTAAAGTTTAACCCAAGAATAAATAGAAGATCTGAATATTCCTATAAGTAGTAAGTTGATTCAATCAGTTATCAAAAGTCCCCTGACATAGAAAATACCTAATGGTTTCATCAGTGAATTCTACCAAACATGTAAAGAATAACAATCCTTTGCCTTTTCCAAAAAATTTTAGAGGAGGGAAAACTACCTAACTCATTCAAGGCCAGCTTTGCCCTGATAGCCAAAGCCAATAAAAAACTCTACGAGAAATCAACAGACCAATATCCCTTATAACACTGATAGAAAAATTCTCAACAAAACAGCAAACTGAACTCAACAGCACATCAAAAGATTCTACACCACGACAAAATGGGATTTATTTCTGGAATTCCAGAACAATTCAACATTAAAAAAATCAATCAATATGAATGAAAAAAAAAATCCATGATCATTTCCATTGATGTAGAAAAAGCGTGAAATTCAACATCCTTTCATGAAGAAAATGCTGAACAAACTAGAAATGGAAGGAAAATATCTCAGTATAGAAAAATCTGTATATAAGAAATTCACAAAGGCCAGGCATAATAGCACACACCTATAATCTCAGTGGCTTGGGAGGCTGATGCAGGAGGATCACAAGTTTGAGGCCAGCCTCAGCAACTTACCAAGACCCCAAGCAACTTATCGAGACCCTGTCTGAAAATATAAAAGGCTGGGGATGTGGTTCCATGGGGTTGTGGTTCCCCTGGGTTCAACCCATGGTCAAAAAAAAAAAAAAAAAGAAAAGAAAAAAATCACAGTGAGCATCCTATCCAATGGAGAAAGACTGACAGCTTTTACTCTTCTGCTCAGATCAGGAACAAGATGAGCATGCTCACTTTTGCTACTTAAAATCAACATACTACCGAAGGTCCTAGTCAGAGAAGTTGGCAAGAATGAAGAAGTAGAAGACATCCAAATTGGAAAGGAAGAAGTACAATTATCTTGTTCAGAGATAATATGATTATAAATGTAGCAAACTTAAAGATTCCACCAAAAACTGTTAGAACCAATTAACAAATCCAGCAGGCTACAGTCAACACTCAAAAATCATTTGTATTTCTATACACTAAGGGTACACAAGCCAAAAAAGAAATGAAGAAAACAATTCCATTTACAATAGCATCACAAAGAATAAAATGTTTAGGAATTATCCAAGGAAGTGAAAGACTTATGCCATAAAAACTACAGAACATTTATGAAGGAAACTAAAGAAGAAATATATAGATGAGAACAAATAGACGTAAGGTGTGTTAAGTTGACTTTCTATCGCCGTCACCAAGATACCTGACAAGAGCAACTTACAAGGAGGAAAAGTTTATTTTGTCTCACAATTTCTGAGATAGTCCATAGTTAGCGGACTCCATTGTGTCCAAAGATTCTACCTATGGAATAGACAGGCAACCCACCGAATGGAAGAAAATACCTGCAAAGCACACAGAACTTCTAAAACTATACCCCCCCCCCCAATTCAAAACTGAACACAGGACATGAGTAGACATTTCTTTGAAAACAACATAGAAATGGCCAACAGAGACATCACTAATCATTAAGGAAATGCAAGTCAAAACCACATGAGATAGCACCTTATGCTCATTAGGATGACCAATATTAACAACAACAACAACAAAAATGAAGCAGAAAACAAGTGTTGAGAGGATGTGGAGAAATTGTAATCCCTGTGTCCTGTCAGAGGGAATGTGAAACAGTACAACTGTTTTGGATGACAGTGGGGAGATTGCTTGAAAAATTAAAAATATCCATTCATCTGTTGAAAGGCATCTAGGTTGGTTCCACAATCTAGCTATTGTGAATTAAGCTGCTATAAACAATGATGTAGCTGCGTTACTGTAGTATGCTGATTTTAAGTCCTTTGGTTATAAACCGAGGAACGTACAACCATAGAAACGAAATGATGCACCTCTTTTGTGTAAAATGAATCAAAATGCAGTCTGTAAAAATTTAAAAAATAAATAATTTTAAAAAATCAAAAATCAAAGTGCCATATCATCCAGCAATTCCACTTTCTGTTTTACTTTCAAAAGAATTTAAAGCCGCTGGGGTTGGTGGCATGTGCCTGTAATCCCACTGACCGATGAAGCAGAGGCAGGAGGATTGCAATTTTGAGGCTAGCCTGGGTAACTTAGTGAGACTGTCTCATAGGAAAACTTAAAAGAAAAACGGGCTGGAGATGTAGCTCTGAGGTAAAATTCCCCTGGGCTCCATCCCCAGTACTCACCCTACCCCGCCTCACACACAAGAATTGAAAGCAGAGTTTCACAAAGGTGTACATGTACTTCATTCATAGATGCATTATTCATAATAGTTAAAGTGTAAAAACGATCCCTTGACAAATGAGTGGTTTAACAAAGTGTGGTATAAATACAATGAAAGATTTATTCAGTCTTAAGAAGGAAGAAAATTCTACAATATGCTACATCATGGATGAACCTGGAGGGCATGATGCTGAGTGAAATGAAGCAATCATGAAAAAATAAATATTGTATGGTTCCACTTATCTAAGTTACCTAGGGTAGATAAATTCAGACAGAAAGTCCAGTGGTGGTTAACGGGGGCTGAGGAAGGGGAAATAGGAAGTTACTATCTAATAGATACAGAATTTCAGTTTTGCAAGATAAAAAGAGTTCTGGAGATAGAGGTGGTGATGGTTGTGAATATGCTTTTCACTTAAAAATGGTTGAATTTTATTATATTTTAACAGAATAAAAAATAATTGGAAAAATAACCCAAATTTGAACATTACAAATTATTTTTCACCTTAAAAAGGTCTCATGATATTAGCTGGGCCCGTTTACATGTATTCAGAATTGAGAGTAAATCTAGGTTCCTGCTTCCTGAGTTTATACACCCATTCTTTCCTTCATCCAATGACTGTCAGCTCAAACAAACAAACAAACAAAAAGGCATAGTATACTTCTAGTTCTCCCGTGGGAACTGGGAAGGACTGGCCACCCTCAGAGACTTATCAGGGCAAAGGCCAGTTTATGAGTTCCAAGACATCCTGGGTCCAACAGAGGCACCACGGTTGCCTGCAGAAACATATGAAATAAGTCCAAATATTTTTGTAAGTACCTTGAGTGCTATAAGGGAAACCCCCCAAAGCATTTTTCAGATACCAGATAAAGTTTGACAGCTTTAAAGAGGAAACTGAGGGATGTCAGTGGCAGAATCAAAGGAAAAATTCTACATTCTGCAGCACTTCACTCCAGGGCCATGAAATATAGCCTGAAATTGGTAGAAATGCTGGCAAATAGCATAATTCTATGAAGAAATGGAATATCATTAATTTCTCACAAGTTAGTTGCTCTAAGCAAGACTTTTTAATTTTTTTCTATTCCATTATGTTGCATGAATTTTAGAATAACTTCTTCCATCAGTCTTTTCAACAGATATGCAAAATGTCACAACAGTGGAAATTTTCCCACACACCACAATTCTCAACTATATAACACCATAGAAACATCAGAAATTTCCTGCTGTGTCATTTTCTGTTTCTTTGAAAAGTCTCAACCATACTTCATATCTTGTTTCCTTCCACAGTTAGAACCAAGCAAATACTTCACCTGCTTCCCAGGAATTTAGAATTCTTTCAATTTTTCAGTAGTTGAATTTTCATAGAGTACCCTTTCAATTCTCTCCTACTGTTCCTCATAAAACCTAAAAATGTATCTTTAATTCTTGTTAATTAAATTTTAATGTAGACTCATGTTGAATTTGTCAAAAGCAAGATCATAATTTTTTGAGAATATATGGGTGTTTTAACTGTCAATGGGATAAACCATTTATTAGTTTTCTTAGTATTGAAATATTCTTACATTCCTGGAATATTCTGCACACAGGAGAGGCGAATAACAACAACAATCTCCAATTTTGTGGAGTTTTTGGTTTATTTAACTTTATAAAATGCCTTGGGAATTAGTTCTTTTTTTTCTTACACAGAGACTACTTTGCTCTCGCTGTTTCCATTGTGACTTTTTTGTGTATACAGCACCTATCCTCCCAGCCCCACTACACACACACACACACACACACACACACACGCACACACGCACACACATGCTATCATTTTAGCTTTCATTTCATTAATTTCAGATTTCCCCTTATTATTACCAAGATAGTCTTTTGATCATTTCAATGTCAATTTGGAAATGGGAGTTGTCACCAAGAGGTCAGGTCCCCTAGAATTCCAGGTGATCATTCCCTCCAGGGCTCCTTCAGAGTTCACCCATTGTTCCCTTGGGGCTTCTTCACTTCCCCTTCTCCACCACCATCGGGTGTTTGAAAGTTGACTTTATGGGCCCTGGAGCCTCTCTGTTCCTTTCGTTCATTAACTGGTAAAATGACAGAGCAAGGGAAGTGGAGGCGGGTGTCTGACTGGGAGGGAATGTCCAGCATGTGGTGTAACATCTGGATAGTATCACTGGCTGTGCAGGAAGAAAAACCAACAGGTTTGGAAATGCAGGCCTGGGAAAAGGTTGAAGTTGAAGTTCAGAGCAATCGCTGATGGGTGAAAAAAATAAGTCTCATAGAATCTTGGAAAAAGATTTTTTTTTTTTATTGTGCAAATGCTTGAAACATCAGCCTAGAGAGTAAGTATAATGGACTCCCATGTATACTCATCACTGAAATTAAACAGTTACTGAGATTTCTTTATATCTGCATCTGTCCCTTTCTTTTCTTTGCTGAGGTCTCTTATAGCAAATCCCAAATTCAATGTAATTTTCCCCCTTATGCTCAAGCATGCATCTTTTAAAATATGAATATTTTATTTCCTAACTACATTGCCCTGATCATGCTTAACAAAACTAATCCATATTTCGTTGATATCATCTACCTCCTATCCATAAAAATATTGCCTCAATGTGTAATGGGAGCTTTTTTATCAGGTTGTATCCCAGTCCAATCAACTGCAAGCATTGTTCATTCTTCACACTTTCAGGAGAGTTAAAGGCTAAAATCAGGATTCCCAAAGACCAGGGAAGCCTCAGGAACTGACTGGAGCCCCATCTTAGGAAGGGCAAAGTCTCTCAGCCTCCCGAGGCCCAGACTTGATTGTCACCAGTCAAGGAACATCGTTTCCTTGACAGGATCCTTGTCGTGAAATGCGGGGTTCTCATGTGTGCTTATGAAACACAAATACTTCAAACATCCTAATACGCTATTTATTTATGAATGCTAATGACCAATGAAGCAGAACGCCTTACCTAAAATGAGTGACTAGCTTTGACAATGGAGAGATCAATGCTGCTCTCAATGACCTTAATTTGACACATCACCCAACAGAGCTTATGGGGCTAATCACTCCACAGTCCTACATGATGGGAATTGTTCTTCCTTGCATTCACCCCTGGGAAAGTAGGTAGCTTCCCTATATGCAGTTAACCAGTCACATTACAAAACTCAGGCTAAATTTACCAGCAGATTGCCAAATCTCCACTTTGCTTTGTGCTGAGGAAGAGGCAGCTCCGGGGCAGTGTTTAGTAGGAAGCGTTCACAATTCTGAGAGCTTCTTGTTATTATACTGGCTTCCTGTTATGCAGCGATGGGCGGAGAGAGCAGAGAGCCGAGAAGGTGTTGCAACTGATGGAGACACACACAGACCCAGAAGAGGTAGCTGCACTCTCAATTCCTGGCTACTCAGGCCTGCATTCAGGGAACGACTTTTAGCTATGACCATCAGTTGAGTTGCATACATTTTTCTCAAGGGTAAGTGTCCTGGAAAGGCCCCTGCGGTTTAATTTCAGAGTACACAGGGAGAGCTTGCATGCTGTCATCAGTTTTACATCTTGTCACCTTCTGGAAGGGGTAAAGTTTTCATGCCAATGTTAAAGATGAAATTTAGAATTAAAATAAGCCCAGAGAATGACAGGATAAGTTTGACCAAAAGTCCAAATGACAGGTCTTAATTTGGAAAGATTTCAAAAAAATCCCTCCACTCCCGCCCTCAATGGTGAGTGTTTTTAAAAGGAGGGCAGTTTGCTTTGGTGACAGAAAAGCAATTAAGAAATTGAGCCTTGAAGCTCTATAGTCGAATGTCCTAATTTTCTTTTGGTGGAAAATGAGGTCCTTCATTCTAAATTCGATCGGAAGCCAATCACAGCTGGGGGTGGGGGCAATGCACGTATGCACCATGCAGAGTAGGCAAGGGCGGGTGGGCCTAGTTTTATCATTTTAGGAGCCAGTGGTGACAGCACTGCAGCCTCAGAGGCTCCGCAGTGGCTCCTGCCTCCGCCCGAGCACTGGGTCTGAGTGCTGGACCCACACCTTGGTCACACTGAGCTTTGATCTGAATCTTTGTCTCTTCAGATGAGCTCCTGCAGAGCGCTGGTAGGACTGGGAGGATTACCTCATACGTCCACTTTCCTGTTGGGTTTTGGCACAGCTCTGGTGGTGGGCTTGAGGTTTCAGTACCATTTCTCTGTCAGTGTTTTTTCAAGGTTTGCTGAGCCCTGCAGAGGATATGTTGGGTGGAAATAGTTGCACAAAATTGTTGATGCATGATGTTGAGGCGAAATGGGTGGAGGCGGAGGCAGGTGCGCTAGGGTTTGAATGTGTCCCCCCTCCAAGTTCACGTGTTGGAAATTTAGTCTCCAATGCAATGGTGTGGAGGTGGGGCCTAACAAGAGGAGATGAGATCATGAGTGCTGGGCCCTTGCAAGTGGAGTAATGTCATTGTTTCAGGAGTGCGTATGTTCTCATGAGAGAGGGTTGTTATAAAAGTGGGTTTGACCCATCTTGCTCCCCTCCTCATCTCTCCTGCCTTCTCACCGAGATAATGCAGCACACGGGTCCTCTCTAGATGCTGGCACCATGCCCTTGAACTTCCCAGCCTCTAGAATTGTGACCAAACCAACCTCTGTTCTGTAGAAATTGCTCAGCCTCAAGTATTCTGTTACAGCAGCAGAAACTGACTGAGACAGGTGCCTTGCGTGGTAGACTAGGAATTGTGACTGTTTTCCTGCCCAGAGAAAGGGTAGGGTTGTCTCTTCTGTCTCCATCTCTTATTCTCTAACCACTTTGATTTGTAAGGTGGACCCCTCTCTTTACCACTAGAATATATGCTCCTTTCTGGGATACGTCGGGATATTGGGCTTTGAAATCAGGTTTCTATCTGTGTAACTGAAACAAATCATTTCTCCTCTTCCAGTCTCAGTTCCTTGTCTTTAAAATAGAGGTGTCAATGCAGTATATACCATAAAGAGTTAGTTAGAGCATTAAATGAAACTAAACATATAACATGCTTGCTCTGTGGCTAGTATATTTAAGTACTCAATCAATAAAAAACTATTGGTGTTTTTGATTACTAGATTAGGGATTATATTTTCTATCAGCCACTCTGTTTGAATGGGCACAAGTGAACATATCTACAAGTCCCAAGATTAGGTAAATTTTCCAATATCTGTTACAAATATCAAAAGCCTTGAGTGTGGCTCTCAATTTGTTCTAAGATGTTTATTTCATCCACTGAACAAATAATTACCAAGATCTTTTAGTTATCCAGATGCTTCTTTAAGATACGGAGAGATCTTTTACAAACCCTGAGAAAAATGACAACCTTCTCTCTTGCCTCTAGCTTTGTCTCCATAGGCTGAAGTGATAAATGCTCCCCTTAGCTGGTTTCCTCTGTGTTAGCCTCTTCTTTGATTTCTGAACATCTATCATTGTTGCTCTTCTGACCTGAGATTTTCATGTCACTCACATTTCCTGGTTTTCACTTGTATCTTTTCCAAACACTATATTTTTTAATCCGGAAGCCTCACCTGTCAAAACCAGAACTCTGGGGACACTGGAAGCTCTCAGTCCACCCTTGAACTACTCCGTGTCGACATCCAGCTTCACTTGTCTGTTCAAAACAGTCTTGTTCTCTGACTTCTTTCCTTGCTTCCAATTATGACTCTCCCAGCTCTGGGAACTCTTTAGGGCAGAGTTGTGTCTAGCTGAACTTATATCCCCAAAACCGGACACTGTCCCCAAGGCATACCAAATGCTTAGCCATTGTAGCCATTGTGGGTTGAATGAATGATTAGGAAGACTAGCTAACCTGAGCCACTCAAAGATCTTTGCCTCTTGCTCCTTGCTCCACCAAGGCCCAAGGCCTGTCCATCTGCCTCCATGCTGCTTCTTACATTCTTTTATTTCCCTTAGCATCATCCTAATTCAGGCCCTTCCAATTCATACTTGGAGTATCATGCAATGTCTTTCTTTATCCAGGTCTCTCCATTTTTTATCCCTTCATCTCTTCCTTTCTTCCTCTCATTTCATAAAAGATCAAGTGCATACTGTAACAATAATGTTAAAATAATTATAGCATCTATTTAATACCCCATGTTTTGGGACCTATCCACTTATTATTAAAATTGTTATGGATTAATCACCCCACAAGGTGCATACGATCGTCACAATTTCATGGAGGAGGAAACGCTCTCAGTGATAGCCTGTGACTTGAACACAGATGCAGAAGCCTGTGCACTTCTGCTATTTTATCCGTCTTCTCTTCACCAGGTGCTATGTTAGGTACCAGGATATAGGGATGAGCAAGGCCAAAGCATCAAGGCAGCATACTTGTCTTCTTAGATCACAAGTGGAGAGGGAAGACGGAAAGAAAAAAAGTACTAAGTTTGGTGATAAATGTCGCGATGCACAGATGTCCCCAATGGAGGGGGAACAGAGCCGGGGATTGGCCAAATTTGGCTGGGCTGGGGAGGCTTCTCACCGAGCTGTGGCCTGAAGCAAGTCTTAAAGGGTGGCTGAGAGTTTCAAGGGGAGGAGCACATTGCCTTGGGTAAAGCAGGATGGGTTTTCAGGAAGAGCAGGACATGTGGTGGGGAAAGCCGTAAGAATTCAGATTCCACATGGGGGCAGGGTTAGCCTTTGCTTTCAGGAGGTAGGTAGGTGCTGGGGGTCCTCAGAGGCTTTAGGCAGAAGGAAAACATGAGATTTTTGTGTGAGGAGGACCATGTCTGTGCTGCCTGGAGGAAGGGGGAGGTTTCCAGCGTGGTTGGTTGGCTGGAAGGATGTCCCTCTCGGCAGAATACAGAGACCAGTGAAGGAAGGCAGGTCGGCATGTACTTGTTGGTGCAGGACAGGGGAATGGTAGAAGGTCAGAGCGGGGTTAGAGGTAAGCCTGGACGACAATGTGGTAAGCTTGAGAGTCTCACCAGGTACACACAGACATACAGACAGTTGGATAGATGGGGTCTGCAGCTCAGGGACATCTCTGGGATGAAACCATGCAAACTGTACTCTATTTCCTTCTGGCACCTTCCCTCATCTTCAGATTAAAACTCAACATGGGACTGGGGGTATAGCTCAGTTGGTAGAGTGCTTGCCTTGGAAGCACAAGGCCCTGGGTTCAATCCCCAGCACCGCAAAAAAAAAAAAAAAAAAACCCTCAACATAAATAGTCCAATTACATAACTCAACTCTGGTCCTCCTTTGTCAGCAATGTGAGATGACCCCTATTACTTCTCAGATCAAGGTTGAAATCTCACTGTGCCACCTAAAGTTGCTTCTCTGGGCCCTCCAGTCTGATTTCTCCTTTCATCCCATGCTTTGTAATGATAGCACTCAGATTCCAGGAAGTGAGTGCTAACTAACAGAATCAGATTCAAAATTTTTCTCTATCTCTGATGTCCATTCCTGTAGCCATGTGTTCCACTTGCGATGTGGTTGATGTGACTGATGGAATAAATTTTAGTCTAATTTATTTTAATTCATTTAAATGTACACAGTCACTCAGAGTGGCTAATGTATTGGGCAGCGCACAGCTAATTAGGAGCCTGTTATTTCTCTATTATAGTAAGGGTGGGTTTCTAGTCTCATGGAGACACCCACTAGATCCAGACTATTCTATAAGTCTTAAACAACTGCCTTCTCACCTGGGTCCACGGCAGGACTTCTGTAGCCCACACCTGGTTGGGACTTCCTTCCCCCGGGGCCTAGAACACACACAATGTGTACAATGACTGACTTGCAAGCAAAGCTTACCATGGTTATTATTATCATTATGAGAAACAGCTCCATTAATAGTAACAAATGTCTTTGTTTATTTCATCCAGGAACAAATCACACCCACGGAGAGGAGACACTGTTCAAAGAAACTAAGCAAAGAAACTTAGTCAAAACCAAGGCCCACTGGGCTTTCTTTTCTGATATTTGAAGCATCCCTTGATAGGCCTGGTTCGTGAGCAATGCTGAGGGTTAAATGTCAGATCATTCTGCACGTGGGACCCAAAGCTCCTCTGCTTACTCCCTGACTCACTGAGCACCTGACTGTCAACCCTCCTTGCCTCCGATATTTGGGCTTCATTCCAGCAGTGTGGAGGTCTGTAGGGAGCCATTATATCCCCTAACTTGTAGTGGGTGGCCCTGGGCCCATAGTCAAATCAGTTTTGGTGGGATGAGAACAAGCACTAAAACAAACAAACAAACAAATGAAAACTGGTGGAATGTGTGGCCAGTGGCATCATTTGCGAATACAAAAGAAGGTTAGTCAGGCCTTGGTGACACATAGGCTGACTGGTGATTTGCCTTCCTGTCTCAAGGCTATCAAATCCCCTTTTAGCCAGCTCGGAGAAAGCAAAGTCTCACGCCTCCTGCTGCCTTTACCAGGCCATTTTGCAACACACAGCTGCTCCTAGGGAAAGGGGTTTGCTTTGGTCATTGTTTTTGCCATTAAAAGGCATGAAAAATTTCCCAGAATTCAGCACAAAATGACATCCCTGCAACCGAGTTCTTTTGCGCCAAGTGAATTCTCTTCAATCCGTGGTGTCCAGATGGCTCCTGTTAATGCCCACCCCTACCTTTTCTGTGCTGCTGGAGACCTTCCACTTTTTCTGTCTCCCATAGTGATCCTAACAGAGTCTTTGGATTTCTCTGGTTGACCCAAGAAGCCTGAGTCCTTGTAGTCATTGTGTGGCACCTGCTGCTCTCCCCCTTTCCTGTGTGGTGTCCTTTTGGTGACCATACAAAGGCTCCTCATTGCACTACTGCAATAAGCCCCCACCCCCACCCCATGTCTAATATCACTTCAGGTGGATGATCACAAAAGTCACACTGGGAGGGGTTACACTGAGACTATTTAGGTGGAAGAGAATGCCCACATCTGACCGGCTGCCTTGCTCTTCCACTTTCTCCAAGTTTCATGTGTGAACCACGTTTTTCATTTCTGCCTGTCTGCCCTCCGTCTAGGGCAGATAAGCATCTTTGCAAGGTGACATACATGCCCTGACCTGGAGAGATACAGAGCTATACATAGCACAGCCTTCGAATTCCCTCCTCCCCATGGTACTCCTGCAGAAACCCTCCTGTGGTCCTTCTGGATCATTTGCACAGCCTTAGAGTAAGTGATCAGCTCCAGTGAAAGGCCTTGAGAACAGCAGATGGCTGAGGAACAAGACCGGAAAGAAAGTTCTCTGTTGGGGTGCCAGGAAACACTGATATAAAGCAAACCCTTTGCAAGAAGTTTGCCAAATTCTCATCAAAATATCTTTTTTTTTTTTTTTTTTTTTTTTTTTTTTTTTTACTATTGAGTATACATACCCTCTTGTGATGATGTTTAGCGGGAGGCTGAGTGAAGTATATCTTGAGACCTCTCCAGGTCCCTGGTGGGAAGTAAGGAGTGACTGCAAGCTGAAATCCAGGTGTAAGGGTACGTTACAGGAACACGGACCCCTTTCCTTGTGAGAGTCAAGAGACTGCAGTTAGGACAGAGTTCTTTTCAGACAGCACTACAGCACTGAGGGGTGGGACATTAAATAAGATGATGACTCTGGATACAATTGGAGTTAATGGAATAAAGATTGTCATTCTGTATAAAATTCTAGTATTTGAAAGTATGCCATAAACATGAATGAAAGTTGAGAACCATAGGCCTGGAAGGAGATGGAAATAAAAGAATCAAAAGCAATGGGGAGAAGTTGGCAATTAAATGCACTGAAGGTAGGAATGAAGAGAGGAAGTTCAGCGATAGAGCAACATTTTGAAGAAAGAAGTTGAGGAAACTCTCCAAGATGATCTCCATCTTTGTAGTAGGATGTAAAACCACATTTTGACAAAACAGGAGTGACATATGTCTACCTTTGTCCAGGCATGGTGCCAAATGGTTCGTTTGTTTAATCTCCACCAATATTCCATATCATAGGAACTATGAGGAAAATGAGGTCAGAGAAGTTGTATAATCACAGTCAAAGATCCAGGAAAGGAAAAACTGGTCTCTACTCAGGTAAAATGGGGGTGAGAGTGAACCTAATGGCTTGGTTCAGCTATGCAGTGAACCGTCCAGGGACCAACAATATCTGATACAGGGATTGTAAGATGGAGACTTCCTCCAGCAACCCTTGCCACAAAGAAAGCAATGCAGCTACTTGGTATTAGCAAGTGTGGAGAATCAGCACAGAGTCAAGGAGCCCTGTAGATCTAACATGGGTTTAGAGTCATTGTTAAACAGACCGGGAAAGAAGGAAGGTGGGCATCGGAAGGCAATGTTGAACGGGGACCAGGGTGATTGATTGGTGTAGGCAAAAGAAAGAGAGAGTTGCCCTGGGTGATAGTCAGCCTGGAGACAAGAGATGGAGGCATAGGCTGGGACCCAGCTGAATGAGCATGGAGAACTCCGGAGGGAAGGCAAATGCCAGTTGTACCATGCAGTGAGCGCAGGGGTCCGCCTTCACCTCCTCCTCGGTTTTATTGGCAGGGACAATCGGTCTGGAATGGTAATAGGAAGGCACTACCCAAGGCCTGGGGTTCAGCATAAGGTGCTGTAAACCCTCTCCCTGGGCCGGGGACGGAAGGGTCCTGCACGACACCGGAAGGAAAATCAAGGAGGTGGCCACTGGGCAGTGAGGTCAGAGCGAACACCCCAGCTCCTCCACGGAACCGGCCCCTGTGGAAGAAAGCCCGGCGGCTTCCGGAGGCCTCTGCCGCTGCGTGGGCCTCGCCGTGACCCCTCAGAGCGAGGCAGTATTTTTTCTCCTCTCTCTTGTCAGATACTAACTCCCACGCAGGAAAAGGAAGCACCTTTTGTCAGATGCTGCGGCCACTTCCTCTTCAGAAGGCTCCAGCCAACCTTTCGCTTTGCAGAACGCGGGGGCCGGCAGCAGCTGCTGGCCGGCGTGCATGTCGCTGAGTCCGGCTGTGGTCAGCGGAGGTCCCTGGCTCCTCTCCCGGCCTCAGGGGACTTTCTCTGCTCCAGCCCCTGAGCTGCCCCCGCTCCTCAGCCCCCTCGGGGCTTCCTGTCTCGTCCACCCCCTCACCCTTTGCCCACTGGTTCATGTCCCTCGGTCAGTCTGCCTGTCTCTTCCTCTCTGTAGCTCGGTCCAGGAGCGTGATGACCGGCGAGCAGATGGCGGCCTTCCACCCGTCATCCACTCCCAACCCTCTGGAAAGGCCCATCAAGATGGGCTGGCTGAAGAAGCAGAGGTCCATCGTGAAAAACTGGCAGCAGAGGTACTTCGTGCTGAGGGCGCAGCAACTCTACTACTATAAGGACGAAGAGGACATGAAGCCGCAGGTACCATCTGGGTATTTGTCCCCATTGGTATGGCTCTCCATCTGCAGGCACAGAGGAGGCGGGCCAGGGGCCAAGGTAGACCGCACCTGAGCTCACGTGGGTCTTCTCTGTAGAGCTGCGCACATCCATCTGTGGGGAGGCTGCTTTTGCCTCCTTACTGTATTCCAGATACAGAACAGTAGCAAAGATGACAGATCCTCCCTAACAGGAGCACTGTGGAGCTTCCTAAATGCTTTGCTAAATCAAGGCTCCCACTGTGGTGGCAACGCTGAGTCAAGGGCTCAGAGAGTTCATCTGGGCTCAGGAAAATTGATTTGGGGGCTCTCTGATTTGTTCGTTTGATCAATATATATGGATCATTTGTAATGTTTAATGCATAATGCATTCACACATGAGTGTTCTAATGCTAGACACCCTGTTAGATACTTAAAATTAACCAGTGAGTAAAACAGGTAAAAATGTTGCCACAGGGAGCTTCGAAGGACAGAAAAGAAACATAATAAATAAGGAAAAGTATGCAGTTTGTTAAAGATTAGTTCTAGGACGAAAAATGAGAATGCAGTAAGGAATATGGAGGGTTGAGGGAGATGTTGTAATTTGCAATAGGGTAGCCAGAGTGACCTCGTGGAGAGGGTGACGTTGGAGGAGAGAGAGTTAGCGATGGATCTTGGGAAAAAGCATTCCAGACAGAGAGGACAGCCCCCAGGAGGCCCAAGGGGGAGAGAGCTGGGAATGAGAACCAGGGAGGGTGAGGTCAATGAAGTGAGGGTTTGGGTGGGGGATCCGGACGGCAAAGGCCATGACAGGCCTCTCTAAGGACTTGAGCATTTATACTGAGGATCCAGGGAGGCACTGCAGGTTTCTGAGCAGTGAGGTGACATCCTTTAGTTTATGTTTTAAAAATGTGGCTCTGGTTACTGTGTTCTAAAATAAAGGGGGGCTGGAACAGGGGACACAAGGGTAATCTAGCATAGAGGTTGGGCTGTTCAGAACAGCCATGGGTGCTGTGGGCTAGAGGCACATGGTCAGACTGCAGCTGTGCTGTTTTTTGTGTGTGTTGGGGATTGAACTCAGGGGCCCTCAACCACTGAGCCACATCCCCAGCTCTATTTTAATTTTTTTTAGAGACAGTTTCTCACTCAGTTGCTTAGCCCCTAGCTTTTGCTGAGGCTGGCTTTTAACGCCCCATCCCCCTGCCTCAGCCTCTGGAGTCACTGGGATTACAGGCATGCACCACCACACCTGGCTTGGCTGTGCTTTGAAAGTAGAGTGAACAGGGTTTCCTGGTGCCGTGCACAAGGCTGTGAGAGGGACTGTGATCCCAATTCTTGGACCTAGGACTCTCTTCCCCACCTCATGGATTCTTCGTGGCCATTGCAGTGCATGAGAGTAAGAGAAGACCCCAGGTGTAAGCTGGATGTTGTGGGACAGCCAGGCTCCACCTAGAGCTTTTGTCTGTGTAGATGAAAAAAGTGAGAATAAGTGTGTGGGTGCTGCTGGTGATGGACAGGTGAAGCCAAAATGAAATAGTCATTTTGGAAGAGGTCAACTGTTTTGGAAGGCAGGCTTAGGACCAGCAGCAGATGAGCAGGACTTGGTTAACCACACCCCTCACTTGATGGCTCAGAGTGTTTTGAGTGTCTGTCACTGCAGAGGCTGGGGAAGGGCCCCAGAGTCCCTACCACACACTGGGTTCTTGCTGGTGTCCTGTGTGTGGTAACCAGACTTCCTTTTCTTTATGAACAACTCAGACCTTACCAGAGCTGAGCAATTCCAGGCCAGGACGGTGCTGGTTGGTGCATTAAGACAATGCAGGAAATTTTCCCAGCTGCAAAGATTGAGGGTGCTGGCAGTCCTGTTTGGCCATCCCAAAGCAATGGAAAGGGCTGCTGGGTGGCTTTTGTTCCTCTGCAGTGCAGGGGGTGAAAAATATTTTATGGCAAAGTTTGTGTTCTTTTCCTGGTCTGATCATGTAATTGTTTAGCTTTTCTGGGTGCTTCTTTCTTCTTTTATAAAATGAGACACTACTGTCTGGTCTGTATTTGTCACATGATCCCATGATATGAAGTACATGTAAGAAACTGTTTTGTGAAAAAAGACTAATGTTGAAGGGAAAAATTAGTATTTGAAGATCCTTGCTTCTTCCCCTAACTTCTAGCAGAAAGAAACACAAGGTTTCTCAGGATTCACCCCTGAGATAATTAGGTAAAGCTTCTAGGGTGACAAGAATGATTTATTTTTAAGAAATCTATTAATGTAATACACCAGTTCAGAATGGCAAGTGAGAAGAACTACACACACACCCCCAGCAGGTGGCTGAAGAAGGCATTTGATAAAATCTAACACTCTTTTCAGATATTGGAAATATAAAAATAAAATTTTTGAGAACAAAATAATAATTCCTTAGAAAGACTGAGTATATTTTACTATATATTGATATGTATATTTTGATGACAGAAGTTATATATGTGCATAGTAAGAAATTTGGAAAATGAAAAAAAAAAAAAAACCCAAAGGAAAAAAATTGCAATTCCCATCAACAAGAAATAGCCACCTAAATTCAGCATTCCCTATACTTAAACATTTGGAAAGTCATCTAGTGTAAATGTAAAATTAGCATAATATTACTTAATTTAAAAAGTAGCAATGTGTCATGAATAGTGCTCCTTAATATTGATATTATTCCACAATATAAATATATCAGATGGCAAAATAATATATCAGATGGATGTTCTGTAATTTATTTAACTGATTTCTTACTGTTAGGAATTTAAACTGACATCTATGTATTATTGCAAACAAGAATAAAGTAGCTATCCTTAGAGGCTTCATACAGTCATAATTATTTCATTATGATAAAGAAAAATTTCTTAAAGTACTGTTATTATACTGTCACTTAACATTGTTTTGGAATTCCTAGAAATGAAATGAAAGTTTTATAGACATGAGCCAATTTCTTAGGTTAGAGCTAAGGTACATTTCCACATTGCATTTCACATCATTCATTATTCTGGATAAAGACTTAAATGTAAAAAATAAATTCATAAAAATACCAGATGAAGATATAGTTATCTGCATGAGCCTTGAGAAATTAATGTTTTTTTAAAACACAACCAAGATAACATGAGGGTAAAATAAAACTTGAAATAAAAAGAAAAATATTGCGTGTATATATGACAAAATAATTTTCTTAATATTCTAAGTATTTGTCCAAATCCATGAGAAATTCAGTTGACTCAGGAGAAAGTGAGCAATGATACGAATGGGCATTTTACCAAAGAAATATGTTGACCAGTAAACATATATTAAAAAGTTAAATCTCAGTAATGATTAAGGACAAACAATGTAACATATTGAGATACCAGTATCCCCTTATCAAATTGTGAGGAATTTTCTTGAAATTTTAGCGAATAAGGACTAGGAAACAGGAATTCTCATGCACAGTTAGTGGAAATGAACCTTTCCAGAGGGTATTTTGTCTTTAAAATCATACCAACCTTTTGAACCCACATTTCTACGTGGTAATTTAACCTAACAGGTAGTGTTCTGTCAGTGGTGTGCTGGTAAATGCTTCACAACAGGCTCTCTGGTGGGGAAGTTGATTTGTGTGTACTATCATCCAACTTCTGTGGTGTAAATATTCCCATCATGACTGATTCAAACTGCCCACATGATATGACTGAATTCAAGAAGAGTCGAGCAATAGCACCATGTTATACAAGTTGCCACCACACGGATAACTACAAATGAAAATAACCTCCACAACAGAAATAACAGTAAAGTTATTAGGAAGTGATTAATTTTGAGTGAATGTTTATTAGTATAAAATATTTGATCATAGGTTCCTATGGTTAAATCTTCATAACGGCTGTATTTGGCAGCTGGCTCGCAGAGTTCCTGAAATGACAGAGTCAGTTCTCATGAACCAATAGCAGCTGGCTCCAGCACATCACTGCCACATCTGTCTCCTGTGCTCCACTGCTGTAGGACTTGTGGCCTCTAAACCCTCATACCCTTCCCCCATCTTTACACAGAGTCTGCCCTAGTGAACTTGCAGAGTAGGTGACAGTGGTTATAGGCAGCTTGGGCCCTTCCCTTTCTGAGACAGTTTCTTCCTCATCAGTGTCCCCACCCTCACCCCAACTGGTGTCTCTTTGCCCAGCCCCCTCCATCTATCCACTTACGGTGGGTCTCCTGCTTGGTGTGAAGAAAGGGTCTGTAATTTGTAATGTATGCCGTGGAGTGTATAAGTTTAACTCTCTAGCAAGTGAGACTTGTAAATCAGGCCTTATTTGTAATTCTGGACTCACACTGACCGAAGTTTGAATCATAGTTTTCCTGTTAACTAGTTTGTGATCTTGGGTCCACTAATTAACCTCTCGAAGCTTTATTTCCTCATCTCTGCAGTGGGAGAAGATACTAGTACTTCCCTCATAGATTTCTTGTGAAAATTACAGGTGCCCATATATTCAGGGAAATCAGCAAGGAGTCTGGCACTTAGTAACTGCTCAGTAAATGGTATATATTTATTTAGTCTTTTATTTCTACTATTTTCCGATGAAATGATTTGGAGTATCGAATGACAGTTTAGAGAGTTACAAAGGAGAGGCACTTACCTCTGAACTTGACTTTCCTTCCCTGTGTTCCTTCCTGTCTAAAAGTAACAGGGACTTTTGTTCTGCTGCCATAACTCAGCCAAAGTAGCCCAGCAGCAGTACAACCTTAGGCTCATTTTCCTGAAGGTACTGATGTGATTTACTGAAGATGGTGAACATCATGTAGGTGGAGGTTATTTTTAAATGATAAAAGCAGAGGAATGTTGAGGAATTAGAGAATTCCATTTTGTAGACTGATTTCTTTTTCTTTTCTCTCTCTGCTCCTCCTTCTCCTCTTTCTCTCTACCACCAGCTCCTCCTCCTTCTTACCCTTTTCTTCCCTCACTTAGCCTTAGTCATCTTTATTTCTAGACCCTCAGGAAACACTTATTCTTTCAGGCTCCTGAGTTGATCTTACTTCTGAGGTTTCCTGAAGACTACTTCTTCCTCCTCCTCCTCCTCCTCTTCTTCTTCTTCTTCTCCTCCTCCTCCTCCTCCTTCTTCTTTTTTTGAATTAAAGACACATGAGTCTTCTTAGATGTACTACTTTCAACATCCAGTGAGATGTAGATTAACTTGTAATTAACAATCACTTCACTCCAGTAAATCCAGTATATCACTTTTGTGCTGCCCTTTATAAAACCTTGCCATGCTCATGACCTGGGGCTGTGGTGGGGACCTCGTGAGACTTTGCATGTGAAAGTGCACTGCAGCCTATGCCGTGGTGCACACCTGGAATCCCAGCGGCTCGGGAGGCTGAGGCAGGAGGATGGAGAGTTCAAAGCCAGCCTCAGCAAAAGCAAGGCATTAAGCAACTCAGTGAGACCCTGTCTCTAAATAAAATACAAAATAGGGTTGGGGATGTGACTCAGTGGTCGAGTGCCCCTGAGTTCAAACCCCAGTACCAAATAAAAAAAGTGCACTGAAGATATGCACCAGGCACACGCAGGTGAAGTGACTTGTTTTTCTGATAATGTGTCTGTGCCTGTGAGGTCACTGAACCCACCTTCCTCCTCCACGGGTCCAGGCTGTTTGTTCCCTACCACTTCAGCTGTGACGGTGGGGAGCGCTGACTGTGAACTCACTTCTGGGATGAACTACCATTGTGACATTTACTAGCCCTGTGTAGGCTCAGAACAGATTCTTTTTCATCCTCCAGTTTCCTTGTTTGCGAAATGCGCATCACGGTGCCCTGCGTGGAGGTTTGCGAGAGGAACTAAATGAATCAGACGTTCAAAGTGGTTAACGAAGGGCAGGCACCTGGACCATGCTTCTCAGTAGCCATTGCTGCTACTAAATTCCTCTATCCTTCCAAAGGCACCTCTTCTTCCATCCCAATTGCCCACCTCTGGCAGCCTGGCAAGTCATATGGTCCCCCTGGTGTCCGCCATTGCCTTCACAAGGATCATGTGTCTGATTTGACCATGAAGTTGGGTCTTGGAAAAGTGGAATGTGGCAAGTGTGGGTGATGACACCCTCTCAGCACATTCCCCCAGCCGGACCCCAGCCTTCTCTCTCTAGGCACCTAGCTTGCTCTCAGGTAGCTGCCACTTAATTTGACCTAGACCTGAGTAGCAGAAGGTCCCTGTTAAAACCTGGATGCCGGCTTTCCATGTTCCTCTCTACCTGCCTCCTCTCATCTTATCACCATCTGTTCTTCAACTTAATTTTAGTTCATAGTTGATAAAATCGCTGCTCATCTTAAAGGTCTGACTTTGGATCTTTCAGGGCTGCATGTATCTACCAGGAAGTACGATCAAAGAGATTGCCACAAATCCAGAAGAAGCCGGGAAGTTTGTCTTTGAAGTCATTCCAGGTAGGTGCCAAATGGTGAGAAAGAGGTGTTTTACATTCCCATTTTATTTCTGGATCCTAGAAGTCAAGATTATATTCAGTGCATCCTTCACCAACTAACCAACCTGTTAATAACACACAGTGGTTCCGCATGTAGTTCTTCAGCCTATTCAAGTTGGTCAACTAGCATTGAGGGACTGGGTAATGCCCTAAGTGGGTGCTCATTCAGGTCAACTCTGTAAGCACTTCATGAGTGTACTTGGAGCTAGGTACTCTATCAGGCCCTGGGGCCCTGGTGTGGACAGTGCATCATCCCTACCCACTAAAAATAGCTCAGCCTAGAAAGTGAGTGGAACATCAAAATTAACAGCTGAAATATAAATGAATCATGTAGAATTGTCATTTGGGAGGGTTAAAAATGGTGGAGGTCAGCAGTCTCATGCAACTCAAGAAGACCTATTGAGAAAGGACTGCTTCAATTTGCTGTGTACTCAGCACATGCCAGGTGCCAGGTGCCCTTGAGCTGCCGGAGGGTCCTCTTCCCAGGCAAGAGTCACCGTCCTCGAATGCATCTGGAGCAGGGCGGCTTGGCTCAGGCTTCTGAATCTGCCCCACTGAGGCTGCATCCCGTCTCTCACTCCCAGCCAGCCCTCGCCCTTTGAGACTTGGCTGTGCTCTGTTGCTGCACAGCAGGGGAGCTCCCAAGTTCCCTGAATGCCCTTTTCCTTAATCCCACTTGCACAAGGCAGCTGCGTACATAGAACAGAACATCGAAGGTGAAGGAGGCACAGCAGAGAGGGTAGAAGTGCCCAGTCTTGAACTAGCCTGCCCAGGACCAGATCCTGATGCTGCCACTTATAATTTGTGTAACAGGCCCCTGTCTCTGTTTCTTTGTCTGTGAAGTGGGAACAATGATGATAATCGTGAGGATTAAATAGAGAAATCTATATGAAACACTTGGTACAGGGCCTGGTATATAATAGTGTCATGGAAGTGCCTGAAATTTTGAGGATAACTGGAGAGAATTGTAATGCAGAGAAAAATCCTGACGCTGGCTAAGATTAGAGAAAACAAAGGGGGGAAAAAAAGAGCATGAGTCTGAGGGTGGTTCCCTCATGGACACTCCCTCACTTGTGATCTGAAGGTCTATCTTCCCTTCGTCCTCCTTGGAGAAAGAGCTTGCTTTTTCAGTCTCTCCTCCCTCTCTAGAAAAATTCCACCCCTTCCTCTTAAAGCCTCTTTTGATTTAGTATCCCTTTCCTAGTGCAGTTCATGGGGCGTAATCATCCATGGGAACACCTTTCCCAAAGCCTGGGCTTTCAACCCAGAAAACTCTATTGCCAGCTCCATCTGAAATTCACCAAAGTCCAGTTCCCTAGAAGATCGCTCTGCCTGGGTAAGAGGAAGGTCTGTCCTCTCTTTATCATTCATGCTCCCAGAAGTTTCCTAGACTGCTGGGGGAGTTCTTGGATAGATTCATTCTCTCTCTGTCTCTGTCTCTGTCTCTCTCTCTGTCTCTGTCTCTCTCTCTCTCTCTCTCCCTCTCTCTCACACACACACACACACACTTACTTCATAACAATGAAAAATTCTAAAGCAGTAGTAAGGTAGGGAGCCATTTTTCTACAGCCACCACTGTCTCCTGTTTTAGTCAGTTTTTTCGCTGCTGTGACTAAATGATCTGAGCAGCACAATTAGAGAGGAGGAAAGGTTTATTTGAGGGCTCATGGTTTCAGAGGTCTTAATCCATAGAAGGCCACCTCCATTCCTTGGGGCTCGAGGTGAAGCAGAACATCATGGCGGAAGAGAGTGGCAGAGGGAAGCTGCTCACATCATCAGGAAGCAGAGAGAGAGAGAGAGGAGAGAGAGAGAGGAGAGAGAGAGAGAGAGAGAGAGAGAGGGAGAGGGAGAGGGAGGGAGAGAGACTCCACTCTCCAGATACAAAATATATACCACATAGCCACGCCCCAATTCCCACCTCCTCTAACCACACCCTACCACTTCAATTAATCCCATCAATGATTAATTCACTGATAGGGTTCAGACTTTTACAGCCCAATCATTTCTCCTCTGAACCTTCCTGCATTGTCTCACATGTGAGCTTTTGGGGGACACCTCACATCCAAACCATAACACCTCCCCAGGCTCCACCCAGCCTAAAATGAGACAATTCTTTATGCTGTGGATTTTTCAGATTTTTCTCTTTAATGCAGAGAATTTTCAGTTCCTCTTTTTAATAAGATTTCTTTTGTACATGACAATTCTCAGGGGCCAATGCTGGCATAAGAAATGGGCTTTATGATCAGGGCCATCTCTCTGGGATCAACAGTTTTAGTTGTATGAGGTTCAGAAAGAAGCCTTTAATTATAGTTAGGCTGTTATTTTTAAAATTTGGGGCAGGCAGAAAGTTAGGCCTTGCCTTAAGTATGGCAGAAACTTTTTATGCATCTTTGGGCTTCAGTTTTATTATCTATAAAGTAGAAATAATACAGCTCCTCATTCTATTTCAGAGGAACATTGTGGTACCCAGGGTATCTTTAGTTCTTCCCCAAGCATGTTTTACTTCTCATTTTACTTTTGGAAACACCCAGATTATAGGATTTTTCTGAGTGGCTGGGGCTTTCACAAACTGACCCTTCTAGTCAGAAAAACTGATGATCTGCTGATGAGATGTCCCAAAGGGTAAAAAAGGGAGAGGTTCGGTGACATTTAGCTAAGTCCAAGGGACCGGAACCAAAGAGAATTTGAAAGCCTTTTGTTGCCTGTTAGAAAATACAGGTTTGGACACAACTGAGCAATAGAATAGGCTCCCTCTGAGGGACATGGCTTGACACTGTGAGAGAGGAACAGGTTGATGTTTACAAGGCTATTTTGAAAGGTGACAATATCCTATAATTGAAAGGGATGATTATTATTTTTCTTGTCCCTCCTAAGGCCTTTATTTTTTAACCAACTAAAGGAAATTCCAGTTTTGTAGATTTCTGTATATAAGGAGGCTCATGGAAGATGTTAAAGTTCTAGTCCCAGATCTACTGCTAACTTCATGATCTGTGACCTATGTTCAATACCCATCCTTTCCCTCTCTTACCTTTCTCTCCTGATTTTCCTTCTTCTGTCACTTTCCCTCATTCTTTCCTTTGGTCTCCCTCTGCACCTTCTTTGCCTCCTTATCATTTCCTTCATCCTTTCATCTGTTTGAGAACACCAACACAAGAATACTACCTATGTCTGTATCTTAGGTTTAAACTGAAAATGGTAAAGAGAGTCCTAACAAGCTTCACATGTCCATTAACTAAGTATTGAGAACTTACCCTGTGCAGGGTTTTGCACAGTCAGGAGAACAGTGATCTGAACAGGAAATAGTGGTTTTGTGAAAAAGTCATACTTCTATTCATTGTCCCTCCCACCTGGGGTTGCTGTCCCCTTCCATTTTCCCACAACTGAGCTCTGAGCTAGCTTAGGGAAGTACCCAGGAGCAGCATGATGACCTGAAGTCTTCAGACTTGAGCGAATCCTGTCTCTAATGCTGAACTTGTACCATGAACTTCCTTTTTGTTTTGATAGGGTTGGCTTCTCTCAGTCAAAACCAGTCCAATTGCAAACCATGGTGTTCAATTATTTTTCTATAGAATTAGAGTTTCTGTGAAAAGCATCAGAGTGCATGGAGATCCAGCCCCACTGGGGGCCTTGGAGAAAGCCTTGTGTTGTTTGACTGGCAGTGTTTGCTGAGTCCAGGAATCCATGCAGGTTCAGCTTCCCTTTCCTCAATCCCTCCCTGACCATTCCAAGACCTTCATATGTGCTACTTTTCCCTCCAGCCTCATGGGACCAGAATCGCATGGGACAGGACTCCTATGTCCTCATGGCCAGCTCCCAGGCAGAGATGGAGGAGTGGGTTAAATTCCTCAGGAGAGTTGCTGGCACACCTTCTGGAGGTAAGGGACCAGGTTCTCCTGGGCATGTATCTGTGGCATCTCAGGGATGAAGAGGAAGTAGCTCCCAATGTGATCCCTCCTTGAAACAGTGGTTCCAGGGAGACAACCAGAGAACAATGTTGAGACCATGGTCACGGTCAAGTCCTCTGTTGAGTGTGAAGGAAAAGAGGGTTGAGAGAATCCAGCTTTTCTCCTTGGTAACTTCAAAGAGCCAACTCCAGATCAACTGGAGGGATGGCAAGTCATTTGCACTGATCATCCATGTGTGTGATGCCTTAAAGCATCTCCAGGTGGCAACGACAGCCCCAGTGACAAATAGTGATGCAAAAGACTTTTGAAATCAACAAGCACATGAATCTAGTGTGTTTTCCCCTTTCTATAAAAATGTGAGAGAACTGATATGGCTGAGCTCGCAAGACACTGTTTTCCTTCAACTTTTTAGGGACACTCCATTTTGGGCCAACTTCAGGACCACTGTAGAAATATAATTATTTATCGACTTCACTGCTATTTATTTCAGAAATCATTTATGGAAGCTTTCAGGGTTTAAATAGTAAATATTGATTTGATTATCAAACAGATTCTTCCCCATATTTTAAGAACACCACAATAATTTTATGGAAATTTGAAAAAAAAAAAAAAACACCTTAATCTATCAGAGGTTCTTTTAGGTTTGTTTTAAATGTATACAAACATTTTTCAGAATCATAAACATAGGATATGTGCAATTTGGTCTCTTTATAACTTAAAAGTTTCTCAATGTTCTTATCTTTTTTTTCCTAATTAAACTTTATTTAAAGGGGTCTTAAAATTATATGACAAATTTTGGCCAAGTTGTTTCCATTAAATATTAAAAGTAGAGGCCATGGGCAGTAGAGTTCGCCTGAAATTCTCACAACTTGAGAGGTGGAGGCAGGAGGAGCATGAGTTCAAAGCCAGCCTCAGCAACTTAGGGAAGCCCTAAGCAACTCAGTGAGACCCTGTCTCTAGAAAAAATAGAAAAGAAGGGCTGGGGATGTGGCTCAGTGGTTAAGGGCCCCTGAGTTCAATCCCCATATCAAAAAAGAAAGAAAAGAAAAGAAAAAAGGAAAAAAAGAAGTAAAAGGGGTTGTGGCTCAGTGGTAGAGCGCTTGCCTAGCATGTGTGAGGCACTGGTTTTGATTCTCAGCACCACATATAAATAAATAAAATAAAGGTCCATCAACAACTAAAATAAATAAATAAAAAGGCAAAAGGACTGATTTAAAAACTAATAACTTAAAACAGACACATACACACACATATACACACAATGCCCCACAGAACATCCTTCTTTCTTCCGAAGCTTTTATGGGGCATTGTCATCATTAGGTGGTCTTTTACTGTGACACTTGAATGGCTAACGGAGACAATTCTGAGACAGTTCTCCCACTGCGGATTAAATACATTTTTATACCTATTCAACAAATATTTAATGTTGGGGGCCTTAGGGGTGGCATTCATTTGGCTATCTGAGTTTCTGGGCGGATGTGGTGGCCTTGGCAGCTCTGACAGCCTTCTTGTCCGTGCTTTGATGACACCCACAACAACTGTCAGTCTCATGGAGCGGCAGAACAATCCAGAGCATGATGGTGAGGGAGGCTGGACCCGCGTGGCCTGCCTGCAACCCTATCAATGATGGCAGCATCTCCAGATTTCAAGAATTTAGGGCCATCTTCGGCTTCTTTCCAGAATGGGGATTGATCTTTTCGTTCAGCTCAGCATGCTTGCAGGCCCTGTGAGCTTTGTGACAGTGCGTACAGGAGCAAGACCAGCACTGATCTGGCCTGGATGGTTCAGGATGATCACTTGAACAGTGAAGCCAGCTGCTTCCACTGCTGGGTCACTTTTACTGTCACCAGCAGCGTTGCCACCACAAACATTTTTTTGGGGGTACCAGGTATTGAACCCAGGGTCTCTTAACCACGGAGCCACATCCCCAGCCCTTTTTTTCATATTTCATTTCGAGACAAGGTCTCACTGAGTTGCTTAGGGCCTCACTAAGTGGTTGAGGCTGGCTTTGACTCAGGATCCTCCTGCCTTAGCCTCCCGAGCCGCTGGGACTACAGCTTGCGCCACCTCACCCAGCTCCACAGACATCTTTGACAGACACATTCTTGACACTGAAGCCCACTCTGTCCCCCGGAAGCTCTTTACTCAGAGCTTCGTGGTGCATTTCAACAGACTTCACCTCAGTTGTGACCTTGCCTAGAGCAAAAGTGACTGTCATGTCAGCTTTGGGAAGAACAGTTGTAGACTTCCTGGAGGGGCAGACACAAAGGCTCATGGGTTGGACAGGTCGATGGCTGGATGCAGTCCAAATCTGGGCAGCGTGGTTCCACCAGCAGTGCCAACTTCGTGTGTGGCTTTCCATCCCTTGGACCAAGGCATATTATTAGCACTTGGCTCCAGCATGTTGTTACCATTCCAACCAGTAACTGGCACAAATGCTACCATGTTGGGGTGGTAGCCAGATTTCTTAGCATGGGTGCCGACTTCCTTAATAATTTCCTCATCTCTCCTCTGACTGCAAAGGGCTCAGTGGAAACCATCTTGTTAACACCAGCAGTCGGTTGTTCACACCCAGTGTGTGAGCCAGAGGGCATGCTCAGGGTTCTTCCCAGTGTCAGAGATACCCAACTTCAAATTCACCAACACCCATGGCAATAATCAGGACAGCACAGTCAGCCTGAGATGTGCCTGTAATCGAGTTCTGGTAAAGTCTGTGTCCTGGGGCATCAGTGATAGTCACATAGTACTTGTTGGTCTCAGATTTCCAGAGGAAGATGTCAAGAGTGATATGACGCTTATGCTCAGCTTTCAGTTTATCCAAGACCCAGGCATACCCAAAGGAGTCTCCCCCACCTCAGCAACCTCCTTTTCAAACATTCTAGTGGGTTCTTTCCAGAACCACCATACTTGCAGATCGGATGGCAGGTAGTGGCAGACTCTGCTGGAATCTACATGTCCAATGGCAACAATGTTAATATGAATCTCATCCTTTCCTATTTTGGCTTTGATTTAGCGGTGGTCTTCACTACATGTGTGTTCCCATGGCAAACCTGTTGTGAAAAATTTAGGATCTTCATTGCTACATTTCAGAGATTATTTGGAGATAATATACAACGACATTAAACAACACAGAGAGACTTATTGGACAGATCGGTGAGCTACTCAGAGAAACCGAAAGCAGGAACCGTGAGGGGGCCTGGCGAGAGCCAGAGGTGAAGGATGGAGCGTGGAAATAAGCTTATCCCAACGGTTTCCCTGGGGCCATGTAGTTTCTCTGCTTTTCTCTGCAGATCTACCTGTTTTCATCTAGTAGACTTGGACATGCATACACTTGTCCCAAGTACTGCCAGCCAACCTCAGCATGCCTCTGCTTCTCCAGCAAGGGCCATTTCAGCCTCCACAGCCCCATTACAAAATGAGAAAAAGACTGCCTGACACAGCTGAGGTCTGGCGTCCATCTGTGGATCCATGGCCTGGGGCAGCAGGCAGCTGTGGCTTAGACCCACCAGCAAGGCTTGGAGAAGAAATGTACCCTGGATGGGACAGCTAACCTCAAGAGTGCCTGCCCAGCCATCTGTATCCTGTTGCACAGAGTTACATAGTTGTTTTTTTTTTTTTTAACCATTTCCAGAGCCCTAAATAGTTTTATTTTTAAACTGTGCTAATTGGGACAAGACAAGGTTTTAAGATTGATTATATGCTGCTTCAGCCTGAATAATCTTAGCTGTGACCTTCCTTATTGCCTTAGATTATATTCTTGTGATCCCTGTAGACATTTTCTGCTTTCCCCGGTGCAGGGCTTCTCGGGTCACCTGCCTTGATTGACCAGGGTGACCAGTGGTGCCTAACTATGCACCTGTTCCAAGTCAAAATGCTGTTGATGTCCTTTCACCAGGATCTGTGCCTTCTGTGCCTTCTGCCATGCTTGACTGAGCCTTGCCATGGTGACCTGCTGCACTCTGTCCTAGTACACTGGGGACTTCTCCCTCACCCCACCCCAAGGCCACCACCCTGAGAAGTCAATCAAGCATAAATCCTGTAGGTGGAGGAAAGTCCAGGGGAGCGGAAATCAGAGTATATTACCACTTACTAATTCAGAGAACAGTGTTGGTTCTGACACGGCATCTCAGGTATTTTTTAAAGTCTCCCAGTGAACCAAAATCATAGAGCCCAGCATAAGAAGGCATTTTATCTGAGGCAGCAGAGTCCACATAAAGGCCACGGGGCAAATCAGATCCTCGTTCTTCCTATTCCTAAGTCAGGGAACTTCAGACCTGAGGGAACAGATGGCCTGTCCAGGGGACTGACTGGAAAGGGGTAGGGCCAAAGCTCCCTTGCACAAGTACCATTTGTAAAGCACACCTAGGTCCACAGGACATGTGTCGCCCCCAAGCTTTGTGAAGGCACTGAGGTGTTTTGCGGCCACCTCTTTCCAGCCCTTCCTGCACTGTATGGCTTTTCCCACTAGGGGGCGCCCACTTCTCCCTACCTTCACTACTACCAGGCCTGGAGAAGGAATCCTCTCTTGTCCAAATTCCAGCTGTAGCCTCCAAACACCTCCACACCCTCACCCCTGCCTTCCTGCAGTCTGGTTTCACTCCGCTGGAATAAGCCTGTTGAACTTGTCACATCAAGGTCCTTCTCTGTTCGACACTGACCAGTAGCTTCTTTCTTACTCAGAGTAGGAGTTAAAAGCCTTATACTGACTCATGGTGTACAGTTCATCCCGGTCACCTTTCTGTTCTTGTTTTCTAGAATGCTCTTCCATGCTGTTTCACTCCAGCATCACTGGCCTCCTCTTACACCTTAGACATGCTCCTGCCGCAGGGCCCTTGCACTTGCCGTTTCCTCTGCCTGGCATCCTCTTGTCCTGGGTGGCTGCATGGCTTGCTTCTTTGCGTTCTTCAGGTCTTTGCTCGAAGATCACCTCAGGAGACCTTCTTCTGTCAATTCCATTTAACCCTTAACCTCATTCTTCCCTTCCTCCAGCCCTTCCTGTCGCTCTGTCCTTCATTTTTCTCTCTAGCATGCACTCCCTTCTTACATGCTAAATATTTTACTCATTGTTTTCGTTCATAGTCTCTTTGGCAGGAATTGTTTTTCTCTATTTTGTTCAATATTGTATCCCAGCATCTCAGCAGTGTCTGGCAAGGCAAGTGCTCAGTGAACATTTATCAAATGAAAGGGTGAAGGGTGGCTGCCTCTTCCCACGGTGTCCTGTTCTGCTCCCTGAGGCTCTCTTCTCCGTTGACTGATGATCTGCTTATTTGATCCCTCCATCTAGAATTTTCTCCCTCCATGCATGCCATTGATGAGACTGGATGAAGCTCTCTATGGTTCAAAGACTCCTGTAGAAAATATGATAAAAGCTATGGAAACTTCTGGAATAACTAGACACAAACAATTTTTCTTTCAATAGCAAAATATTTACAGACACCCATAGCCCATCTGAACACCCCAGGTAATGAATCTCAATGTTAAATCATAGAAGTCACTCTGGTGATAATCCCGGGGAGCCCCCAGTCCCCTTTTGGCTCCTTTCCCCCTTGACTGGAAAAATGGCCACGAGGTCTCCAGGGCTCTCCCCACTTTCTGCTATCCCCTCCTGCCTTGTAGCTGGCTCTGAAGCTTCCTTGAACCTTGGACAATGGCACCTCAATGTTCAGCCTTCTCCGCAGGCGAGCTTGTCATAACTCTGTTGCTGGAAAGGTTAGACCAACTCTTTCTCCCAGGAAATTCTGACTGCAATTCCAGGTTTCCCTAACTAATATAAGTAGGAGAAAGGGAATAGAATCAGTCATAACCTGACTTCTGTAAACTCATCCCAGTCTGGCTCCTCCCTGTCTTCTCCAAACTACCCCCTCCTGTTCATGAGAGCCATGCTTTCTCTGGATCCCTACATTGAAACCTGGTTTCTGTTGCCAGTTGTTATTAATCCAGATTTCTTTTCCAGCTTCCTCCTGATGCCAAGCATCTCAGGTTTAGCTCAGGTCACTTTTGGGCACGGAAGTAGTGCATTAAGTTCTTCATAGTTCTGTTCTGCTCCAATTGTGAGACCCTGGGGCAGGTCCTGTGTTCTCAGCACCTGTATGTTTTTCCCAATACAATGATATGGTACATAAATATCAAATTGTGCTCTGACTAAGTACCTTTTCTTTCTCTAATTCTTTTAAGTTCTTTGTATCCTTAAGAGCACGATTTCACAATCCACAAGGGTTTAGCCTGTGGGATATGCTGCCTCCATGATTCATTGTTATTTCATGTGATCTAGTCCTTTCTCTCTAACTGAAGAGAATATTAAAAGAAATGATTTTTACCTGTTTCAGCTAATTCCCTTGCCTCCCCTTCTTCCAGCACCTCATGTAAGTTAGATACTCATTTGTTTATTTATTCAACAACTATTTCTTGAGCATGTGCATTGTGCCTAGCACTGTGCTTGCACCAGAGGTTCAACAGTAAGAAAGAGAGAGAGGAGAGAGAGAAATGAATAATACAAAATCCCCCTCTCAGGGAGCTTTCAGTCTACTAGAAGGGACAGATATGAGTTGAAAAAGTAAAGGACAAAAACCATAAAATTACATCTGGAAAAAAATACATGGACCCTGTGAAAAAACACATATCTTTGCCAAGAAGGTGAAGGAAGGCATCCCTAAGCTGGTGATGATTAAGCTTAGCCAGCAGAGGCTAGCCAGGCAGAGAAGGAGGACACGGAATGGCACCTCAACCAGAGGGAATGGCAGGTAGAGAAGTCCTGTGACAGAAAGAAGAGGCTCTGAAGGAGAGGGACAGCAGTAACAGCAGAGATAGTTTTGTTGAGGATATTGATCTTCATACTCAGACCAGCAAATAGTCTTTGGGAGGTTTCAATTAAGAAGGTGATATGGTCACATTATATTAAAAGCTCATTCTAGTGGTTTTGTCAAGAATGGTTTGAATCAAAGGTCGCAGATTCCAAAAAAAAAGCAGGAGACTAGATGTGAAATTCAAGCTGTCATCCGGGAAAAAGAGGATGACTGGAAGCAGGGACATGGAGATGGAGAGAATGAAACAGGTTTGCACAACATTCTGGAAGTGATATTGTCAGGATGTGGGAGTGGATTCAATATGGAGGGAGAAGGTGGTGTCAAAGATGAGTCCTCCATTCCTGGGCTCTGAATGCTGGAGGGATGAACATTTGGTTGGCACCGTGAGACTGCCCCCGGGCCCTTCCTGGCAACCTTGCACCTGCCTGTCCCTCTGTGTCACTGAGAGTCCATTCCAGGCCTCCTGGGTGCATCTGTTCGATGGCTGTGCTGTTGGTTCCGTCTTCTCCGTGGGGGTGGGAAAGCATGTCGGTCTACCCAGCAGCCCACTTCCAAGATCATTGTCTCTGAGCCACGTGCAACTCTGAAAGCATTTCCAGGGAAGGGTGGGCTGGCTTCATAAATGCTAAGTGAGATTCTGTGTTCCTGCCAGACACTGTGATATATGGAGCAATGCTGGGAAGGACTTGCATGTGGACTTTTCCTTTTTTTTTTTAACCCACCTCTGAGCTATCCCCTGAATGTCTGTTGACAATTAGTTGCTAAGTAAAAGGAGACACTTATTTTTATTGCAGCCCTGACAGCTTTATGTTGACTCTTTAAAAGCCACAGGTCCTGTGTGAGGAGGTGAGCGAGGGAGGAGTGGTGTGGGAAGGAGGGCCAGGAGGGCTGGGGCAGGTGCAGACAGATCCCGAGGTTTCCGTGTGGGACGCCGAGTCAGAGCGGTACTTGCAAGCATGTGCTGATCTGGAAGGGAGAGGGACGGTTCTTCCAGCGTGGGGAGGAGAGGAGGCCCGGGCTGGCTTGTCAGAGGCCGTGAGTCCTTGCTGCTGCCATGCCCCATATTCCCAAGATGCCGCGGTGGGAACTGGGCTGTGGCTTTCCTGCCCTGGCGCTGCTCTTTTGCTGGGATTTCAGGAGGAAAACCCCCGGCCTCCGAAAGAAAGGTATTTCTTCCTATTTGGTGATTCAGTTCTTCTGCCAAAAGACACTTTTTTCTCAGTTCCTCTCCACTGTCCTGTCAGGGAGGGGGATGCACCTGGAACCCAGCCCCTGGGATGCAGGGCTGGGATGGGGGGTGGGGGTGGGGAAAGACTGTCCTCAGGGTCTGGGGCAGGCAGGGGTGGGGGATTTGAGTGATGACAGAGAAAGAATGAGATTGGAAGGGAGGTGACAGCTGATCTTTCCATTTTCCCCCAAATCACCTCAGAGTTCAGGTGTTTCCAGTCAAGCTTGGGAGGGGCAGATGGAGCTGAGGATGGAGGAGGTGCTGGGTACAGAGCCTGGGCATTTGTTCTGTCCGTGGCTATGAGATGTCACCCTCCTGTGGTCGCTCAGGGTGCCTTCTGTCCAAAGCTTTAGGTCTGGGGGCTGGAGAAGAACAAGGTGGACATAGCAGGAGGGGGTGTGGGATGGCACGGGATGGCTAGAGGACCGTGAAAGAAGCGCCACCCCTTAGTCCCTCCCCTTGAGCCGTGATGGTATCTGAAGTTGTATTCTCTTGACTTTAAACAAAAGGAATTAAAGTAATGAATATAGAACCACAGAGTAAATATGACCTAAGATAAATTCCTAATCTGAGTCTCAGTTTCTTTATCTGTAAAATGGAACCATCTACTTTGTAGGGCTTGGTGAGAACCAAACTAGATAGCACGTGTGGAAGCATCTGAGGCCGTTCCCAGCACGAAATTAACTTAAAGTGGTCAATTAAGAGAATCATGATATTGCCTTTAGCAATGATAATAATGATGTCACAGAGTAATTATGATTAATGAAATGTTGGAATGGCTGGGATGGAAATGCCTGCACTAATGGTGACTGGCTCAGAGTGACACGCGTTCTGAGGAGGAGCCGATCAGTGCTGCTGCCCGAGGGAACACAGCAGGGAGCACCCGTCCCCTGAAGGAGTGGGCCCGACCTGCAAGGGCATGACACAGGAGTGGGAGCCTGCGACTTGCCTCCTCTTGTCCTTGGGGCGGAGAATGGCCTTTGAGTAGCTCCTGCCCCAGTGTCGCCTTCCCTCACTGACCTCTTCCTGTTTTCTTCTTGAACATTCTCTGCTCACCTGTTTTCCCACATTTAGGCTTTTTCACGTCCACTCAGAATCAAAGGGCAGAGATAGGGATCTAGAGATCAGAAATCAGTACGGTTCAGGATCGGGTCTTTGGAGTTCCACTGACGTTTTGGATTCCAAAATCCTCCCATGTGATCTGAGATGAAGCATGGCAAAACCTGACCAAGGCAGGCTAAGGTAAGAAGAATGCTCTTTCTCTCATGGAGGAAGAGGCACCGTTGGGCCTGGTGTAGCATGCAGTGGTGAGTTCTGGCCGGAGGAAAGAGCTTCGACTGATTTCTAGGCTAGAGACGTAGCGTTTGGAGTCTTCTAGCATATGCGTGATATTAAAGTCGTGAGATTATGAGGAAGTACTGAAGATGGGGACGGGAAGCCCTGGAACACTCCAGCATTTGGGGACAGGGAGAAAGGACCAATCACCTGGGGAGGCCTAGAGGGAACAGCCAATGAGATAAATGAGGAACCGAGAGATAGTGGTGTACCCAAAGCTCTCTGAGCAAGTGTCTTGAGGAGAGGGAGTGACTTGCTCTGTCATGTGCTGCTAATAAAGCAGCTGAGATGAGGACTGGCCATTTAACTCCTGGGCTTAGAACTGTAACGGCCACCGATCTCCTGGACGAGAGCAGGTCTGGAGAAGTGCTGAAGAGAGAAGAGGCAGAGACCAGGAGGAAGGGGAGGCAGCAGGTAGTAAGAGCTCTTGGAGGTCTGGTCCATCACGTGCCAATTTCTGTGCCAGGAGATAAAAATAGATGGTGAGCCAGACGGGCTGTCTGCCTTTGAGGAGCCCAGAGTCCAGTGGAAGGGAGAGATGTTTAAATAAATCATCATAAAACTTCATGAGAGGTGATAAAAATAGAGGTGTGCACAGGGAGCTCTATAAGCCCAGAGGAGCGAGTGACCAGTTCCTTTGAAAAAATATCCAAACTCAGAAAAAGATTGGGTGTCCAGGTCGGAGCAGGAAGAATGGCATTAGCTCAAGAGTTTTTAAGAGCAAAGACCACTTTTCATTCTTTCTATGGTAATCTCCAGCTACCAAAGGGCCTGGCCCAAGGACAGATCTCAACTGGCATTTGCTGAATGATTTTGTGAATTTTGGTGGAAGCTTTATTCCCGGCTGGGTACAGCAGCACACGCCTGTAATCCCAGCATCTCAGGAGGCGGAGGCAGGAGGATCGTGAGTTCAAAGCCAGCCACAGCAACTTAGTGAGGCTCTAAGCAACTCAGCAAGACCCTGTTTCAAAATAAAATACAATAAAGGGCTGGGGATGTGGCTCAGTGGCTAAGGCCCTTGGGTTCAATTCCCCAGTACCAAAAAAGAAAAAAAAAGAAAAAAAAAAAAAAAAGAAAGGAAGGAAAGAAGAAAGGAAAAAAGGAAGATAGGAAGGAAGGAAGGAAGGAAGGAACCATTGCAGTAATGGTATTGATAGCAGCTTGAGAATAGAAAGTCGATTGAAGCATATTTAGGATAGGATCCTTTTGGAGGGAAAGAAGGGTGTTATGGATAATTCTAATGCTTGGAACTTTGTTAATCAGGCCATTTGGGTGCAGGTTCTTTGCGTAGTGTCTTTGGAGTCCAGTGCCTAGGAGAGTCCTTGGTGCTTCACTGCATGGCAGGGGAAGCAGTGGTGTAGGGGGAATGGAGTGAGGCTGGAGAAGACGCTGGGAGGATCGCCATTATATGTTGGGCTTAGGGGAATATGTGGGGGAGAAATTATGGAGATAGAGCACAGACCATTTTTTATTAGTGAAAGAGGGAAGGAAAAGAGAAAGAAATGATGAAGACAGAAATCTAAAATGTATTTATGTATGTATATGAAGAGAGACCTGGAAAACAGAGAGGCAGGGGGAGATGTATGCATGCACACACACACACACACACACACACACACACAGATGTATATGAAGTTATTAGTTTGTCATGGATATACAGAAATGTGGAATCATGGGAACTTTCCCAAGGAGAATGTCTAGAATGATAAAAAAAAAAAAAAGTCTAAATCTGAGTGGGAATCCCAGGCAATGACACACTTACGAAACAGGCTGAGGACAGGACACAGTTAGAGACTAAAAGGAGTCACTGAGGAGATGGGAAAAGAATGAGAATGGGGAGTTTTGTAGCCATATACCAAGAAGGTCTTGAGAGGAAAGAGACACCAGGTGTCTTTAGAGAAGACCAGTAGGGTGTGGAATCATCAATGGCTGAACTTGGCCATTAGAAGGGCACCAGAGATCTTAGTGAGAAGACTTGGTGGGTAGATGCAGGCTAATGAAACCTGATTTTGATGGGCTCAGAGGCTGAGAAGTAAGTGATAGGTGAATGGTTGGGGAGGGTGGTCCTCTTCTGGTGAAGGACAAGCACTGGTCGTTTGTGTAAGAGCTGGGTGGAGATCATTCTTTCATAAACCGACAAAGACCTAACCTAACATAGGCTCTCTATGTCAAAGAATACAATTTATGTTATAAAGATTAAATCCTAGAAGAGGTGGCAGGGATGGAGCTCTTAGTTCAGGAAAACATCACTCAGGAAGACAGAACCCTTTCTTCCCCTGAGAGGACAGGGACGGGGACAGAGGCAGAGGAAGGAAAGAGGCAGGACGGGTGGTACTGGAGTTCACTCCTCTTCTCCACTTGGAGAGATAGGGACAGAGGAGACAAGAGCACCTACTGACAGAGGGGAGGGAGGGGGCGGTGAGCTCAAGAGGGTGGTGACAATTTAGAATCAAGGTCTTACAGAGATTGGAATTATAAATTTCCCTGGGATGGCAACACCTTGTTCCTTCATGGCTCTCAGGGGCTGGTGAAGGTGTGGGGAGGGTAGTGGGCATTGGCAGGTGGGCATATGGAGGGAAGTAATGTTGGGAAGTGAATGTCCTGGTGAGACTGACACGGGGGTGACTGAGTGTGGTATGGAGTAGGAGAGGCTGACACAGCAAGGCCGATGGACTCGGCTGAGGAGAGAAGTCTGACTTCTTAGCTTTACGTTGTGTTTGGGGTTTCTCCCGTGTGAATCCTGTGGCCCCCTGGAGCCCAAGTTTTAACTACTCCAAAAGACATCTGCCTGGACCCTAAGAGCCAGCCACTCTCTGGACCCCGCAAAGGACTCCTCAAAGGGAATTTCCCAAATACCACGTTTTAAGTCAGGTCATTTCAATCACGCCCTACCCATTGGGTGGAAATAGCCCTCCAGCCCCTTTTGCAGACAAATAGAAACCTAATTCTGCGTATTGACATTCTCTGATTGTCTTTTACCACTTTTTGTGTGATCCTCTCATTTTCATAACTGGATGGTAAGCTCACAGAAAGCAAGAACCAGGTCTTACACGTCTGCAGAGATGCCTGCTAGTGTTTCAACTAGAGAAATGCCAGAAGACTTGCTTAAGGACAAATTAATTCATTAAGTAATTCAGCAGAATTTACATCTGCCTCGTGCCAGACATTATGCTAAACAGGAAGAGATCCCCCCACCCCTCTCCTGGCCTCAGGGGGCTTCCAGTCTTCCTGGAGCATCTAGGCTCCATGTAGGAAGGAATGGGACAGGCAAGAAAGGAGACAGATACAGAGTAGGGATGTGGTCCCTCTGTCCCGGGACCTGCCAGCAGAGATGATGACATTTGAGAGGATCAGAGAAGACAAATAGAATTCCAGCAGACAGGGAAGAGAGAGAATAGGCGGGGCAGCAAGAAGAGACTGTTCAAGGACACTGAGACTGGAGAGCACTGTGTTTTGGGAACATCAGGGTGAGGTGCCTTCGGGGCGTGGCAGTAAGTCACACCAAAAATGTCGGTGGGTGCCAGGTCAACCTGAGGAACGTTCAGTCCTCTACCACAGGAATATTCAATCTGACCAAGTCTCACTGAAATGCACTGAGACAGACAGCAGCCCAGAAAATCTGATTGGGGTTAGATCCAGCACTCTCACCTCCCAGCCCCGGGGACATGATAAGAGAGGGCCTCTGAGGAGCCCCCAGGCATGGAGGAGCAAGGTGAAGACCACTGGCAACTGGAGAGGTGTATGATTATTCAAACCCAGGGGAGTGGTGTCCCTCGGGTAGAGCAGTGGTTTCGGAAGGTTTTGAGAATAGTGAAGTTTGGGTTGGAGCGAAGGCCAGGAGGACACAGAAAATTTGAGAACCTGGTACAGCTCTTTACAGGCAGAATCCTCCTTAATTAGACTCTGGATAGAGCATTTCAACCAGAGAGAGAATCATGGGGAGAACTGAGGAACTCCGCAAACCAGTGTCCTAGGAATCCAAGTGCCAGGTGGAACAGAGCCCTGGTTGTGACAGAAGATAGACTGGGCCAAACAGAACAGAAGCCACAGCCTATCCTCTGAACCCTCAGGACCCTAAGGCCTGGGGCCTGACGGGAGAATAGGTAGGCAAGGATCATCCTCCTTTAGAAACTCACTGTTACCCACGGTGGGTGGGTGGGGGAATTCCAGAGCCCAGTGCTGTCGGCTGGGGTGCAGCGGGTCCTCGCTTGCCTGGCTAGAGGCAGCGCAATTGGAGAAAAGATTTTTGGAAAGCAGTTTGCATACCATCAGGTATAAAAATGTTCAAACCCCTTGACCCTGTAATGCCACACGTGGGAGTTGTGCCCTGTGGAAATAGTTCAAAAGAATGAAGTGTCTGTTCAGCTCGCCAAGTGTTAATCAGTTAACTAATTAGACATAATGCATTTGTACCGCATCCACCCCAGGAACTCTGCAAGGTGAAGGAATGTGTGCTCTGTGGCCGCGTTGATAATAGTTATTTTAAATGTCACAAAGGTTTAGCACAGTATGAGACAATGCTGTGTGGCTATTATGCTTTAATGCTCTGTGACACAAGCGGAATTCCAAAGGGCCTGCTTGCTGTCATGGTTCAGTGCGTACATTCCCAGGAGTCTATTGTCTGGGCTTGAATTTTGACAGTGCCATGCCTTATACTGCCTGTGCCAAAGTTCACTAGCACCTCTGAAGCTCAGTGTCTTTAACGTAAAATGGGTAGAAGATTAAATAATAAATGTGTGCAAAGTGCTTGGTACCATTTTTAGCACTCAAGTACTGGGTAAACTCCAGCTGTTGTTTTAAATATATAAATGTGTGGGTCAATAGAAAAATAACTGACAGAGACTGCCCCAAATTTCATTCCCCAAATTTAGAGTTTCAGGAAATATAATGAGTAATTTGTCTCCCATGTCTTGATTAGTATCATTGCACTCAATTCTTTTTTTAATTTATTTTGATTCATTGTACACAAATGGGGTATAACTATTGTTTCTCTGGTTGTACATGAAGTAGAGTCGCACCATTTGTGTGATCACACACGTACCTAGGGTCGTGATGTTTGTCTCATTCTGTTTTTTTCCTCCCCCTCTCCGCCCCTCTTTTCCTCTATATAATCCATCCTTCCTCCATTCTTGCCCGCCCCCCTGCCGCCCCCTGTTATGTATCGTCATCGGCTTATCAGATAGATCATTTGGCCTTTGGTTTTTTGGGATTGGCTTATCTCACTTAGTGTGAGACACTAAATTCTTTAAAGCCACAGGTGACACAGAAAACCAGGCAGAGCACTTGGATCCGTCAGTTGATTGAGGAAAGGGCAGAATGATGGGCTCTGTTCTCTTTCCAGCGGTGTTCGGCCAGCGCTTGGATGAGACCGTGGCCTATGAACAGAAGTTCGGCCCCCACCTGGTGCCCATCCTGGTGGAGAAGTGTGCAGAGTTCATCCTCGAGCACGGCGTGAATGAGGAGGGCATCTTCCGCCTGCCTGGCCAGGACAACCTGGTGAAGCAGCTGAGAGATGCTTTTGATGCTGGGGAGCGGCCTTCCTTTGACAGGTGCGTGGGCCTCTCCTCTGCCTGGCTTGGGTGAGAGGAGAGGGCAGACAGAGCCACGGGCCCTGCACAGACGCTTCTGAGAACCGCCTTTTGTTCTGTTCACAAGTCAGAATTTGGGACAGAATTTTGACACAATTAAGAGAGTGGGCTGTTATTTATATCAGAGCCTTGCTGGGATAAGTGACGTCCAGGAGTAGAGCAGAGAGCTGGGAACTACCCTAAAGCCACCCTTTGGGAAGGGGTAGAAGCATGGAAGAACTGAGCTGACGGTACAGACCGTGGTATGGTGGAGAATGTACTGTGTCAAAAGGTTTGTCTTTTTTATTGTTGTTTCACTTCAAAGGATCCAGTTTCTTTTTCATGCTGTTTTTCTCATTTCTTCATTTTCTTCCTTCAGTCTGTGGGTGTGCTTTCTGTGTTGGGGGCTATGACAGGTAGTGGACAGTGTGTAGGGCACAGGGTGCTGGAGGCAGGACACCAGAGAGCAGGCTGGCACAGAATCCGGAAAAGGCAATGAACTTCTGCAGCAGGACAGGGAGAGGAAAGGGCTGGGGCCGAGGGTGCACCTGACCTGCCAGGATGGAGGGGATTTGGGAGGTTAATTGGATGTGGGGTGAAGGAGAGGCCTCAATCAAACCAGAGTCCCTAGGTTCTAATAAAGAGAACAGGGCGGACTGCCCCATAGGAACATTTAGAGGCTGCGGCTGCAGGACTTCCCTGAAGCTTGTCAGCTGGTTGTCTTTCTGCCGTTTTTCTCGGGAACCTCTCATTGTGTTTCAACAATAGTATGTTGAATAGTATGCCTGACTTCGCCTAAAGGCATTTTTAGACTGTGACTCAGCAGGACACGATTTTTCAGAATCCCCCTGTGAGGGGAATGGTCCCCCCCACCAGCCCCAGATTTCCTGAGGGCAGCCATGAGGTGTAAACAGGGCTCCAGGCCAGCTGTGTTCTCTTGTTGAGGTAGAAAGTTCACAAACTGCAAAAGAGGAGGCTTTCAGAAGACAGTGCCAATAACAGACTATGGAGAGCAAAACCAAAACGAAAAATGTCCTCAAAAGTCCAAGACGTCGCTTTACAGTCAGGTACTCGATGGGTGATCCTCTTTCCGTTGCCTCAGCTGCCTCTTTCCTTCTCCTGTCCAAATCCACCCCCCTTGTACAGGAGTTGCACCCATCCAGTCTAATCTATGATCCCCATTGCTGAAACCAAGGAGATGCCCAGGTTGCCTGTACCTCTTACCACATCGCAGCTTTTCAACACACTTCCAGGGTTTCCTCCCAAGAATGCCAGTTTTCATCAACATGGAATAAACATGTCCTCACTAATGAGCTTCAAATGCAATCACATTGTCACATAAAGTTTTGGTCAATGAAAGACCAGATATACAATGGTGTAAACCAAATAGCCTAGACATACAGTAGGCTGGACCATCTAAGTTTGTGGAAGTACACTCTGTGATGTTCACGCAATGACTAAATTGCCTTATAACTCATTTCTCAGAACACATCCTTGTTGATAAGCAACCCATGATTGTATATGGTAGGTTAAGATTTATTTCCCCTCATTGCTCTGCAAAATAAATGCAATAGCCTTTGTAAGCCATGGGTGTGAAAATTTTTCTTAATGGGCCACATATTAAATATTAGGTTTCATAGTTAAATGGTCATTGTCACAATTAGTGTGTGATGCTTTTACAGTAAGAAAACAAAGACAATACATAAATGTGGCTGTTTTCATCTAAAATTACATTTATAGGTGCTGGAATTGAATTTCATATCATTTTCACCTATCATGAGATAGTCTTCTTTATTTTAATATTTTTTATTTGTTCTTTTTAGTTATACATGACAGTAGAATGAATTTTGACTTATACATACATGGAGTATAACTTCCCATTTTTGTGTTTGTACATAGTGTGGAAATACACTGGTTATGTATTTATATTTGAACATAGGAAAGTTATGTCTGATTCATTCTACTATCTTTCCCATGTCAATCCTCCCTCCCTCCTCTCCACTCCCACTTGCGCAATCCAGTGAACCTCCACAACTCCCCCTGCTCCCATCCTAATGTGAGTTAGCGTCTGCATATCAGAGAAGACATTTGGTCTTTGGTTTTTGGGGATTGACTTATTTCACATAGCATGATAGTCTCCAGTTCTATCCATTTACTGGCAGATACCATAGTTTCACTCTTCTTTATGACTGAATAATATTCTTTTGTGTGTATAGACCACATTTTCTTTATCCATTCATAGTTGAAGGGCACCTAGGTTAGTTCCATAGCTTAGCTATTGTGAATTGAACTGCTGTAAACATTGATGTGGCTGTATCACTATAGTATTCTGACTTAAAATCCTCTGGGTATATGCTGAGTAGTGGGATAACTGGGTCAAATGTTGGTTCCATTCCAAGTAGTCTGAGGAATCTCCATACTGCTTTCCATAGTGGTTGCACAAATTCGCAGTCCCACCAGCAATGTATGAGTGTACCTTTTCTACCACATCCTCACCAACATTTATTGCTACTTGTATTCTTGGTAATTGCCATTTTGACTAGAGTGAGATGAAATCTCAGTGTAGTTTTAATTTACATTTCTCTAATTGCTCCTGATGTTGAACATTTTTTCATATATTTGTTGACCATTTGTATTTCTTCTATGAAGTGTCTGTTCATTTCCTTTGCCCATTTGTTGATTGGGCTATTTGTTTTTTGATGTTAAACTTTTTTTTTTTTTTTTTTTTTAGCTTTTGAGTTCTTTATATATCTTGGAGATTAATGCCCTATCTGAGGTGCAGGTGAGAAAGATTTTGTCCCATCCTGTGGGCTCTCTCTTTACATTCTTGATTGTTTCCTTTGCTGTAAAGAAGCTTTTTAGTTTGATAACATCCCATGATTCTTGATTTTTCACTTCTTACACTTTAGGAGTCTTATTGAGGAATTCGGTTGCAAAGCCGACACAATGGAGATTTGGGCCTGCTTTTTTTCCTTTAGGTGCAGGGTCTCTGGTCTAACGTCTAAGTTCTTGATCCTCTTTGAATTGAGTTTTGTGCAGGGTGAGAGGTAGAGGTTTAATTTTATTTTGTTATATATGGATTTCTCATTTTCCTAGCACTACTTGTCAAATAGGCTATCTTTTCTCTATTGAATGTTTTGGCACCTTTGTCTAGTATGAAATAACCTTATGTATGTGGGTTTGTCTCTCTGTCTTCTATTTTGTACCGTCGGTCTTCATGTCTGTTTTGGTGCCAATACCATGCTGCCTTTGTTACTACAGCTCTGTAGTACAGTTTAAGGTCTGGTATTGTGATGCCTCCTGTTTTACTTTTCATGTTGAGGATTGCTTTGGCTATTCTGAGTCTCTTATTTTTCCAAATGAATTTCATGATTGCCTTTTCTCTTTCTATGAAGAATGTCATCAGATCCTTAATAGGAATTGCATCAAATTCATGTAGCACTTTTGGTAGTGTGGCTATTTTAATTAATTCTGCCCATCCAAGAACATGGGAGATCTTTCCGTCTTCTAAGGTCTACTTCAGTTGCTTTCTTTAGTGTTCTGTAGTTTTCATTGTAGAGGTCTTTCACCTCTTTTGCTATTGATTCCCAATTATTTCATTTTGTTTTTGGGGCTATTGTGGGATAATTTTCCTAATTTCTCTTTCAGTTGATTCATCACAGATATATAGGAACACAGCTGAATGCATTTATGAGTTCTAGAACTTTTTTAATGGAATTTTTTGGTTGTCTAAATATAGAATTAAGTCATCAGCAGATAAGGATAGTTCAAGTTTTTCTTCTTTTCATATCCCTTTAATTTCTTTCATCTAATTACTCTGGCTAGAGTTTCCAAGACTATGTTGAATAGAAGTGGTGAAAGAGGGCATCCTTGTCTTGTTCCAGCTTTTAGAGAAACTGCTTTCAACTTTTCTCCAGTTGGAATAATGTTGGCTTTGGGTTTAGCACAGATAAACTTTTACAATGTTGAGGTATGTTCCTACTATCCCTAGTTTTTCTAGTGTTTTGAGCATGAACAGATGCTGAATTCTGTCAAATGTTTTTTCTGCATCTATTCAGATCATCATGTGATTCTTGTCTTTAAGTCTATCGATGTGATAACTTATGTTTATTGATTTCTGTTTGTTGAACCAACCTTACATCCCTGGAATGAACCCCAGTTGATCAGTATCTTTTAATTATGTTTTTGTATGTGATTTTCCAGTATATCATTAAGAATTTTTGCATCTATGTTCCTCAGGGATATTGGTCTGAAATTTTCTTTCCTCAATGTGTCTTTGTTTGGTTTTGGTATCGGGTGATACTGGAATGAACTAGATATGAATGAATACTCATACAATGAGTTTGGAAGGATTCCTTCCTTTTCTATTTCATCGAATAGTTTGGGAAGGATTGCTATTTGTTCTGTGATGGTCTGGTAGAACTCAGCTGCAAATCCACCCAATCCTGGGCTTTTCTTTGTCGTCAGACTTTTGATAGCATCTTCTATTTCATTGTTTGAATTTGATCGGTTTAAATTTTATACGTCCATCCTCCTGATTCAACTTTTGTAACTCATATGTCTCTAGAAATTTGTCAATATCTTCACAATTTTTTTATTAGAGTATAAATTTTCAAAATAGTTTCTGATTATCAGCTGTATTTCAGTAGTGTTCATTGTGATATTTCCTTTTTCATTGTGAATTTTAGTAATTTGAACTTTCTTCTTTAGCTTGGATATGTGTTTATCAATTTTATTTATTTTTTTTCAAAGGACCAACTTTTCGTTTTGTCAATTTCTTGGATTGTTTCTTTTGTTTCAATTTCATTGATTTCAGCTCTGATTTTGATTATTTCCTGTATTCTGCTTTTGGTGTTGATTTTTTCTTCTTTTTCTAGGCATTCGAGTTGTAATGTTAGGCTATTTATTTGTTGACTTCCTAATCTTTTAACGAGTCCTCAATGCAATGAACTTTCCTCTTAGCCCTGCCTCCATAGTGTCCCAGATATTTTAGTATGCTGTATCACTATCCTCTAAGTATTTTTTATTTCATTCCTGATTTACTATTCTATCCATTGTCATTCAATAGCATATTATTTAGTCTTCAGGTGTTAGAGTAGCTTCTATTTTTTTAGCTTATCATTGATTTCTAATTTCATTCCATTATGATTTGATAGAATGTATTATCCCTATTTTTTTTTATATATATTTGCTCAGTGTTGCTTTGTGGCCTAAAATATGGTCTATTTTAGAGAAGGATCCATGTGCTGCTGAGAAGAGAGTGTATTTAGTCATTGATGGGTGAAATATCCTATATATGTCTGTTAAATCTTAATTATTAATTGTATTTTTTTGTTCTTTAGCTTCCTTATTCATTTTTTGTTTGGAAGATCTATCCAAAGGTGAGATAGGTGGGTTAAAGTCACCCAATATTATTGTGTTGTGGTCTATTTGATTCTTGAAATTGAGAAGGGTTTTTTTGATGTATGTACATGCTCCATTGTTTGGGGCATAAATATTTACAACTGTTATGTCTTGTTGATGTATATTCCCTTAAGTAGTATGAAATGGCCTTCTGATTAACTTTGGCTTGAAGTCCACTTTAATATGAGGATAGAAACCCCTGCTTGTTTATGAGATCCATGTGAATGATATGTTTTTTCCCATCCTTTTACCTTCAGTCTGTGGATGTCTTTGCCTATGAGGTGAGTCTTTTTTTTTTTTTTTTTTTTTTTTTTTGTGGTGCTGGGGATTGAACCCAGGGACTTGTGCTTGTGAGACAAGTGCTCTACCAACTGAGCTATCTCCCCAGCCCTGTGTCTTGTTTCTTAATCCAGTCTGCCAGTCTATGTCTTTTGATTGATGAGTTTAGGTTATTTATTTTCAAGGTTATTATTGAGATATGATATTTCTGGTCATTTTTATTTCTGGTTTTTAATTTGAATTAGTTTCTCCTTTGATGGACTATTCTTCTAGTGTAGTTCATCTCTTTGCTGGTTTTCACTTTTATTTTTCATTTCTTTTTCATGAAACATTGAGTATGTTTTGTAGTGCAAGCTTTCTAGTTGTAAATTCCTTAACTTTTGTTTATCATGGGAGGTTTTTATTTCATCTTCAAATCTGAAGCTTTTATTTTGCTGGGTATTATATTCTTGGCTGGCATCAATATTCTTAGAGAGCTTGGAATATGTTATTCTATGACGCCTAGTTTTGAGGGTCTGGGTTAAGAAATCAGCTGAGATCCAAATTGGTTTCCCCACATATAATCTGATATTTTTCACTTGCAGCCTCTAAAATTCTATCCTTATTCTGTATATTAAGCATTTTCATTATAATGTGCCTTGATGTGGGTCTTATCTAATTTTGTACATTTTGGGTTCTGTAAGCCTCTTATATTTGAGTTTCCATTTCATTCTTCAAGTTTGGGAAATTTTATGATATTATGTCATTGAAAAGATTGTGCATTCCTTTGGTTTGTGTCTCTGTGCCTTCATCTATCCCAATAAATCTTACATTTGGACTTTTCATGTTATCCCATAATTCTTGGAAGTTCTCTTCATGGTTTCTTAACATCTCTCTGTGTAAACTCTATTTTCAAGATTATATATTTCTTCTTCATTGCCTGAGGTTCTGTCTTCCAAGTGGTCTAATCTGTTGGTGATGCTTTCCATTGAATTTTTAATTTGGCTTATTGATTCCTTCATTTTGAGAATTTCTGCTTATTTTTTTTTTCAGAATCTCTGTCTCTTGAAGTGATTTTTCTCTTCCTGTTTCTTCTCTCTGCTTTTATTCCTTATATCCTTTACCTGTCAGATCATTTTAACTATGTGCATTCTAAACGCCTTCTCTGACATTTCTTCCACTGTGGTGTTGATGGATTCTGTTACTGGAGTATCTTGGTTTGTTTAAGGTGGTGTGTTCCCTTTGCTTTTTCATGTTATTTGTGTGGTGACTCAGCTAACAGTACAGACCTGAGGCAGTAGAGTTTCTACCCTGTAGACTTATAATGTCCCTGAATGTTTCTAGTACCTCACTGTTTACGCAGAGACAAATAATAATAACAGCCAATGCAAATAACATACAGCATTAAACCAAACAGTTCCTGCTATGAAGTCTACAGTGTTAATTGTCATACTAAACAGAAACAATGTGATCTGTTATCACTGGCAATAAAAACAGTAAGTTTGCAAAAGGGCTTAAAATTTTGAATGGTGAACAGGGAGAGAACAGATGTGATATACAATATGATGATTATGAGGGAGTAGGAGAGAAGGTAGAAGTGAAAAATTAAAGGAAGAGTGAAAGAGAAAACAGTAGAGATTGACTGTTAGTGGAAGAAAAGAGAGAGAGTCAAAGGAAATTGATAGGTGAGAGAAAATTATGTATAAAGTGAAAATTTTAAAAATAAAAATCAAAGAGTACAAAACTGAAATATACTAATCAAACATCCTAGTCCTCAAAAACCTGATCCATGAAAAATAACTAACTTCAAAAAAACCGAAAATGAGAAAAAAATATGAGTATGTATAAATGTCCATGAACAATTAAGGTCACAATTAAACAGAGACAAGAAAGAAAGAAAGAAAGAAAGAGAGAGAGAGAGAAAAAAAAATCTTGATGAAAAGTTAAAGCATTCTTTCCATTGGAGTTCAAGAGATTCTCAGCCTCTCCTCTCAGCAGTGTTAGGTGAGGTTGTCTGGATCCTGATGCCCCACCCTCTGGATTGCTAGAGGGAGCAAGGTAATTTCCTAGGCAGAATTCCTGGAGGCAAGGTTTGCATTTAGGTGGGCCCCAGGCTCATGCTGAAAGCTGATTGGTCTGCAGATTTTAAATTGCACTCCTCCTGGGCCCAGCAATTGCTGGTCCATGCTGGAAGACTGCACCACAGGAATTGCCCTTGGGTTCCACTCTTATGGTGGAGGAGCCCAGTCTTAGTCCACTAGCTCACCTGTGGACCCCATGTTTCCTGGTCTTGGGTTCAGTTTCCATACTCAGTCTCTCCCACTCCCACCCTTTTGAATTCCTGGCCAGACACTTCTCTCCCAGCCAGTCCTGCAAGCAGTTGAATTAGAGGAGGAGAGGAAGAGCCGGGTGGGTTTCCATGACCACTTGTCCCCTGTGTAAACCCCTCTCCATGCTTGACTTCCTCCTGGTCACTTAGGCACACTATCTGTCATGCAGTATGGGTTTGCCAGGCCTGTATTTCAGTCCAAATTTGGGTTTGCCAGGAATTGGCAGCTGCTGATCCCCTCACTGGGTCTGCAAAATGGTTCCTTCCTCTGTCCTCCGCACACCCCAGGAGAGTTGGCAGCTTCTTTCTGGCACAAGGATATTGTGCAGCATGCCTTTCAGTTCAGTCGGGCAATGTCCTTGATCTTTAAACTCTTCATACCCAGACACACCTCGGGCCTCCTAAAAATGCAGGTTCCTTTAATTCCCTCATCCTTCCACTTTGCTTGTGGAGGAACCACTCTGTCTGGTGACTCTGGCGGTGGCAGTCGCTGTGGTACTTGGGATCTTTCCTTATTTTATTATATCCAACCTCCTGAGTCCCCGATCTGCTTTGAGTGTCCACTTTTAAATTCCAGTAAAGTCCCCCCATCCCCTTTTGTAGTTCACCCACCTTGCTGAGAAGCTGCCTGCCTGCTTTCTTGGTTTCATGCCACAGAGCAGCCAAGAAAGTGAACCATTTAAACACACAGAACTCATTTTCAGCTTGCAGGCTACACAAATGCAGGTGCTGGGCCAGATTTGCCTCCCAGGCTATGTTGTGCCAACCTTTGCTTTAAACAGAGAAGCTGAAGCACAGAGCCAGTGTCTCTTTCATGCAGTCATCTGAATGTGGTCTCAGCTCCTAAAGTGGGACCTCCTCTCCATGCCCTCCAGCCACATGCCACCTGCCTCATGGTGTAACTCCTTGCCACTTCTCAGAGGTGCTCCTTCATCTACGACTCTCCAACCCTGGCTTGGGTCTCCTTTTCTGTACTTTTATACAATATACTTCCTGAGTCCATACACTTCCTGGGTCCTGGACTTCCCATTTCATGGCAGTAACCACACAGCACTGTAAGGACCTGGTAACGCTGGTGTCCTCCTAGCTCTGTGGCCAGTGAGGTCAGGGAGCCTGTGTGTCTCTTGGGTTTACTATTAAAATCCTCCTGCTGGACAAGAACAAAACAAAACAAAAAAGTTTCTCGTTGTTTATCCATTGAATGGATTATTGAAGAAACACATGAATGAATCTGAGAATTATTTTAAGTACTCTGGGAGACTGAAGAAGTCACTGAGTCAAAGATATAAAGGAGTTAGTTATCACATACAAAATTAGAAACGAGATTGCAAATTGTTAAGTCTGACTTGAAGAAAGAAGAAAGCAATAAAGACAAAATAATTAAAAATGGTTTAATGAAAAAGTGGGCCTTGAATTTAACTTTGAGGCAGTTGGGTGAAGTAGAGGGGGAAGTGTTCAGGGTTGTGTTCCTGGAGGAATAAGCCACAATGTGTGTACTCTACGCCTTGCCACACATCCCCCGGAACTTCTGGTTGTACCCAGTAGGCCATCAGGGTGGAGGTGAGGAGCCTTCTGGAGTTTCCCTTTCAAGAAATGTTTTTTATTTTTTTCTTTCAGAGACACAGATGTACACACTGTAGCCTCGCTGTTAAAGCTCTATCTCCGAGACCTCCCAGAGCCTGTGGTTCCCTGGAGTCAGTATGAGGGCTTCCTGCTCTGCGGGCAGCTTATGAATGCAGATGAAGCAAAGGTTTGTGTCTCCTTGGTTCAGTTGTCTTGCTTTAGAAGAAAGCAATTGGTTTCCTGAACACTCTTCTGCTGGCAGGCAGTGAGTCAGGGGACCCCACACCCTTTGTTGAGATGCTTTGTCAAACTGGGTCTTTCTCAGCAGCAAAACGGCAGTTGATGTCAATCAGGGTGGCCAGTACTCAACCTTCCCTAGTGTAATAACCCAGTGAGGTAATGCACCAAAGTCAGTTATCTGAGAATCACTTCTAAAATAGTGAGAAGAGGAGAACAGACCAGAGAAGGCTTGGAGCTCTGGAGCCTTGCCGAGACCTGCTGGGACACAAGGACAGGCTGACCAAGCCAGAGGGCAGATGCAGGTTCGGGCTGGTCGAGCTCTGGGACAGCAGTGGATATCAGGAGTGGTGGCTGGAAGAAAGCACTACTAGAGAAAGGAAGGACAGGGAGCTTTGCTGTGATTTTTTCTGTGATAGCTGACTGCAGGTCTGGAATCGCCATCTGCAACTTCATAGTGAGAGTATATAGGTTCACCACCAGGAGGACTTTTGATCCTATGTAAATTATCTCCATAGAGATCTTATAGTTCACGACCACCACACATATTAGTAAACCAACTGACTAATCAACAACATAACTAACAGTAATAAAACCCTCATGTTTTTTTTAACCAAGACTGAATACCAAATGGCCATAAATATATTTGTGCTACACTGTTAATGTGGGGATCTAAGTATCCCCTTTAACTAGGTTGACTTAGCATGACCTATTCTAAAGCTCTCTCTGGCAAAGTGGTGCACAGAAAAACCTCTAATGAAGACCTGAACTTAACTATGATTTTACCCTTAGGCAAATATTCTATGAGATTTGGTTTACTTTCTCTGACCGATAGAACTTTCTGTAATGATGGAAACATTATGTATCTGCACTGTCCATTATGGTAACCCCTAGTCACTGAAATGTGGCTAGTGTACCTGAGGAACCAAATTCCTAATTTAAGTTAAGTTATTTACATTTAAATAACCACATGTAGCAAAAAGCAACTATATTGGACCGCACAGGCTGAGATAATTTTCATAATATCCACAATACCCAGGATTGCTTTGAGGACTAAGGGATATGATACAGTGAGTGGCTTTTTAAAGAATATTGGTGTAGGGGGTTAATTTTCTGCTCTACCTCAGCATTTGTTGAAGTTCACCCCCACAGAATATATATATTTTTTTAAATGAATTTTTCGAGTGAATGAAGAGATAGTGTCCTAACCACTTAAAATATCTGTGAGAATTTCCATCCTGACTGACAGTGGGGAGCCTCATGGTTTGAATAGATCTCAGCATGGATAGAAAGGCTATTTTACATTTCAAAATTGGGACAGGAAGAGAGCAATATTGATGTGGCTAACCTGCTGTGGCCATTACAGCTGTTTTTCCTTGTAAAAATTAGATCACATGATCTCATGTATTTTGTACGTAAATTATGAATTTTGTGGGGTTAGGGAGAAGAGGATGTGAGGTCTTGATTTATACAGATATATCTGCTCACCTTTGTGAAACTAATTAAATGTTATGGAAAAAATTTTTAAATTGGGCTAAAAAGATAGATCTTTCAGGTGACCTCCCACCCCTCAGTTCTAGGGAGAGTATGGGAGACTTGTCAGATGCGGCCTTGACAAGACTCCAACCCCTGAACTTTCTTTCATCGGACCAGCTTCTCCTGACTTCTCCCAATCTCAACATATTTTGAAAGTCTCTATGTCTATAGTGATGTGTATCTGGCAGTACTAAGGGACCAAGATCTTTCTCACTGGCTAAAATATGGAAGGGGTGGTTGCTTGGAGGGAGGACTCAGCTGACAAGAGGCATCTCATCAAGAAGCAGGCACTCTGGATCAGAGGGTCTACACCACGAGGCTGCATTTGTACTGACAAGGCTACACGGTGAGTCTTTTCTAGGAGAGCAGCTCAGATTTTATGAGTGTGTATTTGGGTCTCACATGAATTTGTGCACTCTCATAAGCAGGATATCATAGGTAGTGACTACAGACCCCACCAACAGCTAAAAAGAACAAAGATCTCGTGTCCTTCCTCTTTCTGACACGTGCTTTTCTCCAGCAACCACTCCTGATATCCACTGTCATCACAGAGCTTGACCAGCCCAAACCTGCATCTGCCCTCTGATTGATCAGCCTGTCCTGTGTCCCAGCAGGTCTCAGCAAGGCTAAAGACTCTAAGCTTTCTCAGGCCTATTCACTTTCAAAGTGATTCTGAGATATTTGACTGTGGCCCAATTCTTTATGTAATTGATCATTACATCTCAAGCATTTATTAAGCCAATGGTGGTTGTGTGAATGGTCAAATAGTTTAGGCCTTGGAGTAGCTCAAGGTCAAGGGCGAGTAGGTTGGAAGAATTCCAGATACTAAAAAATGCACCATAACAAAACCTTTGACACACCCTGTGCTATTTTTTGCAACTTTCAGATTACTTAGAGTTATTTCCAAGTTTTTTTTTTTTTTTTAAACTCCCAAAAGGATAGGAAGAGGAGTGACTGCCAAAGTGTCATTTCTGCACAGATGCACCAATTATGTTGCCTGATCTCATTGTTGACAAGTGGGCAGACTCCTTTACTGGTGTTTAAAATCTCTTCCCAGGCTCAGCAGGAATTGATGAAGCAGCTTTCCAGTCTTCCCCGGGACAACTATAGTCTTCTGAGCTACATCTGCAGGTGAGAGTCCCTGGTGTCAACTCTACTGTTTTGGGGCATATCAGAATGAAGCCCCTGATTAAAAGAGGAGGATCCATTTCTGGGATTGCAGAGATTCTGGCCCAGAATTTAGAAAGGTCAGCTCTATTCACAGAGCACTGAGGGAGCTTCCTGTTTCCACAAGATAATTTCAAGGATCCCTAGAAGCCTGGTGAGCACACAGAATGAACAAGCTCCCTCCTTCAGGCTTGCCCCAAAGCCATCAGAGTCCTGAGACAGGCAACAGAATCCAGAATCTTTATGTTTCTAGAATTATCTCTGGTCTTCCTGACACTGGACCATAACTTAACACCCCCGACATTCACTCTGGGCCACCTTTTGGTTTTCCTTCAGCCCTTTCTGGGGACCTGCCGCTTGACATCCTTGTGACATGTGTCTGCTGCAGTGGGAACCTGAGTCGCTATTCCAGACCCACCCGAATTTTGTCTTTTGTTCTGTAAAAATAATGTGTTGTAGTTTCCAGATCATAAAAGTGTTACCTGCTTGATTTGGAAACCAGGAAGATATAGCAAATTGTAAATAAAAAATAAAAATTACGCAATCCCTCATCTAGCAATAATCTCTATGAACACTTGGACACTTCTCCTTCTGGATGTTTCTCTCTGTGATGGATCTTTTCATATATCCATATAAATGTAGGAGAACATTTTTATATCAAACTGAAATTTTTAAATTGCATCTTGCTTTTTTTGCCCTATTTTTGGGCTATGAGCATTTACCTATATTATAAAATAGGATTATAAATGACTCCATACTATTTCATAATGTTTCATCATTTGGACACATCACTATTTATTTAATAATCTGTATATTTGGAGAACTTTTTTATTTTCATCTTTTATATTTGGAAACGTCCTAGGTTTTGGCAAGTCTCTGATTAGCACTATTGCTATCATATATTTCAGTTTTTTTATTAGTTCTTTAGTTTTACATGATGGTAGAGTTATGTTGCTTCCATCTATCCATTTTAATTTTTTTTTTTTTAGAAAAAGTATCCAGGAATTACCTTGTAGATTTGTTCAGGCTTTTGTTGTTATTTCTTCTACAGTGTATCTGAGAATTTCATGCCTTGAATGGGTAAAAGTTAATTGTCAGTTTTCGAGGACTTGCTAAGGGTTAGAGCACCTGTGTGGTCCTCTGAGGGGAGGGTGGGAGGGAGGAGGCACCATGGCTTCCGGTCCCTGAGACCTCAGGGATAAAGTTTTCCTTCTGGAGATGTGGTTGGGATGGGTCTCAGGACTGGGAGACCAGCCATTGGAGGGCAGTCAAATGCCCATATTAGTTCTCTAGTCACCTCTTAACTTCCTGAACTGGATCCAGCCTCCCACTTATGTGATTCTATGTCCCCAGACCCACCCGGCCTCCAGCGGCTGGGTAATCCTTCATGATTTCTCCTCCCAGCTTAGTCTTGGATCCTTCAGGCCAAAGCTAAACTTTTGTGGGCAGAGCAAGCTAATTCCGTTCCTGAGACCGAAGGAAAAAGTTGAGATCAGGCAGAGACCTCGTTGGTCCCTGTAAGGTCTTTCTCCTGGCAACTTCCTGTTGTCTACCTCGGGATTTCTTGGCTGCCTGCAGGTTTCTACATGAAATCCAGCTGAACTGTGCTGTCAACAAGATGAGCGTGGACAATCTGGCCACTGTGATTGGTGTGAATCTTATCCGGTCGAAGGTCGAAGACCCTGCCGTGATCATGAGAGGTACACAAGTCTGGTCCTGCACAGAAGGCAGGCCCAGGGGCAGTAACGATGGCAGCACTACCCTCATGTTTGTGCAGGGCTCTGAATTTTGCCAAGCGCTTCCAATCAATTATCTGATCTGAATCAGATGTGAGGCAAGGAGGCCTGGAATGACGTCCATGTGCCAAACCACAACATCTGAGAGAGATCAAGAACTTGTCCCGTGGTCACACAGCATCATAGGCTGACATGAAAATAGCTAGTGCTTCCTGAAATACCTTAGCCAGGTGGAGTAAACAAGATTTCATTGTGTGAGTCAGCTCACAAAGAGGCTGCTGGATTGAGAAGACTTCGGAGGTTGTGTCTTGTACTGATACATACTGTGGGTACAGGGAGGCAGTGTGCCCGGCACACATTTGATACGTGTCCAGTAAGAAACCAGGCGTCATTGAGGACCACATCAGGAGAGAAAGATGTCTGCATGTTCTCTTCTGTAATATTGCTATTTTCCTGATCAGAAATGAATCCAAAGAATTATAGGCTGAAAATAACCTTAATGGCTCCCTCTTCCACCCTCCTAGACCATTCTTTTCATAGTAATCTCCTACTCCAAGCAATTAAGAAGGGTCCCCGAGAGGAGAAAAATGAGGTTCTTTGGGGCCCCGTGGTTCCAAAGCCAAGCCTGGAGATATCCCATGGCTGGAAACTGTTGAAGACCACCTGTCTCTTATCCCCTAGTCCAGCACTACAGATCTCTTTCTTCTTTCTTTCAGGGACTCCGCAGATCCAAAGAGTGATGACCATGATGATTAGAGACCATGAAGTCCTCTTCCCGAAGTCCAAGGATGCACCCCTGTCACCCCCTGCCCAGAAAAATGATCCCAAGAAACCTCCAGTGCCCCGAAGCTCTGTGGGCTGGGACGCCACTGAAGACCCTCCGATTTCTAGGACAGACAGCTTTAGTAACACGGTAAGACGCAGAGAGACTTTTCTGTCTCCCTTGGTCTCTTCCTTTAATCCGGGTCATTTCGTGTGGAGCTGCTCTGGGTGCCAAGCTGGCAGCTTTGGATGTTGCTGTGGCAGGGTGCCCAGCCGCTGCAGGTCCACCAAACTCACCTTGAGATCCTGGCCTCCTTTAACATTTGGCCACTGCGGGCATCCTGTGTACCAAGTGCCTAAAATCTGGGCAATGCCATCCTTTCTGCAAATCTCTCCAAAAGAGAAACCTGTTCAAACACATACCAGGGAAGTTCAAGGGGAAAAAGAGATTCCATGTTGTAAACATGTTGGTGAGACTTGTTGAAAGTTCTGTGTGAAAGTCCAGAGAGAACTGGCTTCCCGCTAACCCTGAAACGTGATTCCTTCCTCAGAGTATGCAATGTGTTCGTGTAATACTTCTCATCCCCTGATAAGCTGTCTCAGCAATGTCAGCCCCCCCACTTGTACAGAAAAGCCGGAGCTCACGTTCCCAATGTCTAAAAACTCTGCAGATTCCAACATGTAGACTGTTTGAGGGCAATAATTTACAAAGGTCAAATATTTTTATTTTTATATCTACAGGGACAAATATTTTAAAAAATAACATGTGAACTTTATGTAGCAGCTTCATCTTTTCTGTGTGGTCAACAAATAAATATAAGATTTCTCATTGACCAGATAAATTAAATCACCTATAGTACTGTTATTCTTAAAGATGAAAAAACAAAAGTGATAGAGATAGTAGCTGTGGCTTTTCTTAGATAAAATTTGTCTGGACATAGACATCTTACTAACATTGAAAAAAAATTGCAATGTAGAAATACTCATATTTCGTGCAAAAAATTTACCCTAGCAGTCTTTGAGAATAGCCGTTGCTATGCTCATTTGTTGAGTTTCCACTATTCGTTGTTTGTGATGGCCAGCTCCTATGCTGGGAAGCTTAATTAGATCACCTCTGGAGTCCTCACCATGACATTGTAAGACAAAATTTACCAGGTGCATTTTTTGATGGAGGACCTGAGGCCAGAGAGGTCGACCAGTTGGCCCAGCATGGCAGCACTAGAATGTTGTAGAATAGGATTTAGGTCTAGTTCCCACTGCAGGACCCACATGCTTCTGACTCCAAGGAGTATTGTTGAAGCAGATGATTAGTTAGAAGACAGAGGGAGCTTGAACCCTGATTTTCATGTTATCATTTTTATGTTTTGTGCTCAATTCTCTCTCTTTCTTTAATTTTAAAATATATAATTTATGTACATGTTTCAAAAGGGGAGGAAAAAGATGTGCATTGAGAAGTCTTGTTCTCTCACCTATTCTCACACACCGTATTTCCTACCTTTATTAGTTTTTTTATTCATGCTTCCAGTATTTCTTTGTGCAGATATAAAGACATGAATGTAAATTGTTATCTCTTTTTACATAAAATATAGCATAATTTCTCTCTTCCACTCCATCTGCACTCTTTCCACATGTACACATTACTCTGTATCTTGCATTTTTTAACTTAGTGGTATATCCTAGAGACTTTTTCATGTTGATACGTAAACAGCTACTTCACATGACCTCATATTTTTGGCAGGTATATAGTGTTCCATTCTGTACATTGCCATAATCTACTTAACCAGTCTCTGTAGATGCACAACTTATTTTCAGCCCTTTACACTACAGAGAAGGCCACAGGGAATAACTTTGACCTTAACTCCTTTTGTAGTCAGCCAGATATATTTCTGAGCTAAATTGCCAGAAGTGGCATTGCTGGGTCAGAGGATAAGTGGATAAAAAATAGTGTAATTTTGATAAAAATGATTAGAGTTTGTGTCATTTTATATTTCCACAAGCCATGCATGAAAGAATCTGTTTTTCTACAGTTTCACCAACAGATTTAGGGGGTTTGCCCATCTGATAGGTGATAACTGGTATTTTAGTAATCTTAATTTGTGTTTCTCCTACTGTGAAGAAGGGTTAAGTATCTTTTCTACATGTAAGGGCTGGTTGCATTGTTTTTTCGCTATGAATTGTCTAATCTTGTCTTTGCTCATATTTATGTTGATTGTTCATCTTTTTCTTCTCAGTCTGTATAAGCTTTCTGTGATAAGGGAGAGTAGCCAATGTGAGAAGCCCCTTCATATATCAGGGGGAGTTGCCTAGGATACACATTTCCAGTATTTTTGTCAGTTTGTCATCTGGCTTTTGATTTAGCATATGGTGATTTGTTTGTTTTAGTTCTCTTTTTTCTTTTGGAGGTCCTGGAAATCCATGTTGATTGAATTTATTGAACTTTTCTTTGTGGTTTCTGAATTTTGAGTCATAGAAAGAAGTCCCATCATTTGCTCATAAAAGGATTTTTTTTTTAACCACAAACAAGCAAATGATTTTAAACCAGTACTTCATCTCTAGAGTATGGACCAGTTCCTTATGTACAATATCTTTTTGGAAAATTACCATGCAGATCATCAAGTAAAGTGACAAATTAAGAGATGGTCTCCTAATTAAGAGTGTCACAGTGTGGCTCTTTTTTTTTTGCAAGGCTCTAATCCTTAGGGGCAGAACACACAGGTGGAAAATTGCATGTAACACCCATGGCCATTTTTTCTAGGCAAGTGACTCTGATGCCACAAGCCCTACTGGACTACAACCAAGTGACCAGCTTCAGGACAGCAGCAAAGCCCCCAGGGAAAAGCCAGGAGATTGGAAGCTACAATCCCGAAAAAGGACTCAAACACTCCCTAACCGGAAATGTTTCTTGACATCAGCTTTTCAAGGTGCCAACAGTAGCAAAGTGGAGATCTTTAAAAATGAGTTCTGGTCACCTTCATCAGACACTAAGGCAGGGGAAGGACATCGGAGAGCCTTGTCTCAAGACTGGCGCCCCCTCTCAGACTCCCAGAGGACTTCCACCTACGATAATGTCCCTGCTCAGCCGGCGTCCCCTGGGGATAGAGCCAGTGCACTCTCTTCCCCTGCCTGTGACTCCAGGAGAGATCCTCTTGGCAGCACAAACTCTGAAACTGGGCTTGCAAGAAAGAACTCTGGAGAAGAGGAAATTGACTCTTTGCAGAGGGAGGTCCAGGAACTCCGAAAGGAAATAGAAACACAGAAGCAAACGTATGAGGAACAGATTAAAAGGTAAGTTACCGGAAGAGGAGCGCCAGGCGGTACTTGATTTCCACCTGGAGAAGCAATAGGCATTGTCCTTATCTGCCAAAAAATTCACATTATGAAACTTTCTAGGGAAGACAGTAATCTGGAACAATCGAGCCTAATAAGTCAAAAGGTTCAGGGAATAATGAGATACCTAAATTAATGAAAACCTAACCTTTAGATTAGATTTATGAAAACCTAAATATCTAAGCCTAAGCAGCTTCATCAACATTCTCCAGATCGTGGTTCCTTAAGGGTAAACAGGCTTTAATGAGTTAAGAAGAACTTTAAAAATATTTCATGTCCTTGTCATTTGTGAATTCTCCAAATATTTCTTGAGCACCTCCTGTGCCTGTGGACCAAGCAAGCACCAATCCAGGTGCTGGGAACAGCACCGAACAATAGATAAAAGTGCCTATGCTTATAGACAGCTCTCTTCCTGTGAGGACAAACGAACAATAAAACTGTGTAACAAAATATATGTTATGTCAGATGGTAGAAATGCTGTCGGCCAGGAGGTTGGAGAGTTCAGGAAGTCCATTAGAAGTGCCAGTGTTAAATGGGGTGGTCAAGGAAGGCCTCACTCACGAGGTATGTAAGCAAAGGCCCAAAGGAGATGAGGACACAGTCAGGCCCATAGATGGGGAAAGAGAAGCAACGGTGCAGAGGCCTGAGAAGCAGGCGGGTCTGGCAGGTTTGTGCACACCAGGAGCTGAAGTGCCTGGAAGCAGAGAAGGGCAGAAAAAGGACAGGAGGCCAGGGTACAGTAGGGTTTTGTCAGCCATCGGGAAGCCTGATTAAGATGGAAGCCACTGGACCGTTTCTGCCTCACTTAATGATTTGTCTTCCCACTGGTTCTGTTGAGCACAGACTGCAGGGTCCAAACAGAAGTGGAAGGCCAGTTTGTCAGCTGGCGCTACAATCTCATGCAAATTCCCAAATGTTTGCCCACAATTTATTCCTTGGGGTAAAGAAAATATTTTTGTGGAATCTTTTTGATACTCCTGATTGGCCAGCAAATTCTTTGCAAGAGAAAACCTCAATCTAAGTGTGAACACTAGTCATAAGATCTTGAAGTGTGAATTATCAGGTTTTCATTTCTATGGATACTTTCTGAAAGGAAGACTGTTCCGAGCCCCCATCCATTGTTCCCTACAGACAGCTCCGTCTAGAAGTGAAATGCAGCTCCTTTGTCTGAGAACCTGTAATCGGTCATCTGTAGAATTATAAGCTTTCTGTGACATCTTGGCAGTGGACAGAACAGCCTCAGAGAAAGCTCACATCACACTCTAACACAAGTGGCATTGCCAGAGTAGAAAGAGAAGCAGCTGCCACAGAGGTGGCTGCTCCTCTTGAATAGAACAGAGTCCTGTGAATCTAGCTGTCAGGGGAGCCCTGTCCACAGCAGAGGGAGGAGGACCAATAGCCTGGCAGTTAGTCTGCCCTAAGTTTTGTGCTTCAGAAACATCTTTTCATGGAACCCCCACAGCAATCCTGTACCTCCATTTCCCAGAAGAAATAGAGGTTCAGGAGACATAAAAACTTCCTGAAAGTCACATGACTTATCATTGCTGGGGCTGGGATTTGAACCTAGGGCAGCCAGGCTCCTGAGCCCACCCAGCCTCCACCTCCCCACTGGATTCAGGACTCAAGATCTAGCATCTAGCACAGTATTTTGCTTGGGTTTTTTTTTTTTTTTTTCCAATCCAGAAGGGTTCAGAGAAAGTGGAGAAGAAAACTAGACTTATAATAAGAGAGCCAAAAGGAATGAGACTGATTTGTTCTATCAAAAGATTGATAAGGATAGGCAAGACTTTGAAGAGGGCCTGTTACACGCAGAGTGGGCATGGGCTCTGATGGCAGCTCAGTTCTCCATATGAACTTGGAGAGTAGGGAGGCAGCACCCCACAGAATGAAACTCTGAAGCAAATTTCCAATCACACAATCCAATCTGAATTTCACCTCATAGGACTAAAATTCCTTCCTTTAACTTAAAAATGGAAAGTGTACACTCATTCCTAAGGATTAATTCAGCATAACCTGGCAGGGGACACTTGGGACTGTATTAGGATTTTGGCCAATAATAATGAAAATTCTTCCCAGTGACTTGGGAGGCTGAGGGAGGTGGATCTTGAGTTCAAAGCCAGCCTCAGCAACTTAGCGAGGCCATAAGCTAAGTAAGACCCTGTCTCTAAATAAAATACAAAATGCGGCTGGGGATGTGGCTCAGTGGTAGAGTGCCCCTGGGTTCAAGCTCCAGTCCAAAAATGAGAGAGAGAGAGAGAGAGAAAGAGAGAAGAGAGAAGGAAGAAGGGAGAAGGGAGGAGAGAGGAGAGAAGACAGAAGAGAGAAGAGAGAAGGAAGGAAGGAAGGAAGGAAGGAAGGAAGGAAGGAAGGAAGGAAGGAAGGAAGGAAGGAAGGAAGGAAGGAAGGAAGGAAGGAAGGAAGGAAGGAAGGAAGGAAGGAAGGAAGGAAGGAAGGAAGGAAGGAAGGGAGGGAAAGAAAGAAAGAAAGAAAGAAAGAAAGAAAGAAAGAAAGAAAGAAAGAGAGAGAAAGAAAGAAAGAAAAAGATGGAAGGAAGGAAGGAAGGAAGGAAGGAAGGAAGGAAATACATTCCAATAATTCAGGAAAGCTTCAGATCTTTCACCTGGAGCATGATTCAATTTTGGGGGTGGCGCTTCCAGGACCACACTCCCTAAGAGTAGTTCCCTTTGATTCCCAAGTCTTGATCCCCCAGAAGGACCTTAATAAGGGCAGGCTCTAAACCAGACATCCTTGGGAGCAGGATGAGGAAGTATCCTGCGCACAAAGGTGTTAGGAGTCCGGAATATATGTGGGCCTTCCGTGGTTTCTTTTGAAGAGAACAGGTGCAGAGTGCTGTAGAGGTGCTCATACGTGTACATTAGAGATTGTCCCTTCTCTCAAAGATTTTATCTGGTTGAAGATACAAAACGGAAGATGACATGAAAATCAGTTTTGCCAGAAATGTCACAAGATGGTGTTAAATGACAAAGGTGGAGCTCAGACACGCTCTGAGAATTCAGGCTTACTGGGGAACCTTCACATGAGAGGGAGGACATCAATAAGGGGCCCCTGTTCCATCAGCTCTTGTGTTTGGGAATGGAAAATGAGTGAGGGAGAAGGGCCACGAAGGGTCTAGAATTCATCCCCTTTTCATTCATCCTTTTCTTCCCTTCCTCACAGCCTGGAGAAGGAAAATTATGACGTCTGGGCTAAGGTGGTGAGGCTCAATGAAGAACTGGAGAAGGAGAAGAAGAAGTTTGCGGCTCTGGAAATCAGTCTCCGCAACGTGGAGCGCTCCCGGGAGGACGTTGAGCGGAGGAACAAGGTCTTGGAAGAAGAAGTCAAGGAATTTGTTAAATCGATGAAGGAGCCCAAGGCTGATGCTTGAGGGCCCCAGGCGCATCAGGAATGCCCCGGAGGGGATCAACTCTGCTCCTTTTCTTGGTGCTACCTGGTGATGGGGAAGCAGAATTGCTCCCTAAGAAGGAAAGGACACTTTGCAGGGAACCATCAGTAAATCAGGGGGGTTTGAAGGAAGATGAGGGTGAGCGGGGACACCCGTGATCACTTTTTGTTGCTGTACTCACCTGTATTCCACTGTGGTCTCAGGCAGAGTGAAGTGGAACCTTCTACGGTGGATGGTGAGATCCAATGAAGAAGCTTGAGGCAGACATCGCAGGACACAGGCAGAAGTCTGGCCCCAACCGGAAGCTGGGCTCAGGCATGAGTTCTTCGTTTCCTGTAAGGAATGATTCACTGAGTCAGATGGCCCCAGGGCATCTCTGAGACTCAGGCAGACAATGATATTCAGTGCTCAAGACCTCACCCCAACTGTGTGTTGGGGAGCCGCACCTGCTGAGGTCACAACTCCATTCTGCCCTTCTTCCCAGATGAAATTCTCTAGGGATTCTCAAACTTCACATTAGACAAAGACAAAATAGGCAACTGTATTTATAAGTGCAAAATTATGAAAAAATTATATTCAAATAAAGAAAAAGGAGAGAGCAAGCCTGTTGCGAATCCATATAATGCCTTTATGAGAACTAGTGAAAGACACCTGTTCCTTGAAGCAGACACCCTTCTGCAGGGACATAGATTGGTGAACACGCTATGGGCTGTTTTACAGCCTCTTCTTGCCTTTCAGTGGCCTGAATTGTGCATATTGTGGGTTAACACAGTAATAGTCATGATCATTCATATATATATATATATTTATTTATATTTTGCCCAAATGCAAGAGAGTTTTCTGAGAGGGCTTTCCCAGCAGACAGCTGACTATTCCTCATCTACATCAGGACACAGGTAGTCTGGTTGAGCCTTTTAAGGTTTTTGACAGCATTTGAGTTAGGTGGCCTCCAATTATTTTTGATTGTATACCACATCCATAGAAAATGTTCAAGCACACATCCCTCAAAACAGGTATATTTATTTTATTTATAAATTAGAGTCAACCCTCTGTGTCTGTGAGTTCAACCAACTTCAGATGAAAAATATTTGGGAGAAAAAATTACATCTGTACTGAACATGTACAGATATTTTTCTTGTCCTTCACTAAAGCGCTCAGTATATCAACCATCTGCAAACCGTCTGTTTATGTTGTATTAGATATTATGAGTGATCTAGAGATGGTTTAAGTATCAGGAAGATGTGCATGGGTTGTATGCAAATATCATGCCATTTGACATAAGGGACTTGAGCACTTGTGGATTTTGGTATCTGCAGGAAATCCTGGAAATGATTTCTCACAGACGTTGAGAGATGACGGAATATACATGTAGTGCTATCTCATATATCTTATAAAACAAACACAGGCAGAAATTAAATAACGATGAAATTAAAAACACAGGTTCATAGATTTCCCCAATATGCTTTCAGCTCTGGAGACCTCGGGTGGGCCCTGTTTCCTTTCGGGCATTATCTGTACCAATTTTACATCTTTTATTCCATTGCTTCTATACATTTACTTGAACTCTAGAAGAAGCCACATGGTGTAACTGGTGGTTTTCAATCTGGTTACCACAGTGAGAGTTCTGCCTCTCCCAGCTCATATGCTTCCTCTGGTGTTCCTTTTCTTTATTTTCTTCACTCCAGTTAATCCCCTGCCTCATTCCCTATAGAGTGAGAGGTAAGGACAGCAGGGCCAGTGTTTCTTACTCCTGCTACTCGGGCCCTGCTCTGTTACCTGGATCTCCCTGAGGACCACACTGAAGGAGGGGTTGGGGACAGCACAGAGCATCCTCGTAGGGGCCTCCTTGCCAAAGATCAGGAGGAAATGATTTGAAACCTTTAAAAAAAAAGCTAATAAAATTGATCTCCTGGGTCTCTTTGCCTTTTAATTACAGAGTTATAAACATGGCAACACTTAACCAGGCACTTGATTTGAGTTGATGAGTGTCTGTGGTTGTTTCTGATAGCTTACGTCCCTGTGTTCTCCCACAGACGCCATGCACTGACTCTGGGTGCCATCACAGAGTTGACTATCAAAGTAGCCAGCGTCACAATTCCACGGGGAATATTTGCTTAAAGGTACAAAGAGGAGGCCCCGAAGCCTGTTTTGAGGTCCATGTTCTAAGACCTTGCTGGGTCTGGCAGCCAGAGCTCAGGCTACGTACGTTTGAATCCCAACCCTCTCCCTGCCCGGTGCTGCCTCTTGTCCTGTTCCTTTCACCCATGTTATGAGTCAGCAGAGCTTGTTCCAGCTTCGCAAGCACCCGGAGGTGAAGAGAGGACTCTGGCTTGCCTCAGCTGCCCCTCCCACTTTAGTCTCCACGCAAGCAGAACACAAACAGTTCCTCTAGGTCCTCAGGAGTCCAAGGGAGGGCCAGGCAAGATCTGCGGTCTGGTGCCACTGTCCTCAAAAGGAAAAGCACATGATGCATGACAGAGTGGCTTCAGACCTCACCTGGACCCATGGGCCAGTTTCTAGAGGGTAATACTGGAGACGGACCTATGCCAGGTGTTCTGTTGGACCAAGGAGTTCCACCTTTATTTACAAAGCCATTCCATCGGCAGGACTGTACTAAATCTGCCCCCTCTTCCAACCATACCCCCACCTTCACCTTACCCCCTCTCCTACTAGCTCACCTGCTGAGACTCTGGAAAGGTCTACGGTGTGCACTGTAAACCCCCTGCCCTCTTCCCTGCCAGTGTTCTTTTCCCTGGCAGCCTTGGGCTTGGCACAGATGAGGGCACATTTCTCTTACATTTAGGGCAGATTTGGTGATTTTCCAATAAGTTGGGACAACTTGTACTCGGGAGCGTCAGGGATGATCCACTCCCAATAGATTTTGGTCAGAGTTTGAGACCAAGTGTGGCATTTCTACTACAGAGCCTGCTGCACAGGATGGAAGTAATAAACATTTTTTGTTTTTGTTTTGACCGACTTCCTCAAGCTCTGCTCAGAAAAGTAAGAAGCGGGGGACTCAGAGTCAACTGGAGGCTGCTGAGGAGGGAGGACAAGGAACACACTGCCACAGCCACTGCTGGCTGGGTTCCACCGGTTGGGAACGGGAAGATGCGTGTGCACGTCGGGTAAACTCCCACATTCCACCGCTTCCTGTGCAGATACCAGTAGGGGTCAGGTCACGTGCTTGCCAGGGAGCAGGATGAAGTCTCGGAGGCTGCTCCTGCAATGGGCTGCCTTATAAAAATCACAAGAAGTCCTTCATCCTGTTGAGAAGGCTGGGAGGAGGGAGGCCCCAGGACGGAGCTCCAGCTGCCACCAGCTCAGGCTGGCATTTGACCAGTAGCAGAGGAGGCTGGGGCTGGAGGGCCTGAGGCCCAGAAGACTGCCCAGGGCAACTCCGACAAGGAGGAGAAGAGAATGCTAATAAGGATAAATATCTCCTAACATATTTTCTTGGATGCTGGAAAACTGTCTTAGCCTCATGGGATAATAGAATAGGAAGACACTCTTGCGTTTAATCCCTCTTGAGTGTTCCCTTAATGGACAGGAAAACTGAGGCTCAGAGACATAAACTGAAATGACTAGAGCTCCCACCCAATGAGAAAGAGGATTGAAGGTGTTTTTTGAGGTTCCTCTAACCCACAATTCAGAGATTCTTAGAATTCTTGGCTTCTTTTTCCCAAACTGCAGTCATGGTGTGAAATTCACCAAACATCAATTGCTCATGCTTTTAGACATAAGGCTTTTCTCAAATGTGGTCACAACCAAGACCCACCTGACATGAGGCCATTTTTTTCACCTGCTTTGTATTACTGATGCTGTTCTAACACAGTGGGTCTCAGTGCTAGCTGTGCAGAAGAATCACTTCAGTAGTTGTTTTTATTTAATCTGTCACTCAGATCCCACCCCATATCAATTGAATTGAAATCTTTGGGGATGGGTCCTCAAAAATTAATTTTTGGAATTCCCAGTTGATTCTAATATGCAACCAGAATTGTTAACATGATTCTAAAACTGCTAAGTTTGTTTTGAATTATTACTATTGATAATATTAAATCAACATTCTCGACTGGGCTTGATGGCACACACCCATAATCCCACTGGCTCGGGAGGCTGAGACAGGAGGATCTTGAGTTTGAAGTCAGCCTCAGCAACTGAGCGAGGCCCTAAACCAGACCCTGTCTCTGAAATACAAAATAGGCCTGGGGTGTTGCTCAGTGGTCAAGCACCCCTGAGTTCAATCCCCAGTACACACACACACACACACACACACACACACAAAATCAACATTCTCCCCTCTCTCATCTCCAATAAATGCAACTCCATTCTGGGTTCTTCCCTACATACTAGTTTATCACTTGCTCATTCATTTTAGATAACACATGTACAAGTTAGCTTTTCATTGCTGTGACCAAAATACCTGACAAGAACAACTTAGAGGAGGAAAAGTTTATTTGGGGCTCACTATTTCAGAGGTTCAGTCCATGGTTGGCTGACTCCATCACTCTGGGCCTCCAGTGAGGCAGAACATCATAGTGGAAGGGCCTGGTGGAAGAAAGCTGCTCAACTCATAGCAGCTGGGAAGCATAGAGAAAGAGAGGAAACTGCCAAGGACAGTTGTGGCCCAGGCCATGCTCCTAGTGACTTACTTCCACCAGCCATGCTTCGCCTGGCTACAGTTACCGCCAGAGTTCATTCAAATTATGAATCCATCAAATGCACTAATCCACTCACGAGGCTATAGCTCTCATCATCTGATCATCTCTGAACGTTCTCGCATTGCCTCACACGTGAGCTTTTCAGGAAACATTAAAGATCCCAACTGTAGGTAAACGTGCCCTCCTCTGGTCAGACACAGAGTGCATGCGGGGAGGAGCGGGACTCAAGTGACTCTGGAAGGCGACGGCTTGCTCTTATGTGAATGGGAGCCAGAAAGCCTCAAGAACGTCAAACTCAGCAGCAGTCTCGCCTTGGCATGGACTTGGCACAGGAGAAAATGCATGCAGACTTAGAGATCCAGCTGGTTTCCACCACCTGAGATGGCACCGCCTGGAGAAGAGCCGACGGTGTCCCTTTGATCAATGGATTTGGCCTTCTCTTCCTTGCATTTATGAAGGTTCTGCAGTATCTCCCTTGTCCCCAGTGCCTGGAGCTCCTGCCCTCAGCCTGGTGGAGTGGGGGCAGGTGTCAAATAGGCTGACCTGAGAGAGAGGTGCACACCCCTTCCTGAGGGTGACACACATCTAAACCTGAGCTTCCCCTCCTGACAGTCTACCTGGATTGGAAAGCAGCAACCATTCGGGGTGGGGCACCCTTCTTTTCTAATTTCAGCCCATCTCTTACCCACTCCTTTGAAGAACAGCAGCCTCTCCAACCCCTCCCTGCTTCCAGATCTCTTGTCATGACTATTTTTTGTTCTCATTCTAAACTGCTCTGTCACCGCTGATCTTCACCTTTTGTATGCTCAAGATGAAAATGGTCATCAAGCCAATAAACTTGGACCTTTCTTACACCTCGTTTTTATTTGAACAGAAAGTATAGGTACTCTTAAAGTTTGATCTTCTAAATTACACATTTTCAATGGGCAATAATATGCCCCCCAAGGAGGAGGAAAACTGGTTCTTGGGAGGGGGTGTGTTTGAACACCTTGTATTACTATTTCCATGTACCAAACACAGATATACATCTGTAGTGTGAAAATTTCGTGGAAGAGTCATGATTAGGGGAAAAAAATGTCTACAAGAGCTCCTTATGGGTCAGATAATGAAAAAAAAGAATCAGAAACACTGCATTTGATGATGGTTAACTATTTCTTGCACATATCTGAAGGTTTGGCATTACTAAAGCTTGTTATTTCTCAAATAGGTTTTTAAATCAGGTTTGGGGAGTGGGGACATAGCTTAGTGGTAGAGCATTTGCCTAGCATACATATGTGAGACCCTGGGTTCTATCCTCAGCACTGGGGGAAAGGAGAGAGAGAGAGAGAGAGAGAGAGAGAGAGAGAGAGAGAGAAGAGAAGAGAAGAGAAGAGAGCTTGAATCTCACATCCCAGCATCCTAAGATTTTCTAGATACTGTAAGTCTGAAAAGTACATTCACTACATGTTATTAACTAGCCCTGGTACTAGAGATTGAACCCAAGGGCACACTACCTCTGAGCTATGTCCCCGGTCCTTTTTTTAAAATTTAATTTAATTTAATTTAATTTGATAAAGAGTCTCACTAAGTTATTGAAGCTGGCATTGAACTTGCAATCTTCCTGCCTCAGCCTCCCGAGTTGCTGGGTTTACAGCCAGTGCCACCATGCCCAGCTGCTCCTCACCTTTTATGGCATGATATCAATCGATAGTTAACGTACACACAGCATAGACTATTAGAAAGGAACTCAAAAACCAGCTCAACCCTCCTTGTTGAACACGAGAGATCCATATATCCTCAGAATGACATAGTGACAGAGCCAGTCCTAGGAACCTGTATCTCCTGGCTCCTAAACTAGTGTTTCGCCCACTAATAATCAATATCTAAGCTGATTAACTCTAAAAGATGCAGCTTTCTGGTAATTTGAGGCAGGGGATAATATATTATCACAAAATGAAGCTAAGCTTGAGCAAGAAATAACACATTACCCATGAGGTGTGGTGGCGCGCGCCTGTAAACCCAGCGGCTTGGGAGGCTGAGGCAGGAGGATCACAAGTTCAAATCCAGCCTCAGCAATTTAGCGAGGCCCTAAGCAACTTAGCAAGACCCTGTCTCTAATAAAAATATTTTTTAAAAGGCTGGGAATGTGGCTCGGTAGCTAAATGCCCCTGGGGTTCAATCCCCAATGGTGGGGGGGTGGGGTCAGTGGAAGTCATCTAGAAAAAAATGAAGGTGATGGCTCCGCATGTTTTTATACACTCAAGATTTTGCTCTAACCCTGTTGCAGGACTAAAGGAGTTGCTATGGGACCCACCCTGCTAATACAAGAGAGCAGTGAGGAGAGTGTTGGGTTCCCCCCTATTTTGTAGAATGCTGAGGATCTAACCCAGGGCCTTGCACATGCTAGGCTTGTGCTCTTCTACTGAGCTACGTCCCCAGCCTGGGGACATTGGTTTTATTGGAAGGCTTTATGAAAAGCAGGAAGTTGCAAATGATAATGAACGTAAAATGCTTGAAAGAATGTGTGGATCCAGTTATGTATTAAACATTTTTAGGAGAGAATGGACTAGACCCCTTGGCCTCATCCACCCAGTCTTGGAATCTATGAAAGAGATCTCAGTTATTCCCATATTGTTGTGCAAAGAATTGACATTTTTAAAAATCATTAGAGCACAGTTAGAGTCCACATTCTCCAGCTTAAGATCCTGATGCGTGAAGCAAACTTTGTACAGAAAGGTGAGTGTAAAGTGTGTGTTTATGGAGTGGGAGTTAAAGATATGGGAACTGTACAGTGGATCGGCTCCAGTGACTCAGAAGTTACAGGAATGATTTGTGGTGTGCTGGATGTCAGGAACTTGCCCAGATACTTGGAGGGCATATTTTCTGCAGTTGTTGCAAGTGTAGGGTGTGGTCAGAGAAATTATCCTGAAGAACGGTTGAGAGTAGGATTACGCCGAGCCTGAGTTGAAGTCATAGTCACTTCTTCGCAATTGCAACATGCACGCCACTCACTTTTCTCATTCCCTAACATGGGCTCTAATGCTCGGTGTCCTACCTCTAAACTGTCCCTGGCAGCAAAGCATTCCGTCCACAGCTTGCTAAATATTGTTGTATCTCTTTCAAAAATTTTCTAATTATGCTTGATATTTCCTGACTATAAAGACCATCTCTCTCTTTGCAGACTTAAATTCTTTAAATGTCTGTTATTTAACACAGTACAGTTCCTGCACTGTTTTGTGAACATCTTGTATCAATAAAAGTCTCAGTGTCAAAAACACAAAACCAAACACAACAACAACAAAGATCCAAACTGTAACAACATGCCTAAGGGATGAAGAATGGATTTCTCACATACCTATTTTGCAGATGGTTGAAACTGACCCCAAAGATGTTATCAAAAAATCTCAATATAACAGTAACTTAGGAACAAATCCTGGAATTCTTAAGATTTGACATATGAAAATACTCTCAACTTGCTTTCAAGGTTGACTCTACATGTAGGCAAAGAAAAAAGAACTTGAGGGCTTGATTTCAAAAGTCCTGAGAGTAGCTCTAATTAAAACATCACCTCTTTCAAGAACATATCAGATCAAGAAATCCTTACTTGTTGCCCTTAGGATTAACCATGGACGTGATGTTGCTGGGAGAGAACCATGAAGCCCCCATTGATCACAAATGTTGTGTTTATATTAGTTGTCTGATTCCTAGCAGAGAGCGATGTGTTGAAGGAGTCCGGCTGGATGAGGCACGTTGTGGGTGGGGGGATAGATCAAGATTAAGAAGGTGAGCAGGGACTTGTTGGGACTAATGACACGTTAACTAACTCAGGCTGACTCCTTACTCCCTGGCGAGTGAGCAAGATCAAGGCTCAAAGGCGGTTTCAAAGGTTCATGGCGATAAACTGGACCACCGTCAGGGATTGGTTAACAACAGTTCTGCGAACGTGATCAGCTCGTGCTTGCCATATAGTCCAATGGGACTCTCGCCTGCGTGAACCCTCCCTGCCTTGCTGACCTTTAAGCTGATTGGTTCCCGCCTAGCCCCACCCTACATAAAAGCTGTGTGACTTCCTCAATAAATGAGTTCCTGCTGTGACGGGTCTCCCTGATGCGTCTGATTGTCCTCCGCCGGGAGGGCTGGGAGCGGGCGGTCAGTCGGCCTTACCTATCCTGATCTGACCTTGTTGGGGAGTGTCCTCTTCCCTTGCCACTGGTGGAGAAGGGCAAGGGGGCTTAAGACCCCGACAGGGACTCTTACAATGCTGGGCCCTTGCCACCTGAGATGGGGCTAGGGAGTAGAAATAGGGCCTTTTAAGAGGAGATACAGATCACAGGAGGGAGCCAGTGTACGCTGAAGCACACCTGGGAGCTAGTTGAAGTTGCAACTGACTTCTTTTCTACCTCTGTTCTCTCCTTTATTGATGTCCTCTCAGCCCTGCCAAGTCCCAAAATGCTAAATTCATCCTGGATTCTTGATTGGCATCAGTACCAACATCATGACAATAACTACCATTAAAGAGAAGCAGATACATTTCTTTCTCCACCAGGCTCTCTGACAAGTCTTTTGTTTATGTCCTCTACTTTAGCTCGCCAGTCATTTCTTTTCATTACAACTGAATCCATTTTGCTGAGGTTTTGATGCAGCAGAGCTGGGAATTGAAGTGAATTCGTCCCATTTGTGTGGTGCTCTATTGGTTATGCCCCCATGTATGGAAACAGGACAACATGGAAAACTATCTTTTAGTGTTTAAAGAGGAGAATAAAATTTTCAAGTACTATAGTTTAGATCTTAAAAGTCCCTTGAAGGCCTATGTGTAGAAGACTTGGTCGCCAGCCTGTGGTGCTACTGCAAGCTGGTGGGAACTTCAGGATGTGGGGCCCAGTGGAGGGAAGTTATGTCACTGGGGTCATGTCCTTGAAGGAAATATTTGGACCCTGGTCCCTCCTCTTCCTTTCTCTGCTTCCTCGCCACAATGAGGTGAGCAGTTTTCTCTACCAACTGTACCCACCATAATAAACTGCCTCACTACAGGCCCCAAAGCAGCAAGGGCAAATGACCACAGAACTGAAACTTCTGAAACTGTGAGCAATAATAAACCTTTCCTCTTTTTAAGTTGATTTTCTTGGGTGTTTCGTTATAGTAACACAAAGCCTACTAACGCATCAAAGACTTTTTTTTTTTTTTTTTAAAGAACGCTGGCAGAGGTTTAGGAGAGAACCACTAATGGTGCTTTTTCTGATTCAGTATCAAGGTGAAGACTTATCTGCAGGCAGAGGCCTTTCCCAAACCCCTGAGTCATACCCATCTACTTGTCTTGAGGCTGGCTGGGAGGCCACACATCACCAGATCCTTGCCAGAAGTCATTCATGGTCCCTGTGCATCAGTTCACAAAAGATCCCTTAGGAATAACTCTGGTTCATGTGACTAAAGAATAAGTTTCTCAGAGTGCCATGCTGAACTGCCTCACTTATTCTCAACTCTCCTTTCCACTCAGAGACTCTTTTCTCTTCCCTTGAGACTCAGAGGGCCCTCAAGTGAAGGACATACTGCCAGGGAGAATGTTGAGAGAGGACAATTCTTTTGGGTGTGGTGTAGGAGAAACTAGGGCTATGTATCCGGCATCCCTTCCCCATCCTGAGGTGCATTGTGAGTTGAACATAGGCTCTGTCCTGTGGACAGGACAGCCCAAGACCCCCTGTCCTGGCTGGGGTTTGCAGCTTCTGGGCATAGCACACTTTTGGTCTTCAGCCCATTTCGTGTGGTCTGTTTGTTTTCAGAAAAATTCCTGGTAGAAGAGAGCAGGTGGAAGCATTGCCCGTGACCACTTGGAAACAAGGCCCGTGTAATGATGCTCTGACGCTCCCTTGCCCTGTGCTGCTGGTGTTTTATCATCACTAACTTTCTGACAAGTATCCAAAGCCCTGTTTTTCTTAGAATTTGCTCCTTCCCAAGCTGTGAAAGAGGGCAGTAGTTTGCATGCTGGTCCCCTTTTAGAGAGAGAGCGGGGTGGGCATGTGGCCCACTCGGCCTGTCTGAGGTTGAACACAGATGCGTTCTGTGGGAACTTGAACTTTTAGGAGGGAACAGGAGGTCTGGATTAGGTACTGTGTCTATTTTATGGTTGGATAGAACCATCCTTTGGTATTCTAAAGGAATCAGTCCAAGGAACCCCTGTGGATTGTAAAATCCATGGATCCTGAACTTCTTTATATAAAATGGCCTAATACTTGCATAGAACCTATTATCATCCTCCAGTATACTTTAAATAATCTCCAGATGACTTGTAATGCCGAATTCAATTTAAGTACTATGTAAATAGTACTGTGTTATTTAGGAAATAACAAGATGCTGTAGATACTCAGTGCAGATGCAGTTTTTGAACACTTTTTATCTATGGTTTTCTGAATTCACAAAAGCGGAACACACAGATACAGAGAACCAACTATGTTACCTTCAGTAAAAAATAAAACCCATTAGTAAAAGCTGGCATTGTGCTGCGGATACTGAATTAACTTGCTTATTGAAATGTGGGCTATTAAGTAATGATAATGCCGTCAGAAATGGAACTATTGCCTTCAAGTTCTCATCCAGGATATCATGTTATTGGGTCCAATTATGTGAATATCAACAGTTTGACTTGCTCTTCATGCTACTTATTTACTCTGACAGTTATTCTTGTGTGATCCATTGCTTTTCTGAAAGCATTAGAATACATCTCCCAAAGAATTTGAGGGTAATTGTAGAAATAAAATATACAAAAATTATAGGACATTCAGCTGCTGCTATGCCAATCTTGACTAACTGATCTCTATACAGAGATAATCTAGGTCATGATGCCAGTGATATCTTTACTTTTTACAAGAAAATTGCACCCCGAGTTCAGCAAAATGTTAAACAGCGATACTTCTTCCTACCATTAATGGCAGTTTAGAAGAGCTACATTTGACTAGGGACACTTTTTTAAAAATACAATTATTAACTGTTTTCTATGTCTGAAGTATGGTGTTCCCTGCTTTACCTGCAATATCTTAATTCTCACAGAGTACTATTAAGTGATAGTATTATTCCTATTTTACAGATGAGGAAACTGAGGTATTATTCCTATTTTACAGATGAGAAAACTGAGGTTTAGAGAGGCTAAGTAATTTTCTCAGCCTCACAGGATCTCATTTCTAAGAGATTTTTTTTTCATTTCAATACTTTCAAGATTGGTATGTATCTTATAGCTGATTGATAATTTCAAATGGAATATCTTGCAAGTAGTTGGCTACTTAAACTGAGAAAACATAAGAAGTGATAGAGCAAGTAAGGAAGTCAGATCTGCCCAACGATTCAATGGCTTACGTGTCAGAGGAATCACTCAACCTGCAACTCAGTAATGACCATAATAATAATTACCTGAACAATGGGGGTAGATGGTAATTGGAATTTCTCCAAACCTTGGGGAGATATATTCTAATACTTTCATAAAAGCAGTAAGTACACCTGCATGTTTGACATTAATTACTCCATTCAAACAGCTGAGCAATTCGATCAATTCTATTAGATTGATCAATTTATTCTATGTTGAGAATCATTGGGTTTTGTTTTGGTTTGTTTTGGTTTGGTTTTTTGGCATCAGTTAGAATGCTTCAGACTTTTCCTTTCTTCAGTGAGAATTTTTCAAAGCACGTTCATTAGTCCAGTGCTCAGACCTCAGTATTTCTGCATGCAGATCTGTTGCTCCTGAAGTTTGAGAGCCAGTACACAGAACCACAGCACCTGCTATTCTTACAAAGTCAGCATAGCCTCTGGCTCTGCCTGGGGAGAGGCCTGCCCTACATGTTTTCCGGACTTACAGCTCATCTCTAGCTCTAGATTACATTTCTGCCTCTAGAAGTTTTCCTGATAATTCCTTAAAGAAGTGCTCCACGAGTTTGCTCTTGGAAGGCTTCTCTTTGCAAGAGACTCTGAAGAGCAGATTCCAAGCTGGGTGCTATGGCACACACTGATAATCCAGCCACTAGGGAGGCTGAGGCAGGAGGATTGCAAGTTCAAAGCTAACCTCAGCAACTTAGCGAGGCCCTCAGCAACATATCCAGATCCTGTCTCAAAATAAAAATAAATAAATAAATAAAGGAGAGAACTGGGGATGTGCTCAGTGGTTAAGTGCCCCTGGGTTCAATCCCTAGTACAAAAATAAAATAAAAAGGGCTGGAATTAGTTCAGTGGTAGAATACTTGCCTAGCATGTGAGTCCCTGGGTTTGAGCGCCAGCATTATAAGGAAAAGCAAGAGAAGAAGGAAGAGGAGGAGAAGAAGGAGGAGGAGAAGGAGCAGGAGGAGGAGGAGAGATATTCCATTCTCAAATAAGTCTGTGGAATCCTGTGCCCCCAGTGAGTCTTAAAAGGCAGGGAAGCCTTTCATACCTGGAGTCTAATTCTTAAACCTACAGGTGATTACATGATAATGGTAATCGCCTGTTGTTAAAATTTGGAAAATCTTGAAAAAAGATCACTTATAAGATTTATAATTCATAGTTTTATATGTATACCCTTGTCACTAAGATGCATGATTCTAAATCAAAGTAAATGATGAAACCAAGAATATGCACCACTGGATTGGCTTTCGTGATAGCTGCCTCTGTTTCCTGGCATCCCTATTTAAATTGCTATCTTTACTTGTCATCTAGTGCATCATTTAAACACTCATGTAATTTATATGAGTGTGTAAAATTATAATTAATAATTATTATAATAGCAATAACATTAATAGTTGCTAACATTTATTGCTGCTGACTACTGGCTGCCAGACTGTTCTATTTATGTTAAGTGGAGTTTAAATCTAACAAAAACCCAGGACCCAGTACTAGTATTACTTTTCTAGAGCAAAGTAACTTGCTCCTGCCTTTGTTCCTGCCTTTGGCAATACAGCGACTCTGCACTATCCTGTGCCCAGAGGAAAACATTTTACTTGCAACTTCTGGGGCTGGGGATGGAGCTAGGGAAAGTTTAGGGCAAAGTGAACACTTTGAAAAAAATCTCTAGTTATTGGGTATATTAACTTCTCTGGCAAATTCATCTGCTTTTATGCTCTAAAAGCCCACCTTGGCCAACTTGGAACAGAGATCTTACCAGAAATCAAAATGAAGTGAGGAGAGAGGCAGCAGCATACTTGAAGTTCTGGGTTAGCAAGGAGAAGAGAGTTCCAGCAAGCGGACAGAGCAAGGCAGAGCCACTTCCTGGACCACTGAAGAGTCCAGCTGGGGATGAGGTAAGGCCCAGGGGAGAGCAACCCCGCAGAGAGGATCAGAAGGAGGCCGAAGGTGAGGGACTGGCCATCTGGACTCCAGAGTGGGGTTCGAGTGCCTCCAGGTCCCAGAGCATCTGTACAGCCCCAGGGCCCAGAGGCAGCTCCAGCTCAACCTGTGCTCTGCTCGCCACACCTTTGCCCAACCCGCTCAACCTGGGGACGGGGCCCTGCTTTAATCAGCTTTTTTGCTGCTGTGACTAGAGGATCTGACCAGAACAATTTTAGGGGAGGGACAGTTTATTTGGGGGCTCACGGTTTCAGAGGTCTTAGTCCATAAGAAGGCAGCTCCATTCCTCAGGGATCAAGGTGAGGCAGAACATCATGGCAGAGGAGTGTGGCAGAGGGAAGCGACTCACATCATGATCAGAAAGCAGAGAGAGAGAGAGAGAGACTCCCCTGGCCAGATACAAATATATACCCCCAAGCCACACCCCAGTTCCCACCTCCTCCAGCCACACTCCACCACTTCAGCTACCACGATCAGGGGATTATTTCACTGATTTGGTTGAGACTCTTATAACCCAATCATTTCTCCTCTGAACCTTCGTGCACCATCTCACATGTGAGCTTTTGGGAGACCCCTCACCTCCAAACCCTAACAGGCCCTTTCCTCCCAACCGAGCACCTGCAGGGCTGTGCCAGCCTGGAGTAGGCACAGTGTTCAGCTCATACCAAGGAGCCGCGTGGGCTGCTAATGACTCTCCACGAGAGAGTCTCAGTGGAGCAGAAATGGCAGTGTAGCATCTTAAGCAGCAGGCCACAGATGTCAAGAGAAAGTGCATAAAAACTCAGGGCAAGAAGGGCTTTGGGGAGTCCTAGGTCTCAGGAGATTTCCTAAGAAGGTATCTGTGTTACGGGGCGCAACTTAAGAACAGACTGATCACCACTGAGAAGTCCAAATTTGAGAGTCTTTATTAAGCCGGCCGGCTGACTGTCTCACACAATGCCCCAAAAAATGGCTACTGGGAGAACAGCCCCGACCACAGGGTTGTAGGGGTTCTTATACCAAAAATCACATCAATCATAAGGGTCTGTTGCTATGATTCGAAATTACAAACTAACATCATGAGATCATCGACAGAGGGGGAAGTGGGTCAAAATGACCCTTACCTAGGTATAAACTAAAGAATGGTTACTAACATCCACATAATCACTGTTCACATGGTACATTGTTTAGGAGCAATAGGAATCAAAAGAGAACAATTTTTCTTTATATAGGAATTGTCATTCTATATTGTTAAACATGTCACACTAAGTAATAAATGATGGGCACAGAGGTGGGGTGTTCCCATGGGAGAAGCTTATTTCCTACATAACATGGAGTCTCAGAGCAAAATGGAGTCTATTTAGTCATTTCCCTTAGAGTCTGGCCTGTAACATTCTCATGGAGCCAGATCTGTCAGTCCATCACATCTTAAGATAGCTCTTTATTAGTAAATGAAACATCATTATTATAATTACTCATAGTACATGGGAATATCTTTTTGTAGATAAAGAAATCAAGATCAAAAAGATGTAGTAATGGAGAGAACCACTAGGCCACAAATTTAGAAGCGTAGACTTCTGGTGCAGAAATGACGTCCTTTCTCTGGTTCAGGTAGTAGATAGTGTAAGAACCCAGAAACCACTCCGGACATGGGAACTCACGTAAGAGGGTTTATTAAGCAAACAGAGTGTCTCCCTGCAGGGTAAGAGAGAAAATGAGAGGAAAAGAGAAAGGGCGCGCGCAAGAGAGAGTGTGAAAAGTGAGGAGGAGAGAGAAAGAAAGTGAGCAGGAGAGAGAAAGCATGAATGTGAGGAGAAGAGAAAGAAAATGGCAGGGCCATTCTTAAGCAGTCGAATTCCACCAGGCTAACAGGGGACCAATAACGGAGAAGGATACTTGCAAGTTGACTGATGAACCAATAGCTAGCTAGGATGTTCACAGACTGACAAGAAGTTGGGAGGCGGAGAAATGACTGCAGGGTAAAGGTCAGGGGAGAAGCTTTATATTATAGATAGTGCTGGTTAAGTTTAGGCATGAGAGACTGTTGCAAATTCTTACTTAGTCTACTTTAAGGTATACTACACATCTAATGATCTGTCACACCCCTGTCCTCATAAGCCTCTGCCTGCCAACAACACAAGCTCAGATACCTCCATTCAGTAGAGCAGGTACTTAAAGAATGGTCAGTCCGCAGCCCTCTCCTAGCACCTGAGCCCCTACACAGGCCCATTCACATACACTCTTTGTCTCTTGATCACTGGGTTAGCCTAACATGCTTCTTGAACCCAGTTTTTTTTTCCCCCTTTGGAGTCCCAGGAAAAATGCTAAGAAAGTGCTGTTGCAGGAACCAGCAATCTGCTGCTTTAAGGGCATCTCTTCTGTGTGCCTTTCTATGCCACTATTTGATGAGCAGTGTAGGTGTCAGTCATGGTCACCCCGTGGGACGTCACTTTCCTTACCCATGTAACCGGCATACTGGAAATAAATAGCCTACTCACCTCACAAAATGGTCTTTAGGACAATACAGTCCAGTGCTAGTGAAAGGGCTATGCAGGTTGGGCTGTTAGGATGAGAATGAAAGATGCATTGCCTTTTAAAGTCCCCAGAATGAGGAATTCTCTCAAATGCCCTGCTTCCCTGTTGGCCTGCTGCTCTCACAGTGAGAGTTGCCACCATGCAGTGATTTCCCACTGGGGCAGAAATTCTTCCCAGCAGCCCTGAATACACAGGGGCTCAGAATGAGGGTCGAAGCCCCAGAAAGAACATCTGAGTGGCTGATGCAGACTAAGAAAATGGGCATATAGATCAATATGGGAAGTGTGTTAACCTTTTGTCACTGTGACAAATACCAGAGGAAAACAAGTTGGAGGAGAAAAGATTTACTTTGGCCTGCGGTTTCAGAGGTTTCAGTCCATGGTTGGTTGGCTCCATTGCTTTGGGCCTGAGGTGAGGTAAAACATCATAGCAGAAAGGCATGATGGAGAAAAGCACATCAAAGTCACAAATCAAAGAAAAAGGAAGGGGAGGGAACGAAAAACACCCTTTCAGGGCTCACTGCAGTGTTCTACTTCCTCCAACCATACCCTGCCTGAAAGTTTCCATCTCCTCCCTGTAATCCATTCATTAATCCAGCAAATGGATTAATCCAGTAATGAGGTCAGAGATCTCATATACAAACATTTCCCAAAAGCCCCACCCCTGAACATTGCTGCACTGGGGACAAAGCCTTCAACACACGAACCTTTGAAGGACATTCCAGATCCAAACTATAACAGGAAGTTTCTAGTGCACGTGACAAGCTTCCAGAACAGCAGGGTACTGACACCACCCATGGTGCCTGAGGGGCTTGCAGCCTCAGTTTTCCTTCCAGGACTCATGTGCACACCAGAGCACTTGGTGTGGAGGAGACACCTGGAGGAGATGCAGAAGCCAGACTTGTCTGCAGCCGGAGCCTCACAAAGTGACCCACATGCATGTAGAAAATGGTTTCACTAAAAAACATTCTTCCTCCGGAATGTTCTTTAACAAACTTTGGAAAGTCATTGTTTCAAAATCACCCAAGGTGGTGACTAGTTAATATTTGCCATTTATATAAAAACTGCAGAGTAAAAATTACCTGAATAGGAATCCAATTTCTAGCCTATCCCATGGCCCAGATCAAAGTGTTGACAGGGTATGTTTCTTCTGAGGCTTCTCTCCTTGGCTTGCAGATGGCCGTCTTTACCCTGTGTCACATGATCTTCCCCCTGTGTGCACTTGCAACCTCTTGCTATAAGGACACCAGTCATATTGGATTAGGGTCCACCTTAATGATCTTATTTTAACCTAGTGTTATGGTTAAGATCTGAGGTATCCCCTAAAACTCATGTGTGAGGCAATGCAAGAAAGTTTAGATGTGAAATGACTGGGTTATGAGAACCTTAACCTAATTAGTGCATTAATCCACTTGAATGGATTAACTGGGTGGTAACTATAGGAAGTCAGGGTGTGGTGGACATTTTGTCCCTGCCAAGGGAAGCCATGTTTCTCTCTCTCTCTCTTTCACCCTCCCACCCCACTTCCTGGTGCCAAGTTATGAGCTGCTTTCCTCCACCACACATTTCTGCCATGATGTTCTGACTCACCTCAGGTCCCAGAAATGGAGTCAGTCATTTATGCACTAAAACCTCTGAAACTGTGAGCTCCAAATAAACTTTTCTTCCTCCTTAAAATTGCTCTTGTCAGGTATTTTGGTCACAGAAGCAAAAAATCTGACGAAAACACCTAATCACCTTTTAACGCCCACATCTCCAAACATAACACATTCGGAGATAGTGGGAGGTAGAACTTCATCATTAGAATTTCAGGGGGACACAGTTCAGGAAGTATCTGGACAAATGGTGCCCATCCTAACACTCCAGGCCTCCAGCCTGGCCCAAGTCCTAGGGTTTGGAGCAAAACAGTTCAGCCCACAGCAGTTGGTAACCTCTTTAGGATTGTCATGTAGTTCTCCAATGAAGCAGGTTCCCCATATTTTGGAATCCCTCCTGAAAATATGTCTACGTCTTAATATCTGCATAATTAGGAACCACAGGTTTTTGCTCCTTCTGTTTTACTTTTTCTACCTTAGGAGATAAACGAGATCTGAACTCTAAGTCTTGTTGATCCATGGATGTCATGAGAAGGGCACTGGATGGGGATTAGAAAAACTGGTCCTTAATCGTGATATTCAGCATTTTTATTACGAGATAATTTATTAAGCTATTGTTAATAATAATATTTTATTAGTTTGGTGTGATGAAGCAGTATTAACCTTGACCCAGGAACCCTGAATACCTGACTCTAAACCCACTCAGCTATTTCTGTGATGGATCTCTGGTAATATGCCAGATAAACACATTCCTTATTACTATTAAGATTTTGCCCCAAACTACAATTTGATCCCCCAGGTACTTGGGCTGGGCCTCAAGGCAGCGCAGGGGCCCACTGCACCACCTGGGTGGATCTGCACCTATACCCTAGAAAGCTGAGTGGCCTCCGCTGCCCCTTCATGCTGGGCTCCCCCATCTCAGCATCCTGACGTGGAGGAAAGACACACCTAGGAAAAGCATCACCAAGGAAAGAAGGGCAAGAGAGTATTCTTAAATCTTTGTGCAGAGCTTTCTGGTAGACCGCAGGCCTGGTTGTTAAGCCCAATGTGTGTAAGGGAAGGAATAAATGCCAAGCCACATTGGTGGCCCACTCCTGCCACTAGTGGGAGCTCTAGGCTCACACCTTTCTCTCCTCCGTCAAAAAGCAACTAGAATGTAGGGTGAGCGCATTTTGGTGGGCCTGGGACTAGAGGATGAGAGGCTGTGATGGAAATTCTCCCCTATGGTGCTATCTTTTGGAAATCCTATGACCACAGAGCTAACTTGGCGAGAGGCCTGGGGCCTTCACCCACCCTCTTTAGCCCTTTTTACATTACAAATTTGAAAAACAGGGATCTAGACATGAAAAGGAGGCCCAGGACACAGAGGCCCAGGAAGCCATACAGCATACTTCCGGGAAGTATCTGGACAAATGGTGTCCATCCTAAAGTTCTAGGCCTCCAGCCTGGCCCAACTCCTAGGGTGTGGAGCAAGAACATTGCTGAAACAATTAAATGGACTTTCTTAGAGAACTCCCTTTAAACCTGTTCCCTGAAAACCAGGCCGATGCCAGACATCTTTGCCTCCGCCAGATACGTCTCCTCAAGATGAACATCGTTGTTTTTAATTCCACAGCTGGAACTTTGCAATTGTCTTCTCTGTCCAGGTCATTGTTTTAGGAAGGATGGAGCTGGGCACAATTGTACAGCTGCTTCTTCCAAAGGAAACACCTGCTGAGAACCAAAGGCAGATGGATTCCTCCCTCAGGCCTGAGAATAAGGCCCAGTCAGCCTGCACTTTGCCATCTATGGGCAAGATGATTTATTTGCATATTTATTATTTGTTCTTTTTAGATGTACCTGACAATAGAGTGTATTTTGACATATTATATATACATGGACTATAACTTACTCTGATTAGGACCCCATTCTTGTGGTTGTACATGATGTGGAGTTACACTGGTGGTGTATTCATGTATGCACATAGGAAAGTTATGCCTGATTTATTCTACTCTCTTTTCTATTCCTATCCCCCCTCCCTTCCTTTCATTCCCCTTTGTCTAATCCACTGAACTTCTCTTCTCCCCCTTTCCCCCTTGTTGTGTGTTAGCATCTGCATATCAGAGAGAACATTCAAGCTTTGTTTTGGGGGTATTGTCTTATTTAACTTAGCATGATAGCCTCCAGGTCCATCCATTTACTGGCAAAAGTCATAAAGTCATTCCTTTTTCTAGATGAGTAATATTCCATTATGTTCCATTGTGTGTGTGAGTGTGTGTGCATGTGCATGTGACCTATATATCTAATCTATATCAATCTATACATCACATTTTCTTTATCCATTCATCTCTTTAAGGGCACCTAGGTTGATTCCAGAGCTTAGCTATTGTGAATTGAGTTGCTATAAACATTGATGTGACTGCATCCCTGTAGTATGCTGATTTTAAGTCCTTTGGGTATAAAACAAGGAGTGGGATAGCTGGGTCAAATGATGGTTCCATTCCAAGTTTTCTGAGGAATCTCCACACTGCTTTCCACAGTGGTTGCACCAATGTGCAACCCCACCAGCAATATATAAGTGTACCTTTTCCCCACATCCTCACCAACATTTACTGTTATTTGTATTCTTTATATTTGCCATTCTGACAGGGAGATTATTTTTTTAATATTGGTCTCATCTGGCCTGTAACACTCATGAGCACAGGCTGTGTCTATCTGTGTCATGGCACTAGACTTCTTCAGCAGATTCCTGGCACACAGAAATGTGTCCCGACCCGCAGGACATCAACGAGGACGGCGAACCTAAGAGAGAAGGAATGAAGGGACAAGAGACACAGGGAGTGGCAGTAAGACAGGAATTCTGATCAAGCTGCAAATTTTTATTGTTCTCACGGGTATTTATGCTGAGGGAATGAGGGGTATGACGAGGTGCAGGCTGGTTGGCTGTGTTCTTCTATTGGGCTCCTGATAGGGTGCAAGTTCGCGCTGGCGGGAAGGTGAAGTTCCCGCCAGGGGGAAGGTGAGGTTCGCACCGGTGGGAAGGTGAAGTCCCAGAAGAGAATCCATGGCATACTGTCAGAATTATCAGCCAGGAGTGGGAGAGGGGCACTGCTGCTTATTGTGAAGGTCAAAATGTTCTCAGAATGAGAACTTCTTGGTCCCTGACAGAAATGGACTGTTCTGGTGGGTCTCCAATTGTGTTTAAAGGTACCCCCAACTAGCCACTGCAGCAAACTCACAAAGGCACTATGATATTTTACATTTCTGAGGGACACACAGTGATCCCTAATATCCATGGGAATCCAGAGTAGGCCACCAGCTTGAGATAGTTGACCACTTCACCATCAGCTTGTCTGCATTTCTTTCAATTACATCAAATCTTCTGAAGCTTGGGTTTTGATTGGCAGTATGATTAAATGGAAATTCCGCATGGAATAGGAAAAGAGGTGGCAGTGTCCAGTCTGATTCTAAGGTTTGAGAAATCACGTGGTATCCCAAAAGAGTATGTGTCCCCTTAGGAACTGTGGTTATTTGCAAACACAAATTGAAAAGCACTGTTGTTCTTTCAATTTATGAGTATTTTTGCAAACATCTACTAAATTATTAAGACAAGAGTGTTTACTAAATTTGGGGGGTTTTGCCTAATAAACGCCGTAGTTAGGTTTTTCTTTTGAGCCAGGGCACACTGTGAAATGCTTTCTAAGAAACTGAAGACCCTGTGAACTGAAAAGGTTTGGGAACCTCTGACTTGTTGATTGACTGGTAGACTCAGGATCAATGCTTTGAAATATGCGCCTGGTCACTTTACACACAAAAGTAATTCAAAGGAACAGAAAAGCACCTTTGGAGAAGAAGCATTATTAATTATTTTTTCCTTACAGAGAAGAGAACTTCACCATTAAGTTCTCTTTTTTAAACACTTATTATTGATTGAACACTTACTAATAGCCAGGACCTAAGACTTGATGTATTTATTTGAACTCCCTTAATCCACCCCGCAATGCTTTCAGGGGGATTATAATGTTCATATTTACGCAGGAAGAAAACAGCACAAAGAACATAAGTCACGGGCACAAAAGGTCAGTTTGGCTTTATTCCTGTTCTCTCCATGATGATGATGATGAACTGTGATACACTCTGATAATTACCTATATTTTGACTGCTATGCTTTTATTACTATTGTTAAAATGTTAAACTTTAACAATATGCCAGATATTATATAAGCAGTCTACATGGATTATTCCATTTATTAATGACAGAATCTTAAGAAATGGGCATCATTAGGAGGACGGTGCCTACGTCACTACATTAAGGGGGTTGGTGAGGTCACATGACAACCCAAAAATCTCACAGCTATTACTGCTGGTGGAACCAGGTTGTGCATCCAGACTGGCTGTGCTCGGTGCTAATAATGCTGGCAAAATTGGGGGAACTGCCAGAGGAAATTCAGTTACTAGACAGAAATGACTTAGAGGCAACCATTGTTACAGATGTGAAAAAGCAGAAGTGAGGTTCATTGATTCCGGTGTGTTTTTGTGTAGTTCTGTGTGCTACAGTCCTGGGTGACCTGCAGCCTTCAAGAAATGTGAAGGCAAAGAAGGCTGAACTTCTGTTCCTAAAGTAAGTGGCCTTTTTTGGAGGAGTTGTCTGACTGCTGGTTGAAGATGAGCCTCTCAGAGCCAGGGAGCTCACTCTGCTTTTAGAGAATGACTCATGTTGGGTGATAGGGAGAGCCAGGTGCCCTTGGTGCCCCTCCCCTGTTTGACCTCTCTTCTACTGTCACCATGCAGTGTGCTGGTGGCCGGGGCAGTCAAGGAAAGCAATGCTAAAAGAAGATCCTGACTCCTTTATTCCTTGGTGACAAATGATAACACAAACTATTGAGGAAACAATATCTTCTGAACATGTCACTCCACCTGAACAGTAAATTGAGCTGGGAACATGAATTGACAGGGGTCAGAGTGTTGGACTAGAGCTGGCAACAGGGCAGGCAGCGGACAGCCACAGGCAAATGCCCAAGGGTACTACTGATTCCTTTCCACACCTTTTTTCCTTTCGAAAGGAGAGGTTTTTAAAGCAGAATATGCTTGGTCTCAAAGCTCATGAAGACCCAATGCTCTCCAGAGAAGTGTGTAGTCCTCGCCACTTGGGACACACCATCCCCATGAAAAGAACTTCTGCCTGATTTCTACCTAAGCATTTTGGGGCTTGCATGTATTATATTCAGAGTGAAAAAAATTTTCAACAATAAAAATGTAGATCATTCGTTTTATGAAAGATATGCAATAAAGCAGCCCAGATTGCATTTTAGGTGCTAGTTTTGACTATTACGTACCAGATGTGATACTATTTAAGTGATGTTTTTAGAATATCAGTCAAAGACAGACTCTGTGACAGAGATAAGACAGCAAGGTCCTTTCCTTCTTACAGTCCCTCCAGAAGAGAAGGGAGAGAGAAAGATTGATTGAGACTGACCTGAGAAAAACATGTTCCTAGTGGACACAGAGATTAAATGATGTAAAACACAGTCCGGTATCTGGACATTTCCAGATCAACAAGAGCGGTGCTTCAATAGCGACAGGTTGCTGTTGGGACATGCAGAAAATGATCTCCGGATGCCTAAAGTGAGGAGGGGCTAGTTGGAGAAGATGTTTGGGGAGCTGCATTATAGTGAGTAGAAAGTGGTTAAGCAATGACTCCAGAGGGAGGGAAAGGGTTCAGAGCGGCCAGGTTGGGATACGCAAAGTGGATCCATCAATCAATTCTGGAATTCTCAATCACCGTGGCTGCATAGAACCAGGGACCAGAAAAGGAGAAAAAAGATTGGATTGCAGCCAAGGCGGCAGGATTGTATTCCAATTGTTCCAAGTTCACATCTCTGAAAAGAGGCATTGAGAGTTGTACGTCTATAGTTCCAGCTTGGACTTTTAAAAATTTTGCTGCCAGACAGATTGGTGCAAATCTGAATTTTAAGAACTTTTTAAAAATACATGCTCTGAATATTGGCCTGGTGCCCGCCAGTTCTCATCCGTTTCTTTCTTTGACTCCATTGTTGTCCCTCTTCATTCCATTCCAGGGTGGAAGCTGAAAGAATCAGACCAGGAATTCTGGAGAATTAGTACTTTAAAAAGTTTCATCTGTCTGGGCAAGTGGTGCATGCCTGTAATCCCAGCAACTTCCGAGACTGAGGCAGAAGGATCCCAAGTTCAAGGCCAGCCTCAGCAACTTAGTGAGGCTCTATGAGACTTAGCAAGGCTCTAAGTAACTTAGCAAGATCATGTCTCAAAATAAAAAATAAAAGGGCACCCCTAGGTTCAATCCCTGAAACAACAACAAAAAAAGTTTCATCTGTTGAACAACCCTGGGGTCTTTATTATTACATAATAAACTGTAGCACTGAGCTCATGTGGACCACTCTATTTAATTTCTCTAGTCTCTGTACAGTCTGGAAGTATGGAAGACAGTATGGAGAGATCAGAACTTTTTTTTTTGTTTTTAAGAAAGAAATTCCTGTGTCTAACCTCTATCTTTGGGAACATCACCAGCTCTAACTTTCTTTATCCTCAGTCTTTTATATTCCACTCTTCTTGGAGTCTCAAAATCACTTTCTCTACCCTCACCCCAATGTTGCATTGGTTTGTGTGTTTAATCTCGGCCCCCTTACCTTGCCAAGGCAATGAACTAAATTGGAGTTCTTCTAGCAAAGAAGCATTCGTAAACAGGAATCTGTTTTTACCCACTTCCTCATAATGTTGTCATGAAGATTAAATGAGGTGACATCCCTGGAACCCTGCCTGGCACTTAGTAAGAGTCTGGTAAGTGTTAGCTACTATTTTTTATTTTTATCTTAATTATTTTTGATCCTGTCTCATCACCCCTTGCTGCAGCGGCAGCAAGTGTAACCATTTCATGTTTGTTCCTAGGTGTGCATACCTATGCTCTATGCAACAGAGACAAAGGGACCGAATTTTTATTGGTGAAGCAGCAGTGGTTGATGCATCCACAGAAAGGACAAGAGTTTCAGAGCTTGAGAAGAGTTTAGAGTTTAGAATACTCTTTAACCAAAGGGAACATGGAGGCCGCTGGTGATACATGGAAGGATTGTGGGAAAATCTCGTGGTCTGCAGACCGGAAGACTACAGCTCAACAGCATCAATCCCCTGTCTGTGTGGTTTCCCCACATCAGGTGAGGACAGGAATGTGGAAGGTAAGAAGTGACATAAGCCCAGGTCTGGAGCTTTGCTTGTAGATAAGCTGAAAGGACAAGGAGACAATGACCTGAGAACAGAAGCCAGAGTGGATGGACTGATGGATGGTGGATTCATGAGAGACAGACACAGGCCTGAAAACTAGGGCAAAACAAAGAGCATAGTCAAGAACCTGAGGTCTTCTTAAATTCAAGAACAGATACAGTCAATAAGAGCGAGGAAGAGAGAGCCAGAGAGTAGACACCTGGCTGAGCATCCAGAGGGACGGACCTCACAGCATCTCTAATGAAACGAGGACTGAATAAGTCTATTCCTGTCTGCCTGTGTCACATGTTGCAGGTCTACCTGTTTGACGTATGCGTTTCTATACTATTATTCACAAGTTTCTGTTTTTTTCTATCAAGAGTTATAACCCCAACCCGCCCAGTTTTATTAAATGTTTGCAATGTGCTCTCTCCTGAAGCATCAGAAGCTGAGCCGTGACTCAAGGCGCTGGGACCTCTGCTCCTTCTCCCTCTGGGGTTATGCTCAAGGGTGAACCTTCAGTGGAACTGGGGCAATTCCAGTGCCTTGACACATGACTCCATGAGACTTCCAACCACTGCCACTTTGTCATGCTGACCCAAAGGCCATAATCACAGTAGCCACTTATTGAGAGAAAGGGTAGATTCAGGGTGTCTAGCTCAGGGTCTGGGTAGGGAGAAGTTGACCATGAACAGGGCCGTATTCAATGGGGTGATGGCGGGCTAAGGTCATCTAGTTCCCAGTATGGATCTGTGTCCCTGACCTTTCTCTTATCTCCACGTCTTATCTCTACCTGAGGGGCACATCCACTGCAGGGGTGGGCATCTCACACTCAGCACTTTCAAACGGAACTCTCAGTTGCCCCTTCAGACAGCCCCCGCTCCTTCATCATTCTGCATTAATGTGTCACCAATCCACTCTTGGTTAATAGGGCTGCCATTCGGCCAGTCACCTGAGCTAGAAAACACAGAATCATCTTGAGTTCACCACTCTGTCTCTATTCCCATCATGTCCCTTCCCTCCCCGAGTTCAGACAATTCTATTCCTCTTGAATCCATCTTGTTCTGGCCCCATGTGCTTCAAACAAGACCTTTCTTTCAATTTCTTTGGTCAATTTCCTGTCCCCAGTAACTCCCAATAATGGAATAGGGTGATTCTGGGAACCAGTGACCATGACAGAAAAAGATGGACAAATAACCTGAGTCACAATGAGCGACCATTGGCTCTGAAGAGTCAGTGACCCAGATGCTTCTGCTCCTGGAGGCTGAGCAGCAGGATACTCTGTCTAGAATCTAGCATGAAGTGAGCTGCTGATACCCCAGCAGGCTGAGCTTCCTTATTGGATCCAGATCAGCCAGGTACCTCCAATAGCTACTATGATTAGCTCAGGAAATTCAATTCTGTTTCAATTAAACCCTACTTACTAAGTACCTATCCCAATGCAAATCCTAGGCAGGCAGGTCAACATGGACCATGCCTCATGAAGAAACTTAGTCTATCTGCAAAGATAGACATGGATCAAGTTCATGGACAGACATGCAATGTCACAAAGATGGGTAGGACGCAGTGTGGCATATCCCTGGAAGACTTGACCTGGTCTGGGGGCTCAGAGAGGTAACAGAAAAGCTTGTGCTAGTTGAGAATGTCTGCAGTAGGTGGGAGAAGGAGGAATTGTATTTTAGAAAGAGGAACAAAAGATACAATTTTCTTACTCATCCAGTTTCAAAATACATTGAAATCTGGAAATGAATAGAGAGAAAAATGAGGTGCAGGGACACAGGATACCAGCTTCTCTGAGACCCCTGATTTTAGAATCACCATAGTTTTTCAAATATTTCCACTGACATTTGTGGGGGGTACCAGGGATTGAGCTCAGGGGCACTAGACCACTGAGCCACTTTCTCAGCCCTATTTTGTATTTTATTTAGAGACAGGGTCTGACTGAGTTGCTTAGTGTCTCGCTTTTGCTGAGGCTGGCTTTGAACTTGCGATCCTCCTGCCTCAGCCTCCCAAGCTTTTGGGATTGCAGGCGTGTGCCACTGTGCCCGGCTCCACTGATATATTTCTAATGGCAGAAAAGTCCATTGAAAGCTTGTTTTTGAGGGAATACATGTTTTATTTTTAGCATTCTTTTTTTCATTCATCCAACAAGTATTTATTGATTCCTACTCTGCCAGGTACTATTCAGTGGTATGTGTGATATGAAAGTTGTCATAAGCACTGACCGTAGGGTAAAACTGAAGTTCCAGGGAGATGCCCCAAGTTGTATCCTGTGTCCATAGTCAAACCAGGGGAACACATGGATCCCAATTTCAAGAACCCTGGAAGAAGTTATACAAAGAAAAGTTTATGGTCTGGTAGTTCTCACCCAGCACTACTATGAAAACACTTTCAGATCTGGGAGGTTCATTTAGCCTCTCTGAGTTCCACTTCCATGTGGTAAATAAGAGGGTTAAACTGGATGAATTCAGAAGTCACCTTCAGCTCTACAAATATATAGATTTGGACACTTGCAGAATTGGAAAAGACCCTGAAATCATCTTGCCAATTATCCATAAAGCACTTAAATTGGTCATTAGTAGAATCTTGAGGCGAAAGTGGCAAGTATCAGGACCACTTAGGAAGAAAAATGAGAACCACAGGCCAAGCAGCCCCCTGGAGAGTGTTTATTCAGAGACACAAACATATGGCTGCTTTGTCATGAGGTCACCTTCCTTATCTGGCAAGACTGACGGAATATACACATCTGTCAGAATTCTTCTCTCAGGGTCCGCGAGTCAGCCGGAAGCCAAGTCATGAACAGGTCCACAATTAACTGGGGAGGTAGGTGCCTTTGCTTTCTTATCTCTCCACCGCCCTCATTTCTCTGGAGATGTTAGAATGGAAATTCTCTGGAACCCAGGGGAGTTTCTGCAGAGACTTGAAGGCAAATGGGAATATAGCTCTTTCTTTTTGGAGGAGGATAAGAAAGATGTGACCTTTGGGTGAACTGCCAAATTCAAGAGGGGCAGAATTCTCCAAGATCCACCTCCAAAACCTCTCAAGTGTTTACTGTGGAAAGTTGTGTCAAGGATGGCCTTTTTTTTTTTTTTTTTTTTCATCTGAATTTTCTTGTCAGTGATCGTTGGAAAGCTGAAAATTTGGGGAATTTCATTTTGGCCTGCTTCTGTGGGACATGCCAAAGGGAAGAGTTTCAGATGAATACCCCCCTCCTGGATTTCTGGCCTGCCAGTTCCATGGGCTTTGAAAAAATGTCTTTTTCTTTACTGAGAATGGACATCAGGAGGGCTCCTTGGGAAATATTTGCTGAAACCATCCAATTTAAACTGTGGTCCTTCTCCTATTGTACCCAGAAAACCAGAGGCACACACCAAAGTATGAGAGAATCAACTTCCTGTTCAGCCTCATGGAAAAAGAATAGAAAAATGTTCTAGAGAAAGGTGGACATAACATTCAGGTCAGGGATATTAAATATCATACAACATCAAGGACAGTCCCTCACAACAACTTTTTCTTCTTCAAATGCCAACCTAGCTCCCATTGATAAACACTGACTCGAGTACAAAACTTCCATTGTGTGGTTGAAAAGTGAATCACAGGAAAATGGGGAATCCTTCTTAAGGTTACTGAGCTACTTAGTAGTACAGCCTTAAATGGTCTCCAGATCTGTGAGTTTCTAGGAAAAGACTTTTTTTTGTTTTGCTACCTCAGAGGATCCATAGATGTCAAAATTATTTTCATAATAATACTAAGACATTATTTGCTTTTATCACCCAAATTCTTTCCCAGAGTGCATGAAGGAGTTTTCCAGAGACCAAGTGGGGATACTATGTAATGAAATGGGTCAACATTTAGAAGGTCTGCAAACAGACCATTTTCCAGATGACAACTATATGACATTTTAGAATTATGCTTGGGTAAAAAAGTGCAAGAAGATCAGTGGATTTTAATATAACTAAGTACAAAGAGTTCATTAATGCACTTTAAAATCCATCTTACAACCAACACTTAAGAAACTATCATTCATTGAGTTTTAATGTAGCATTGGTGGGGAATAGCCATAATTATCCAAACAAACTTTTTAAAGTATGTCTCTGTTTACATTTACAAATTTGTATGGGGCCAAATTTTCTTCATATACTCCAACCAAAACAACAGATTTCAATGGATTGAGGCAAAAGCAAATGGAGATTTCAGCTGCCTTCTACTAAATCAGACACTGATGAGATTTGCCAAGTTGCGAAGCAAAATGTTATTTATATTTTTGTGCAATGGGTTTTTTAATCTTAAAATGAATTAATAGGTGAATATTTTGAAATTTTCAGTTCCAGATGTGGTAAATATAGATAGGTATAATCCATATAAACTCAAACTCTTCAGGGCCAGTAATTTTTAAGGGGATAAAGGTGTCCCAAGAATAAAATGTTCAAGAACTTCTGCCCTAGATCATATGCCTTTGACTAAATATGATTCTCCAGGGTGACACCAGGGAATCCATTTTGGAAATTATCCCTCAGATGATTCTGGTGCACACATGAGCTTAAAAACCAACCAAGCAGAATGGATTGAAGAAAGTTCCATTCTATTGTTGAACTGTAGGAAAAATGCTAGGATCAAAGGCAATTCTTAACAGGCTTATTGGGGACTTCAAGGATGCTGTTGGCTCTACGTCAATGAGGAACAGAAACAAACTGGCCACCTGTGGGGGCAAGGAAGCTTCTGACCCAACTCCTGCCTGGAAAGTATGAGCCAAATTGAGGGATGAGCCCAAAAAGGAACTATTGCAGTTCTGCACATATTACCAGAACTGTGGATTCAGTAGGAACAGGCATGGCCTCAGTGAGGAGGAATGTGATTCTCTCAGCATTCACACTATCCTCAAAGTCAGAAAGAGTAAAAGAGGTAGCTTAGGATCCAAATTTAGCTCACAGATATGCATTATCTGTGCATCCCAGAAATGTAAACACTTTTCTGGAATCAGATAGAAAAATTTTAAACTTTTAAATTCCTTATTTCTAGTTTAACCTAAAAAGATCTAGAGGAAGACATGGTCTAAAAATCTATCGTGGCAGCATTTGTCTGAAATTACGCTACTGCTGCTGTTGCTGCTGCTATCAGCAGGGACCTGTGCTCTTGAGTGGTCCAAAGCCTTGGGTCACCTCATCATTTGTTATTTGACTGGCTCTGGAGTTACCACCCCTATTCTAGAAAGCTCAAAGAAACCTCTGAATCCTTTGATGGTCTGAGAAGAAAGAACCAGGGCCTTCTATCAATGGACAAGAAGTTGGTCTTGCAGGCTTGGAGTGGCACAGAAGAGTCTGCCATATGACATTAGGACCTGAGGTTGATCTAACTCACCTGAGATGCAAGGGTTAGAGGCAAAAGTTTCATCTTCCCATCACCAATTTTAAGCCCCAGTGATATCTTTAAAGTGGATTCAATAGGTGTAGGTGGTTGGTTAATTGCATCTCATTGGTAATACCAGGAGTTTGGAGTAATGAGTATTTTCCATTCAATATCTTTTTTATATCACTTATGTAGCCATGAAAAGAGTAGTAATAAACTCCATAGTATTTTCCATATGGAAATCTCCTGCTCTGTGGCTGAATTTTCATATTTGGTCTTCATTTGTCAAGTCAGTTAAGGAAAGTCACTTCCTCAAGTGTCAGCTGTGAATCCAAAAACATCTACCACAGATAAGCAGTTGTCATGGCAAAACACAACAAACCTTAAGGTGATAGATCATGGGACGGGCTTACTGTACTTGCTGCGTGAATCCACACTGCCTTCAACCTTCGCTTACTCCACACGCAGCTTTTCAACACCACGTCCTGAGTCCTGGGTTGTCTCAAAAGCACTTGGCTTCTCACTTTGCAACTCCTCAAGCACACGGCATTCGACCACATCGTGTGGATGCCTACCTATTAAATAATATCGTTTGGCACTATTTATTCCTTAAAATCAAAATGTGTCTGTAAAAATAAAAAATATTTTAATAAAAAAATCTGACTTTCGTTCAAGTCCGTCTGTGAAAGTTTGGAAAATGTAGAATATAGTCTAATGGGATCTGGAGGTTTTTGTTTATTTTCTGCCTCATTAAAACAACAGCAACAAAAAAAGTATTGAGACAGAGCCTAGGACAAAACTTCATTAAAAAACATCTTGGTCACATGAGGTTGAGTATTGATATCAGAAATTGAGAAATGTAGGTCTTAGGACTAATCCACTGATTGATAAGGTGACTTTGGTTAAGTTCCTTAATTCTTCTGTGATTCCTTTTTCCAAAGAGCAAGAATGCCAAATATAACTTTAATATACATTAATGAGCAAAAAGAACTGAAAAGGATCTACAGCTCTAACTTAAGTACATTTGTTAAGCCATCTTGGATTACTGAGTTTTTAAAATCCCATCATGATTTGAATTAAGAAGAATTGTTATTCTATTAGAAAATACTTTCCAAGTGTATAAGTATTATACAAAACTTGATTTTGTGGCTATTATTTGATTTTTTTAATGTGTCTTAATTTATTTAGCTAAACTCTGGTTGTTAGAATCAAGGAGAGGGAAGGAATGACTTTCCTTCATTTCAAATGTAGTGGGTGTTGCTTCAAATTAGATAATTTGATGTGTTTATTGTTTGGGGACAGAAAGGACTTAAATCTGAGTCCCACCCTAGAAATCTAAATTCAAAGGAGAGGCAGGAGACCTGCAGGAGTAGAAAGGTCAAGAAGAGATGTCATGGTTGAGAACGGGACTGGGTTAGTAGTGGGAAGAAGCCTGATCCAAACAATGCACATAAGAGAGAGAAACCCCTTAGAAATTTTTTTGGGTCCGATCTGTGGAAGTTTTTAAAGATGTCCGAAAATTCATCAGTATGCCACCCACCAGGAGGTGGAGTCTGATTCTCCTCCTTTGATTCTGAGTTGACCTTAGTGACTCACCTCTACCAAATAGAATGTGGAGGAAGTGACACAGCCTGGCATTCAAGGATAGGTCATAACTTTCTGCTTCTCTTTCCTCTCAAAACACACACTCCTGGAGTTTTCTGTCACCATATGAGAAATCTAGTCACCCTGAGGTGGCCTACTGGAGAGAGCACAGTGAGAATAGAGAGACCCAAGGATCACGTCCCCTCAGATCTCTTCAACATGATGATGCCCCAGCCACCATTGGACTGGATGACACTAAAGAGAAAAGGCACCCCCCACCAACAGGGCCAAGTGAACCCAGATTCATGAACAAAAAAAGGGGGGTGGGCTTTATAGTTCAAAGCAGTGTTTGAGTATGGCTTGATAGACAGTGAGGGATAGCAATGAAACATCATCCAATTAAACTTCTAGAAGCATGTGGAACATGAGCTCATGAGAACCTGGACTGGTCTCCCAATCTCTGGACATTGAAGGAGTCAGCAACCAGTCCTCATGTAATAGGAACTTCAGGTTTTCAAAGAACACCCAAGGGAAAGTGAAGCCTGAAACATCTTCCAGGTCTCAATGACGTGGAAAACTGACCTACAAAACCAGGCAAGGTGGCACATGTCTGTCATCCCAGGGGTTCGGGAGACTGAGGCAGGAGGATCCCAAGTTCAAATCCAGCCTTAGCAAAAGCAAAGCTCTAAGCAACTCAGTGAGACCCCGCCTCTAAATAAAATACAAAAATAGGGCTGGGGATGTGGCTCAGTGGTCAAGTGCTGCTAAGTTCAATCCTGGTACCCTGCCTTCCCCGCCAAAAAAACTGATTTATGATAATCCCAGGGAGAAATAAAAATAGAAGATTGGCCATCAGGACTCAGAGAGCAAGTGGATATTTTAAACCAAAGGCAGCATAACGTACAGTTCAAGTCCTAGATCAACTGTTACCTGGCTGTATGTGTTCCAATGTGTGCCTTCTTCCACTGTGATTTAGCTCATCACATATAAAATGGAGAGAATCATGTTAAGAATTATTATTGTAGTATTAGTAGGTATCAGAGTCAAGTGGAACTAAATCACAGATCTCAAAACTGTTCAACAATGAACCCAGTCAGGCTAGATTTGTGACCATCTGAATAGCCTTTTAAGGACTAGGGGGGCAAATCACTTCATTTTTGTGTGACTCTTCCCCTTCTTGTAACTTTCTGAGTAATGCCTGCCATAAGCTGCCAGATTTAGCAAATATAAGCATCTGAGTAATTCTGAATTTCAGATAGACAGTGAACACTTTGTTAGTGCAAGTATATCCCATACAGTATTTGAGACATATTTGCACTAAACAAATTATTCGTCGTTTAACTTTGATGCGAATTTAAGTAGGCATTCTGTATTTTATCTGGCAATGCCCGAACCCAAACTACTTCAAGAAAGCAGACCTCGCCCTTGGGAAGTGGAGTGCTATCATGTGACTCCACTGTGTACACACCATTCAATCATATTTTGCAATTTTATTTTTGCATGAACTTTTTTGAAAAATGAAGAAGAAGAACGAAGACGAAAACATGTAAAGTTACAGCAAAAGAAGTAACAGGAGCTGGTCTCATGTAAATATTATGTTAATTAAAACAGATGAGTCTGAAGCATAAACAAAATAACTGCAGGGGGGCTGGTTTTTGTTCTGGCTGAGTTTCTTAATATAGTAACTCAGTTCCCATCCTGTTAGCACTCTTTCCTTATCAAACATTGAACTGGGGCATAAGGAAGTTTAAATTACCAGTGATTGGAGATCCGTTTTCTAAACACTTGGAACAGATGGCTTCTTGCCTGAAAAGCAAGCTTCCTTTCGGGGAATGGAGTGTTGAACTTGGTTATTTCAGGAAAATGTTGTGTTACAGCTCATTTATTGACAGCAGGTATGCTACTCTGAAGAACACTTTCCCCTCAGCTCTGTCCCTTTTGTTGAGCTCGCCTAGTGGTCAAAGATCTCACTGGAATGACAGTTGCCTGCTGGCTTCTTACTCATTGCATTGAGCAAAAGCCTTGTCCCTCCTGCTACAAATTCTCATCACTTCAGAAAAAGAGCAATAACCAGGCAGAGGATTTTTTAAAAAAATGAATACCACTCGGGGGTGTATAATGAATAAAGTTTACCAAGTACCAGCAGAGAAGCAGTGAGTTAGCAAAAATAAAATTTGGCTTTTGCCAAATTTGGTGGGGAACCAAGGGGTGTCTAAGATTCACCCCAGAATTATGTTGCACTTAGCTGTCGCATCTTTTTAGTCTCTTTTAATCTTGTACAGTTCCTCAATCTTACCTGCCTTTTATTGACTTATTAAAAAAAACCATCAGGGCTGGGGATATAGCTCAGTTGGTAGAGTGCTTGCCTTGCAAGCACAAGGCCCTGGGTTTGATTCCCAGTATCGCAAAAAATAAATAAATAAATAAAGAATACCGTCTATGTTGTAAAAAGTTCTTCAATGTCCATCTGCTGTTTGCTCACAATTAGTTGGGTTATGCGACACATTTTCGGCATAAATACTAATAACAGGTTAGAACTATTCCCATGCTGTGCAAGGAAGCTGACCCAGTATTGGGTGTGTGAAAATTTCCCACTGGCTTTCGATTTGATGCTGCTCCACATCTGCTATCAAGAATCTTAAATTGAACTGAGTGACCTGATTTTTTATGAGTCTAAGAATTATATTTTGAAGTAAAAATGGACAGAGGCATTAGTGTATTTCGGGACTTTCTTGGGGCGAGACAAGCTACTTCAGATCTGCGCGCATGGTCCGAGGAAGGTTAAGAGAGGGCAGGAACTGTTTCTTGTAAGCTGACAGTTCAAGAGAGTGAGTCCAAGATAATCACATAATCCATTTATAACCGCCCAAGTTAACAAGCTCTCACCTTCTCCAAATAGGCCCCTTATTTACAAATAGTCACTTCTGTGCAAAAGTGGGCTCTCGTCCATGTGACTAGAGTCACATGCAGTGAGTCTCATGGCCTTATTTTCCCACAACACTACAAAGATTGATTCACATTAGGAGCACTCTTAGAATTCATAACATATTATTCAACGTATAATATGAGCTTTGAACATAATCTTTTCTCTTACTTTATAAACAAACTAGCCCTCCACCTCAAGTAACTTAAAGTCATGTGTTTGCCCAATGCAATCCCAGCTCGCATCAGTGAAAAAGAAAGCCCAGAACAAGGTGTGGATCCAAAACTGCCATACTCAGGTCAGACCACATGTAGGGAATGGTTCCAGACCCTACCATGAGGGACATCCTTGAATGAAATTATTTATCATAGAAGAGAATTAACAGATTGTGAAAAGATTCAAAATCAATTAATAAGAATGGCTTTTCAGGCCTCCTCGGTCCATCTCTGACTTAAGCCAATCTTGGGTGCTCAGCTCCCCTTCTACCATGTCTGGAACTCAGTCTCACCTTGTGAGTACTTACCCAAGGACAAGGCCTCTTCTCCCTGCTAACACACTGGATAGAGGTAGCTTGCTAGACAGTCCCACATTTTGCCATAAGAATGAACTTCCTTCCAGATCAGACAGCGGAGTCTGACAACCAGGCCTGTTGCCTGTAAGGGGACAGGTCCAGCCCAGGTACAGTCCTTCCATCTGTTTCCATCCAGTTGAGGGAATCAACTATGTCTGACCACATGCTCAGATACACATAGTTTTCTGTTACTATAACAAAATACCTAAGACTAGGTAATTCATTAAAAGTAGATTCATGTTGCTCATGATTCAGAAGGCTGGAAAGTGCAAGAGCATGGAACTGTCATCTGGTCAGCACTTGGTAAGGGCCTTCTTGCTGCATCATGATATGGCAGAGGGAGGCATCCCATGGTGAGATGGAGCAAGTGGGCCAGAAAAAGCTCACTTTGATAACAAATCACCTCTGCATAGCCCATTGGCTGCTATCTGTGAACGGTCCCACCTCTCAAGGGTTCTACCTTTTAATGCCATTAACATAAGGATTTCTAATACATGAACTTGGGGGGACACATTCAAATAATAGCACACACCCTTGCAGGGAATAGGAAGCAGTGGACCCAGAATGGTAGGAGAGCTACCCCTAAACCTATTATGAAGATAAAGGATTAGTCATACATGTGAGGTCCCCAGAGTTATTGATTGGGAGGTTATAAAGGGGCACCAGGATGGACTTTGGTGACCTATAAGGAAGAACTGCTAACAACTTTCTGCTTACCTTTGTTGCTTTCTCCAGTGACTGGCACACATAATGACCTAAATTATTTCTTAAACTGAGAATAGTTGAGGCAGAGCCCTCTAAAAATGAAATATGTAACTTTAAGAAGGTAGCAGGTTTCCCTGTCATCGCTGACATTCACAGAGATGACACGTGTTTTATTCAGCATGCTTCAAGAGAGTAGGGGACACTCAGTAACTTTGGATGATCCCTTCTTAAGTCTGAGATTCTGTGAAGTTTAATCATCAATATCAGTGAAATTTAACCTGAATATTTTTCTCAAAGTAATTTCTCTTTAATTTGCCTCATTTGAAATTCGAAGAAGAAATAATTCCCAGTTAGTGACAGAGGAGCCAATTTCATTTTCTGTGTATGTCTCTGCATTCGTGGGATTTATCCAAAGTCATATGAGATGGGAGAACCATCTAGCAACAGAATCCCTCTCTAGTGAGACCCCTTAGAAGCACCAAACAGTTGTTCATATCTTCAGGCTATTCTCTATCACCATGGCAACAAGTTTCATTCCTCCTGGATATTCTGAATGGAGCTGTAAAAATAAGATTCGGGGGCTGGGATCTGGAGTGCAAGAACAAGTTTTCATCTTGAGGAAAAAGAGCTGCCAATAATTCTTGTCAAAATAATTTTTTCATTTTATTTAACAAGATGACTTCGAATGTACACAATTGGTTTATGAACACAGTGTAAAATATTTCCATCATCATTGAAATCTAATAATTATGAAGTAAGCCTGGACATGAATAATAAACTTGTTTTACCCAAGAACGTGATTGTGCTTCAGCTGATCTGGTGTTTCTGAGGTATTAACTGATTTCCCACATGCGTGGAAGCCCTGTAGGCGGCCACCAGTGTGTGGGTCTTCCCACCACAATCAGGCCAGTCATTCACACAAGTTAGTGCTCGGGTGTGTGAGAAACATGCTGATCACAACAGTCATTCCTTCATGGAGTTATTAACTTATGAATACATTTCCACATGCAGAAACACCATTTTTGCTGCTATAGTACAGCATTATCTACTTTCCTTCCATTTAAAAGGTGAAGGCAAATGTCCTTGTTTGGGGACAAAAAATATGCAGAGACATGCTCCTTTCTCTATCACATGGGCTTATGGAACTGCAAAGGGCTAAGTACAGCCTGCAGACTCTGACAAAGATCTACAGTCCTTAAAAAGAGTGACGTCCCTTCTGTGTCACAGGTAAGTGACAAATTGTTTTGCTAGAACACTACTGGACTCTGTGGTCTGTTGATAAATTCAATAATAAATAATATATAAAAATTCTTTATACGAATATATCTTTTACTTAAAGAATATAAATTAGAAAGATTACTAAAACATTTAGTAATAGTTTTGAAATAAACGTTTTTATCATTAATTTCCCAGACCAGAAATGGTACACTGGAAAAGAATTTGGCACTTTGAGGCTAACTCTTTGAGGAATCACTGAATTAATATTTTTGACATTTAGAGAGCAGTTGGTCCAATGACAGATTTATCCAATCAGGTCTCTGAATTGGTGAATCTGTCAAGGCAAAGGGTACGTTTAGATGGAACGCACCTGTTTGGGTGGAATCTAATTCAGTTCCACCTCCATTCACTGAGTAGCAATCATATCCCCTCACAACTGGACAGTATTTGCCTTTCATGATAAAAAGGACAATGTCAGCTTATGAAATGGCATGGCAGTTTATTGGTTAGTTATTCTCTGGAACATCTGCACTTCAGTTAAAATGATACTATTTACAAATCAGTAAATATATGAAGAGGCTCACAGCATACCTACAAGACACAAATATACAAAGTTGTGGCAAGCTTATGGCAAGACTCCTTAAAATAACAGGACTTTTAGATGCAAAAAAGTAAGAGATGGAAATACAGGCCTTACATGCTAAGAATTTGGCACTTTGAGCCATATTCTGGGGCAGGGTACTATTTGAAATGCATAGAAGAAGGAGGGAATCACAAACATAAAAATAAAATATTTGGTATTCTACACTATATTACAAAAATAAATATATCCATCAATAAATAGTAGGAAGCCTAGAAACTGTTATATGACTGTTTTGGTTGTGAGCTGCCCAAGTGCCTCTGCTACAATTTTTCTCAGGAGTTTAGGCTTATCAACTCCAGTGCTCATAAATCTGCCATAGAAGTTTTTTGTTTGTTTGTTTGTTTTGTTTTGTTTTAAGGAAGAGAAAGAAAAGACTGGTGTGGGCTATAGCCAAAGATCTTTGAGCAAAGAAAACATTAGGATGTTCTAAGGATCTGAAAATTGTTTGGCTTCATACTAATACAGAGGAGTTGCAGGTGTTCTGATAGAAGCAGGGAGAATCCTCTACGTACTTTTTCTTTTCACTTTTTGATCAAAGAAATGAAATAATGATAATTATGCAACTATAAGTAAGAACACCATAGAAACACAGGCTTATATCTAGACTGCAGTAAATGGAGCAACATCGGGGATACACAGTCTGATTGCAGACGACCTGGATTTTCACCTCCTTTTTAGAGCACAGGGATTATAAGGATTCTCAAGAAACCTGGTAGAGCCAGCAGTGGCACCTGGGATGAAGGGACTGTCACCCGGTCAGCCTTCTAATGTCAACCTGCTAATGTCAGTGGTGTGTTGGGGCTGCCACACACACAGCTCCCTAGAGCTGTCTTATATTTTCAGGATGTTTGCAAACCAAATGTCATCACAACGGTAGCTTGAAGTAGGCCGTGATGAAAGTTCACACTATTGAGGCTTTTTCCCACCCTGGAATGCTGGTTGTAAAGCATTTACCAGCACACCATACCTTATGTGTTTTAGACATAAAAATAAATAAAATTTACCAAAGACTATCCTATTCAGTTAATAGATTTTACTGCATACCTATTACAGTGTCCTTTAGAAAAGAAAAAAAAAAATTGAGAAGTACCGTGGAGTATTGAGACTATGTGTTGTACCATGGAGTATGAAAGATGCACCATCTTCCACAGAGGATGATGAGAGAAGCTACTCAAAGTCAGCTACACATACATGACGTACATGCATGTGCTCACATGTTACATGGAACCATTCCAGAAATGAGTGATTCTGAGTACTATGGTCATCTCGAATTGTCAATCAACATATTTCCATTGATAGTCAAAATATCACTCTTCCAGGGGCAAAGAATTCCCTAGGATTTGCCCTCTGGGCACTAATGGACAATAAATGTATAGGGTTGAGCCCCAAGTTGGGGAAAGGATCTTCAAAATAGCTTTCCTCACCTCTTCTTCTAGGGCAATATGAGTCTATGACCTTAAGAGCTTTATGAAAAGGAAGCCGATCGTTTTCCAGGGTTAAAAATAAAAAGTGCAAGGCTTCTTAGTGAAGTGTTCTGCAGGGTGTGACCACGTTCCCTCTTCCAGTGTGAATCATCTGTGTCTCCTGCCTAGAGACATCAGGATGGCGTGGGACCAGCTGGGCTCTGGTTCCTCCTGCATAGAGCCCATGGTTCTGCATGGGCACACTAAAGCTGGAGGCAGAATCTCAATGTCCTTTCAACCTACCATCTGGGAGGACCTAGCTGGGAAGAAGGCAGAAGGCGAAGAACGGGAAAGTGGGAGGGTTTTTACCATGGAGTTAAACTGATCTCAAAATTCAAGTGTAGCTTCTCAGTCATTTGCTCATGTGTGTATTCATGCATTTAAATGTATTCATTTGGACTCTGGTGTTCTTTTTCTTGTATTTAATTATTCTTCATGAATAAAACATGGAATAAAGGATATCATTAAAATCAACAAATTAAATATCATGGGGAAATCTAGAAATGAGATCACTAACTCCTTTCTCCTTAAGAGCAAATGCTGTTATCTCCTTGCGGCTCACAGCAGGGCAACGAAAACAGAGGACACAGATAATTGGCGAAGGATGTGAGACAAGAAGCAAGAGGGAAGAACTAAGATAAAGAGAGAAAGCAGAGGTGCGGAGGCAAAGGAGAAAGTTTAGGAGGCAAAGACAAATAGTTAAGGAAGTGAAGAGTCTGACAAACGGTTCCCTTCTGATTTCCCTTCTCTTTTTCTTTGATCATTTTATTTCATCCCAAAGATGTGATGCTCCACTTAGAACTGCTTTCGATTTTACAGACTCGTCTGAGGACAGCATCTGTATCCTTCCCACTGTCTTCCTCTCTCAACCGCTCTACACCCGCAGCTATGAAGACCAGCACTCCTCACCTCGCTTCCTAGCATCTGAGTTCATCCCGAAGTCCCCTCTGTAGTCAGTTCTTGACCAGGCGCTGCCCTTTAGAGCACTTCAGTCCCCGTGGGCTCATTCTTTGCTATGATACCTCTGGGGCTCCTGCCTCCTGGAGCTGTTTAGTTTCGGTAGTTATCTTAGCAAACTTCCCTTCTAGCATGCAGCCTCCTTCACCTGGCCTTCCGCTCTGAGCCTTGGTAGAGACTCAACTGACAACAACTACACTTTCCAGAGTATTTCAGATACTCTAAAGATAACAGAATATCTTCAGATACCTTCCTGCAATAGTTAATACTTCCTATGATGGTTAAATTCCTAATGCAAACTTTTGTGACCTAAACCCTATTCAAGGAAGAGGTGACTGAGAACGTACCATTGGCTTTTCATACATAAACATTTGAGTGAGACATACATGTATGTGAGTATTATCTTTCTCTATAGAACCAAAAGGTCATCCTAAGTTCATGTATATCCACATATATATATACACACATATTTGTGTTTTGATGCTGTGGTTTGCTAGGGGTTGCTCTTTCCAAATTGATTTGGTGATAAGTACTGTGGCTTGCCATTCCTATTAAAGACAGAATTGCCAGGAAATGTCAAGTCCAGAGAAAAACAGATTGGAAGGGAGTAGATGGTTTAGCAAAATATGTATTTCCTACAGTAAACCAACCTATCCATTTCCCTAAGGCAGCAAGCCTCTGTTATCTGTACACCCTCATTAAATAGTCTCATTAAATAGAACACCAAATATACACATTTACAGTTATTAAATAAGCCACAGGACTCCTATCTACAGCCACATTCAGAGACCGCCATGCCTTCATATTTAAACTTATAGGTGACAACGCCTTTGTCTAAGTAGAGAATGGAGATGGGTTCTAGCTTGGTGGGCACGCAGCAGGCTTTGGAAGCTTTCTGGGAATTCTTGAGGTGGACCAGGGCTTGAATAATTGCATGCTTTGTGGGTGTGAGATGCTCTGCCAGGGGGTAGTTACAAACACCGCGGCATTCATAGGCTTCGTATCCCGGGGGAGCGATGATCCAGGAGTCCCAGCCAATCTCCTTGAAGTCAATGTAGAGCGGGGTCCTCTTGCAGTAGTTTCCTTTGGCGTTCCTTCTGATTCGGGCAGTGGAATCATAGATGATGTTCGACCTCATCTGCAGCAAAGCCTCTTCCCCAGGTCCACTGGAGAAACCATCCAGGTCCAGGTTATCCAACTCTGGAATTTGCTCATGGGCGATCATTTCATTCAATTCCTCCTTCCGCTCCTTGTCACTGCTTTGGTCATCAGAAAACACAACAAGCAAAGGGTCATGCTTATTCTGGGCACTGGTGTCTATTTCCAGCTGCCCCCTTCTGGCGTCTTCAATTTGGTCATGTCTGCTCTCAATGTGGACCTCCAGCTGATGGGTGGATGAGCCTGACTTTTGCCAGCGTCTGATGGCATCTGTGACATCGAATGTCTCCCACTCGCTGTTGGTTCCATAGATCTCCCCTGACACTAGGACCAGCATATTTCTTTCAGCCTCATTTTCCCCTTCACTCTCCAGTACTTCAAAAATGGTAATTTTCCGGTCCACTCCATCATATATCATGCGATCTCTTTGCACCAGCGTGTACAACCTGAGTTCAGCCATGATGACCTCTTCATGGTGAGGGATGGACACGTTGAAGAGGAGAGGGTATTTTCGGAGCCCATTAAAACTGGCAGGTTGAGAAAACAGATCTGAAAAAAAAATGGGATTTGCAAAAATCAGAATTGCAATGTGTTTCATAGAAAAACAGATGTTTATTTACGTCATAAGAGGGCCTGTCCATGCAGGAAGTTTGATATAGAGTAAACAAGCAGAAAAGATCAATGAAAATGAAAAGAATGTTAATATTCTGTAACACAGAAAATACCAAAAGGTCAATGACAGAATGCTTAACTGAGTTGAGAATGCAGAACTAACACAGAAAATGACTGCCAAACGGATGGGAGAACTCTCACCCAGCCTTCCTGAAGTAGCTTACCCTCCTCCAATTACAGAACTGGAAGAGACTTTGGAGAGTGCATAGAAGAGACCTCTAATTTTCTAACCAGTAAAGAGCCATCGAATGGGGTATGTGGTGAATGTTCTTAGAGTTTCTCACAGAGTTGGAGATCTGGTCTTCCAATTTGGCACTGGTCTTCCTGAGAGATCTTCATCTAGACTTGGGGTTGGTAAACTCTGGCCCATGGACCAAATTGGGCCTGTTACCTGTTTTTGAAAATAAAGTTTTATTGGAACACAGTTTCACCCATTTATTTCTCCATTGTCTATAGCTAAGGGCAGAGTTAGACAGTCTCAACAGAGAACATATGGTCTACAAAGACTAAAATATTAACTATCTCTGGCCCTTTGCAGAAAAAGTTGTTGACTCTGGCTCTAGTCAACAAAGCCTAAGAAAGTCAATAACAACAGCCATAAACCAAGGAGCCACAGCAGTTGATTTTGTGATCCTCTACAAGGAAGAGTGGGAGAAGATAGATCTTGAGGGCAGATGTATTTCCTTAGTCTCGTATCTCTAGTACCTTGCATGGAGTTCAGCATGCATACAAATCACTCAAGAATCTATATGAAATACTTTTTAAAGGTTCCTTTAGTCATAGAAGCACACCTCCAAACACTATCACGTTGACCTCCTATCTGAGAATTTTACAGCGAGCCCACAGCTCCTGAATACTTGACTTAGGTAATATATGTCTGTAAGGAATGCCTGAGGACATTGGTCATCAGACTATCAAAGGATTCCACAACATCAAAAATGCTAAGGACCACCAATTGAGGGACTCTCTATCATCTTTGATAACATTCCCCCAGTTTATACCTAGCTCATGATTTCAGTGGAATCCCTACCAGATTATATTCTTGTCATACTTTAACTTCATATAACTAATTTATACTGTCTCTTAAAAGAGATAGTAAAAGATAATCATGTGGAGATTTTAAAATCTACATTAATAAAAATATATAATGATTTTTCATGTGCTTCACAACTTGCGCTGGGTACCACCCAAAATTACCAGTGGGAAATACAGACCTATGGAATGAATTTCAACTCACTGGCATGACTGTCAAGACCAGATTTAACCAGGTCTTGTCCTCTTGATCCAGTCTCTTGATCCTATTCATCTTCTGCATTTCACAGAACATTGCAATTGCTCAATTAATATTTTTGAGCAATTAAATTAGATATCTGAAGACTGATATCCTCATGGCTTGCAAAAATACCTCCTTTTTTCTGCAATTTGCACATTTATATATGCTCTTCTTACCCTCAGAAGGCCCTCTTGCCTCACCTTCCCCTGTCCATCTCTCTCTGAGATGGACACTCCATTATGACTCCATTATGAGTCACTTGAGCACCTGCTCTCTCTGTCTTCCCTCTGACTTTTTGTCATTTACTCTGTGTGTTTCCATTGTCTTTTTTTTTATAAATGAATCTTCACAACTAGAGTGCCATCATCCTTGGGGCAGTTATTAAGACTCAAACTCCCTAATATATATCTTTATTCTACCATGATGCCTAAAACAGAGACAGTGTCTTAAGATGTTGATTATTTGTCGATTCTGTGCACCAGACCAATTGATTTATGGGCACAACATTTATCTATACCACATCATCAGGTTTTTGGGTAAGAAACAAAAGTAACTTGGGCGTTGTCCCTCTATTATAAGAATGAGGGAGACTACTTCCTCTGGAAGGGAACAAAAGACCAAAAGTGGGAGAGGAGGCTGGTCCCTCCGTGAGAAGAGCGCAGATTAAAAGCTGACTGTGGTGGCAGGGAGAGATTACAAAGGCAAATCAGGACAAATTTGGTGCTAATGGATATACTCACTGTATTTATCATGGTGATGCTCTCAGTGGATGATTACATATGTGAAAACCTATCAGATTATACACCTTAAATAAATGCGGCTATCTGGCCAGGCATGGTGGTGTACACTTGTAATCCCAGAGACTCGGGAGGCCGAAACAGGAGGATCACAAGTTCAAAACCAATCTCAGCAAAAGTGAGGTACTAAGCAATTCAGTGACACCCTGTCTCTAAATAAAATGCAAAATAGAGCTGGGGGTGTGACTCAGTAGTTGAGTGCCCCTGAGTTCAATTCCTGGTACTTCCCCACAAAAAAATAGAAAAAAAAATAAATGCAGATATCTGAATGTCTACTATAACCCAAGAAAGTTGTTTGTTTGTTTGTTTTTTTAAATAAACTCACTGAAGTGCTTCTCATATGCAGATGCAGTGAGTGATAGATGGAGGACTTTTCTGAGTAAGAGAATTCATGTTCTTCACAAATTCCACATACCAAGGGCTTTGCAGGAGTGGTCTTACACTGACTTTTTTGTATTACTTGTTGTCTAAGTCGAAATGTTCTTACAATGGTCTCGTAATTCAGGAATTGATCCTCTGTTTATTTTCACCAAAAAAAACTAAAGCTCAATGCAGAGAACTGACTTCCCTAGATGACGCAGGGAGGGTGGAGTAGAGCTAGGAACTGAGGGTATAGTGTTCCCACTTTGGATGCGGCATGAGTTCAGTTTGGAGATTTGGGGTCTGCCCTGAGCAGACCCAAAGGGCCAGATGAGAAATCATAGCAACCAATAGGGTGAGCCCAGTGAGGGGACACAACTCCTTGGACCGTGCATTTCCGCTCATGGACTGGCAGCAGTGCAGGGGCTCAGTGTCCACAGCGACATGTGATCCTGCCCACACTGATCTTTAGCAATCAAGCTGGGTAGACTCCAAATCCTGACCTGGCACCCCCAAATCCTCCACAGGAGAAGTGAGAATGGAAAGTGTTCTTGTTTTCCTTGGGTTTTCGGACACTTCCCCACCCACACCAGCGCTGAGAGTGTTAGGAATGGTTCCCACAGTAGGAGGTGATCTATTTCAACTCAGACTCTCCTCCAAAAGGAATCTTTAAGCTTGACTTTTCTACTAGGAATGTGTTACTAAATAGACATTTTGTCAGTCAATTAATTTTAAAGACAAATAATATCTCAGGTCCTAAGGTATACCTAGTCAACATACACTCCAGTGCCTACAATTTTAAGCAATGCATTCATAACCATTAAAGTTTTTTCAGAACTTCATAGTAAACTTTCTTTCTTTCTTACCTATAGACTTTTATGATTAACTCAACCATGTTTTGTTGGTATTATTGCTCCCAACATATAGATCAGGAAATCGAGGTTTGGATAAATTAAGTTAATGATCCATAAATACCCAAATAGGCCAAATCTCAAAATTTCAAATCTTCTTTTAAAAATATTGTTTAGTTGCCAATGAATATTTTATTTATTTATTTATATGTGGTGCTGAGGATCACCCAGGGCCTCACACGTGCCAGGCAAGTGCTCTACCACTAAGCCACAATTCCAGTCTCTCAAAATTTCAGGTCTTCTCGCCACTGTCATTTGACTTTCAAGAACATCTGGACACCATCAATCAAAACCTCTTTTATGTGTGCTTAATGACTGCAAAGGCATAATTGGAAAATATTAAAGAATTCATCTCTTTGAACCCACAACTTCTACCATTGATAAGTTTCCCCTACTAGTATCATACTAAATAAAGGATTAACTTGGTAGCATACTAGACCAGTTATTGAATTTAAAGATGTAGGAGGAGAAAACACAGTTGTCTCAGCAATAATTTAATAATACTTGTATATTACTTTTCATAAAGACGCAGAAATGATAAGCTGGATCATTAATCGCACACTTCTGTAAACAGCATTCCCAAGGATGTACAATACAACTTTAGGAAGAATTTCCACAATCTAAGTCTCCATCCTATGTGACTATTTCTTAAATAAGTTCACAAAATGGAGACATCCAAAGTTTGAGCAAAACGAAAATCACAACTTTACAGGCTTTTATATTTTTTAACTATATTCATTCCAAGTAAAAGCCAAAGTGGACATTCAGGCCTATCTGGAAATTGACAAAATTATAAGTAGCACAGCAACACTGACTTTTTTGTATTACTCGTTGTCTAAGTAAAGATCCTATTATGATGTCAGAACTATAGACATTCTGAGGCTTTTTATTAAAAGGTGTTTTTTCGCATCTTTTTGAGTTCCAAAACAACCAGATAAATGGTATAAATCAGAATCGGCACTCTTTGCGGGTCTCAGCAGAGATATGCCCTCAAATGAATGTATTTGTCCTTATCCATATCATGCCCGTGCATTGTAAATTACTTATTGCTTCTTGGAAAAAGTTCAAGCCAAAGTTCGTCAGCGAAAATGCAGACTTACCTTCATTTTTGAAACTCCTGATGATGTTGGCAGAGGGCATGGAGGTCCGGTCTGTGGCAAATTTGTTGTAGAGCTCCAGCATGTACTCTGGTGGGTCTACCTTGGCTGAGTCCTGCATAGGGATGTCAGACAGGTTCAATGTCTTAAGGAACTCATCCTTCATGCTCTGCAGCAGTGTGTTAAAGTCAACACCATCTTGCTCTGAGAAGACATCATCGAAGAAGGGCATATCTTCTTCCAGAGGTGACTGCTCAAGGCCCAAGATGGGGCTTCCAGAAACTGAGTGAGCCACCAGGCAGAAAACAGCACACAGCCACAGGACCAGAGAATCCATGACTCTGCTCAAGCCCCCAGGCCAACCCAGGAAAGTCTAGCTCTCCTGGGCTCTAAGTGGCAGTTTTATCTAGCAGAGCGTAAATGTCTCGTGTCACTGGAGACAAGTTTGGAAGCTCTTCCTCTCTCCCCCCTCCCCTTTCATTCTTCCTCTCCCCCCAAAAGTCAGGTTGCAGTAATTGGCTAACAAAATCTCCCAGAGGAGCCTCGCCTTTCTTATCTCCTTAGTGTAAACTTGTGCACTAGATTTTGTTTCTATCTTGCAATCCCTTTTTCTTTTAATGAGCATTTTGTAAACATTTCCACATTCTGACACTGGTTGAGAGATAGGACAATTTTCTCCTTGCAAAGGCTCTTGCTTCCTTTTGACAGAAATGTGTATTTTCTGCTCTTATGGTGTTCAGTTTCACACATGCATATAATAGACATTAAAATTCAACACGATACACACCAATGATGATACATATTAGTTCAAGTGATTGGTCTTACAGTGTCAAATAAGCATTTCTGAAGATAAACCAAATAGTGAACATCAAGTTAGATAAAACAACGTCAATGAATTTAAATACACCTTTGAGCATATGTTTTTAGAAATAGGAAAGTATGAACTTCATGGTCAATAGCTTTTTTCCCTTCAGATTCCTTCAGGCTAAAATGACTTTTGAAAAGTAGAGTAAGTACTTAATTACAATGGCTACTAAAATTTATAAAGTGCTTTCCTCAAATAGGCCTTATGTTGAGCTCCTTATGTATATCATCTAGTGTGCTCCCTATAGTAATCCTATTATCCCCACTGTGTGTGTGTGTGTGTGTGTGTGTGTGTGTATCACTGAGGTTCCATAGCTTGCCAGAAGTCACAAAGTTACAAAGTGATAAAGTCACAAGTTAAACTCAAGCAGTCGGGTTCTTATGAATGAGAACACAATCCTACTTTAAAACCACTACTCCATGATGCTAGGGTATAAGGACCGATGCTGAAAGGTTACCCAGTCCCCAGAGCAGCCCTGCACTGGGCAGGCACAGCCAGGTATAAAGTAGCAATTTGCAGCTGGATGTGGACCTCAGTTCCTTTGCTTGTGCAATCAACTATTGATATGACAAAAATCTCTGCCAAATTCATCTCTAAGACTAAATCAAATCAGTCACCAGGAAAAAATAAATAAAAAAGCTCCAGTGAAAGTTTGTCAGACATTACTAGGCAGACGAACTATGCCAAATGCCTTGGTCTGGGCGAAAAAAAAAAAATGGCAGGCAAGATTATGTCTGGTTTAGGAAACAAGAATCAGGCTTATCACACTTTCCACCCTAATGGCTGCAGTAGCAGCCATAGTGCAGTCAGGGTGACCCTGGGGACAACTACAGGGAATGATTTTCCCCCTGGGGTAGGGGTACTGTATCCCTCTGGTTTGTTTAATGTACTCCCTGTCCAACTACTTGGGCAGCCCAAAGCTGCTGCTTTCAGAGGACAGGATCCGATTTTTGGTAAACTGGTGTACATTAGTTTGCAAGTTATATTTTTCCTGCATTTACCCTGATCAGTTACCTACAATACTTTGACTTTCCTCTTTTCACCAGGCTTCCCAAGGTTTCCAATCATCTTCCAAATGTTTCTTCTCCTAGCATGTAAATTTTACAGCAATTTTTTAGTCACCATAGAAAGAATTATATTTTGTTCAGTAGTTGTTAAATGTCCATTTGTCCGGCAGTTGATGGACATTTGTCTAGGAGTTGATGATTTTGATTTAATGTTATATTTTGATTAAAGTTTCTGCCCCTATAGTAAAAAGACAACTATAGACTGAAAACAGAATATACCCCAAACAGGTGCCCAAGTGAGTCAAGTCCAAAAGCCAGAACCTATTCTGTAGGTGATACATTTTAATGTGAGGTTTCTGACAGCAAACCAGCAAGGTTCCTGTATCACATCCTGATCGAAACAAGCACTCCTTTATCTCCACACATACACAGATGTCAACGCACACTCCAAAACTCTGAATGGCAGGCATGTGTGTGTAACCACCACAGGACAGCAGAGCAAGTGGTGGTACTTACAGTACCCTGGCCACACTGGTTTCAAAGGTCAGGAGGAGCATGCATCCCATGTTGCAGAGTTCTGGATCTTTGCATCCTAAGGCAGGAAAACAATGTAACCGATTTCACTGGCATCTCTGTACTTGGCATTAGAGAAAATATGTAGTTAAATATGTGGACCATTTCTTCACCAAAATGTTTATATTTTAGCCGTTTAAAAGGAGGATAGAAAAACGACCATAACCACATCTTACTATAATATTTTTAAATGCATGTTTAGTAAAAGTCCTTACACCCCACACTTGTGCTAGACTAGGCAGAGCCAACCTGGGCTTTGTGCATGCAGCAGGAAGACACCAGCTTCCTCCCTCATCTGCTCCTGGGACATCTTACATTTTAGCTTTAAAGTCTCTTTATCCTATGATTTCTCTCCAAAACTTTCCCTGAGGACTCTCTTATGATGCTAAAAGGTCCAACTATCTTTACATCCCTTTCCCTATCTTGATTTTCTGAACACAATCTATTCAACTGATCTCATTATTTTAGGTCCCATTAATTGGAAATGCATTATAATTCATTCAGAGTAGACTGAAGATCATTATGCTGCTGGGCCAAAGAAATAGAAGGTCTCTCTAGACACTTTAAGAGAACCCACACATGTGGAAAATAAAATACTAATTATATATCATGTGTTTCCATCTCACTGCAAAATGCTTTACAAAGTCTGGGGTCAGTTTTTATGACTAATTCCATAACTGTACAAACTTGAAGGCTCTAACATTGAACTTCATTGAATTCTCAGAGAAATGGATCAGTGATCAAATCCAACCAAGGTTAGAACCACTGGACTGCCTCCTTATGAATTCTGCTATTCTCTGTGAGTAGTGGGCAGAACCTGACCAAATGCCATCAGAAGACTTGTCCTGATTGACAAGAGGCCAGTGAACTTAGCATATGTCTTTGGACATAACTCTAGGTTCTTGGAATTCTCTCCACCTTGGATCCCACTTCAGAAGCATTACACTACTATTGCTACTGACTCAGAAATTTTCAAGACTTTGAGGTACATCTTAAACCACATGTGAAAATAAAATATTTCATAAGTTATATGATAGGTTTTGCCTATGTGAACATATACAAGTTAGTTACTTTATGCTTTCTTGTATAACTTGCTTTTTTGCACCCAACAGAATGTTTTCCAGCATACACATGCTGATGTGTATAGCTGGAGTTCACTGCTTTTTAATTACTGAATGATTGTCAGGTTTATGAATATATGAAGTTTTATTTGTGCATTTGTGAATAAACACTTGAATTATTTATCTCTTTTATTTCTGATTATACACAGTACTACCATGAATAGTCTTACTATTGTTTTTCTGTTCGGGAGATTGTCTTGGAAGTGCTGACCAGGAGAACTCTCTGTTATGATGGAAATGTCCAGTCTGAGCTAACCAAAGCAGTAGCCACCAAAACAACTAGTGAATATCGAGCATTTGAAAGGCAGGTAATACAACTGAAGAACTGCATTTTAAAATTTTATTTTAATTAATTCTAATTTACATATATAGAGCCACAAGTGGATAATAACTACCATATTGGGCAGTGCAGGTCAGGGGTACATTTAATAAGAATATATAAGGAATAGAATTGTTGATCAGTAGTCAAAGAAGATTCTAACAATCTTATGTAATGCCAAATTGTTTTCCCAAATGAATTATTCTGTTCCTTCCAGCAAGAGTTCTTCAATCCTGAACAGCACCAGGTTGGTCGACTTCCAGGACTCTGGTTGAACCTGGGAGGCTCTTGCCTCTGCAACTCTCCCCCTACTCATTTCTGAGATCTGCAGAAGGGCATGGGACAGTCTCAGGATAAAAGGCATGATTTTGGTTGGGAAGCAATGCTTTTAAAGTATTGTGTCGGCTCCACAGCTAGAATGATTTGTCCCATGGCACTCAGGAGCAAAAAATTTGATTGAAAAGCAGGAAGGGAAACCTACATAAATGTAGCAACATTCCACGTTCATCATTAGGAGGATAATATAACAAAGGTATCAATAATCCCCAGAAATTCAATTCAGTTAAACTTCAGTGACAATCCTAGCAAACTTTTCAACAGAACTTGGGAAAGATGATCCTAAAATTTACATGTAGGAATAAAGAATTAATAATTGGGACATCTCAGCAAAGAAGTAGATGGGAGACTTTTCATACCAAATATTAAGATCTATTGAAATTATTGACATCCAAGACAGCATGGTGTTGTTTCAAGAACAGATCAATAGAATAAATAGCCTGGAAAAAAAGACTCACACAAATTTAAGAATTGACATGAAATAGTCAGTATTGAAGATTAATGAGGCAAAGATAAACAATTAAGTAAAAATTTTATACAAAAATAAAATCCAGATGATTAAGGGCTGCACATGGAAGAATGGTTTCGAGCTTCTGTCAGGGAGAAGTCCTGGGAGGAGGGTTGCTTTTGTTGTAAGATCTGTTACTTCATATGCCATTTCCAACCCCAGAAGATAAAAAAGAAATAATGGGGATCATCCTATTTTCTTAAAAAGAGAGAGAAGACAACCCATATTTAGAAAAAGATTGATATCTTCCATTAAATTCCAAAGTGCAAAACTATATCATCTTTATCATCATCATCATCATCATCATCATCATCATCATCTTTAGTGAGAGCTTCACCAAGAGCTCCTTGGTTCACCAATTACATTTTAAATCAAGTTTGTTACACTAATCCTCCCTTCAGAAACACATTTATGACTTGGAGTTTTACAGAGGATCATATTCTCTGCATTTGAAGAAACATACTTTTGTTCTTGAAGCTAACAATTTTTTTTTGCATGTGCTTCTTAAGTTATAAATGCTAAAAATGAAAATGCCCACTGACCTAGGATATCCTGGGAGTGGAAGAGACAGTACATCAAAATGCTCTCAGCATCACTAGAGGTGTTTGACAGCTGTGCTAAGCAACGACACAAAGTGCAAAGACAAAGAAGGAAACCCAGCCAGGGCTCTCTGCCACCACACTGAGATAAGTCAAGCCCTTTAACACCAGAGGCTGCTAAGGGTTTATTCCACACTCTCAGCAAGATAAGCTGCCATTCACGCCTCACAAGACACTCAGTTCTAGAAAGCAACTCAGAGGGAAAAACTAAGCGATGTGAATAAGTGCAATTATTTCAGTGAAGAATATTAGCTGATTCCAAGTTGTATTTGACTTTGACTCCATGAAAGGCATCAAAAGCATATTCCTCAGAGTGCTGGGTTTTCCAAGCTTGTCATGGCCCAGGGTCCTACACTGAATCCCACTACTGTTAGCCACTTTGCACTCACTACCCAAGTCTCACTATGTAAGGTGACCTTTGTTTCCCCATTTTTACAGATGAACCCGAGGTTCAAAGGTTTAAGTGAACTGCCCCGAGTTCACAGAGTTGGGGAAACTTGGAGTCACTGCTCTCTCCTAATTCTCTAGACAGCCTTTGTTAGACTTACGGTCCATATAGTTGGACTCTGAGAGAGTAGATGAGGCATGACATAAACCCTTGACTATATTGTGACTGTACACGTGGCTTGGACACAGAAGAGGGCTTCTTTGTATTGACTGTTAATGGTGGTTTCCCTGAGGACTGAATGAACCCTCCAATGTCTTTAGATTTCCTAGGTCAGATTCAATTACAAGTGATCCATCCTATCACCCCAGAAGACTAGGACAAACATGGGTTCCTCTTATTTTTCTTTTTTTAAGAAAATAAAAGGCACCATATTAAGAAAATATGGTCACCTGGCCTGTGAAATCCAGCATACATATGTTTTGAAGGAATGACACATACCCCTTCTTTGAACCATCACCAACAAGACCTTGCTTAGAGAGCTACAAGGTCAAGAGAAACCACACTTGTGGTATGAAACTTGGCAAATGACCATTATAAAACAATGGATAGTTCAGTCAAAAAGAAGAATGAAATTATGTCATTTAAAGAAAAATTGGTGGAACTTGAGAGCATTATGTTAAGTGAAATAAACCCAACATAGAAAGTCAAGGATTGTGTGTTTTTTCCTGTATGTTGAATCTAGAGAAGAAAAGGGAAAATATGGGGCAGGGGCATCTTATGAAAATAGAAGGGAGACCAGCAGAATAGGGGAAGGGGTGCAGGGGGAGGAAGAAGAGGAGGGAAAGGACAGGTAGCAGGAAACAAAACCAACCAAATTATATTGTTATATTGTGTGCCTGTGCAAATATGTAACAATGACTCCCACTTTTACATATAATTGTAATGCACCAATAAAAATTAACCTTAAAAATTAATGGACACCTGGAATAAAAAGAAATGTGAGTTCATAAGAAAGATTCAACTTAGCCTATTCAATGTGAGAAAATCAGTGACAGTCTGAGACTATTTCATGGTACAGAATGTAAAGGCTGAAAGGAATACCAGAAGTCAGCCTGGCTGGCCCCTAATACTCTGCAGGAAGAGAGAAGGAAGGAGGGAGAAATTAATGGGACCTGCCTTATCAATCAGCAGCCACTTCTCTCACTACTTTCACTTGATAAGTTCAGAAAGTTACATCTAGAAGAGCTTCTTAGAGAAGGTCTGCATCCAAGTAATAGCCTAAATGTTGTGACAAAACTACTGCTGGGTATCCTTTTTTTACTTTGTGAACTCAGAGTTTACATGTGACTCATCTTCAAGTAAATGTCATGCACAACACAAATAGAAAAATACTAGAAGCCATGGACAATCTCTGGTTTTAAGAAATGTTGGAATGACAAATCTATTTATAGAAATAGCCTTCTGGTTTCTAAGTAGAAAGAGATGGTCACTTCTGCCTTAAAAGGCTGACTTAATCTCCGTGAATATTTTTCTTTCTTCCCTTCAATGGAAAAGGTCAGGTTACAAAAGTCAAGTTCCAATCTAATCAAAGGATGTCATAAGACAGTAATTCTGCTTAAGCAATCCTTACGAAGCAATGTGAATATATGACTGGAAAAATGACAAAGGGAATTTTAGAGTAAGTGCCTTCAATTAAACTTGTTCCAATGCAATTTACATTGTGTGCAGGTCCAGGGAACCAAAGTCATGTATCTTGTCCTTCATATAACCTCCAAAATCATTAAAGAACCATCCATCATGGCTATGTGTTTAGGACTCACTGGGTAATGATTCTTGGGGATTTCGTGTGGTTGGAATTGATAACAGAACCTAAAAGGAATTCTAGTGAAGGATAACAACAGAATTCTTTAAATAGCCAACCAGACTTCTAAATGGAACCTGGGTAGCAGAATTATGGAAAAATATAGGACTTTTTTTTTTTTTTTTTTTTTTGGATCTCTGCAGTCACCTTCGTTCTGCCAGCAATTATTGGCTTAGCTAAGATCAAATGCCCACATGAACTTTGAAATAAAACCAATGACCCAATTTGTGATTAAAAATAATTTAAAAATCTGCATCCTCAAGCTGTTATTCCAGGCGCAAGAATGGTTATTCTCTGTTACATGGTTGACATACCTCTGAGTTGTATCAGCTTCCCTAAGATAAGGTCAGAATGTCTGTCTTCTCAAATAACACAGACCACTCGAGGGCAGGGTGTGTTCCATTCACATCTCCCTGGCACCTAGTAAGAAGCTGGGCACACAGCACAAGCTCCATCAGTCAAGAAGCAAGGTGCACATTGGTGACATGGCGCTTCACACATTCATATGCTTCTGGATAAAGGCAGTATTCTATCCCTAGAAATAGGCTTAAATATGACGGAGGTGATCTGCATTTAAGTTAGAGATTCTAACTCTGCACATCACAATCTTCCTCAAAACTGTGGGCACATTCTAATCCCTAGAGGCTCTGATGTCTTGCACCTCTTGCCATCCATCTCTTGTCCCATGCCAAATCCACCTACTTTCCTTCCTCCACAATCTCCTTTGAAAATGTTGAGGTTTCTTCTCTGTTTTTCTTCTGGGCAGGCAGTGTTTTGGGATTGCTGGTCAGTGGCTGATGAGACAAGAAGGACAGGGCTTCCTCCCCTTAGAAGGTCACATCCTCCCCTTCCCGGGACCTGGGAGGGGTTTCTCTGCATTGCTTTTCTTCTTCAATAGACTGATGTATGATCCTAGGAAAAGAGACACCAAGCGAGTGGGTGTTTCTCAGGTTCTAAGCCTTGAAATCAATTATAGTCAGAGTATAAGGGTTTTTGGTTGTTTGTTTTCTTTTGTTGCCTGATCTAGTCCAGGTCATCAGGGAGCTACATTAGGTTTGGGGTAAAATCCTCATAGAAATGAGATGATTTTCCCTGGAGCGTTCCCCTTCTACATAAATGGTGTTCTCTGGGACTTGTGGTTGTGATATCAAGTAGCTCTGAAGAGCCAAGAGCCTTGAGCCACAGCCAGAGGCAACTTATCATGGCTAATAATTCACCATTCACCACCACCACTTGAACAAATGTTTGTCAAGCACCTACACTGTGTAATGCACAGTGGCACTAGGCTGGCGGGGATAGGCACTGCGATACCAACCAGCAAAATAACAATTAAAAAGCTAGCATGTGTTCAGATCCTGCTCCGTGCCAGGCTGTTAGTCTCACACATTGTGGTCATTATTTTATCCAGTTTTCCCCGAACCCTATAACAGGGATGCAATCGTCATCTCCATTTTGCAAGATGAGGATGCTGTGGAAGAGCTAGGAGGAGGCAGATCTAAGGTTGACACCAGCTCTGCTCAATTCCCAAGTCCAGTCATTCATTTGAACACACTCTGCACCCCAAAGAGGGCTGACGTGATGGAGGGAGGACACAGCAGAAAGAGCACAACGGAAAGGAGGAAGAGGCAAGGGAGGGGACACCTTTGTCACGCATGGAGGGAACAGGGATAGAGATACAGTCCCATTTGAAGGGGTAGGAGAAGTTGAGGAATTTCATACCTAATATCCTTAATTTCCTCTGGATATTAAAAGGCCGCCTTGTTGGTGAAAGAAATGAGTAGGAGGGTGGGGTGGGGGTGAAGGTGATGAGAACAGCAGCAAATATGCACAAATCATTCATGTTAGTGAATTTTCCAATTCCACAATTCCCTGAGATAAGTATCACTTTGCACCTGAAAAATACGGAGGTTCAAAGGCAGAATGTAAGGTTCATTGTGGAGCATGTACTACTAGTCACAGAACTGGGATTTTCAACTCAGGATATTTGACTCCAGAGACCAAGCACTGAGTAGAAAGTAAGTAAACCACGGTGGACATGCAAAAAACTGGCTCCTAACTTACTTTTCACTTAAAAGATAAAAACTGGAAAATTCATGTCTGAGAGGTGGTTTGTGGGAGAAGATTTTATTTCACAACATCTGAACTGAAAATGGAACAGCTAGGTCAACATGTCAAGGAGGTAGATACACTAAAACAGAAGTTCAAGAGAGAAGTTCGGGGTAGACTTTTAATAATAAAGATTATTGACTTGATGAATGATATAATTCAAGATATATATAAATCCCAACATTTATGAATATCACTAAAACATAAATTCAGTATAATATGACAAAAAAATTTTGAGCAACACCTTTAGAATCTTAATCAGTCTATCCAAGTAGAGTTAGAGCCATTTCCATAATTCTTCAAGTCAATTCTACTCTGATTTTCATCAGTATTAAAGTATTGTTGTAAATATCAATAGTAAAGTTACCTGAGCTTGCAGAACCAAAGGAAGGATGGTAAAAATTGTGAACTGCTCAGTCCATGAACTAAGCCCTCAAGTGAAGAAAATGAACAAATGAAATGGCCTTTAGCTCAGGAAGCACCACAATGCGGCATGATGAGGTGAACCCAGTGGTTGAGTGGGGAAGAAGGAGGGTACAACCATGAAGGAGGCTGCCGAGGACTAGGGCAGGGAGGACTTGAGGCAACAGGGCACCTTCCAGGCACAGCATTAAGACGGGTTCCACTGTGCTTCCTTTGCTACTTGCCATGTTTTTCTTGGAACAGAACTGTGTTCATCAGCTTTTCATCACTGTCACCAAAATGCCTGACAGGAATAAGTTAGAGGAGGAAAAGTTTCTTTGGGACTCATGGTTTCAGAGGTTCAGTCCATGGTGGGCCAATTCCATTGTTTTGGGCCTGAGCTGAGGCAGAACATCATGGCAGAAGGATGAAACAGAAGAAAACTGCTCAGCTCATGATAGCCAGGAAGGTGTGTGTGTGTGTGTGTGCGTGTGTGTGTGTGTGTGAGAGAGAGAGAGAGAGAGAGAGAGAGAGAGAGAGAGAGAGAGAGAGAGAAGGATGTGGTGTACTCACTTACCAGGGGCAAAATATAAACCACAAATGCACCCCACCCCCAGTAACCTACATTCTCCAGTTACCACCCAGTACAGTAATTCTTTAAAATTATTACTCCATCAGTTGGACTAATCTACTGATTATGTTATAGCTCTCATAAGCTAATCACCTCAGCCAGGAACAATCCTGCATTAACACAGGGTGGCACCTCAAATCCAAACTGTGGAGTTCCTTCCTCCTTCATTGCTGAATTGTTGCTGGTAAAGATGTCATTTCTACTGTCACCCACTGAAGTGACAGAAGAATACCTTAATTCTTTGGTCAAATTCCAAAACATAGTCTTTACCTTTTTGTAACCAGTATTTCTTGGACTTCTTCCTTTGGTTCCTCTCTAACAACCTGCACCAACTCCCATCCCTCTCAGCCAAAGCCACAGACTCTTGCTGTGATCCCACCTGGCACACCTGATCCATACTCAGCAGAAGGAACCTGCTGCCAGGACTTGATCCAACACACAGTCCACTTGTGAAGCTGTCCGTTCAGCATCTTGAATGTCCATTCCCCACGCAGCAACGTGCTACTCCAACTTCAGCTGAGAAGTGAAACTGTAGATAAATTTCTATTCATTTTATTCCCAGGAAATGGGGAACAATTGAATGTCTTCTCTTCTCCTTTATAGCTCGACAATATCATTCTGAATATATTGCCAGAATCAGACCCAATCCAGCCTCATGTTTCCCACTGTTTAGACTAACCCTGTTGCCAGAACACCCTGACACTTGCTCTGATTAGGTGATTTCTCTTAACATCTCAAAGTCTTCCTTTTGTCATCTATAAAGCAGGAATAGCAGTGTTTAACATAGTACAGCTTAGTTCTGTTACATTGTTGTTATGAATGTAATGATCTATTCAGCTTCAGGATTTGAAACCATTTACTTGCCCTGTAGGTAAAATCTTGCTTTAATATTACAGAATATCTTCCGTATATTTTATCATGACCTGATCTGTAACTGATTCCAACTCCTTAGAACATTTCTTATGAAAGTTTTAAAATGATTAAATGAATATATAGTTAACTGTCATTTAATGAGAGAGTTTCATTCATTGGAATGACCCTCTGACTTACAGTGGTTATTATAACTCTCAGGACACATTGCACAAGAGAAGGTCAAACCCTGAATTCCAACTCAGTCCCCATTAGCTGTGTCTGCAAAAGAAAAATAAAGTAAGGTTACCGAAAAAACCACAGTGTGCTAAAACAGGAGATGTAAGAGGTATCCTCCAACCTGTCCTCCAATGGACATAAGGACAGGAATGAATTTACAGTGCCAAAAGGTAAAGGAAAAAGAGTATGGGACTTTCGCAGCATTGATAATAGGGACCCACTGGTCATTTATTTGCTGTGTCCTCTCTCCCTTCTTCTCTCCTTTCCTTCATATCTTTACCCTTCCTTCTTTCTTCCCTTACCATCTCCTTCCATTCCCTTCCTAAATATATACTTGGAGTGTTTCCAGCACATCTATCTATCTATAAGTGTGTATATATGTATATATATTTCAGTATATGCATGTACATACATTTTAATAACAGTAGCTTAGTTTTCTTGGCTGTCCTGACATGTCTATTTATGACCTGCATAAAGTAACCACTTATTTCCTTGCTTTTAAAGGTGATCTTCAGAAGACTTTATTTTGAGGGAGGTGGGTAACTTCCAGTGGTTGAGACAGGGAGGTGATACCTCCAGAAATAGGCACAAAATACAACCTAAATTTCTTTGTCTTTTCTTTTCCTTCATCAGTTCAAACAACCGAACCTCAATAAATATTCACTCAATAAATATTCAGATCAATGTTCTCCCCAGATAGCAGTTTATTGATCAAAAGAAGGTAACTGGGACAGCAATAGTACATGTGACTTTGAAAAGCCTCAGATACATAGTTCTTGCAGGAAAATCCCTGCCTTTCCCTGGGGCTTATTTAACAGCTGATCTCTTTGGAGCTTCCTGCTCTGTGACTCTGGGAAAGGGTTTCTTGGTTTGCATTGAGCACTTCAGTCTCTGACCTTGTCAGGAAATGGGACTGCTCACGTGCAGCACTAGATCTGCTGAGGCACTGCAGGTTGGGATGGAAATCTGCCAAGGGGATGAAGTACCAAAATACTACTGTATATTTGAGATGTTGCTTTACAAGGCCAGGAACCAGGCCTTGCTTCAGTATATGGCCACAGTTCTCTCCCTGGCTGCTTTCGGGCAGTGGTGATAAAATTCCACCCAGTATCTGTTTGAAAAGTTACACATCCATTCACCATCAGAATTTCAAAGTAGTTGACATTTAGACCTCTGAATGGGGATTGTTTCAGAATGGACCATGTAAGGGGAAAAATGGGGATGATTCCAGAGAAGGCAGAAACGAGTATCTCAGATGGGAAACTAAATTTAGTCATCTTGCACATGCTCATCCCCATCACACCCTCTGTATCTCTCCTCTCGCTGAATGGTTCGCTCATGCGGCAGGTGGTGTCTGATAGCATTTATGTCATCTTCATGATGCTCTTCCAGAATGTGTTGGAAGAACATAGCCTTGTCCTTTGGTACCCATGACTTATGAGAATGACTTGTATCATTCCGTTGCCCAGAGAGTAGTGATAGATGTCAGGATTCTGAGATAGCTGCAGAAGCATTTGCCAGCACACATTTGCAAGAGAACTTCTAGGGTGGTGGATTTCAATGACAGAGCTTTGGGAAAGAGTATTCATCACAAGATGGAGTCAAGTGGTTCAAGCAATGGCATTTATCAGCTGACGATTATGGTTGGGAAACCTAGAGGTAGCCTACCAGACAGATCCCTCCCACCCAAAGACTTCCTGAACCACAGATGCAATGGAATGTATTAGTCAGGGTTGGACCTGCTCATATTTCCTATACCTCTTCTACCAATGTTTCTTATGATATTTAATTTTCATGAGGTTTTATCTTATCTCTTAACTAGTTCATAGTATACGGGACCTTTTGGTCCCTGTTGGAAAAAGGAGGGATTAATGTGGAATTAGGATTCTTGTGCAACAGGTTGAAGGTTCTTAGGAAGGATCAGAAATGATCACCACAGGGGAACCGATCAGAGCCTCTGTCTTTCTAGAACCGCCAGAAACAGAAAAGAGGGATAGGACCCAATGGGAGATGTCACAGCACAAGGGAGATTCTATACCCATAGAATAAAAAAGAAAGATGCGGAAAAGATCACATACTGTGACTTTTTTATTAGCATTAGCCACCCCCTTGTCTGCTCTCCTGCTCATGTGTCATTCTAGAGTTAATTATTAAGTATATACTATGTGCATAGACACTCATATATGAACTCTGTAGCTCTTATGTTCTCAATTCCTTTAGTGTTTTCTCTAATACAATATTTATGAACATACTCTGTGCCACACAGACCTTTTCATATATCAACAATAAGACAATTTATTGACCATATAAACTTAAACTTGTTACTGAATCTCTGTTTGTTTGTTTTATCTGTAAAATGGATGTCAGGATATCACCTACCTCATGGGTTAGGTAGTATTCGGATAGTAGGTAATAAGCAGTTAGTGTTCAGATAATGCCTATAAAATATTTTAAGCCCAGTGCTGGTAAATTGTGAGCATTCACTATCATTGTTTAGTGGAAACTAATTTTCTTTTCTATAGACCGAAACACTTGAAATTGTGATTTCTGTATGTCAGAAATGGTAGAATATTGGTAAGTTCATGTGGATCAACTTGATACATGCTCTGTTCTCTAGAGGAGTTTATGTCGATCACCATCAGAATTAAGAAGACTGAGCTATTCATTAGTGTACATAAAGAAACATGGTGCTCATGGCAGGAAGGCCAGGGCTGCAGGGTTTTGTTTACTTAAGCCAGAATTTTACTCTTACTGTTTAATTAAGCACTTAATTAGGGGGCCCTCTACATAAGAGATTATTAATAAATATTAGAATAATGAATTCATACCTATAAAATATCTGAATTAAAACTTTGCACTACTTTTAATCACCTCATTTTCCTTGGTTAAAAAATTCCCTTTATGACATCTAAGATCAAGTTGACACAACCATTTCCAAAACCAAATGTACAGCATAGTTTGTGATTTGAGTAGACTGGTTTGGTTTGGTTTGGAAAGCAGATCTATCATATATAAACTATTTGACTGCAAACCAGTGATTCTGGATGGAAAACAAGGCAGTACAAACCACTGCATGGAAATGGGTGTTAAGGGTAAGGGCTTCGGTCATATCTTTGCCTCTCTTCAAAAATGAAAAGATGGTATCATGCACCTGTGGTCACAGCTACTCAAGAGGATGAGACAGGAAGATTACAAGAGCCCAGGAGTTTGAAGCCAGCCTGGGCAACATAGCAAGACTTCATCTTGAGGAAAAAGAGAGAAAGAAGAGGGAAAAGAAGAAGAAGGAAGGAAGAAAGAAAGAAAAAAGGAAGGAAGGAAGAAAGAAAGAAAGAAAAAAGGAAGGAAGGAAGGAAGGAAGGAAGAAAGAAAAAAGAAAAAAGGAAGGAAGGAAGGAAGGAAGGAAGAAAGAAAGAAGGAAAGAAAGAAAGAAAGAAAGAAAGAAAGAAAGAAAGAAAGAAAGAAAGAAAGGAAGGAAGGAAGGAAGGAAGGAAGGAAGGAAGGAAGGAAGGAAGGAAGGAAGGAAGGAAGGAGGGAGGGAGGAGAAGAAAAGAGATCTCTCAGAGCAGAAATTGAAAGACCTAGAAGTTGCAAAGCTCTCTCTCCAGCCAGGAATGAGAGCACAGTGAGAAGCCGAAGCAACTGTGGTTCCCAAACCTAACCCACTAAACAACATCCCTGCTGGTCTCAAAGCCATCCACAAATACAGATGTAAGCTTGGTCTCTGGTTTGGGTCCAGAGGAGACAGTTCGGGTATGGTTGCTTTGATGTGTGGTTAATGAATGCACTCTCAGGCAAACTCCACTAAGAAACAGACTTGATAAATGTGAATGTGAATGTGCATTTGAAACATAAGTCAAAGGGGTGTTTGCAAATCTATAGATACAGAAAGTAATTAGTGGTTGCCAAGAGATGAGTGGGGGAGGTGAGGATAGGGAAAGATGACTATGGTGGAGTGAGGTTTCTTTTTGTCATGTTGAAAAAGTTCTAAAATTGACTATGGTGATGGCTGAGCAACTCATTGAATAATTATACTAGATGTATATTATATAATAGATAAATATATATATTTGATATATACTATATCTCAATTAAATTTTTAAGAAGAAAAAAAATTATCTTAAAAACTTCTAATTCTACCATGAAGATATAGATCCTGTGAAAGTATTTTACTGTGTAACCCTCTGACTTCTTTTCATGCTACAGGAACTATTTAGTAAACTACTTTCTTAAATGCAACAAAATAACCTGAACATTTTTATGTTAACATACATTCATATAATTTTTATTAAGTTACTGCAAAATACTCCATTCCTTTGTATCTACCTAGATTTGTTCAATCTCATGTAATTAAATATTTAAATTGCTTCTTTCCCTTTTTTATTTTTAACTATTAAAATACCTAGAGAAAAAAAAATCAGTAGGGAGAGCCCCTGATAAACAGACCAACTGAACCCAAAGCACCATCAGTGGTACAAGTAAAAGGATCGACCTTTCCTGTGTACTGAATGAAGGCCTGCATTGTACAAACATGTCTCTAGAGGTGACATAATCTATCTCTAGCAGAACTAAGATTTGAACTCAACTCTCTCCAAGGACAGAGCACTTCTCTTATACCACCTTGGCCTCCCACTGGAATCTTCTGTGATAACCTGCTACTCTCTTTTCAATTACCCTCATGAAAACCACTGTCCTTGTCTACTTGTGGTGTGACCTTGATGAAGTTTGGACTGAAACTTTCCTCAAATTCCACTACTCCTTGCAGTTAGAAATTAGAAGACAACTTTCTGCTAATGAAATGCACACTAAAGAATGGATCAGAATAGGTTTAGTACTCCAGGGAGCAATGGTGTTTTAAAAGAGAAGTCACACAGAATAATACTTTGTGCTTCTTTGTAGCTTTAATCTTTCTGTGTTTTTTGTATCAGAGCTGAACTCCAGGAGGCTATCTACTGTACAGATGGAGAAGCTGATCTTCGGTCACTTAATCTAGGTCTCTTTCCACTAATAGATTACCCAAGGAAAGGATGGGATGCCTGCTAGGGTATTTGGGATCAGTGTAAGCTTTCCCTTCTCCAACAACAGGAGTCAAGCACTTCACTCTTTGCTTCTGAAAACATGCTTCCCTCCTGCCGCCACTGCAAAGTCGAGGAATCTGGGCACCTTTGCCTGGTGTCTTACAGATGGATGCAAGGGGACACTCTGCTGCCTCACTCTGGTGCTCTGTACAAAGTTCAGAAATGAGCACAAGATGTGCTGTCAACTTCTAGCTTATTTAAAACTCAGTTTTAGAAAGGTCAGGGTGAAAGGTTAAAGGAAAACAGATGGGAAAGTTTAAAAAAGAAAAATGGATTTATATTTCTTTTTTAAAAATGAGCTCCAGTGAAGCAAGACTTCCTCACCCTCTCCACATTCTTCCCTGTGGCCCCATCCCCCACTCGCTGTCCATCAGAGGATCACACTCTTTCCATCACAGTGAGTCAGCCACCCTGACATGTCCTGGGTTCTGCTTCTCTTTCCAGCCTTTCAGCACCAAATATTGGACACACATTCCTTTAGAGCCCGCAGCAGCTGCTGTCCCCTGCAACAAGTGGCTGCACATTGCAGATGCACCCCACAGTCCACCGAGAGCCATGGAATGGGTTATCGCAGATCAAATTCCTGAGGCAGACACTTCCTCTCTTATCAGGGAATCGGGGATTTTTATGAGGGTTGGGTGGATGGAAGCCCTTCCAGTGCACCAGCCATCTCAGTAAGCATGGACTTCCCAGCAATGCAATCTGGGAGTGAGCTCTCATCTGTGTGAATAGTGGATGCTCCCAAAGAGGGAGATCCAACAAGCACGGAGTCACACATGCACTCACCCACAAAGGCCCACTGGCTGGGGCCAGACCTGACCTGACCTGATTTGCTAGACCTGACCTGATTTGTGGAGATGATGAGCAGGTATGGGTTGTGCAACCAGGATTAGAACTCAGCTCATTCCCAGTCTATACTTCCCAGTATCCCCTCTCTGGATTCAAAGGATTAAGAGCAAACTACAAAGAGATTGTCACAGGGTCTTTATTAACAAATTGTTCCTGTCATTTCTGGGTCAGGTCATTGCATTTGTTGAGGCTGTCTTTGAACAAAGATTATATACTTGGAAATGCCTTTTGGTGCAAAACTTCCAGGACACCATTCCCAGATGTAGTCATTCCAATTCTAAGTCATCAAAATAGTCACCATTAAGAACATGCCAATAATATAGTGCTATGGTGGAAGAGTTCTCCTTTCCTTTGTCTTGAAAAAAAAAATAAACAATTTGGTTCTTTCTAGTCTCTTTCCTTCCCTTTCTGAACAATTTGATAACAATTCTAAATCCATTAGGTGTGGCACAGAAAAGTAGGTTCCTTTGCCGGGAAGATAGAGTGAGAGTAGGAACCAGGGTATCCCGGAGCAGGGGAGCAGGGTGTGAGGTATGAGCAGGTGATGAGGGTGTCATATGGTGGGAGGGGATAATGGCTATGGTGGCAACCAGAGCCTGAAGGACTTCCACATAGGGAAAGAGATGCTGATGGCAATGGGGGGTTGGTGGCATGTTACCTGATCTATCAAATGCCTAAATAGATTCAGGACAATGGGCACCAGATTGCTCATTGTCAGAAAAGTGAGTTGCAAATATGGAAGGTAAGAAACTAAGATGGGTTATGGCATTAAATTTAAATTAGAAGTATTGGTATGAACTATGGAATTTCAGTAGATATATAGATGTGAATGATATGTAATAAATTGATAGATATAAGTTCATTAATATGGTTTATTTGCATCTATATGTCTTTATATATTTCTAAATACATATGAATATGTATGTCAGTGTGCATTATATATATAAAATGTAATATATATATGTACACACATATATATATATTACATATATAAATTCCCTAGCCCTATCCACTGGGACCTGAGAACAGAGATACCCCAATAGGAATGAGCACATCTACAGCCCCTATTTGACTTCTTTTTTTTTATAGATCACTAAACTTTTATTTATTTATTTATTTATTTTGTGATATGCAACCTTCTTTTTTTTATTGTAAACAAATGGGATACATGTTGTTTCTCTATTTGTACATGGAGTCAAGGCATTCCATTTGCATAATCATAAATTTACATAGGGCAATGTTGTTTGATTCATTCTGTTATTTTTTCCCTTCCCCCCACTCCTCCCACCCCTCCCACCCCTCTTTTCCCTCTATACAGTCCTTCTTTCCTCCATTCTTACCACCCTCCTTATCCCTAACCCTAAACCTAACCCTAACCCTAACGCTAACCCCACACACCCCCCATTATATGTCCTCATCCACTTATCAGCGAGATCATTCATCCTTTAGTTTTTTGAGATTGACTTATCTCACTTAGCATGATATTCTCCAATTTCATCCATTTGCCTGCAAGTGCCATAATTTTATCATTCTTTATGGCTGAGTAATATTCCATTGTATATATATGCCACAGTTTCTTTATCCATTCATCAACTGAAGGGCATCTAGGTTGGTTCCACAATCTGGCTATGGTGAATTGAGCAGCTATGAACATTGATGTGGCTGTATCTCTGTAGTATGCTGATTTTAAGTCCTTTGGGTATAGGCCAAGGAGTGGGATAGCTGGGTCAAATCGTGGGTCCATTCCAAGCTTTCTGAGGAATCTCCATACTTCTTTCCAGAGTGGCTGCACTAATTTTAAACCCCACCAGCAATGTATGAGTGTACCTTTTTCCCCACATCCTCGCCAACACCTATTGTTGCTTGTGTTCTTGATAATCACCATTCTAATTGGGGTGAGATGAAATCTTAGGGTAGTTTTGATTTGCATTTCTCTTATTACTAGAGATGTTGAACATTTTTCATATATCTGTTGATTGCTTGTATATCTTCTGTGAAGTGTCTGCTCATTTCCTTAGCCCATTTGTTGATTGGATTATTTGTATTCTTCGTGTAGAGTTTTTTGAGTTCTTTATATATTCTGGAAATTAGCGCTCTATCTGAAGTATGAGTGGCAAAGATATTCTCCCACTCTGTAGGCTCTCTCTTCACATTACTGATAGTTTCCTTTGCTGAGAGAAATCTTTTTCGTTTGAATCTATCCCAGTTGTTGATTCTTGCTTTTATTTCTTGTGCTATGGAAGTCCTGTTAAGGAAGTCTGATCCTAAGCCAACAAGTTGAAGGTTTGGACCTACTTTTTCTTCTATAAGATACATGGTCTCTGGTCTGATTCCGAGGTCCCTGATCATTTTGAGTTGAGTTTTGTGCAGGGTGAGAGATAGGGGTTTAATTTCGTTCTGTTGCATGTGGTTTTCCAGTTTTCCCAGCACCATTTGTTGAAGAGGCTATCTTTCCTCCATTGCATATTTTTGGACCCTTTGTCTAGTATGAGAAAATGTATTTATTTGGGTTTGTGTCCATGTCCTCTCTTCTGTACCATTGATCTACCTGTCTATTTTGGTACCAATACCATGCCGTTTTTGTTACTATTGCTTTGTAGTAGAGTTGAAGATCTGGTATTGCGATACCCCCTGCTTTGCTCTTTCTACTGAGGATTGCTTTAGCTATTCTGGGTTTTTTTTATTCTTCCAGATGAATTTCATAATTGCTTGCTCTATTTCTATAAGGTACATCATTGGGATTTTAATTGGAATTGCATTGAATCTGTATAGCACTTTAGGTAGTATGGCCATTTTGACAATATTAATTCTGCCTATCCAAGAACATGGGAGATCTTTCCATCTTCTAAGGTTTTCTTTAATTTCTTTCTTTAGTGTTCTGTAGTTCTCATTGTAGAGGTCTTTCACCTCTTTTGTGAGATTGATTCCCAAGTATTTTATTTTTTTCGATGCTATTGTGAATGGGGTAGTTTTCCTAATTTCTCTTTCTGAAGATTCATCACTTATGTATAAAAATGCATTGGATTTATGAGCATTGATCTTGTAACCTGCTACTTTACTGAATTCACTTATGAGTTCTAAAAGTTTTCTGGTGGAATTTCCAGGTTCCTCTAAATATATAATCTTGTCATCAGCAAACAGGGATAGTTTGAGTTCCTCTTTTCCAATTCGTATCCCTTTAATTTCTTTGGTTTGTCTAATTGCTCTGGCTAGAGTCTCAAGGACGATGTTGAATAGAAGTGGTGAAAGAGGGCATCCCTGCCTTGTTCCAGTTTTTAGGGGGAATGCTTTCAGTTTTTCACCATTGAGAATGATATTGGCCATGGCTTAGCGTAGATGGCCTTTATAATGTTAAGGAATGTTCCCACTACCCCAATTTTTTCTAGTGTTTTGAGCATGAAGGGATGCTGTATTTTATCGAATGCTTTTTCTGCATCTATTGAAATAATCATGTGATTCTTAACTTTAAGTCTGTTGATATGGTGAATGACATTTATTGATTTCCGGATGTTGAACAAAACTTGCATCCCTGGGATAAAACCCACTTGATCGTGGTGCACTATCTTTTTAATATATTTTTGTATGTGATTTGCTAAAATTTTGTTTAGAATTTTTGCGTCGATGTTCATTAAGGATATTGGTCTGAAATTTTCTTTCCTAGATGTGTCTCTGTCTGGTTTAGGTATCAGGGTAATATTGGCTTCATAGAACGAGTTTGGTAGGGTTCCCTCCTCTTCTATTTCATGGAATACTTTGAGGAGTATTGGAATGAGCTCTTCTTTAAAAGTTTTGCAGAACTTGGCTGAGAACCCATCTGGTCCTGGACTTTTCTTTGTTGGTAGGCTTTGATGACCTCTTCTATTTCATTGCTTGAAATTGATTTATTTAAGTTGTGTGTGTCCTCCTCATTCAGTTTAGGTAATTCATATGTCTCTAGAAACTTGTTGATGTCTTTGAGGTTTTCTGTTTTGTTGGAGTATAGATTTTCAAAATAGCTTCTAATTATGTTTTGTATTTCACTCGTGTCTGTTGTAATATTTCCTTGTTCATTCAAATTTTAGTAATTTGAGTTTTCTCCCTCTTTCTCTTTGTTAGTGTGGCTAAGGGTTTACCAATTTTGTTTATTTTTTCAAAGAACCAACTATTTATTTTGTTAATTTTTCCGATTGTTTCTTTTGTTTCAATTTCGTTGATTTCGGCTCTGATTTTAACTATTTCCTGTCTTCTACTACTTTTGGTATTGGTCTGCTCTTCTTTTTCTAGCGCTTTGAGCTGTAGTGTTAAGTCGTTTTTTTGTTGATTTCTACTTCTTTTGTTGAATGTGCCCCATGAAATAAATCTTCCTCTAAGTACTGCTTTCATAGTGTCCCAGAGATTTTGATATGATGTGTCTTTGTTCTCATTTACTTCTAAGAATTTTTTTATTTCCCTCCTGATGTCTTCTGTTATCCATTCATCATATAATAGTGTATTATTTAATCTCCAGGTATTGGAGAAGTTTCTGTGTTTTATTCTGTCATTTATTTCTAATTTCAATCCATTATGATCTGACAGAGTACAAGGTAGTATCTCTATCTTCTTGTATTTGCTAACAGTAGCTTCGTGGCATAAAATATGGTCTATTTTAGAGAAGGATCCATGTGCTGCTGAGAAGAAAGTGTACTCGTTCTTTGTTGGATGGTATATTCTATATATGTCAGTTAAGTCTAAATTGTTGATTGTGTTATTGAGATCTATGGTTTCTTTATTCAATTTTTGTTTGGAAGATCTATCCAGTGGTGAGAGAGGTGTGTTAAAATCGTCTAGTATTATTGTGTTGTGGTCTATTTGATTTCTGGAATTGAGAAGGATTTGTTTGACGTACATGGATGAGCCAATGTTCGGGGCATAGATATTTATGATTGTTATGTCTTGCTGATTTATGCTTCCCTTAAGCAGCATGTAATGTCCTTCTTTATCCCTTCTGACTAGTTTTGGCATGAAGTCCACATTATCTGAAATGAGGATGGATACTCCAGCTTTTTTGCTGTGTCCATGTGCATGGTATGTTTTTTCCCATCCTTTCACCTTTAGTCTATGGGTATCTCTTTCTATGAGATGAGTCTCTTGCAGGCAGCATATTGTTGGATTTTTCTTTTTAATCCAATCTGCCAGTCTATGTCTTCTGATTGATGAGTTCAGGCCATTAACATTCAGGGTTATTATTGTGATATGATTTGTATTCCCAGTCATTTGACTCATTTTTGTTTTTTGACATGATTTGGTTTCTCCCTTTATTTGGCTATTCCTTTAGGCTAGTGCCTCCTGTTGCTGATTTGCATCGTTGTTTTTCATCTCTTCCTCATGGAATATTTTGCTGAGAATGTTCTGTAATGCCAGCTTTCTTTTTGTAATTTCCTTTAGCTTTCGTTTATCATAGAAGGGTCTTATTTCGTCATCAAATCTGAAAGTAAGTTTTGCTGGGTATAAGATTCTTGGTTGGCATCCGTTTTCTTTCAGGGCTTGGTAAATGTTGTTCCAGGCCCTTCTAGCTTTAGTGTCTGGATTGAAAAATCTGCTGATATTCTTATTGGTTTCCCCCTGAATGTAATTTGATTCTTTTCTCTCGCAGCCTTTAAAATTCTGTCTTTATTTTGTATGTTAGGTATTTTCATAAAAATGTGCCTTGGTGTGGGTCTGTTGTAATTTTGTATATTTGGAGTCCTATAAGTCTCTTGTACTTGGTTTTCCATTTCATTCTTCAGATTTGGGAAATTTTCTGATATTATTTCATTGAATAGATTGTTCATTCCTTTGGTTTGTTTCTCTAAGCCTTCCTCAATCCCAATAAATTCTTAAATTTTGCCTTTTCATGATATCCCATAATTCTTGGAGATTATGTTCATGATTTCTTACCTTCTTCTCTGTTTGGTAAACTTTGTTTTAAAGGTTAAATATTTTGTCTTCAATGTCTGAGGTTCTGTCTTCCAGTTGTTCTATCCTATTGGTTATGCTTTCTATGGAGTTTTTAACTTGGTTTATTGTTTCCTTCATTTCAAGGATTTCTGTTTGGTTTTTTTTTTTCAGTATTTCTAACTCTTTATTGAAATGATCTCTTGCTTCCCATATTTGCTCTTTTAACTGTTGATTGGTGCGATCATTTAATGCCTGCATTTGCTCTTTCATCTCCTCCTTCAATGCCTGCATTTGCTCTTTCATCTCCTCGTTTGCTTCCCTGACTGTTTTAATTATGTACATTCTGAACTCCCTTTCTGACATTCTTTTGCTGTGCTGTCATTGGGTTTTATTGATATAGTATCTAGGTTTGTTTGGGACATTTTCTTCCCTTGTTTTCTCATATTGGTCAGATGTCAGTGGGACTCTGAGATATTGCAGATTTCCTCTATTGGCTTATAGTGTCCCTGTAGATTTCCAGTGTATCACCTCCCAGCCTTCAGTAACCTGAAATCTTGGAGGAACTTGATAATGCAGTGCTTCCGAAGAAAGCTGCCCCTAGACCACTACTTGTTCCAGGGCTTGGAGCTGGCTCTGTGTGGAAAGGCTCTCACTGGGGGGCTTGCTCTGAGAAGCTGGCCGTGTGGGAGAAGCCCTCCGCTGGAGTGTGCAGGGCTATCTGGGGAAGACTCTTGCTGCCCTGCCCTGCTCTGATAAGCCGCCCCTATCCATGCCTGCCTCCCAGGCTGAGTTTCACCCGGTGGAGGAGACTCACCCGTGGCTCTATTTTAGCCCGAGTCTCTCATTGCCTCCCCTTCTTGAATCCTGGGTTCTGGAGCGACTGGAGATGCAGTCACCCTCTAGTCTGCCATCTTGGATCGCCCTGTGGAAAGAGCCTGTGGCCGGAGGGGGCAGGGCCGCCTGGATAAGTCTCTGGCTGCCCTGCCCTGGTCCCAGAATCTGCCTGTGGGTCGGAACTCTCCACTGGCTCGGGGACTTGTGACTGGCTCTGTGTAGAAAGGCTCTCACTGGGCAGTCTGCTCCGAGAAGCTAGCCTTGAAAGGCACCTCCCGCTGGAGGGGGCCAGGCTGCTTGGGGAAGTCCCTGGCTATCCTGTCCTGGTCCCTGAAGCCGCTTGCAGGCCGAAGCTTGCCACGCTGGCTCCGGGACTTGGAGCTGGTTCTGTTCAGAAAGGTTTTCACTGGGGGGCCTGTTCCAAGAAGCTGGAGAAGCTGGCCGTGTGGGAGGTGCCCACCGCCGGAGTGCGCAGGGCTGCCTGGGGAAGACTCTAACTGCCCTACCCTACTCTGATAAGCCATCTCTATCTGGGCCTGCCACCCAGGCTGAGCTTCACCTGGTCAGGGAGACACACCGTGGCTCTATTTTAGTCCAAGTCTCTCAGTGCCTCCCCTTCTTGAATCCTGTGTTGTGGAGCGACTGGAGATGCAGTCACCCTCTAGTCCACCATCTTGGATCGCCCCCCCCCCCCCATTTGACTTCTGAATACCAAAAGGAACCAGGGCTACTGGAAGAATGGCTGATTCCAGGATTGAAGCAAGGAAATTACAAAAAGGAGCCTGTAATATCTTATTGGGTGACACAATTAGGACTTGCTCAATTAATAATGGAGTATGTCAAAAAGATGCAGAAATCAATGTGAAGCACTTCCTCCGGTCAAATCAGGGACAATTTAAGCATCAAAATAATAATAACAGTAATGGATTACCATGGATTGTGTTATATGGATAACAACATATAATAAGGTACCTACGGTCCATACAGATATATGTATACACACACACACACACACACACACACACACACACAAATATATGAATAAATTGATTGTGAGAAATGGAATATTTATGTAGTTTCCAAATATCTCTCAACAAAATTCTAATTATATATAAAGGGGAAAGGAGTCCCCACTGTGGAAAACCCTGTCAGAAGCCACCTCATTCCAAGTGAGCAACATTAGTAATGGGACTAAAGAAAATGGCTCATTCCCTGAGGGGAAGCAATGCAGAGGATGCAGCATCATTCCAGAGATGCTCCTGAAGGCGGTGAACCAACCTGAATGGCAATCTGAGTCCAGCTGTGAGGCAACTCCTCAAAACAACTGGCTCATGACCTACAAACACATCAAGTCATTAAAATGAAACAGGATGTCTTCCAAACCATGAGGAACCAAAGAGCCAGACAACTAAGTGCAACTCAGAATTCCAATCAGGATTCTTTTCCTGTAAAGGCTAATAATAGGATCATAGGCAAATTTGGTTGAGGCCTTAAGGATTATAGGTCAATGGTGTATCAATATTCATTTCCAGATTGTGTTAGTTGTATTGTGCTTAGATACAGACATGTCCTGATTTGTAGGAAATACAAATAAGAATTCAGGGGTAATGAGTAGCAATTTCAACACAATTAGCTCAGGAAAATAAAACTCTTTTCATCTTACTTGCAACTTCTGCATAAGTTTGTAATTGTGTCAAAATAAAGTTTAAATAAAAATATAGAACTTGTATACATTTGTTGACGAAATGTACAATATATTCTGCTAATCAATTCTTTGGTAATATTGACATATGAACACATTGTTCTAGCCAACTGAACTTATTAAAATGGGATCTTAATTTATTTTATCAATATTGTGAACTTATTTTGAACAATAAAATCCCATAATTAATGTTATTTTTTTCTTTCACCTTTCTACCATTTTTGTGTGTGTGGTTTTTTTTGTTTTTGTTTTTGTTTTGTTTTGTTGTTGTTTTTTGTTTTTTTTTTTGTGTGTGTGTGTGTGGTGCTGGGGATTGAACCCAGGGCTTTGTGCTTGTGAGGCAAGCACTCTACCAACTGATCTATATCCCCAACCTACATTTCTACCATTTTTGAAACCAAGTATTTTTCATGCATCAGTTCCCTGAGGAATGGCATGTCTGAATAGTATATTATAGTTTTGTGTGTATTCTTTTATTTTTACTTTTTCTATTTTTTATTTTTTTTACTTTTTATTTTATATATATTTTTTCCTCTCACTTATCTGTTTCCCTGGATTATCTTTCTCTCTTTTCTCCTGCTAATAGCCAACCTCTATTAATTCCTCTTTCACTCTTCTTATAATTTTTTACTTTAATCTTCTCTCCTCCTTCCTCATAAACATCACATCCTACACCACTTCTGTTCTCTCTTTGTCCACCATTTGAAATTGTAAACACTTTTGCAAACTTACTGTTTATATTGTAAACAAGAATAGAACACATCATTTCTGCTTATTGTGACAAAACTGTAGATGTCTTAATAGGAGCTATTTGATATAAGAATGTATATTGTTTGCAATGAGTGTTATTGTTATTTGCCTTTCCCTTAACAGTGAGGTACTGGAAACCTTCAGGGACACTATAAATCTACAGGGTAGAAACTGTACTGACTCAGATCCACACTGCTAGATGGATAGACACACAAACAACATGAAAAAACAAGGGAAAAAATCCCCCCAAACAAACCAAGATGCTCCAATAATAGAATCCATTGATACCACAGTAGAAGAAATGCCAGAGAAGGAGTCTAGAATGTACATAGTAAAACTGATCCTTGGTGTAAAAGATGGTGTAAGGAGAAAAATCAGAGATAAAATTCAGGAGGCGAAAGATCACTTCAATAAAGAGAAAGAGATTCTGAAAAGAAATCAAGCAGAAATCCTTGAAATAAAGGAATCAATAAACCAAATTAAAAATTCAATGGACAGCATCACCAACAGTCTAGACCACATGGAAGTCAGAACCTCAGGCAATGAAGACAAAAATATATGGTCTTGAATATAGAGTTGACCATAGAGAAAAGATGTTAAGAAACCAGGAGCAAAACTTCCAAGAATTACGGGATAACATGAAAAGACCAAATTTAAGATTTATTGGGATAGATGAAGGCACAGAGATACAAACCAAAGGGATGCACCATCTTTTCAATGAAATAATATCAGAAAATTTCCCAAAGCTAAAAAATTAAGTGGAAAAAACAAATGCAAAATGTTTATAGGACCCCAAATGTACAAAAGTACAACAGACCCACATCAATTCACATTATAATGAAAATGCCTAACATACAGAATAAGGATAGAATTTTGAAGTCTGCAAGAGAAAAACATCAGATTATATATAGGGAGGAAAATAATTCAGATCTCAGCTGATTTCTCAACCCAGATCCTCAACTCCAAGAGGTCTTGGAATAATATATGCCAAGCTCTGAAAGAAAAAGGATGCCAAACAAGAATCCTATATCCAGCAAAATTAAGCTTCAGATTTGAAGATGAAATAAAATCCTTCCATGATAAATAAAAGTTAAAAGGATTCACAACTTAAAATCTGCAATATAGAACATTCTCAACAAAATATTCCATGAAGATGAAATGAAAAATAAAAAAGTAAAAACCAGAAAAGAGAGGAACTACACTAAAGAATAGTCAATCAAAGCAGAAACTAATTCAAATTAAAAACCAGAAATAAACCAAAATGACCAGGAATACAAATCATATCTCAATAATAACCTTGAATGTAAGTGGCCTAAACTCATTAATCAAAAGACAAAGACTGGCAGACTGAATTAAAAACCAAGATCCCCCTAATATGCTATCTCCAAGAGATTCGCCTCATAAAGACATTCACAAACTGAAGGTAAAAGGATGGGAAAAAATATCACTCACATGGATCACGTAAACAAACAGGGATTTCTATCCTCTTATCAGATAAAGTGGAACTTCAAGCCAAAGTTAACCAGAAGGGACAAAGAAGGACATTTTATACTACTTAAGGGAATTATACATCAACAAGACATAACAATCATAAATATTTGTGCCCCAAGCAATAGAGCATCTATGTACATCAAACAAACCCTTCTCAATTTCAAGGAGCAAACAGAGCACAACACAATAATACTGGGTGACTTTACCACATCTCTCTCACCACTGGATAAATCCTCCAAACAAAAACTAAACAAATAAACTATAGAACTAAATAATACAATCTTAATTAATAGACATTAATTAAACTACTTAATAGACATATATAGAATATTTCATCCATCAATGAATGAACATGCTTTCTTCTCAGCAGCACATGGATCCTTCTCTAAAATAGACCATATGTTATGCCACAAAGCAACTCATAGCAAACAAAAAAAAAATAGAGATACTACCCAGCATTCTAGCAGATCAAAATGGAATAAAATTAGAAATCAATGGTAAAATAAAAAATAGAACATACTCTGATACCTGGAGACTAAATAATATACTATTGAATGATGAATGAATAGCAGAAAAAATCATGGATGAAATAAAATAATATGTAGAGGTAAATGAGAATAGTGATAAACATATCAAAATCTCTGGGACGCTATGAAGACAGTCCTAAGAGGAAAGTTCATTGTATTGAGCACATTCATTAAAAGAATGAAAAGTCAACTAATAAATGACTAACGTTACCACTCAAAACCTTAGATAAAGAACAAATCAACACCAAAAGCAGAAGATGAGAAATAATTAAAATCAGAGCTGAAATAAACAAAATTAAAGCAAAACAAATAATTCAAAAAATTGACAAAACAAAAAGTTGGTTCTTTGAAAACATAAACAAAATTTATAAACCCTTAGCCACACAAATGAAGAGAAAGAAAACTCAAATTACTAAAATTCATAATGAAAAAGAAAATATCATGACAGACCCTTCTGAAATACAAAAGATAATTGGAAACTATTTTGGAAATTTATACTCCAATAAAATAGAAAATGCTGAAGACATTGATGAATTTCTAACATATGATTTACCCAAGTTGAATCAGGAGGATATACACACTTTAAGCAGATCAATTTCAAGCAACTAATTAGAAGACTCCATCAAAAGCCTACTGACTAAGAAAAACCTAACAAAACTCCTAAAGCGCAAAAAGTAAAATCAAGTATGAATAAATGGGATGGTATCAAGCTAAAAAGCTTCTTCACAGCAAAGGAAACAATCAAGAATATGAAGAGAGAGCCTATAGAATGGGAGAAAATCTTTGCCACCTGCACCTCAGATAGAACATTAATCTCCAGGGTATATAAAGAACTCAAAAACTTAACACCAAAAACCAGATAACCCAATCAATAAATGGGCAAAGGAACTGACAGACACTTCACAGAAGAAGAAATATCATTGGTCAACAAAATATAAAAAAATGTTCAACATCTCTAGCAATTAGTGAACTGCAAATTAAACTACACAGGGATTGTATCTCACTCCAGTCAGAATGGCAATTATCAAGAATACAAGCAACCATAAATGTTGGCGAGGCTGTGGGGGGGAAGGTACACTCATACATTGCTGGTGGGACTGCAAATTGGTGCAACCACTCTGGAAAGCAGTACAGAGAGTCCTCAGAAAACTTGGAATGGAACCACCATTTGACCCAGTTATCCCACTCCTCAGTTTATACTCAAAGAACTTAAAATCAGCATACTACAGTGACACAGCCACATCAATGTTTATAACAGCTCAACTCACAATAGCTAAACTGTGAAACCAATCTAGGAGCCCTTCAACAGAAGAAGGGATAAAGAAAATGTGGTATGCATGCACAATTGAATATCACTCAGCCATAAAAAAATAACAAAATTATGGCATTTGTCACTAAATGAATGGAACTGGAGAATATCATGCTAAGCAAAATAAGCCAATCCCAAAGAACCAAAGGCTGAATGTTTTCTCAGATATGTGGATGCTAATTCACATTATCTAGGGTGAGGCTAAGGAAGAGTAGAGTTACTTTGGATTAGATAGAGGAGAGTGAAGGGAAGGAAGGGGATTTTGGGTAGGAAGGACAGTAGAAGGAATTGGACATTATTGCCCTATATGCATAGATGATTAGTCAACCAGTGTAATACTACATCATGTACAACCAGAAGAATGAGAAATTATGTATTTATGTATGATGTGTCAAAATACATTCTACTGTCATGTATAACTAATTGGAACAAATTTTTAAAAATTAAAAATTTTTTAAAAAAAGCAAACCAAAAACCCACAAATTTAATATTCTAGTGACTGCCACCATCCTCTCCAGGTGGAGGAGGCTACACTGGTAGCTTTAGTAACCAGGAGTACAGGGTATAATGGAGATTCTTCCTCACTATTTCTTTCCCCTTGGGTTTCTGGGTTGACTCATTAGAAAGGAAAGAGCCAGCAGTGAGCAAGGCAAGTGACTCAAATTAACTGACCTGGGTAAAGAGGTGTGAGTCAGACACTGCATGGAGCCAAGCAGGACAAGGGGAGTATTTGAGATGAAAGATTTGAAGAACACAGGAGCCGAGTCGCAGTGATTCCTGACCCCAGGAGAGAGCCTCAGTCAGAACTCATGCTGGCCCAGCACCTGCTCCCAAGGGCTCCCTGGGAAGCTGGGTGGGGAACTTACTCAGAGGAGCAACTCGGGTAGACAGCACCTGTGGGTGTTGAGGGGCGACCCAGTGCATCCCCCAGCCAAAGCAGACCCTGATCAACTCAGTGTTTCTGAAGCACTGGGGATTGTATCTCCAGAAGCCCAGAAACTTTTCAGCCATTTATTTGAGCTCCTGTTTGGAATCATTGGGGCAGTTTGCTCTATAAGATGAGTTGGAGGGAGGGGTGAACTCTGAGTTTAATGCTTCCCAAGCAGCAGCCCTACAGACTAAGATCCGATCTTTTCTTTTTAGGGGATAACTTATGTACAGCTTCTTCCTAGAATGAGGGAATAAACACCTCCCTAACTCCCCATGACCATCACTGGTAGAGGCAAATCTGAGTTCTGTGTTTAAGAAGTTATAAAAGACAAAAGACAGTTGTAAAGCATATGCGAGATAGATAGGTAGGTGATAGATAGATAGACAAACATCTGATCTAAGTACAGTCACCTCTTCCTCCCCTCTGCAGGCCTTCCCCGAGTTACAGCTCCTCCCTGACAAAGAAAAACCTCTTACAGCTCCTCCCTGCCAAGGAGGAACCCCGAATTGCCTTTATAAGGTAACACTGAGAGTTTTAGTTCCTCTTCTTAAAGCTACAGGAAATTGAAACAGCAGGTGCCCAGGTCACATTTCCACAGTGACTCAGCAAGAGTCATTTTGGAAAGCAGGCCCCAAGAGGGCGTTCATTCTCCAGCAGCCAAGCGGGCAACGAAAAGGCTGTCCTGTGCTGCCCAGGGATGCTCCAGGAGCTAGCTGCCTGCGCTTGTCCCGACATGCTTTCCTGCTGGGCCCGTCTGCTGGGGCCACAAGATAATAAATCCTGGTCCTTAGAGGCCCTTCTGTGGCTTCTTGTGGGTGCTCAGGAGAAACCAGGAGAAGGGCTGTGGCCATGCCCTTGTCATCCTGTCCACCAACCCGCCCAATTGTTCCCAGAAGGTCCGGCCAGTTTGAAAGTCCACCGGTTTCCCACTCAACCCCTGTCATCACCCTATTCTTGAAACAATAACCTGGTTTGCTCCTGTTTTCACGTCTCTGACTAATGAAAATGATGGTCCTGGTGAAGGTGGTGAATTGGGAGGGACAGCTGGGGTCATGGATATCATCCAGAAGTGAAATGAAGATGATGATGTTGAGAGGAAAGATAGGGGTGGGATATTCCCCAAAGGGAAAATGCACAGGCTTGGCGGTCACTTAAGTAGGGGGAAGGCACAGAGACAGGGACTCTGATGTTTTGAACATAGGGATGATGGTCCTGCACACATTTTCCTGCTTTTGCTTTGGATTTTAGTTTCTTCTTATTTCTTTTTTCCTTTCACATAGTGTGAAATATGGAAATTTTTGCATGGTCTCTGTGTCCTCCCCATCTGGCTGTGTCCTAAAGAAGTCATCTTGTCTCTCTGGGTTTCGCTTTGTCAGCTATGAAATGAGGGGGGAATCACCTTCATCTACTGCAGGGAAATCATGTAAGTGAAATATTTGTCAAGTTGTGCATAGTAAGGGTAAGATTATCTGCAGATAACTACAACCTCATTCTGTCCAGCAAATCCCTCCTCCTCTTCCTTGGTACCTTACTTGATCTCTTAAAGATCTGCAAAAGGGCCTGAGTCTCACCTTCTGGCCTCCTACACCCACCTTGTGGCTGCTTTGTGAACAGCGTGCTGTGGTCAAAGATGGTAAAGAACAAGAGGAAAATGACTTGGCAAATGTACAAACAGAAGTGATTTGTCAATTCTCCCCCAAGTTCATTAATAGAGGCAATGCATTACCAGTCAAAAACCCCTGATAAGATGCTTCTAAAACTCATATGGAATTATACGTGAACAAGTAAAGACAAGACAAATGTGAAATATAAAAAAGCAGGGGAGGACAAAACATTAGAAACTATGGCTTAAAACACTATAGTATTGTCACAAAACAGACATAAGGGCAATATAAAACAATGGAAAATGTAGAATCACATCTGGATATACAAGAATCAAGCATATAATAAAGGTGATATTTCAAGTCAGTTGGAAAAAAATTGAATAAATGGCATTGAAATAGCTAGCTGTCCATTAAAATCTAAATCTCACACTTAAAACCTAAGTTATAAATAAATGATAGATCAAAACTTTAAAACTATAACCATATAATATTAAGGAACAGTGTTTTGGGAGTAGGAATGACTTTTAGTGAAAAACAAATAATAACTTTAAATAAAATAATTGATATAATTCTGCAAAAGGAATTTTCAACAAAGAAACAGTATACAAAGAAATTCCTATAAATTAACTTTTTAGATGACCCATTTTAAAATGAGCAAAGTATAAAAACAGATAATTCGCATCCGAAATGGAAATGGTTAGTAAATTTATTTTAAAAGATGCAAATTTTCACTAATAATCAGAAAAAATGCAGAGTGAAACAACAATGCCATTTTCATTTCTCTGACTGAAAATGTTTAACTGTCAGGGTCTCAGGAAAAGGACACTAATGAGTGCTAATGAGTGGGGGAATTACTTAACAAACTGTATATTTAGTATGCAATTACTGCAAATGAATGCAGAAGAATAAAATGAACCTCAATGTATGACAGATTATATATGTCTTATATATATATAATATATATTTTATATAATATATATTATCTTGTATATAATAATATATTATGTATTATATATTTAATAATTATAAATTATAATATCTAATAATATATCATATCTAATAATATATAATATATTGATATATTAATATAATAATATATAATATAATAATATATTTAATAATTATATATTATTTTATTATATATTATATTATATATATATATATTATATGACAGATTATATATATACAATCTCCAAACATACTGAGTGAAAACAGGTTCAAATAAAATCCATGCAAAATGATTCTACTTATGCAAAACATAGAAACAGTACAGATTTTGTGCAGTATGTGTGGGCCTGAGTGTTTGTGACTGGGTATACATGCATTGAAGAAGAGCTTTTGTTAGATACCTGCCAAACAGACCCTGCTGGTCACCTTTGAAGAGGTGATCGGGTGTGAGATATTGGTCAAAAGGGACACTGGCCTTGTCATTCAGACTTTCATAAGTTTTACTATGGTACATTATTTGTGTAACTAGAAATTTATTTAAAGACAAGAATAATGAATGTGGCAGGAGACATATTTCAAAGATAACTACACATGCTCTTGGCCATATGACCTTCCCATGTCTCATCAGCTTTCAAATGTCAGAGCCAGCATCCAAAGCCATATAGTATGATGAGATCCAAGCTTAAGCCTATGACCGCTATCCAATAGTGCTTAATTAATTCTTACAATAATCATATTAGGTTCTACTACAGGTATCCCCATTATATATTACATAGAGTAATATGTACATTATAAATAATAGAATAATATATATATTATAAAGAATAAGGGAACTGGGGCTTATATAAGAACTGCAAATTGCATGTGATAAGAAGGAAGGAGGAAAAGCATTTGATAAAATACAGCACCCCTTCATGCTCAAAACACTAGAAAAAATAGGGATAGTGGGAACATTCCTTAACATTATAAAGGCCATCTATGCTAAGCCCATGGCTAATATCATTCTCAATGGTGAAAAACTGAAAGCATTCCCCCTTAAAACTGGAACAAGGCAGGGATGCCCTCTTTCACCACTTCTTTTCAATATCGTCCTTGAAATTCTAGCCAGAGCAATTAGACAGACCAAAGAAATTAAAGGGATACGAATAGGAAAAGAAGAACTCAAACTATCCCTATTTGCTGATGACATGATTATATACTTAGAGGAACCAGGAAATTCCACCAGAAAACTTTTAGAACTCATAAGTGAATTCAGTAAAGTAGCGGGATATAAGATCAATGCACATAAATCTAAGGCATTTTTATACGTAAGTGATGAATCTTCAGAAAGAGAAATTAGGAAAACTACCCCATTCACAATAGCATCGAAAAAAATAAAATACTTGGGAATCAATCTCACAAAAGAGGTGAAAGACCTCTACAGTGAGAACTACAGAACACTAAAGAAAGAAATTAAAGAAAACCTCAGAAGATGGAAAGATCTCCCATGTTCTTGAATAGGAAGAATTAATATTGTCAAAATGGCCATACTACCAAAAGTGCTATACAGATTCAATGCAATTCCAATTAAAATCCTAATGATGTACCTTACAGAAATAGAGCAAAAAATTATGAAATTCATCTGGAAGAATAAAAACCCCAGAATATCTAAAGCAATCCTCAGTAGAAAGAGTGAAGCAGGGGGTATCGCAATACCAGATCTTCAACTCTACTACAAAGCAATAGTAACAAAACGGCATGGTATTGGTACCAAAATAGAAAGGTGGATCAATGGTACAGAAGAGAGGACACAGACACAAACCCAAATAAATACAATTTTCTCATACTAGACAAAGGGGCCAAAAATATGCAATGGAGAAAAGATAGCCTCTTCAACAAATGGTGCTGGGAGAATTGGAAATCCATATGCAACAGAATGAAACTAAACCCATATCTCTCACCATGAACGAAACTAAACTCAAAATGGATTAAGGACCTCGGAATCAGACCAGAGACCGTGCATCTTATAGAAGAAAAAGTAGGTCCAGAGCTTCAACATGTCAGCTTAGGACCAGACTTCCTCAACAGGACTCCCATAGCACAAGAAATAAAAGCAAGAATCAATAACTGGGATAGATTCAAACTAAAAAGCTTTCTCTCAGCAAAGGAAACTATCAGCAATGCAAAGAAAGAACCTACAGAGTAGGAGAAAATCTTTGCCAATCATACTTCAGATAGAGCACTAATCTCCAGAATCTATAAAGAACTCAAAAAACTCTACACCAAGAATGCAAATAATCCAATCGACAAATGGGCTAAGGAAATGAATAGTCACTTCACAGAAGAAGATCTATAAGCAATCAACAAACATATGGAAAAATGTTCAACATCTCTAGTAATAAGAGAAATGCAAATCAAAACCACTCTAAGATTCCATCTCACCCCAATTAGAATGGCGATTATCAAGAATACAAGCAACAACAGGTGTTGGCGAGGATGTGGGGAGAAAGGTACACTCATACATTGCTGGTGGGGCTGCAAATTGGTGCAGTCACTCTGGAAAGCAGTGTGGAGACTCCTTAGAAAACTTGGAATGGAACCACCATTTGACCCAGCTATCCCACTCCTTGGCCTATACCCATAGGACTTAAAATCAGCATATTACAGAGATACAGCCACATCAATGTTCATAGCTGCTCAGTTCACGATAGCCAGATTGTGGAACCAACCTAGATGTCCTTCAATTGATGAATGGATAAAGAAACTGTGGTATATATATATACAATGGAATATTACTCAGTCATAAAGAATGATAAAATTATGGCATTTACAGGCAAATGGATGAAATTGGAGAATATCATGCTAAGTGAGATAAGCCAATCTCAAAAAAACAAAGGACGAATGATATCGCTAATAAGTGGATGATGACACATAATGGGGGATGGGAGGGGTTAGTGTTAGGGTTAGAGTTAGGATTAGGGAGGGGGGCAAGAATGGAGGAAGGAAGGACTGTATAGAGGGAAGAGGGGTGGGAGGGGTGGGGGGAAGGGAAAAAAATAACAAAATGAATCAAACAGCATTACCCTATGTAAATTTATGATTACACAAATGGTATGCCTTTATGCCATGTACAAACAGAGAAACAACATGTATCCCATTTGTTTACAATAAAAAAAAATAAAAAAATTAAAAAATAAAAAAAGAAGGAAGGAGGGATGAAAAGAAAGAATTCCTTATGGAAAAATATCTGATCTCATCAATAGTCAATGAAATAAAATTAAAACAAAGATGAGTTGTAAATACCATTAACCATTAGGGAGATGAAAATCAAAACTATAATGAGATTCCATCTCACCCCAGTTGGAATGGCTATTATCAAAACATAAAAAATTAACAAATGTGAACGAAAATGAAGCTGTGTATACTATTGGTGGAATGTCAATTAGTATAGCCACTACGAAAAACAGTAAGAAGGTATATATCCAAAAAAAAACTAAGTCAGTGTGCAAAGGAGTTACCTGTTCATTGCAGCACCATTTACAATAGCCAGGGTATGGAATCAGACTATGTGCCTCTCAACAGATGAGTGGATAAAGAAGATACGGCATACATACACAATGGAGTATTATTCTCACCATAAAGAAGAATGAAATCTTGTCATTTGCAGGAAAATGGATGGAACTGGAGGATATCATGTTAAGTGAAATAAACTCAACACAGAAAAACAAGTATTGCATGTTTTCTCACATACATGGAAACTTAAACATATAGAATACCTGAAAGCAAAAGAGGGACATTTAAGGACGAGAAATAAGGCCATGGGGAGAAGGTGGGAGAGGAAGGTCTAGCAAGGGTGGATGAACATCATCAATGCGCAATGTATATGTGTGTGAAAATATCAGTCAATCCCTTTAATGTATAAAATTAATATGTGTTTGTGATTACAATTTTTTGAAAAAGATAAAATGAAATATGGCATCCTATCTACTAAATTACAAAACTGAAAAATAAAAGATAATAGTTGTTACTATAAAATGTGTATACTCACACATGAACAGAAGTGAAAATTAACACAATACTTCAGAAAGCAGTTTGGCAGTAAATAATGCACATGTATCACAGCTTCTAAATATTTTGACTTGGATCTACTTCTGGGAGTCTCTTTTTTTCAGTGAACATATTTTTAAAAACTTGTTCTTTTTAGATATACATGACAATAGAGTGTATTTTGACACACATACCTGTGAGGAGTCTTTCTTAAGAAAAAATGTAAAACCATAACATTGTTTGCACACAAAGATGTTCATTGCACTATTATACATCTAATCATAGAATGTGACCTACTTTTGATCAGAATGTGAATGAATAATTGAAATGTATAAAAATAAAAATTCCAGGACACATTCATTTGTAGAAGTTATGTTAATAGATGAATCCACTTGGGAAAACACTGGGAAAGATTACGCGGGAATAATTGTAGCATCATGAAAGTCAACTTTGTTTTGAGATGCTAGCAATGGTCTGTTTAAAATTTTATTTTTAAAAGGGCAAAAGGTTTTGTTGATGCTCCTCTGCCAACCACTCACTTTTCTTGGGCCACAAGTTTTGCCTTGATGAATCAGAGCCAGGAAATTCCACCCTATAAACTGTCATAAAATAGGGTTCTTCCTGCTCTCTTGGGTGTGATGGCGGCAGGCAATAACATCTCCAGGGCATCCAGGAGTGCATGTCACTGCTCCTGTGCCCATCTCAGGGAGGAATGTCCACGTCCCTCCCTGCCACACAGGTCTGACATTCTTCATCAGTGTGGTCCATCTGCTGGCGGCCACAGTCCTTGACAGTTGGTTAATCTGCAGGGAAGTTTAAAGCCAAAGCCTGCAGTCGGGTTGCTCTGGTATCTAGATTGAGGATTAACACCTCCATTGACTGAATGTAGACTATGGCTCAGAAATCCCCCCTTGACAAGCTCTTGCTTTATCAAGAAACCTCTTCCATCTCACCCACTTAGCAGTTCACGGTAGTGTCTGTGTTCACTGAAATCAGGTGGATGCAGTCTTCCCCTTCTGCACGGTGCCAAGAGACAGGCAGCCATAACAGCCCTCGGTCCCACCTTGCAGCGCCCCAGAGCCTTGGAGGAATCTGCAGACCCGCCTCGCAGCCCTCAGCACCTGGAGATAATGGGTCCTCACGCTTCACGCTTACCGCCTCCAGCACATTCTCCACACAAGGCTAGAAATGGTTTTGAAAGACCCCATGGTGGCCTCCTGTTGCAGCCTGGAAGGCTCTGCCCAGCGGCCCTGCTGCCTTTCCAGTAGAGCATTTATGCTTGTCCCAAACTCTGCTGGGGACACTTTCTTCCCCTTCCCCTTGAGTGACCAGCTCATCCCGGTCCACCTGCCACTTTCCTTTTAGTGATGGAAGTCCCACACCTGGGAAACCTCTCAGTGCAGGGCAAACCAAAACAGCTGATCAGGGTACTTCACCCCAAAACACACTTCCAGTTGGCCACACTCATGACCCCGGAAAGCCCCATAGCCATTTCTCAGAGAGGCCTGGTTTCTCCCCTGTTCTCTCTCCCCCTCATCGAAATTGGGTCCTGATTGCTATGATGCTCTTTTCTTTTCTTTGATGAATATTTGATTCATTTACTACTTTGTTCACAGTTTTTATTATCTCCCAGGTACTGTGCATTGAGTTATGGACTGGGGATAAAGCAGGAAACAAAGTAGACAAAGTCCCTATCTTTGGGGAATTTATATACTAGGAAAATAACCAGGTAAAACTCATGGTAGATCATGCTGTGGTTAGTGGAATAGAGACAAAGCAGGGGACAGGAATAGAAATATCAGAGGTGGGAACACTGTTTGCAATTTCATATAGCGTGCTCAGAGAAGGCTTAATTGACATTACATTTTGATAAACACCTAAAAGATGAGGGAGTAAGGAACTAGGGTTCCCAAGGGGAAAATGTTCCATACAGGTGGAACAGAATACGCAAAGGCCCTGAGCAGAGAAGAGCAAAACAGGGGTGGGGGGGCGGGGGGGCAGGAACTGAGGTAAGTGGAGAAATAGCAGGAGGTGAAGGCAGAGAGGTACTGGGGGTCTGACTCCATAGGGCACGTATGTTGTGGCACATGTGGCTTTCACACTGAGTGAGACTGGAAGCACTAACTGTGTTTAGATCAGAAAAGTGAAATGACCCGCCTCATGGTTTCTAGCAAGCACTTGTTAGGAGCCTTCAAAATATTCTGAGTAAGAGATGGAGGTGAACTAAAGAAAGGTAGAGTTGATGAGAAATTATTTAATGCTATGTGTGTATTGAAGGTAGAGCTGTAAAGATTATGTGATCCGTTTGAGTGGGAAAGACAATCAGGGGCACCCCAGTGTGAGTGGAGGAGGGTGCTTCTGTTCACCAAAATGGGAAAGACAGGGGCAGCAGGTTTGGGAAGGAAAAACCAAGTTTGGTTTTGAACATGCTGCTGTTCGAGTAATTAGATATCAAGTGGAGAGTTAGACACGTGGGTCTGGAGGTCAAGAAAGACCCCTGGGCTGGGCACAGTGGCACACACCTGTAATCCCAGTGACTCAGGAAGCTGAGGCAGGAAGATCATGAGTTCAAAGCCAGTCTCAGCAATGACGAAGCGTTAAGCAACTTGGTGAGACCCCCGTCTCTAAATAAAATTCAAAATAAAACAGGAGATGTGGTTCAGTGGTTTGAGTGCACCTGAGTTCAATCCTTGGTACCAAAAGAAAAAAGAATAATAAAAAGGAAGAAAGACCCCTGTCAGAGTAAAAATCATATTTAAAGCCATGACACTGGATGGAATCTAAGTGAGCTAAACAGATAGTCGTGGAAAGGCCCAAGGGCTGAGGTCTAGGACACTCTTGTGTTTTGAGTCTAGAAAGATGAAAAGGAAAAGGAATGGTGAGAAAAATAGGAGGAAAGTGGAGCAAGGGTGGAATCCCAGAAGCCCATTGGAAGGATGGAGGGGGTCAGTGGCACCAAATGCTGCTGGTTTGAGAAGAAAGAGGAGGGCTGAGAACCGGCATTGAGTGTTGAGGTCTTCAGCTGTGTGAAGTGCAGTGTCGGGGATGAGCCTGAGAGGACAGGGCTCCAGGGAGATGAGGAAGAGACAGTGTGGACCACTCTTCCCAGGGACTTGGCTAAAGATGGAAAGAGAGGAAAGGGGCAGAGCTTGAGCGGGTGGGCAGTGCAGTCAGGAGCAGAATTTTTTTTTATCTCTGTCATTATGACCATTTTATTTTGTTCGAATGTGGGAGACATAACCTCATGTGTTTTTTTGCTTACAGGAATAACCCTGAAGAGAAGTGAAAACAGACAATGCGATAGGGTCAGAGGTGTGTGTGTATCAGAAATGGATCTAGAACCAACGCAGGGTGGAACCGAGCTATGAAAAGAAAGCACCAGTCCTTAGACATGGGAGAGCAATTGAAGTCCTCAGGCACAGAGTCTGGTAGCGGGTAGACTTGGTGGTGAGAGGTCCAGAAGTTCTTTTCAGAGAGCTTCCCTGGTCTTGGTGGAATAAGGAGCAAGGTCTACTAATCAGTGTGCAATTTCGGAACAGGAAAATCTTACCCACGTCCTGCATAGGAAGGGAGTGGATAACCTTTGGAGGTGTGGGCCTGCTAGAAACAAAAACTAGAAAAATAAAAATAAAAAAGATGAGAATTATGTATTCAAAAGTGGGGACATTGATAAGTTGGATAGACCTGATGGGTCTGATCCTAACAAAGAGAAAAGCCCAAGAATGCTTTATTCATAGTGGAACACACCAAAAGGTTTCAGTGTGGCATGCTTCCTCAGGAAAACAGGAGAAGAGTGGGGGAAACGGGTTGGTTGTGGCTTGTAGGTCACACCCATCTCCAGGTGGCTGCATTTGAACCTAGGACTGTGAACTAAGGTAGGGCACCAGCATGATCTGGGCTTTCTGGAACAGGGGAACTTCATCCAGGAATTCCCAGAAAGCAGCCTCCCTGCCTTATAATGGTTCCAACAAATCCATGGTTCATACCCTGAACCATGTTTCAACAGGAAATATTCTCAAGCAGAGAGAAATTTAATGGAAGGAATTAGTTTCAAATTTTGGGGAGAGCTAAAGAAGCCAATGGAAAGAAGTGGTGTCACTTGTAAGGGGATCACTGATTTCCTGGTCAAACTGCTGTTATACTCAACAGGAACCCTCCCCCACCCCCGCGCCTGGAAGGTGCTGGACATGCTGATGGCGCTGGCCTCCCGCTGCATGCAGGCAGCTGCCCTTGCCAGGGCCAGAATCTAAATGGCACCTCCCCTCCTCCTGCTTTCTAATCGGCATCTGTGCCTCCCATGGGTAGATCACACCGGAAAGCCACCGGCAACAGTCTGGAAAATGCAGCTTTGAGACTTCCTGCCACCTGCAGCTATAAAAAGGATCTCGAAGGGCCAGGAATAGAGTCAAGGACCACAAACCACACAAGGTCCTGATCTGAGAACGAGGATGGGGAGGGATATTGGAGGTTTGAGACCAAAAGGCACCCGGTAATTTTCTGGCAGAGCGAGCCTATGATTGGACTTGAGGAATACAGCACAATTGCCTGTGACTTTTAAGGTCGCCCTAGAGGAAAGAGGATGTGAGGTTGAAGTTAGGACACTCAGCATGGCTCTGATCTTCTCCAATCACCAAGTAGAGATGTGGGTTTAATCGAGAGAGTTCACTATAACAAGAGCAGGACAAGAGATTCGAGGGTGTATTCAGGGGTGCGATTAATAATATGCATAATGCACAATAATTGACCATAGAATCTGAATGGGAAGGAAGGAAGTGAAGATGGGGAGTAGGAGTAGTTAGCACATGTTTATATACCAAGTTCCTCTCTCCTCCACCAATTCATAGGCCAAATCTACCTAATCTACTACTGTATTCATACACCTAGACTTCTGCCTAGAACTAAGAACCCAATAAATATTCGTATTTGTTAAAATGAAATGAACTGGATCAATTTGAAAGAAAAAAAGAAAGAAAGAAAGGAAACCCAGAAAACAAAAGCAGATTATATCATCAAAGACATAGGGCAGGCCATGTAGGGCCTAGAAGACTCCAGCCAGAAGGGAAGGTAAATAAATTAAGGGCTGGTTGTAATTAAATTTAAGCCAATAAAATGCAAAGTTCAAGTTCAATATGTGTCAGAGGCCATATATATAAATTATTGGTTTGGTTGCATGATTAAGGCAGGAAGGCCGCTCTTCTTGGAACTCCTGGGTTGAAATGCCCCAGTTTGAGCATGGCTGGATCAGCGGGCCCCTGTCTTAGTTTGCGACCTTGGACTGAAACAGCCTCCCGGAGATGGCTGTAGCTTGCCAAATGTGAATCCACCTGCTTGCTGCCCGACCTCCACCACACCCAGAAGCAAGAAGCAAACCCTGAAACAAGAGTCCTCCCACACTGAAACCCTATCCCTGCGCCTTTGATGTACTCCCCCTTAAATAAAGAATTGGGGCCTTTGTTCCGATGTTGAGTTCCAGATCCCGACAGGTCTGGAAAACCCATCAGGTGTCCCTCCTTTTAAAAATTGAATCTTTGGCTTCGTCTCATTCCTTACTGATTGTTTCAGACTTTTCATTTTCCCAGGTGGCTCACACCTCCTGGGCAGGAACCTGCTGGACACCCCAATAAATATGAGCAGCTGTTACAATTCCCAATATAAGTTTGAGGAATGGACAGAAATATGGCAACCTCAGAACAGGATGGAGTCTTTCTTGGCACAGTCAAGACAGCATTGATGCCGGGGGAAAATGAATGAAGTTTGGCCCAAAGTCTAGGCTCAGGTTAGAAACTGAATGTGGATAGGCAAAACAAACAAACAAAAACCACCTTCTCTCCCACCAACTCCCCCAACTCCAAACCTACTCCAAGCCAAGCACAAGTACTGTCAACTGGACTGTCCTGTAGAAGAGGAAAAGCCAAGTCCAGCCCCAGGGGAACCTGAATGGGCTGAGAGGTGAGGAAGAGCCAGTTTGGAGCCACCAGCAAGAGCTCATTCCTTCAGCCTGGGAGGGTCTCACCCTGAGCAAAATCATGAAGTTGACAATGTTGTTGCAAGAACTTAAATCTTGGTATTTGGCTCCCACCAAAGTCTTAAATCTGCCTTCCTTAATGTGAAATGAAGTCCATTAACACTTCCTCACATCTCCTCCCAAAGTGCTTACCACTAGAATAGATTCATGCAAAGTTAAACCTCTCATTCATGTGAAGTTAAACATCTCATTTCCCCAAGTTAACAGGAAGCTCATTGGAAAAAAGACTGTCTTATTCCTCATTAAGATCTCTGCAACACCCAGGTCCTACTTAATAGAAGATGCTCAAGGGGTACTTGTTCAGGGAATGAGTAATTAATGAGTTAATGAGCAGAACACTTTAAGGTCCCATTCCTTATACAGACCAAATCCAGGCTCTGATTGCCAATGTGTCAAATAATTTATTCCTTCATTAGGGAAATGCAAAACAAAGCCACAATGAGATATCCTCCTATACCTACTAAGATGGCTATAATAATAAAAAAAAAGTACAAGTGTTGTTGAGGATGTAGAGAAATTGGGACTTTTATATATTGCTGATGAAAATGTCAAACTGTTCATCAGCTATGTAGAACAGTTTGAAGATTTCTAAAAAGTTAAACATATTACCTATCAATTCCACGTCTAGTTAAATGCCCCAAATACTTGAAAGCAAGTACCTTAACAAGTTCACACATTCATAGTAGCATGATTCACGAAGGCAAAAAGGCAGAAACCACCAAACTGTCCATCAAGAAGTGGATGGGTAAACACAATGTGATCTGTACATACAGAGGAATATAAGCTGTAAAAAGAAATGAAATATCCATAAATGCCTCAGCATGGGTGAACCTGAAAATATGCTATGTGAGTGAATCTAGACACAAAAGGATGCATACTGTGTGATTTCATTTCTGTGAAATATCCAGATCAGGTAAATCCTTTCAGAGAGAAAGCAGATTGGTAATTGCCAGAGGCTGAGGGAAGGGTGTTGTTTAAGGGATATGATGTTTCTTCTTGAATTGATGAAAATGCTTTGGAAGTAGGTAGAAGAGGTGGTTCCAAAATTCTGTGACTGTACTAAATATCAGTGAATTCTACTTTTCAAAATAGATCATTTTTCTGGGGATGGTGGCTCACACCTATAATGCCAGCAGCTCGGGAGCCTGCAGCAGGAGAATAGCAAGTTCAAAGCCAGACAAAAGCGAGGTGCTAAGCAACTCAGCAAGATCCTGTCTCTAAATAAAATACAAAGTAGGACTGGGGATGTGGCTCAGTGGTCAAATGCCCCTGAATTCAATCCTCAGCAGCGCCCCCCCCCGCCAAAATAGATCATTTTGTTATGTGAATTGAACATTAATAAAATCAAACCACCTATCTCTCGCTGCATAGTAAATTATCCAAAACACAAACACAATTGGCATGTACTGCTTTACACATGTTTGGGGAGTGGGAATCCAAGGGGCCCATCTGGGTGGTCCTAGCTAGGGTCTCTTCTGAGGTTTTAGTCAAAATGTTGTCCAGGGCTGCTGTCACGGAGGCAGATGAGGGCTGGAAGACCCACTTCCAAGGTGGCTCCTCACATGGCTGTGGACAGCAAGCCTCAGTTTCTTATTACATAAACCTCTCCAGGAGGCTGTGGAGTGTCTTACAACATGGCAGTTGGTTCCACAGTGGGTTGTCTTACAACATGGCAGTTGACTCCACAGTGGGTCATTCATGAGAAAACAAAGCAGAAACCACAATGAACTAACCAAGAAAGTTCCACACTGTTATTTCCACAATACCCCACTGGTTGCAGAGGTCGACTCTATTCATTGATGGGGTGAAGGGACCTATACAAAGACATGAATTCTAGGAAGGAAGGATCACTGGGAATCTCACTCTTCTCTAATATATAAGGTATAAGCATGAATTAATGAGTCAGCTCTCAGTCTGAACTTGATTTCAAAAGTGGAGAGCAGAAGGCAGCCCTGGAAACACACGATGGAAAGCTTCAGAAACATTACACATGAATAGTATCTATGTGGGAACTGGATAGGTCACACCTGGGTATGTGCACAAGTTCCTTCATACATGTGTTATCATAAAAAACTGTACCTTGCAACAACTTCCTGGGAACCAAAATCTTCTCACAGGCAAGATTTCTTCTAGGTCATTGGAGCATTGACCCCTGATAATAAGAACCTAATTGACAATAGCATAATGGGGATGTTATAAGGGGAATAGGGAACAGTGTCTTGCCCCTCCTTCATCTCCCAATTTCCTTCATAGGTTATCACAGGTCAGCATTCAGCTTCCTTGACAGTTCCTAGGCATGTTCTACTGCCCAAGCCTTTGGTCACTTCCTCTCTTCTCTGAAATGGCAGCTTTGCTAAAGTGACAACTCTCAGAGGCCAAAATGTACTCCAAAGGATGACAGACAAAGTTGTGTCTTCTCATGAGTCAGATCTTCCGGGAGCCTGACCAAATCAGATTGCTGTTTGGCACATCCCTGAAAGTTAGCCAGATCAATAGAGTAACACAAATCTTGACTCGAATGTAACTACTCAGATGCATTCATGGAAGCAGGGGATCCAAATACTGGGGTTCTCATTAGAGAGGAAAAATGATCAGATTTTTCAGGTTTACTTGAATAAAAAGTTTGGTACTAAGAGAATTAAGCTGCATAGAAGACAATGTCGTTGCTAAGAAGATGAAGTTACCTGGGATACTAATGGCCCCTCATCTACTTAGGATTGCCTTCAGAAATAAACGGGGTAGGGAGGTAAGAATGGAGGAAGGAGGGACTGTATAGAGGGAAAAGAGGGGTGGCAGGGGTGGGAGGGAAGGAAAAAATAACAGAATAAATCAAATACCATTACCCTATGTAAATGTATGATTACACAAATGGTACACTTCTACTTCATGTACAGAGAAACAAGTTGTACCCCATTTGTTTACAATAAAAAAAATTAAAGAGAAAGAAATGGGGTACACCAAGCAATGTGAGGTTTTGTGGACATGGAGATAAAGCATCTCAGGATAGACATGAGGTACAGCAAGATAATGTTTGCTAAACAATTGGTCTTGTCCAGAGGTGGCTGCTCTAGAGAAAACACCTGGGTCTGAGAACAAGGAAGGGAAGGTGAAAAGAACTAACAGGGGAACATCCAGGAAAACGGAACCAGAAAGGGAAGGGTTAACAAGAGCACATTGGGGTCAAGGCAGCTGGTGGCCTGGAAGGCAGGGATCCCATGTTTCTGAATGTACATAGGAATGAAGGAGGCACAGGGGACTGAGAGGAGACTATAAGAAAAATAGAGGAGGTAAGCAAAGAAGCCAATGGACATAATCACGACTGGACAGAAGAATGTAAAACAAGTGGCATATGCATGAAGAGGGCCAATACACTGTGAACCACAGTGTGTGGAAAGAACTGGTTAAACACCAGTTCACCGTCCAACAAGTGATTGTTGGTGGCCATAACAACATGATTGGAATATTGATTTACATTTTTGTATTTGCTTAGGGATTAGGGAAGCAATGCAGTAGATAGCACTTGGGTGAATCTTGACTAATTAAAAAAAAAATCCTGTTTCAATTCCCACTGAGTTCTGCCAATATGAAAAGACTAGTTAAAGACCAGTACATTTGCGGGGATGGATATAGAAGTCTGCATTCCAGAATGAGACAAGAAAGAGAGGATGAGGAAGTTCCTGGTTTATAGCAGGCAGTAGGTACATTAAGGGGAAAAATCAAAGTAGGTTTAGCAAACACCAAGCAGGAAAGGGATCCGGGCAAAGGAGCTTTGCTCTTGCCAAAGTTTCCAGGATGCAAGATAAAAGGCAAACAACTTTGTAGTTGTCTGGCTTTCATTTTCTTTTTTCTTCCCCTCCTAACCTCAAATCTAGGGACAAAAATATTAATTATGTCTCTCTGCTCACCCTATAATTGAACTATAATTGGAGTTTGTAAAGAGGAGCATTTTTCCTTGTTGAACATGTTATTCTTTTCAGACTTTAATTATTTTCCTCATTCATATTGTCATTAGATACTTGATTTCATTCTTTACTATTAAATTCAACAAATATTTACTGCATACTGGCTATTTGCCACATACTGCTAAGTACTCCAAGAGGTACAAAGATGATCAATAGATCATCAGTGAAATTCATTCATTTGTTCATTGAACATATGTACCTTTCAGTATCTCCTCTGTGTGGGGTACTGAAAACAGCAGAGAACAAAGCAGGATCTCTAACCTCATGGAGATTACAGTCAAGTCAAGTGGCATAAACGTGCAATTTAAAGATCTGATCGCACAACTATATGAATAGATATAACACCACAACAATATAAATAGTAAACAAAGATACAAGCAGAGAACTATGTTTCCAAAGAAGAGAGCACATTTGGCTCTTAAGGAAGGAAGGGTGGGGAAAGGGGCTGCTGTTCAAACTTAGTTTGAAGAAGGAATAAAGGGGAAGAAGTAGAATAGGGAGCCCCCAGGAATGAACCTAGGCATGGAGTTAGGAAGCAGGGGCTATGTATGTGGGAAAGTGGAGAGGAAGATTTGGTCAGCAACTGGAATAGGTTACAAAGAAGTAGAAGTCAGGGAGGCAAATGTTAATGGCAACCAAATCATGAAAATGTTTGCATGACTTTTGAGAATTTAAGTGGTGGAATTGGAAGAGTTTAAAAGATAGAAGAGTGTATGTAGCGGGGGAAAGAGGTGCTTTCTAAACTATTTTTTAGCCAGAACTCATGCCTTAGGGAGATTCCATGGTTTGAATTTATTGGTGAAATATTCCTCTTTTGGTGGTACATGACTATTGGTCTTTGCAGAACTGAATGTGGATTTCCTTTTTTCTTCTTTTTAACTTATTTTTTATTGTAAACAAATTGGGTACAACTTGTTTCTCTGTTTGCACATGAAGTAGAGGCATACCATTTGTGTAATCATACATTTACATAGGTAATGGTGTTTGATTCATTGTTATTTTTTTACCTTCCCCCCACCCCTCCCACCCCTCTTTTCCCTCTGTACGGTCTCTCCTTCCTCCATTCTTGCCTCCCTCCCACCCCCCTGAATGCGAATTTCAATATGTGATTGAGTCATTATTTATTAGCAAGCTTACATGCCAGGATATCAGCAAGCACTCAGACAACATCCTCATCATCATTGTCATCATCATCATCATCATAATTGCATTTAAGAATAGCCTCATTTACATAAGGCATTTTATTGTAAAGATATTCCAACATTATGCCATCACTCAAAAGACAACAAACTGAACAGTGTGACCCCAGAGGTTGATCCTACTGGAGGACATTGGAGGAGAGGAATCGAGTGACTATCCTCCAGATAACAACAATGTCAAATAGTGGAGACCTCAGAGGCAATGGGTTGTCCATCATGACTTTTTGATTCCTTGAGGCCTTATCTCTGCCTTCCTTCCTTTCAGACTCTATTCTTTTTGTTTGAATTCCCTCTTTTTCAGATCTTTCCGGGACTGGAAACTCCTTTGGAACCACCTACTGGTTCTCCCACTATGACACAGCTTCCTCTAACTCTGGTACTTGGTTGGCTGCAACTTGAATGACTCCTGGTTTCCATTTGCATGAAGAGAGACTCCAACAAAATTACTTGCTCAACAAAGTTTCTGAAAAGCAGATAACTATAGATAGGGACATAAAAGCAGAACATTTGTTCCTCAGGATTCTTGCTATTATAATCCACATTCTGAAGTTAACAAACTGCAGAGAGTGGGGCTGCACATAGTTGGACACTTCAATGTCCAGACTCAAGTTCAAATTTTAGCTCTGAAATGACAGATCTGGTTAGTGCAGAATTGGAAGGTGAACTTAAGTTCATGTACAGTTAATCTATTGACTGCATATCCTCATCTGTATAAAGGATTAACATTTACTATTCCTCCTAACCAATACAGTTGTAATAAAGAGCAAATAAAAATGACTGGGAAATTGATTTATAAGTTTTAAGGTGCTTCATACATACATGTAATTATATTTCCTTTTGATTTTCTGAAAATCACAATCCTTCTGATAAAGTTTTCATTAGAGGATCCACATTGCATTTCATGATCCCTTCTTGCTTTGAAATTTGATGGTTCTATAAAGCTTCTCACAAATTCCCTGGGCTAAAAAGTAAAGGTTTTCTGATGAACACAGATGCAAAAATTCTCAATTAAATTCTGGTATATCACATACAAAAATATATTAAAAAGATACTGCACCAATGATCAAGTGGGGTTCATCCCAGGGATGCAAGATTGGTTCAACATACAGAAATCAATAATCAAGAATCATATGATTATCTCAATAGATGCAGAAAAAGCCTTGGATAAACTATAGCACCCCTTCATGTTCAAAACACTAGAAAAACTAGAAATAGTAAAAACATACCTCAACATTGTAAAAGCTATATATGCTAAACCCAAGGCCAACATCATTCAAAATGGAGAAAAGTTGAAAGCATTCCCTTTAAAAATGGAAACAAGGGTGCTCTCTTTCACCATTTCTATTCAACATCATTCTTAAAACGCTAGCCAGAGCAATTAGACAAAAGAAAGAAATTAAAGGGATACGAATAGGAAAAAACCTCAAACTATCACTATTTGCCAAAAACATGATTCTATATTTAAAAGACAAAAAAATTCCACCAGGAAACTTCTAGAATTTATAAATGATTCAGCAAAGTAGCAAGATATAAAATTGACACCAATAAATCAATTGTGTTCCTATACATCAGTGATGAATCCACTGAAAGAGAAATTAGGAAAACGACACCATTCACAATAGCCTCAAAGAAAATAAAATAGTTGAGAATCAATCTAATAAAAGAGTGAAAGACCTATTCAATGAAAACTACAGAACACTAAAGAAAGAAACTGAAGAAAAACTGAGAAGATGGAAAAGATCTCCAAGGCTCTTGGATAGGCAGAATTAATACTGTCAAAATGACCATACTGCCAAAAGAACTATACAGATTTAATTCAACTCCTATTAAAATCCCAATGACATTCTTCATAGAATTTGATAAAGCAATTGTGAAATTCATTTGGAAAAATATGAGACCCAGAGTAGCCAAAACAATCCTTAGCAAGAAAAGTGAAGCAGGAGGTATCACAATATCAGATCTTAAACTATACTACAGAATTATAGTAACAAAAACAGCATGGTATTGGCACCAAAACAGACTTATAGACCAATGATACAGAATAGAGGACACAGAGACAAACCCATATAAATACAGTTGTCGCATAAACACAGTTATCTCATACCGGACAAAGGTGCCAAAAACATACATTGGAGAAAAGATAGCCTGTTCAACAAATGGTGCTGGGAAAACTGGAAACCCATATGTAGCAAAATGAAATTAAACACCTCTATCTCTTACCCTGCACAAAAATCAACTCATAATGGATCAAGAACTTAGGCAATAGAACAAAGAATCTGTGACTAATAGAAGAAAAAGACTCCACTAAGTCAGTTTAGGAACTGACTTCCTTAACAAGACCCCTAAAGCACAAGAAGTAAAATCAAGAATCAATAAATGAGATCAAATCAAACTAAAAAGCTTCTTCACAGCAAAGGAAACAATCAAGAATATGAAGAGAGAGCCTACAGAATGGAGAAAATCTTTGCCACCTGCACCTCAGATAGAGCATTAATCTCCAGGGTATATAAAGAACTCAAAAACTTAACACCAAAAACCAAATAACCCAATCAATAAATGGGCAAAGGAACTGACAGACACTTCACAGAAGAAGAAATATCATTGGTCAACAAATATATTTTAAAAAGTTCAACATCTCTAGCAATTAGAGAACTGCAAATTAAACTACACAGGGATTGTATCTCACTCCAGTCAGAATGGCAATTATCAAGAATACAAGCAACAATAAAAGTTGACGAGGCTGTGGGGGAGAAGGTACACTCATACATTGCTGGTAGGACTGCAAATTGGTGCAACCACTCTGGAAAGCAGTACAGAGAGTCCTCAGAAAACTTGGAATGGAACCTCCATTTGACCTGATTCAGTTATCCTGCTCCTCAGCATATACCCAAAGGACTTCAAATCAGCATACTACAATGACACAGTCACATCAATGTTTATAGCAGCTCAATTCACAGTAGCTAAACTATGGAACCAACCTAGGTGCCCTTCAACAGAAGAACAGATAAAGAAAATGTGGTATGTATGCACAATTGACTATTACTCAGTCATAAAGAAGAACAAAATTATGGCATTTGTCACTAAATGGATGGAACTGGAGAATATCATGCTAAGTAAAATAAACCAATTCCAAAGAACCAAAGGCTGAATGTTTTCTCAGATATGTGGATGCTAATTCACAATATCTAGGGGGAGGCTAGGGAAGAGTAGAGTTACTTTGGATTAGAAAGAGAAGAGTGAAGGGATGGTAATGGGTATTGGGTAGAAAGTATAGTAGAAGGAATCATACTTTATTACCCTACATGCATTGATGATTATACAACCAGTGTAATACTACATCATGTACAACCAGAAGAAAGAGAAATTATACTCCATTATGTATGATGTGTCAAAATGCTGTCATGTATATAACGAATTAGAACAAATTTTTTAAAAAGGTTTAACTTTTATTTCTTCCTTATTGCCATCACCTATTTAGAGACAAAGCACAGCACTTTATTAGTTATCCTTTTAATCCTTTTTTCCTTATTTAGTCAATAATGATCAAATATATCATTTGTGCATGTTTTTTTAAAGTACATAGAACAATGGAGATATGAGTATATTATCTGAGCTCTGGATGACCTAAAAGTCCCCAAAGTCCACCTATTCCAAGTTCCCATGGCCACTTTTATTAAGTAAGGGCTGAGCTGCCTACTTCCCTCTCTGATCACTTCAGGGCCAGCCTGCTCTGTATAGCTCTTCTCTCAGAAGAAGTACCTATTTGGTTCTCACCTCAGGGTATTTGATCCAGGTCACTGGGTCACCAAGTCAGAACTTGAGGAAAAAGAAGAAAATATACAAAAAGTCCTGAATTGGTGCTTAACTTACTGCAAGAAGGTCATGGTTCCCCATATATCAAGGGCTCTGGGGCTGGTCAAAGTGTCCTTTATGGAAAAAAGCACCCTGCAAGGAAAGCTGGGAGGAGAGATAAATCATATAAAAGAACAAAATATCAGAATATCAGGAAAGTCAACCAGAGGTGGATGTTTGAAGAGGTGAAATGAGGTCGGCCTGGTGGGTGGGCAGAGGGCAGTGCAGAACCACGTGCTTTGGGGTTTGGATGAAAAGCAGGACCAGATTGAGTTTCAACCAGTGTAATCTTATAGTTCAATCTGCCTCTTTGGGCTTCATAAGGTTTCTCCCAACCACCCTCACTGTTACTAAACATAATAAATTTTTTAAAAACTTCAGAAATTGAAAAGTAGAAACAGTGAGCTCATTGATTGTGTATCTGGGTCATTTTGTGGGGATCTGGTGTTTGCAATCCTTACCTGTGGTTAAGGTCATGGGTATGCCAGCCCACAAGGCCTCCTTCATTTCCTATGTTTGCCTTGGAACAAGTGGTGGTATCAGGAAGAAAGGAAAATACTTAGATGAAATCAAAGTAAAGTGATAAGTATAATTACATAAACTTGCTCTCCCTTCCAAATAGTATCTGGATCATGGTTAACTACGCCCACATACCTTTATCATGGCAATAGTTGCAAAGTCTAGGACTACATAAACCAGATTTAGAAGTAAATGGGACATAGAAAATCCTATTATACATGCAGTTGCACAAGATCTGAGAGAGAGAGAGACAACATGAAACACCTTGTAAGTACATTTCCTAATTTCAGATTTTACTCTCAGAATCAAAATAGCCAGGGAGAAGTTCTCCCCCACCCTCTTGGACTCTTCAAATTAAATCCAAATAGAATTTTCAAATCTTATTTTGGCACATACCTTTCTATTTTTGAATATCTGAAAGAAGAGTCTTCACCGAAGACATTAATAACCAATTTCTTAAATTTCAGGAATCTTTGAGCATTGGGTAGATATTCATATTTTAGGGTCCTGTCTTCCTGGGTTTATCTTATTTACAAATTGCCAGTGCAGAAAAGCTTCGGATGCATCTTGTATATGGCACCAATAATGTTGCCATCTGCATCTCCAATATCTCCTTGACTGATCTTACCACACTGTGATTACTGTTCATTGTGTAGCTATTTACTTCTGCTTCAAAAACATATCTTGGGGCTGGGGATATGGCTCAGTTGGTAGAGTGCCTGCCTCGCAAGCACAAGGTCCTGGGTTCAATCCCCAGCACCGCAAAAAAAAAACAAAAAACCACATATCTCTCCTTTTACTGTAGGAATTGCCCCTGGAATATTGCATGGATTGTCATGGGGATGGGGAGAAGGGGAGTACCTGTCAATTCCAACTGACATGCACTTGAACCAAGAGAGCCTGAATACACCAGATAATGAGCTGTGGAAAGTAGGGAAGGGTTCCTTGCTGCACTTTCTCCTAGCCTGCTGCCGCTCCTACTGATTCTTTCACTTCTTCTCCAATGCCTGAAATACCTGTGTGGCAAGGCAGGCCACACAGATAAGAAATGATTAACAACCAGGATTTCCAGAACTAGTCACATCTGAGTACAATCTATTTCAAAATAAGGTATAAATAAGTGGTGATTGGTCTTTTATTTTCAGGCAAGGTGAGAGAATCTAGAGGAAAGGAAATCAATGGGATATGGGTTTCTAGGTGGGTGGTCGTAGGCAGAGGGCAAGGCAGGACCAACAATGTGATTTGGGATTTGGATAAAAATCTAGACCAGTGGCTGGAAGCAGAGAAGAAGGTGCAGATGAAGGAGACTGAGGCCTGGAATTGTGATTATGATTACATTTGACCTAGGAGGGCCCTGTCCTGTGTGCAGATCAAGTGGTCAGTCAGGTTCCTACTATTTACCCCAGTGATTGACCATAGAAGCAACCCAGTCAAGGTTTTTGAGTGAAAGATAAAGCTTTGCCTCTTGAGAAGCCAGCACAACCCATTCAACCATATTGAATCTCCTGATACACTCTGGTGCCCCATGGGCTTGAGAGACTGTGAAAATTGTAGATCATCTTAAGGAGGCCCTGACCCCAGCAGGGCCTTAGACTACAGACTGTTGTCTGCAGTTAAACAAAAAAAGTGCAGTGATATTTGTTCCCATTTCAGACTGCATCTTCCATCATCACAGCCTTCTTCCTGACTCCATCTCTGGCCCTAATGGTAAGTAGGGTGAAGAGGGTCCCATTGTCTAGTCCCCTTTAGGCAGAAATATTTACAAGGTGATCATCAGGGTGACATCCCTCAAATTTCACACAGGGAACCCTTAAACCTGCAGAGTACTCTAGACTTTTAATTTGTCTCTCTGTTGCTTGGCTTTCTTCAGAACATCAGTGACAGTCATCCTCTGGATGGATCTGTTGGGACCCAACTCATCCATATCAATGCCTTCCGAGGTGTGGTCAGCATCCGGGACAACAATGTTTTCAGTGAATGGGATGGAATCTTGGACTACAAGAACGTAAGAGTGAAACATGTTCATTACAATGCCACAGAAAGCCTTGTCTGGTCCAAAATGTAGCTCAAGACTTTTCCAGAGAGAAGTGGACACTGTCTTCATTTGCCTTCTCCAGTTTAGGCCCTCAGTAGGAATGCATGTCTTTAGGTAAGGGACCAGCTTTACTGAAGGCGCAGTGACTTCTTTCTGAGTCAGAGAATGTAGGAGGATCTTCTCTGGTCCATCGGATTTCTGCATCCAATTGGACGTCTGTAAGTTATTGGTTTATGTGGCCACCAAAGTGGAACTAAGAAGCCAACATAAAGAGCCCCATGTCTTGTAACTGGGTTATGCTATGAAAGTTATTTTATCTTGACTCCAGGTTTTAACGTCTATTTCTAAAGAACAATGTATTTCATTTTTTTAAAACCTGGCTGCAACTGCCATCTCTTTGAGTCCTAAGAGCTAGCAGAAAGATGTGATTAGGAAGGGAGCCCCCATGTCCTTGGATGCTAACCTCAGAATCTCACTCTGCCTGTGGGCCTTAGTCACCACATCTGCAAAACAACACCAACAACTGCCTTGCCTCCCTGACAGGGCTCTGAAGGGTGACACGAAGTAAAAAGCCCTCACTCCTCAGGCCCTCTGCCATCCAGGCCTTCCCCTACCACCTCCATCACCTTCTCTCCAGTCACTCTGGACACCTCAGGATGAACCCCTCACCCCCGGGCATCCTCTCTACTCCCACCCATACCCACCATGTTCTCTTTCCTGACACCTCCTTCACTCTTCACCTAGCCCATTCCTGATTCCTTCTAGGAGACCTCTCTGGGATCCTCCTAGAGGGCACCCAGTATAGTGATCACCAACACTATTGTAAGCCATGGAAACTTTTCTGCCACAAAATATCCCAGAGCTGCACACTCTGTGGTGCACGAGAAGTCAGAACCATTGCTGGAGGGGATTTACTTCATGCGGGTGCACCTTGGGCCTCAGCCAGACACAGCTGCAAGAGAACTGCTGCTCTAATCCAAGTTTAGAGAGACCAAATGGCAGGCCCAGGGCCACACAAAAGCAAGTATCCAGGGCAGGCCTGGTGCTGGATTCTAAGTCTGTTGGTCCTGACCCAGGACGCCTAACAGCCCTGTACCTTCAACAAGTACTCAGTAACTTGCCAACACTCTCACAAGCAGTTAGCATCTCACTCACCCTGTCATCTCCATGACAACACTGTAGGAATGGAGTAGTTACTTATGCTTTATAGATGAAGAAACAGAGAAGCAGGGCGGCTACTGAGCACCCTAATGACTGCTGAGTGGCAGACCAGGACCTTCAAGTCAGTCGTTTTACTGGAGCTCACTCCCTATGCACTCTATGCTTCTGGGCCCACCTGTCTATTAGTGGTCGCAGAGTGCCAGGGGGATTCTTGGGGAGTGAACCCTCTCTAGCAAGAATAGCAGGGGACAGTGCCACTGGGTCCTGGAGAGCCGCAGGGCTTTGTATGCCCTGCCACTGGTCCTGATGCTGACCTTTACTCCTGCGTTCAGGCCCACACCCTGCTGGGGTGTTCTACACCAGTCAACAGCAGCGGGATGTCAGCCTCTGCAGAGAGTAGTTTCCCATTAATATTGTGACTGAATGAATGACATGTTTCTGCTGTGTTGCTTTCAGGCCCTCTTGGTGGTTAAGCTGTTTAGCAGGATGGCCTGTGTCCTGGCCAAGATGGACCAAGCAATCTTTCCAAGTTTGGATGACATTAGCAAGGCCCTAGGCAGGCAGGTAAGTGAGACCGGGTCACTCTGGTCCCCTCCTACGCTGGTATTTTCCAAAGTACTTCTAACCTCCTAGGACAATTCTGTGCACAAGTGGTGACTTAGTTCATGCTTGCTCTTAAGGTCCATGAAATTACGACATCATACAAATACACCTTTCAAGTCAAATTAGAACTGAATGAATGACCCCCTTGCAATGACCCCCTTTCCATCTTTGTAGTCATCAAAGGGTTCATGTTACACGTTAGCAAATGTAAGTTGTTGACTATAAATATCAGAGTGACTTAATATAATATTCACATTCCCTCGCCTTCTGTCTTTCCCTTCCCAGCACCAAACAATACACATGTATTAACTTTAATTGAAAATGAGCCGAAGACTGCGAAGCTGTCTTCCTCAGCCTCTTAAATGACAAGGAGAATTGTTAATGATAAGTTAAAAACCAGCAGGAAGTCCTTGGCAAGTCTTTGAAATCTGCTTATTTGCTAAGTAACCTGCAGGGCACATTTGGAAACACTGGCAGGAGGGTTTTCTGACTTTGGGGGGAAACAAAAAAAGACTGCATGTCACATGAAAATAAAGCAACTTATTAATATTCTTAGAGAAGCCTAAAATGTCCCATTCATCCGAATTAACAAGAAAAATCATAATGCAACAAATGATTTTTATCTACTCTATATGATCATCAGAGATGAGAAAGCATTAAAGAGTGAAAGGAAGAAATGGGAGGTCATCAGGTCCCTCAAATCTACAGATTTTTCTAGAGTAATGTCGCCTCCTTGTGGCTAGATGAGATGTTGCTGCCAGAGACTGAATTCTAGGGCAGGTTGGGTTCACAGCTAGTTCTGTGCAATGAATCAAACACATCCTGTTGCCACTTACCTGAGACAAGGGCCTCAAGAATTCATTTCTTCCTCCTTCTTGTGCCGCCTCTATATGATGTCTCACTGTTTTCACATGCCACCGCTTCCAGGATTCCAGTCATTACCCATCCACCCATGGCCTGACCTACACTGTTTCACGGAGTCGGGTCAAGAACTTAGCCCAGTACGGAATTCTCATCAAAGACCTGTGCAGAGATGTCCCCACCTACTTTGCCCAGCAACGAAAAGAAGGTATGTTAACAACTTAACTAGAAACCCAAGATCATGGTGAATCAAAATGTGCAGTATGGTTTTTAGGTCATTGGCACAATTTAGTGATAGTTTATTCCATGTCTTTGTTAGTGGTATAAAAATTGCATGACCCTGCTGGCAGAAATGATTTCTTGACACCAAGAGTCGCTGAGAATAGGGAGCAGAGTTAGCTTTATCAGAAGGTCAAGGTCAGCTATCTCATCAAAGGGATTTGACAATTGATGGATGTCCTCACCTGACTCAAGATTACATCATGCCCTGCCCAAGCATCACAGAATCTGTTGTGAGTCAGAGGCCCATTGCTTTGGGGTTCTCAGTCCTTGTTCTCAAGCCACCTGAGGTTGAAAGGTAAGACCACAGTAGTTACAGACCACACTGGGAAAGGAACAACGCAGTGATTGGCACCCCTGCTGAGGATGTTAGCCCAGCTTGGAAAGCTACCAGGTAAGACTTCATGATCTTCACACTAGTCTGGGTGTGGCCAGGACCCTTGCTCCTTCAGGCTGCTGCCAGTCATTTATACCTTAGCATAAGTTTACCAACAAAAAAGATTCAGGAAAAAGCAGGAGAACTTGAGGGAGGGGCTGGAGGATTAAGGAGGATAGTTGTGGGTGAAAAAAAGAAATAGAGCAGATGTGGAGGCAATTATTGCAGGAGCCCACGAGAGGAAAGAAGGTGGAATCTTCCACTTCCAAGGTCTCACAGCCTTGCTGGAAGTGCTGTCCTGAGTACCAGGTGCAGCTCATAATATATCCATTCTACCTTGAGGTCTTAAACTGATCTTTTTTGTAAAATGTGTCTCTTTCTTTTTAAAGGTACTGCCCTGGCAGTCAACCCTACTTCCTGTTTTGCAATCCAGCTTCTATCTTTTATGGGACTCTCCATCTGTGGTGAGATTCCTGCACTCTGAACCTCCAGGTCAGCTGCAGGAAGAGCGAACCCACCTATCCCAGGCTGCTGGCCTGGAGCAGGTACCTGGCCTGGTCTCTGCCTACAGGACGCTGCTCATTTCAGATCTCCACCTTCTGTCTTTCAACCCAATACCCCATTCTGAAATCTGGGGAAATGGGTTATACTCTCTGAATTAGAACAATAAAGCTTCTTCCATTACTGATCTAGCAGATGGACCTACCTGTCTGCACTGTCCTCTCAACATTACCAGCATGTGCAGAACATCACATACAGGCACAGTGCAAAGGAGGAGGTCCTTCTCTCAGGATGTGTCTCCTTTCTTTCCTTTCTTCCTTCCTTCCTTTCCTCCTCCTCCTCTTCTTCCTCCTTCTTTTTTATTTCTTTTTGATTCTGTTTTGCATTTGTTTTGTACCAGGAATTAAACCCAGGTGCACTTAACCACTGTTCCATACCCCCAGCCTTTTTTTTTTTTTAAATAAAAACTTAGCCTTGCTAAATTGCTGAGGCTGTCTTTGAACTCGATCCTCCTGCCTCAGCCTCCTGAGTTGCTGGATTACAGGTGTGCACAGTCATGCCTGGCAGGATGCCTCATTTCTAAGCATCTCTCTATGGGATATTCCTTGGGGAATCCCTTGAAAATGTTGGCAATAAACAAAGAAATGAAGACGCTAGCCATAGCATATACTCAACTGAAAATTGGAGCTAAGAGTCCAGGGAATCGCATTCCCTGTGGTGGCCCAGTGCGCACCATAATAATCTCTGAAAGTGAGCCCCCTTTTGGAATTGGTCTGAACCCTTCAGTGATGACCCCATAGTTGTCTCCATTGCAAATTAATAAGGGACCTGGATTCTTAGTGCTCATTCTTTAACTGTCCCTCTTTAAGGGGAAGGTCTCCCTATCATAGTAATTAATTTGGGTCACCCCAGATAGTGTCCCCTCTATCTGTTCCCACCATTCTTGCTTCTCACCAGCTTCTGGGTTGAGCCAACTGGCTCCAATCTCAGGTCTGAATATGAGTGGGCTGGCTTGCCTGTCCCAGGCTGTTGCTGCCCAGTGTCCATTATCTGCCCGCTGGGAGCTCTTAGTTTCCCAAGGGATCAGGAGCCACTAGTGCCCAGATCCTGCCTGGTCCTCCTACTGCCTGCCTGGCTGGAGACCCCCACAGTTCAGCCTGTGTAGTATCCACAGCTGCTCCCACGGGGGTTTCACAGGCCTGTGAGTGCAGGCAGTGCTTTCACATGGGCAGATCCCTGCCATCCACGGCAAGCAGCGCTGCAGCTGTCCAAGCGCCCACAGCCTCCTTGGCCCTGAACTCGGACCACAGCGAGGGGCCCTCAGGCCCAGCTCCAAGCACTCAAGACTGGAGCTCAAGATTTCCAAGCCTGCAGTGGGCTGCAGAAATCACCACCCTGCATGTTTCCTGAGAATGTTATAGAGGGGTGGGCCTTCTTTTATTCAGTTGTGTTTTAAATGTTAAAAATATCTCAACATTTTTGTTGAGGTATAAAATACAATGAAGTGCAGGTTTGAAAAGCACAGCTCAATGAATTTTACCTATGTATCCCCATGGAGCCATCACACAGACGAAGATGTAGAACATTCCCAACACTCCGGAGAGTTTCTGCAGGCAGTACCCTACCCACATCCCCTTAGCCACAAGGGCACGGAGAGGGCAGCAGGTGACTGTGCTGGAGAACTCTCAGAAGCACTCAGGCACACCCTGCAGGACTCTTGAGGTGCCATCCACTTCAGACTGGAAGGGGCTGGTGAGCACCTCAGGATTCTCTCTTTTCCAGTCATTAGTTGGGGTCAAACAAAAGAGTGAAGTTGCCGAAGGTCATGAACAAGGCTGTTGACCAGGCATTGTGTGCCTAAGGCCATGTCCTAAAATATGCAAAGGTAACTTTTCCAAAGAAGGTTAAGGGGTGGGCTGCACCATACATGGGAGGTGCAAGGGACAAATTCTTGGCCTGTCCCTTCCCAAGGTTATGTTACAGCATGAATGGGAGGCACCAGGTGTGTTTCCTTCTTGAGGCCCAGGGAGGGTCTATGGTGTAAACATCTGGTGAGTTAACAGAGCTCATATGTTCTTCTCTCAGCCCTTAAGAAGGAGATAATTACAAGAAAATATAATGGAGTCCCAGCCTCCTGGCAGCCTCTGTTGAACATATTCCTGTTAGGCATGTGCCTGGTATGTTCCACCGGCTGCTTCTGTCAGTTATTCAGTGAGACAACAACATGGAGTGACTCAACTGATTTAGAGAGAGTTAAGAAAAAAGCAGAACACAGCATTCTACTTTCAAAATGAGACCAATATTATAAAAATGAATAGGGAGTATTCATTTCTAGGTAGTAAATGCCAAAGGAGATTGCCAGTCACGACACCTGTTTCTGGACCTCACCCTTAGGCCTCCGGTACTAATCCTGGCCACAGGAGTAAGAATGTACCGCATGGTGAGCCAGTTAGGGTCATCTCCAGAGAATTTTTAGGTTAAAACTGATTAGAACTAAGAGGAACCCCCTCCTCACTGGCAGCGAAGCTGGGAACATAAAGGCCTTGGGTTTGACAGTGATGTTTCTCTGCTCCTGGAGAAAACCAGCATGAGACGCTGAGGCTGACATATAGAAAGAAGGAAAGTTGAGAAGTGGGAAAAGAGAGTCTGGCCACCATCAAGCACCGAGTTCTAGCTTCCCAAGACCAGAACATCCCTTTCCTTCCCAGGCTAGTTACATGAGACAAGAAATTTCTCCCTTGACCTCAGCAAATTTGATTTGGGTTTCATTACTTACAAACACCAAGGTTCCAGCTGAAATACTCTACCATTTACTTGTCACTTTATCACACACTCTTTAGTGTTCTTATCAATTTTTGAAATATAAATACCTTATTTACCCAGTGAGAAAATAACTTTCTTGATTATGGTCACTTTTTCTTGAACCTCTTCTCCCAGCATATCCATCACATGGTAAGTACTGAGCAAATGGTAAGTACTTAAGATATATTAGTTGATGACTATTAAGGAACAGATGTATAGTATTAGGAAGAGGAATAGTCAATGGCAGGTGGAAATCTTGTTAAAATAGTGCCTCTTTGTTCTGAACTTGCACACCAGCTGGCCAGACTATATGAGACCCAGCTATTTGATCTGGCAATTTTCCCTCATGGTGCAATTTCTTTGAAATGATGGAAATTGCTTTCCAGTTATATGTTCACTTGGCATCCCAGTTAACTTTTCACTCCCACTAGAGTTTTCAGTACAGTTCTTCTTTTCCTGGGTGTTAGTTGTTCCTTCCTCCCTCTCTACTCTCTCCAGATCAACACATACCATAATAGTGTTTATTAAGGCTGAGTCTACTGCTTTGGCAAGTTCAAAGATATTTCCTAAAGGGTCTATGAATGACTCTCAAAGCTGAGTGCTTATCAGAAGGAATAGTTTAGTTCACCTGAGAAGTTAAGTTCTTTGATAAAGTTAGAGTATGTCCCTCCCCCTCACTGGGTTAAGGTCACTGCTGCCTGAGCCCCTGTTCCACCCAGGCTTTCAAGTGCTTTGGGACAAACAGATGGGAAGCTGCTTCCACAAGCAGATACAGACAGATGTGGAGACTCACACCGAGTTGATTGGCCTGCATGTGACCCATCCGTGAATTTTCACACATTATACACTTTATTGAAAATCCTGGAAGATTTATTTTCCTTCTGTATATTGCTTGGCTTCCCTTTGCTGCTTACAAAAAGAACTGACACCCAGATATCTGTAAATATAACACATTTTATTATTGAATCTCACAATTAGATGGGACATTGAGAAAGAATTTAATTTGACTTCGGTGTGGAAACCAAGATCAGATTTCTTTGAAAGGATGAAACCAGTAGGTGACTGTCCTAAACATGAATGCCTGCGCAGATGGAAATCCCCAAGATGCCCAGGAGCCCTGCCTTTGCACAGCCTCCAGCAGCAATATCATCTGGAAAGGTTAAAAGTTTAAAAGATCATTAAAAATATACCACAGTGCAACAAATCAACGTGTTTTGTAAACGTTGGCTAAAGTATGTACTTGTAACTTCATGTTACCCAAGATTTCAGCTATTCTTGCATAGCAAAGAATAATAACATATTAACTTAAATAAGATTGACAATTCCTGGAAGTTTTGGTCCTAACTGATGCTATGAAATAATGTGTCAGCAGCATACCTCGTGCCTTAAAAGTGCTAATGGGTATTGAAATTTTTTTCCCGGGCAGTAGAAATGTAGTAAATGCTACTCCTTTTCTTCTTTATCTACCTTCTGCTACTCTGGGAATTTCTTCTGTGTCTGTCATGTGCTGGCGTGGTACTCTACTGCATTTATAAATGGTGCACTGTGTTACCCGGATGGAACAGGGCTTCTATTCCTTGGCCTGCTGTTTCCTGGGTCAATTCTATTCTAGATTCTGAGGGCATTTCTTAATGATTTCCTTCTCACGGTCTCACCATCTCCAGAAGACTTTCTCCCACTTGAAATCCCTACATTTGAAGGAAGAGGGCTCGTAGCTGTTCTTTGACCCCCTTCCCGTCCCGCCTTTTACATTCACTCCTCAGCTTCTCCACTTCACGACACAGTCCATGGAGACAGACCTTTCACCTTTTCTGTGTCCATGACATTTAGCAAAACTGCCACTCACAGTAGCTATTTGATTCCTGAAGTCAACTGGATCGGGACACGTTTTCATTGATTTGTGTTTCACACAGCACCTAGCCGAGTGCCTGGCACGTAGGAGCTTTCCCAAAATGGTCTGGCGTATGAGCAGTTCCTTGGTACTCACCTGTCTTTTCAACCACTTCCCCCTTATACAAGGGGATGTGTTTGCAGAGTTGCTCAATGGGTGACCCAAACAGGAACCAGTCCACATTTGTGATCAGAGACTCCAGAGGATTGTACTTGACCCAGGTGTATTTGTTGGAGGACATGATGTTCATAGTCTGCAACAGAGAAGGAAGCATAAAATAAATGGGTAACTCTTGTGCACCTTATTCTAAATCCTGACAGACTTTCTCTTTCAAATCATTATTGCTTTTTTTTTCTGTACTGATGATGTCACTCAGGGCTTCCAGCATACTGGGTAAGTGCCCTTCTACTGAAATTCCTCCTTCCTTTCTTTCCTTCTGACAGGGGTCACTAAGTTGCTTAGGTTGGCTTTGAACTTGCCATCCTCCTGCCTTAGCCTCCCCAGTAGCTGGGATTACAGCATGTGCCACCACACCTGCCTCTCTTTCAAATTATCAAAGGAAAGGTCATCAGGGATCTCAAGGCATCCTCTCTTTCTAACTGCTCTGTCTGCAGAGAAACTTCATTATTAATAGTGCCTTTTTACTGCTGGTGACAATAAAACCCAGGGAAGGAAACCTTGTGCCAAAGGTGGAAGTTGCAGGGGGAGGCTAAGCCCCGGGTGTCAAACCTCAGCGCAGTATTGAATACTCTCACTGTATCATATTGTTTCTTGGCATCTTCATATCATCCAATATACAACTTTACTCATTTTTCTGCCAGTCGCCATTTCACAGAGCCCAATTCTAAGAAGACAGACTGATCAATCATCTCTACAAAGACCCTGAAATTTATTATAAGGTCATGAGTTTAGGGCTGTATGATGGAAATTGAGCTGAGATGTACTCCAGATCTCAAAGCAATAAATAAATACAGTTAAAACCCTTTGAAAAGTTGTGTACCACATAATATTATAATCTTCTCTCTAACTCTTCATGTCTCCACGGGTGCCAGTATTACTGACTCAGGAACAGAGCATGTTTAAGGGTATTCCAGAATTACCTGCCTCTCGTAGATGTACCGTTCCAGCTTGTCCAGAGCAGGGATAGCTTTATGGTCCATCTTTAGGATGTAGCAGGCTCTTCGGGAGAGTATCCTGGATGCAATGTAGCCCTGAGGCAGCAAGACCAGAGTTACTGCCCCTCCTCGATTCCCTGGCTTCTAAATATTTAAAATGATGTCTGCACCTTGGAGGCAAAACTTGAGCATGCATAGTGAGCTCCTGCCCTTGTTTTTCAATCTGTAATCAGTTCTGTGTGCTCAATTTTTATAAAATAGCCCTTGCATTTCTTATTTGTCATTCCTATCCCTTTTAAATTGGGTACACCCATGACTCACACGTACTCTTTATATTATGGGATCAGCATCTGCAGTTTGGGGTTTGAAAGACTAAGAAACTTCAGTCCTGAGTCTCTTTATAGGTTTTATTCTGCTTCTGACCCAGGTTGGGGTCAAATACAACATTCTTTAGAATTGTGCTCTCCAATATCATAGTTACTAGCCAAATGTGGTTATTTAAATTTAAATTCAAATTAGATAATACGTTAAATATGCTTCTTCCATCACACATTTTGAGTGTTCAATAGCCACAAGTGGCTGGAGGTTTCCCTAGAAGAACAATCAGATACAGGAAATTTCCACCGTTCCATAAAGTGGACCTACCCCTACGCTCGCCCTGCACACATGCTTCATCTATCCTCCCCTCCCTTACATCTCTCCCTCTCCTTTTCTCTCTATCCTGTCTTCACCTCAACCCCAGATTGATTTAAGGGGTATTAGTTTGAGAAAGTTGGAATTAGAAGAACCTTGGAAAGTGGGACCTTGGAGCCAAAAAGGACCTAAGCCATTGAATTTTCATCCTGGGTGGAACTTTTCTCTCCAGCATTTCAAATACTCATACATTCCATAAGGTTGTATCTAATAGGAACTCCTCTAGTTCCTATTTTTCAATTCTCACAAATGTCTAGTCTCTAAAACTAAAAAATAGACTGAGGGCAGAGTTGAGGAGTGAAAGGGGCTTAAGCCAAATCCTCACCATTGTAGGTTTTTAAACATTTGGGGGATTTCCATGACATTTGCTTTAAAAGAATTCTAGAACCACTTCTTTTAAAGTTTATCGTTTAAAGACTCTATACATTCAAATGTGCCACAGAACTCCCAACCAATGGGAGGAAGCATGTGAGGAGGTTTCTGGAAGACAAGGAGAAGAAAAGCCTGTGTAAATGTCCAGTGAGATTAGCTGCAGCCTACTTGTACCTACAGTGCATATCTCTGTACCCAGGTAAAAGAAGGGTCATCATTAGTGTTGGTGGAACAAATGGAAAACAAGTGGATAAAGGGATGAAGGATAGAATAAGTTTTCTGAGCAGTTTTCTGAGATGTATTTTTAATGCCAGTAACTAAAACTCAGAAGTCCCTTCTTACAAAAATGTGACATTATTTTTCCTGTATACATAATGAAATGTGTATAAAGTTGCTCTGATTTTCTGCTATGTTGTGACTGCTTTGTGATTGTTCTTTTTCTACATGATGTTTTGCATTAGGAACTCTGATTTATTCATTTATCCATTCAACAAATATTTTGAGAGTCTCTGTGCTGGACTTTGCTGTGGTCATTCTCTTATGCTATGCTCCTTCTGAGTCTGTGATGGACAGCACATCACTCTTCCACTTTCTGCCTGAAAAGATCAAGCAAATGCAAGTGTTTTCTATCATATTGTTTCTTAGAAATGGTTTTGTTTTTTTGTTAATAAACTGCTTGATTATTTCAAGGGAAAAGCAGAAGTGAGCAAATTCATAAGAAACTGCAAAGACTAGATCCTAGAATGTAAATACACAATAAACAGCTGTCCTTCCGCCCTTTAGAAAACCAATCTTGAAGAATATAAAAATCCTCTTGCTGCTTACATGTTTATAGTCAAAAATCGTGGTAGAAGAACATGATCCAGCGTGGATGTTAATGGTAGCAGTATTTTTTTCATTGTCAATTGTCACTGTTTCCTGAACACTGCCACCATTTTTGCTTGGGCTGAAGATGTTATAAACCTAGAATTGACAACAAGAATATAATGAGTTTTCCATAAATCACATGCATTTGAAAGGCAGTTCTTCCAGAAAAAGCAAATAAAGCTTTCTAATTACTGTGAGCAAGTAATTAAAGGCTAAAACTTCTTCCCTGGAATCCTAGTCCAAAGCCCATGCTAAAATAAGAAAGCAAAACTTTTCTTCAGTTTGCTGTATCATATAAAGGAGAAGCAATGATATTACAGAAGACAGAGCACATTTTAAAAGAATGGGTTACATTTGTGAAGGCTTTGCCGTTAGAAACGATCACCGCATCTTTTCCGTTACTGGTTATTTCTGCAATTCCATCTCTATTGTCCTTCAGATTCTCTTTTACCCTCCTTGACATCTCCCAGCATTTCTAAGGAAACAACATACCTCGTATCCATGAGACTGTGTCCCAAAGATGACCAGCACCACAAGAAATGCCACCTGAAAAATAGAACAGTCACATCTGTTCCCTGTGGGGTTGTCACTGAGGGTGGGATAGACCAGAGGGGATAGACCCTGGACACCTAGAGACACTGATGAGTGGTCAAAAATGGAAAGCAGTCCACTTCCAAAGTAGAAAACACACACATTACTCATTCAACAGGCTTTGTTTATTTCACGCCACTCATAAGACACAAGCCCCTTGTCACCTAGTTCCCAACATGATCACCACCTGGACAGCAGAGATGTCTGTTCACCAGGGGCAGGTGAACAGAGTGAAGGGTTTATTGCACTATGAGTAAGCCCCCAAAACAATTCACACTGGCTTTGGATTACTTGTGAACAATGAAGTCCTCTGGTTAAAAAAGAAAAGAAAATCTTTAATTCCTTGAGCCTGAAAACAGATTTAAAATAGATTCATGAGTGACAAACACAGAATGGATTTCTAAAAGAAACTGTGAAAGTAGGATGCATTAGAATACAGTTAATTTTGAGGTTGGCATCAAGGAAAATCTCTATATCCTGCTAACCCAGGCCTTCCATGGTTCTGTCAGGTGAGTGCCAGGCCAGCAGACAGCAAGCCTAACACAGAGGCAGATCCGATATTTTGCAGATATGTTGACCAATCCAACATGCCGACCTCAATTTTGTGCTCTCTTCAGAGCATCGTAGTGAGGTTCACTATCACTGAAATCTTTCAATGGAGGAGATCTGTGGGAAGGGCAGTTACTTTAATGAACGGTCAGTGGGACTTTCTTACTTCCTTTTTCATTTCACTCCTAACATTGCTCGTGGTGGAGCGGGGGAGGAGTACCTAACTAAAATCTGCTGCAGAAATCCAGCCTGCCCACTTGCACAGAGGCACATCTTTACCCCAAGCCTCCTGCTCTATCAACCTGTGAGGCTCTGTTCTATTTAGTGGGTCTAGAACAGGGATTTGAATATGATGGTCAACTGACCACTTGAATAGTATGACTAGAAGGAGCTCAGGGAGGGTCCTCTGCCCTTAAATAACCTCCCACCCAACACCATGTTTGATATACTTGGTTACAGATCAGGGTTAGGTTTCCTCTTGGAAAATCAACAGACCTGGGAGAGGAACCCTTCAAGCTCACAGCCTTTATCACTTAACACTTTGCTTTCTCCCTTAGCAACTAAATGGGAATAAGGGACAGAGACGAGGGGAAGGAATTCCATTCTGGATCAGTGAGGCACTATGGAGACTGGGATCAGATGGAAGAGCAGGAGCACTCATGGAAGGAATACTTTGCCTTAAGGGAGAATTTAGACCGGAGGAATAGACACAGATGACACTCAGCTGCTTAGATTTCGCCTGACTGCTCCTGCAAGCAGGGCTTAACCTGGGTAAATTATATCCTAAATCCCTCCTTCACAGTCTTGCAAAACACATTCTGTTGTGTCTCCTCATCTGGAAAATGAGAATAATACTATCTAGCTTGCCATGTTGATGCAATGAATAGGTGAAATCATTCCTATGAAATATTAGCCTAGAGTTTAATATGCATTTGGGAAACCACAGCTGCTATTATTACTATTACTGGTATTATTTTTAAAAATAGTAAATGTAATTGCTCTAAAATGCCTATATTCCTTACAAATTCTGAGATAAGGGATTAATATTAAACACCTTTCAAATTAAAATTACCTTCCTATATCCATTTTTTCCTTTTCTTTTTAAGTAAACATCACAAAAAAATAGACAAGGGACACACAAATATCCACCTTAGTGCTCAGCACTCTCTCTGCCAAAGACATTATTAATTTAATTACAGAAACTTAGAAGCATGCACAGGGTCTATCTAAGACCCTGAAATCTTTGACATCACATATGAACAATCTCTGCAAGCACCACCACAAAGGTATCAAGAAGTATAAACAAATACTCACAAGACTTTTCATTTTGTCTGAAGGGAAGAAGGTGCTGGAGCAAGTGAAGGTGCCCAATACAGCTTCTACCCTTTATATTGGTTTTAAGATGTGGAAATCTCTTTTCCAAATGATCACATCTGCACAGATCATGTCCATATCTCTGACACACCCCAGCAAACTCCTTTATCAGGATCAAGCGCCAAGCACACACCTGATATCAATGAAGCTCATTAGTCAGTAATGAAAATTCACCACTTGGTCACTATGCAAATATTTCCTGCTTATCTGTTCTGTGCTACATTCAAGATTTCAATTTCCACCCTTTAAAAATATTGCAAGATGCTTGTTCTACACATAGATACATATGGACATATTCTTAAAATCTCTCTTGGAGGTAAAGTCCTTCCATAAGACCTGAGTTGGGCCCCGACTCAGTGTCTTCTCATCACTGTCTTGCTTATTGAATTCATCAACCTCAGGAAAGGACGTGAAACTAGAGGCGAGTACCGTGGCTGGGAGCCCTGCTTGGAGAATGACCAGCCTTATGACTTTATGTCTTTTTCCCTTTGCAGTTGGTGGCAATTTCCAGAGTTTCCTGAAAAACAAGGCTCAGAAAGCACTCTGCCCAATTATCAGACCTATCCAAATGTTTACATTGAGCATGGTTTACACTGTCATGAAAACTATGAGATATGTATCTCCAAGTCATCTTGAAAAGCATTGAGAAATTTTCAGATTTTAAAAGAAAGCGAACACATTTTAATTCATATAATTGTTAATGCCACAATTAGAAGTAAATATCTAAATAGCATTGGCATAGGATATGAACTTATAAGGTAAGGAAATTTAAAAAGACACTGTGGTGTGTCCCCACCTACGGGACATCAACAGAGGACGGTGAACCTAAGAGAGAAGGAATGAAGGGACAAGAGACACAGGAAGTGACAGCAAGACAGGAGTTCTGATCAAGCTGCAAATTTTTATTGTTCACACGGGTATTTATGCTGAGGGAATGAGGGGTATGACGAGACGCAGGTTGGTTGGCTGTGTTCTTCTATTGGGCTCCTGATAGGGTGCAAGTTCGCGCCGGCGGGAAGGTAAAATCCCGGAAGAGAAGCAGGGACGGCGCCATAGGCGCCATACTGTCAGAACTATCAGCCAGGAGTGGGGAGGGGCGTGCCTTGTGAATCTGTCAGTTGCCAGTTGCAGGGTGTTTGTGCAGGGCAAGGCAACTGCAAAATGTTCCCTGGGCTGCTGCTTATCGTAAAACTCAGGACGTTCTCTGAATGAGAACTTCTTCTTGGTCCCTGACAGTGGTGGGGGTTTACTTCAGTGGTAAAGCATTTGCCTAGCATGTGTGATATCCAGCAGTGTGTGTGTGTGTGTGTGTGTGTGTGTGTGTGTGTGTGTAAAATAATTATATATATATATATATATACATATATATGTGTATATGTAGTAATTTTGCAATTTACACATGTATATATATATGGGAGTGTATATAAATTATAAAATATTGAGAATCATTGCCATTTGCAAAGGGATACCATGAATAATATTCTTGTCCTACAGCTGAAATAACTTTGTAATTAGGAACTTTTTAAAAAAATGTGTATTTTACAAAGTGGGTATTTGGGCAATTGGGGGGTTTCCTAGTTCACTGGAATTCCCCTACCCTAGATGGTCAGCTGGGGTGATTTCAAAATGTGCAGCTGTTTAATTTTTCTGAGACCCCAGCAGCAAAAAGGATTGCAATTTCATACTACATTTGCAAATATTCTCCCATATCTGGCTCCATAGACTCCAAAAAAGACAAGGCCTCTAGACATTAGTGCTGATGGAAGTATTATTCCCTACCTTCCACTTTGTCTCCTACCCTCTACTTTCTCTCTCTCTCACCCTCTCTCCCTCCCTCTCTCTCTCTCTCTCTCTCTCTCTCTCTCTCTCTCTCTCTCTCTGCCTCCTGGCTGCCCTGAATGGAGTATAAACATCCTTACACCATGATGTTCTGTGTCACCATGTGTCCAGAGCAATGGACTCAAACCACCATGGACTGAAAATAAACTTTTCCTCCTCTAAGTTATTGTCCTTGGGTATTTTTGTCACAAAGACACAAAACCTGACTAACACATTAAGTAACTCCCTAGGGTCACACAACGTGTAAGGGCAGGAGTGCAGAGCTGAGCACAATTCCACAGTGTTGTCCACCCTCTTAACTACAAGAACAAAACGTCCTCTGGGATTAGTTGCTGGGTTAAGTGTAACTGCTTGCCCTGAGATAGGGGCCTTAGCAAGGAGGCTTCTGCTTGCAGAATGCTACTCGACTGAAAGAGAGACTTGGAAATCCTTAGGACAACCCACAACTTAAGAGTGAAAACTTCAACAGGGGAAATAAGAAACTGTATTTGTAAAAGTTTCTATGAATGAAATTCATGTCTAAGCTGCCAATCCCTCCTGGCAGGGGTGAAATCACGGATACAGAAGGGGTGTTGAGTGTGCCCACACCTTGGGTTTCTGATGTGATGTGTCTGAGAAGGGGTGCAGGTGTGTGAGCTTCTAAAACTTCCAAGGGTTATTCTGACTGAAATAGCCATTCCTAGTCCCACCCTGCCTACAACAAGGAAACTAAGACCATGCAGGATTAGGAACTTGCTCAAGTCTGTATACAGTCAGTGACAAAAGCAAGGCTCTCTCCCACATCTCTGACTTTGATTCCAGTAATCCTTAGTAGGCAAATGACTGAAACCCTTGAAAAAAGTACTTCAATGAATGAAAGGATGGATACTTATTTATCCAGTCTACTGCATGGTCATTGCTTTGCTGAGATCAGCAGTAGGGACACCAACAGGTTTGCAAGTGGTCACATGCCCTGGACTGTATGCCTTGCTTGGGACACAAGAGGTGTGCAGTCAACTAAAGCATTTCCCAAAAGAGTTGACCCAAATTACACTGTGACACCTGGCTCGCTACATCTTGTCAAGACTTGGCCTATTTAGACTTTTTAATTTTTGATGAGTGTCAAGTGATACTCATTGTGGGGCTAATTTGAACCACCTGATAACTAATGATATTAAGTATCTTTCTCATAACATTGACCATTGCGGTTTCCTTATCTATAATTTACTGGTTTTCACCCTTTGTCCATTTTTCTAATTTATGTGCAATTGAATTGCTACATATGAGTTCTTTTTATATTCAGAATATGAATTTTCCAATAGATAATTTTCTCCTGGCATACAGCTCATCATGTACCAACCTTGTTTACGATGTGATTGGCTATACAGAAGTTTTGAATTTTAATGTCAAAATGAGCAATATTTTCTTTAATAATGTGTGCTTTGAGTCTTGCTTAAGAAACGTTTCCAATGACTTTAATGTATTTTCCTACCTTTCCTTCAAGTCTTGTTTTTCACATTTAATTTTACTATTGTTTTTTAGTATAGTATAAGGTTTCAGTTCAATTTTTATCCCTTTTGGATATCTAATTGTGCCAATATCTATTGCTGAATAGTTTAGCCTTTTTTTTTTTTAAACTGACTTACAAAGTCATGTTTTCCAAGTGTGTATTAGCTAATCAGCTGATCATTGTCTATTTCACTGGTATATTTATTTATGAAAAAAAAAAAACACTGACTGCCAGTGTTAATTTCACTGTCTCCATAAGTAAGAGTTTTGATATGAGGTAGATCCAGTCTCCCAGCCTTGCCATTTTTCAAAATTATCTTGGTTATTCTCATGAGTTTTCTTCATTGTTTATTTTCCTTGTCATTGATTTCTACTCTACTAACCTCAGAACTACTTATTTTGCTAACTTTTTGAACTGAGTACCACCCATTTATTTTCAATACCTCTTGCCATTTTGTAAGGAAAGCATTCAAAAATATGTATTTACCTTTAAGTACCTTTCATTTGCATGCTTCATCAGGGTTTTGTTGTTGTTGTTGTTTTGGCATTGGGAATTTAACTCAGGGACACTTGACCACTGAGTCACAGCCCCAGTTCTTTTTATTTAGAGACAGGGTCTCCCTGAGTTACTTAGGGCCTTGCTAAGTTGCTGAGGCTGACCTTGAACTTGCACTCCTCCTGCCTCAGCCTCTCGAGTGGCTGGGATGACAGGTGTCTGCCACCTCTTGGCCCATATCAGTTCTTAATATTTCTTAATTTCCACCCTTAAGCCACCAGTTGTCAAGGATATTTTTCAGTTTCAGGAATAAGGAGTTTTCTCCTCTCATGCACTCTCTCTCTCTCTCTCTCTCTCTCTCTCTCTCTCTCTCTCTCTTTCTCTCTCCTCTCTCCTTTTCAACCTCTTTCTTCTTTGTCATTTGTAAACATCCCATGTATATTTGAAATAAATGTATTTCAAATATGTATCCTCTGGTGATTACATTTGAAAAGGATTTTTCCACTAGATCAAGCTTATTAATTTTATTTTCCAAATACTACCTTATTCCTAATCTTGCAGCCACCTGATGCAACTAATTCTACTGCAGCTACATCAAGAATTGTCTCGGTGATGGCTCTTTTGTCTGATTCTGTGTGAGGTTTATACGTGTTGCTCTGTGGAGCATACAAGTTCGTCTTCAGCCTGACGTCTTAAAGAACAGGGTTTTTCATTTTTATTTTATGTAACATGTTCCACTTTGCCTCTGTTTATGGCTTTGTTCTGCTTTGTTTTTTCTCTTAGTTTGTTTTCTTTGATATTCTTTGGGTGGTACACTTCTTTGGTCCTTTTATTTTCCATTTTCTGTGTGGTATTGCTATAGATGTTTCTCTTGCATGTAGCATTTTATCAGTCTGACTCTCGATTTATGAATATGGCTTTTTTCTTCATCGTGGTTACTAATATATTTTAGACTTTTTTCTACTTTTTTGCTTTATTGAGTACTTATTGCTTTTTCTTTGCACTCCCTCCCATTTTTCTGCCTTCTTTGTGTACAGATTTTATTTTTACCTTTCCCCCATCTTTCTGATTTAATTTTCCTATTTAGTTCTTACTGTGGAATCTTTTTTTGTTCCTACCACAGAATTTTTATTTGAAGAAAACAGTTGTCTTCACATGAAATATTTTCAGGGTAATAATATAAGGAAACAAAGCCTTAGGTGACTGGTAATTTTAAGTTCTGTACACATTTATAATTCTTTCAAACTCAAGTAGTCTATGTAAAAAAAATAAGTCAGAAACGTTATTATTGAGCTTTACAAAGAGTGGAAACAAATTTTAAAAATAAAGATGAGAGAACAGATTGTGTGACACATTCTCCTGGGGTGGGGGATGTATATTTGCTTTAGAAAATCATCTGAAGTCCACATCCAACAGTGAGAACAAAGTACAGTAACAACTGTAATCGCATTAACAAATTTAACACTTGTAATTTTGACAATTTGCAAACAAATGTTAAGATTCATGAAAATGAAATAACTGACACTCCTATGGAAGTATTCTTTGCAATCCATAAGAGGGCTACTGTGAAAAGCATGTACTTAGTTAAGGAATAAGCCAAGTCAGGCCAAGAACCCAGATGTGTTAGCATGCTACCATTTTGCTGTAGTGGTCTTTTGAAAGACCAGTTAATCCTGAGAAGTGAGAGAAAAATAATAGGAGATAATAAGGAAAGGAGGGAGAATGGGAGGGAGAAAGAGAGCTGTGTGTGAGAGGAGAGAACTGTAGGAGAACTCAGATAAGCATGTTGCCCTCATCTATAGATGTAAGAATATGGCACGAGGCCCAGGCTGTGCTTACTGTGAAATCTTAATATGCATACTTAATTGCTCATATTGCCTACAAATACAAAAGACATCCTATGTTTTTATCTTCTTCCCCAAAGAGATAAAGAACTCAGTACCCTTTAAACAATTACTAAGCATGTTTTTCTACCCCAATATTATTATCATTGTGTAGAGTTTTACTTTCACCTCTAAAAGAATTTTTAAAGAGTTAAACTTACCATAAATGGTTATTAAACTTACTATTTTATCAATTCCTATGCTGATTCTTTTTTCTTATATCCCCCAAATTTTCATCTCTTTTTGCTTATATGTTTTAATTGTTCTTTTATTGGGAGCCTGCCGATGCTAAACATGCTCAGTCTTTTCATGTTTGAAAGTGTCTTTGTTTTCTCCTCACTTCTAATAAACTGTAATAGGATGACAGCTATTTTCCTTCTAGCATTACTCCATTGCCTCTTGGCACTTACTGTTGCTGACATGAACATGCTACCTGTATAATTATGATCTTCCTAATTCACTCTTTTTCATAGTCACATGCAATTTTATTCCAGCATATTTTAATAATTTCTTATATATGTAATACCTTCATTTATATCTTTGAGTGTCTTAAACACACACACACACACACACACACACACGCACACACACACATATATATATATTCTAACTATTGGATTGTTCAAACCAAATGGTAAATACACACCAATTACTGATACAGTGAGTTGCTTATCTTGACAAGCACACCTATTTTAGGCCCATTTTAACTATCACCCTTTTAATTTTGAAAACTAAATCTATGTTTTTACAATATTTTTCAGGCATTTCTATCTGCCTGTACTGTAATAAGCAAGCCCACCATGTCTAAAATAAAAGTAGTTGCTTTCTTTCCCCAAAGTAGCTCTTACTATGGATGCCGTTGTTTCTGTTGACAATTCCTTCAGGTCTTCCTTGATTCTTCTGCCATTTCTCCTCTGCAATGTCTTGCCTTTCCCCTAGACGTCTTTCTTTCCCATCTGTCATCCATCCTAACCTTCATTCCTTGTCCCCACCACCGCACACTCCCTAGCACAATGACCTTTACTAGTTAAAATCATCTGCACTAGCTACCCTAGCAAGCAATGCCTAAATCATGATGATTTGACAAAAAAAAAAAAAATATTTCTAATTCACATGAAGACCAGTTTAGCTGATGCTCTGGGTGGGTAGCTCCCCTCCAAGTAATGAATCATGGATTTTAGCTTCTGCCTTATGTGGCTTCCCCAGCTTCAGGATTATCCTGGTATCCTCCAGGTGGTAGAAGGATCATTAGACAACAGTAAGGTTAGATTAACACCTGCTTAACTTCTTCAGACTGAAAGTGGCCACCTCTGCTCACTGTTCTTTTTCTTTTTGTTTTTTTTTTGTTTGTTTGTTTGTTTTTGTTTGTTTGTTTGTTTTTATTGTAAACAAATGGGATACATGTTGTTTCTCTGTTTGTACATGGCATAAAGGCATACCATTTGTGTAATCATAAATTTACATAGGGTAATGTTGTTTGATTCATTCTGTTATTTTTTTCCCTTCCTCCCCACCCCTCCCACCCCTTTTTTCCCTCTATACAGTCCTTCCCTCCTCCATTCTTGCCCCCCTCCCTAACCCTAACTCTAACCCTAACACTAACCCCTCCCACCCCCCATTATGTGTCATCATCCACTTATCAGCGAGATCATTCGTCCTTTGTTTTTTTGAGATTGGCTTATCTCACTTAGCATGATATTCTCCAGTTTCATCCATTTGCCTGCAAATGCCATAATTTTATCATTCTTTATGGCTGAGTAATATTCCATTGTATATATATATACCACATTTTCTTTATCCATTCATCAATTGAAGGACATCTAGGTTGGTTCCACAATCTGGCTATGGTGAACTGAGAAGCAATGAACATTGATGTGGCTGTATCTCTGTAGTATGCTGATTTTAAGTCCTTTGGGTATAGGCCAAGGAGTGGGATAGCTGGGTCAAATGGTGGTTCTATTCCAAACTTTCTAAGGAGCCTCCACACTGCTTTCCAGAGTGGCTGCACTAATTTGCAGCCCCATCAGCAATGTATGAGTGTACCTTTCTCCCCACATCCTCGCCAACACCTGTTGTTGCTTGTATTCTTGATAATCGCCATTCTAATTGGGGTGAGATGGAATCTTAGGGTAGCTTTGATTTGCATTTCTCTTATTACTAGAGATGTTGAACATTTTTCCATGTTTGTTGATTGCTTGTAGATCTTCTTCTGTGAAGTGTCTATTCATTTCCTTAGCCCATTTGTCGATTGGATTATTTGCATTCTTGGTGTAGAGTTTTTTGAGTTCTTTATAGATTCTGGAGATTAGTGCTCTATCTGAAGTATGAGTGGCAAAGATTTTCTCCCACGCTGTAGGCTCTCTCTTCGCATTGCTGATAGTTTCCTTTGCTCTGCTCACTGTTCTTTAGCAAAGAGCAGTCACCCGGCCCCATCTTGTTGTCAGGGAAATGGAGCTCAGCCCTGTGCCTAAGAAGCCGGTCTATACCAAAGGACCAAAATTGTCTTCCTATCTCCAGGCTGCCCATCATTTCATCCACACCATCACTATTAATTCATGACCTGAAAACACCACTTTGCCTACATTTCTCTTTGTTCAAATTCTTTTTAAAATTCTCCATCAAGTAAAGGATACATTTAAAACTTGGCATTTAACTCACTCTACAGTCTTGTTCCAAAGTACCTTCCCCAAGTGGTATGAGAAAAGCTGCTATAGTTAGGATCTTAATTCCCTGCAAAGGCCCATGTGTTGAAGGCTTAGTCATTACCCACCTGTAATGCTAGTGGGAGGTGGTGTGCCCCTTAGGAGGTAGAGCCTAGTAGAAGGAAGTTAGTTCATTGGAGGTATGACCTTGAAAAAGATACTAGTACCCCAGCCCCTTCCTATCTGTTCCTCTTTCTTCCCAGCTGCCATGAGATGAACAGGGCTTTGAATCCTTTGAAACTGTGAGCCAAAATAAACTTTTCCTCCTTTTAAGTTGATCACCTCAGGTATTTTGTCACAGTAACAGAAAGCTGACTAATACAAAAGGAAATATTCTAAATGAATGAAAGAAATAGAAAGAGTCTCATGTATTGAATTGCCACGAAAGACACTCAAGTCATCCTATTGTACTTTCCTAATTTTTTCTCTGCATATCACTGGCTCCCCACCTTTATCATGCTATTCTTCCATACAACCTTCTTCAATTTGTCTTTCTTCCTCCTCTTCTTCTCTTCTTTTCTCCTTTAGTTCCTTTCTACTTCCTATTCCTAATGACTGCCTACCTTATGAAAATTGCTGGGAAAATATCCCAAAAAATGTAAATGAAGTAGAGGCAAAGAATATCTGCTTTCAGAGAATTTGCTTTGTAGCAGAAAATATAAATATTAAAAGATAGTGAATGCAAAGTTTCAAAAGAGAGGGACAAGTAGAATTATGTGGTGATTCAGAATATAAATTGCACCGATCATATCACTGATAAACAAAAACATATTTATGGTCTCCATTATTTCCTACATTATTTAAAACAACCACTTGTTTCCTTTAAAGACCCTAAATTCTACTGCTGAAATATGCAGAATCTGAGAGTCACATACACGGGCCATGACATATCCCTTTACTCTGGCCCCCTGCTTTGCCAAAGTTCCACTTTGACACGTTATCTCAGCTATGCCTTTTTCTGCAATACTTCACGTAAGGATTCAGAATGTGCTATTGGGAGAAAGAAGACTCAATTCTAGGTGGGCCTGTGATGGGAGTACAGTTATTTGAAAAAATCTAATACAGATTCTACCACAGAAAAATAAGTTCTAAATTAATTTTAAAAATAAACACAGTGTACATGATCTTTAAAAAATCCACTTTTTAAAAACTAGAAGAAAATGTAGGCAAACTTTGATCTAATTTTGGCAATGGAAAGGATTTTCTAGGCCTAAAAGTTTCCAAGTAAGTCATAAGAAAAAGAAAAAGAAGTCTAACTGCATGAAATATAAAAGATCATTAACTGTATTTTGTATAAAATGAAAAATTTAAAGCAAATTTCAAGTTAAATAAAAATACATTTAATATATGTGAGAAACAAAGTGTAATAGCTTCAGCTTATAACCCACAGGAAAATAATGAACACAAGATTTAATTAATAGGTAAAAAGCCTGTTTAAATTAGAGAGCAATAATAAGAAATAGAAAAGAACTGAGGCCGCAGGAACATCCCATCTGGATTTGAATTTCAAGTTCTCTAATTTCTCTTCCTGTGCATCAATAGCTTCAGCTGAAAAGAAAGTATAACTGAGAACCTCCTCAAAGCAATGAGCTCACACACACCACCTACTCAGAACAAGCACAAGCACTGAGTTAGCCTTCATTGAAATTTATCTAACATTGCTATCATTCTTTGCTATAAATAAAATGTTTTCAATCTCATAAATTATTAGACAATAAGAAATTTAAACAGCATTACTAACTTAAATCAAAATGAAACTAAGATATCTGGAAAGTCCGCAATTATTTAGAATTCTTTTAAAAATAATTTCTAAATAACCAATAGGGTAAGAAGCAAGTCACGGGGAATTAGAAAATAATTTGAATTAAATGGAAGCAAAAATATAACGTAAAATTTGTAGGATACAGCTTAAGCAGTGTGTAGAGAAAACATTTTAGCATCAAATTCTTACATTAGGAGAGAAAGGGTCTTGAATAAAAGGTCTAAGCACCTACCTTAAGAAATTTGAAAATAGATATCATATTAATTTCAAATAAGGCACAAAGCAAGAAATCATCAAGATAAGAACAGAAACCAAAGAACTGAAAAATAGAAAAACAAGAATGGTTTACTTAAATGATCGAAAAGCTAAATCTCTAACCAAACTTTAACATCAAAAAAAATAAAATAAATGGGCAAAGGGACTAAAAAGACACTTGTCAAAAGAAGAAATGTGGTCAATAAATATATGAAAAAATGTTTAACATCTCTAACAATTAGAGAAATGCAAATTAAAACTACACTGGAATTTCACTCCAGTCAGAAAGGCAATTATCAAGAATACAAAGAACAATAAATGTTGGCAAGGTTGTGGGGGAAATGGTACACTCACTGTTAGTGGGACTGCAAATTCATGCAAACACTATGGAAAGCAGTATGAAGATTCCTCAAAAAACTAGGACTGAAACCACTAATTGAGTAATTATACCACTCCCCAGTTTATATCCAAAGAATTTTAAATCAGCTGTACTGCAGTGACAAAGCCACATCAATGTTTATAGGAGCCCAATTCACAATAACTAAGCTATGGAGCCAACTTAGATGCCCTTCAACAGATGAATGGATAAAGAAAATGTGGTACATATACACAATGGAATATTACTCAATCATAAAGAAAAATAACTTTATTACACTTGCCAATAAATAGACAGATTTGAAGACTATCACGCGAAGTGAAATAAGCCAATCTCCAAAACCAAAGATTGGATGTTTTCTCTGATATGTAGAAGCTAACCCACAAGAAGTGGGGAGTGGGATAGAAGTTCAGTGGAGCAAAGGGCAATAAAGGGAACGGAGGGGGAGGAGAAAAGGAAAGAGAGTGGAAGGAATCTGACATAACTTTCCTATGTACATATAGCAATGTACCACAATGAATCTCACTCTTGTGTACATTCACAAGAAATTAATTTAAAAAAATACAGGAAAGGGAGCAGAGGATAAGAAGAGGGAAGGGGAAGGAGAGGTACTGGGGTCTGAATTTGAACAAGATATATTCATGCATGAATGGATTCTACCACCAGATATAACTAAAATGAACCAAAAACAAAAAACAAAAAACAAAAAAAAACTTGGTGTCCACAAGCTGAAGAACCAAGATGAAATGTCCAAATTTCTCACAAGGCACAAACTACCAAAGTTCACCCAAAAAGAAACAAACAACCTGAGCAGCTTCTACATCAGTATTTTAAAATAGAATGTGTAACTAGAAACCACACAAAGGAAACCCCAGGACCACATAGCTTCACAGATAAATTCTACCAAGCATATAAGGAGAAAATAATATCAATCCTATGCACATTCTTCTAGAAATAGGAGAGGAGAAAGAAATTCCCTACTCACAGTTAAGGTCAGTATTACTCTGATATTAGAGGAAAGAAACTACAAACCAAAATCCTTCATGAATATAGATAAAAAGAATCTTCCAAAATGTTAGCCTATTGAACACAACAACATATAAAAATAATCATACATCATGATCAAATGAAGTTTTTTCTGTGGTGTTAGGATTTTTGACAACTCTTGAAAATCAACCAATACAATCCAACCTATTGTAAACTGAAAATGAAAAGCTATATGATAATTTTGATGGTTGCAAGAAAGCATTTGGCAAAATTCAACATACCGATGATAGCAACTCTTAGAAAATGAGGAGTAGGAAGGAATTGCCATATCCTGTTGAAGGGTATCTGCAAAAAATAGAAAACTTTCAGCTAACGTAATACCTTGAAACTCACAAAACATGAATAAGTCGGATGTCAGTAAAGTTACTACTTTTGTTCTTTCAAAGATATTCTCAAGATATGAAACTAAAAGCCATAGGCTGGGAGAAAATAGTTGCAAAATACGTATTTGATAAAAAGAACTGATATCTAGAATATGTGAAGAACTCTCAAATTCAAGAAAACATACCGTTTTAAAAACAAGCAGAAGATTTGAGGAAGTAAGTTACCAAAGAAGATATACGAATGAGCCAGGTGTGGTGGTGCATGCCTGTAATCCCAGCAGCTCAGGAGGCTGAGGCAGGAGGATCTCGAATTCAAAACCAGATTCCGCAAAAGCAAGATTCTAAGCAACTCAGTGAGATGCTGTCTCTAAATAAAATACGAAATAAGGGTGGGGATGTGGTTCAGTGGTTGATTGCCCCTGAGTGCAATCCCTGGTACCAAAAAAGAAGAAATACAAAAGGCAAGTTGATTCATAAATAGATGCTCAGCTTAACTGATAATTAAAGAAATGCAAATTAAAGCCATGAAGTTGTACCACTATCTACCCATCAGAATGGCTAAAACAACAAACAAGGAAACAGATTGAAAAAAAAATTTTTAATTATGAGTGGAGGACCTGGAACAATTATGCTTTGCTGATGGAAATGCAAGATGGCAAGACGATTATGGAAAACATTTTGGTGATTTCTGGTAAAGTTACATGTAATTACCATATGACCCAACAATCCCGCTCCTCAGTATCTAACAAAGGGAAACGAAAATATGTAGCCACATTAGAACATGTGCATGAATATTTGTAGTGACTTTCCATCTTCCAAAAGCAGAAACAACCCAAATGCCTTTCAACTCGTAAATGACTAGCTAAACCATGATGTTTATATATGTAACAGGTACCACTTTATGACGAAAAAAATCAATAAGAAAGAATATACCTCAACACATAATAATCTTAAATGCATTGTTCTGAGCGACGCCCCTAGTGCTTACACACAAACAGTACACACAGACCAACTGTCAATCAGATTAACATAAAACATCATACAGAAGAACTGTTGACCTCAATTCTGTCACCTAATACATCATGCTCAGCTTTCAATAAAAAAATTAAAGGTATGCAAAAAGATAAGAAAAAATAAAATCTGAAGAAACAAACTGAGCCCTAGAACTAGACTTCTGTAGCAGGGATATTGAAATTTTCAAATAGGCAATTTAAACCAAAATAAAGTGAAAATCTTGAAAGAAGTCAGAGGGGGTAAAATACCAGATCAATAGAGAAAAAAATCATAAGAATTACACTGGATTTGTCTTCAGAAGTTACACAAGCAAAATATTGACTGAAATATTTAAATATTTAAGGTATTAAAAGAAAAAAAAATTGAGCATTCTATATGCAGCAAAATTATCTTTCAAAACTGAAGAGAAACTACTTCCTCAAACAAAAACTGAAGGAATTCATTACCAGCAAACCAACCCTGCAAAAAATATTACGAAGTCATCTGGCAGAAATTCAGGTCTACACAAAGAAAGAAAAAGCGTCAGAAAAGGAATAAGCCAAAGTAAAATAAAAATCTTTTATTTTATTATTCATAGTTGACAAATATTTATTCAAAGTAATGATAATAGCAATGCATTGTGAGATTATAGCACAGGGATAAGTGAAATGAAAGGACAGGGAGAAAGAAGTGGGAATATCCTGCTACCAGGTACCAGTCTACCTTTGAAGCAGCACAGTATGATTTGAAAGAAGACTTAGATTAGCTGTAAATATTTTTTAAGTTTTACAGACTGCATTTTGATTCATTGTACACAAATGGGGTACATCTTTTCATTTCTATGGTTGTTCACGATGTAGTTTCACACCATTTGTGTAATCATACATGTACATAGGGTCATGATGTCTGTCTCATTCTGCCATCTTTCATACCCCCTCCTTCCCATTTCCCTCTCCATAATCTAAAGTTCCTCCGTTCTTCTCTCACCCTCCACACCCCCATTATATAACATCATCCATTTATCAGGGGAAAACTCAGTGACTGCTAAAACACAAGCAAACAAACAAATAAACAAACTCTCAAGTATGTTTGATATGCCAAGAGAGGAGAAAAAATAGTATCATATAAAATGCTCAGAGAACGAAAAACAGAAAGAAAAAAGTACAATGAAATGTTATAGACATCGTAGATATTAATCCAATGATATCAATACCCACTTTGAATGTGAAAGATCTAAACACATCAAGAAAAATAGAGATTATCAGAACTGGTCAAAAAAAAAAAAACAAGACTCACCTGGAAAAACCAACTTTAAATATAAAGACATCATTTTGGAGATTAGTGTTTTATCTGGTGTGCATGTGGAAAAGATTTTCTCCCACTCTATAGGCTCTCTTTTCATTACATTATTGATTATATCCTTTGCTGAGAAAGTTTTTTAGTTTGAATCCATTTCATTTATTGATTCTTACTTTGATTTCTCATGCTTTGGGAATCTTGTTAAGGAAGTCTGGTCCTAAGCCTACGTGATGAAGATTTGGGCCTACTTTTTCTTCTATATGGTGCAGGGTCTATGGTCTAATTCCTAAGTCCTTGATCCATTTTGAGTTGAGTTTTATGCAGGGTGAGAGATAGGGGTTTAATTTCATTTACTACATATGGATTTTCAGTTTTCCCAGCACCATTTGTTGAAGAGGCTATCTTTTCTCCATTGTATGTTTTTGACTCCTTTGTCTAGTATGAGATAACAGTACTTATGTGGGTTTGTCTCTGTGTCTTCTATTCTATACCATTGGTCTTTCTATTTTGGTGCTAATACCATGCCATTTTTGTTACTATTGCTCTGTAGTATAGTTTAAGGTATTGTGATGCCTCCTGCTTCACTCTTCCTGCTAAGGATTGCTTTGGCTATTCGAGGTCTCTTATTCTTCCAGATGAATTTCATGATTGCTTTCTCTTTTTCTATGAGGAACATCATCGGGATTTTGATTGGAATATTGGAATTGCATTGAATCTGTTCAGCATCTTTGGTAGGATGGCCATTTTAACAATATTAATTCTGCCTATCCAAGAACATGGGAGATCTTTCCATCTTCTAAGGTTTTCATTAATTTCTTTCTTTAGTGTTCTGTAGTTTTCATCGTAGAGGTCTTTCACCTCTTTTGTTAGATTAATTCCCAAGTATTTTATTTTTTGAGGCTATTGTGAATGGAGTGGTTTTCCTAACTTCTCTTTCAGAAGATTCATCACTTATGAATAGACAGGGCATTAGATTTATGTGTATTGATTTTATATCCTGCTACTTTGCTGAATTCATTTATTAGTTCTAGAAGTTTTCTGGTGGAGTTTTTGGATTCTCTAAATATAGAATCATGTCATTGGAAAATAGTAATAACTTGAGTTCTTCTTTTCCTATTCAATCAATAAATGGGATGGACTCAAACTAAAAAGCTTTTTCTCAGCAAAGGATACAACCAAGAATGTGAAGAGAGAGCCTACAGAGTGGGAGAAAATCTTTTCCACATGCACTTCTTATAGAGCTCTAAACTCCAAAATTTACAAAACTTTACACCAAAAATACAAAGAACCCAATCAATAAAAGGGCCAAGGAACTTTACAGATGAAGATATACAGATGACTAACAAATATATGAAAAAATGTGCAACATCTCTAGTAATTAGAGAAATGCAAATTAAAACAACTCTAAGATTTCATCTTACTCCAATTACAATGGCTATTATCAAGAACACAAGCAGTAATAGGTGTTGGTGTGGATGTGGGGAAAAATACACACTTGTATATTGCTGGTGGAGTTGCAAATTGGTACAGCCACTCTGGAAAGCAGTGTGGAGAATCCTCAGAAAACTTGGAATGGACCCACCTTTTGATCCAGCTATTCCATTCCTTGGTTTATACTCAAAGGACTTAAAATCAGCATACTACAGTGATGCAGCCACTTCAATATTTAGAGCAGTTCAATTCACAATAGCTAGATTGTGTAACCAACCTAGATGCCCTTCAATAGATGAATGGATGCAGAAAATGTGGTATACATACACAATAGAATATTATTCAGCCATAAAGAAGAATAAAATTGTGGCATTTGCAGGTAAATGGATGGAATTGGAGAATATCATGCTAAGTGAAATAAGCCAATCCCAAAAAACCAAAGGTGGAATGATTTCTCTGGTAAGTGGATGATGATACATAATTGGGGTGGGGTGATGGGGGGTAAGAGAAGAATGGAGGAACTTTTTGTAGAGGGAAATGACAGGGGGAAGGGGTGGGGTATTAGAGATGGTGGAATGAGACAGACATCATTATTCTATGTACATGTATGGTTACATGAATGGTGTGAATCTACATTGTGTACAACCATAGAAATTAAAAGTTGTACCCCATTTATGTACAATGAATCAAGATGCAGTCTGTAAAAATAAAAAAATATAAAATATAAAAACATCAATTGAAAACAGAGATGGGGAGAGATATACTGCCTAACGCTAATCAAAAGGCAGCTGGAGCAGCTGTATTCATTTCAAACAAAGCAGACTTCAGATTAAGGAAGATTATCAGTGATAAAGATGACTTACATAATTATAAAAGAACCAGTTCTTCCAGAGGCTATAACAATCTAACAATTATGCACCTAACAACAGAGCCTCAAGGTATGTGAGGCAGACTGGGTTGGTGGCACACACCTTCAATCCCAGCGACTCAAGAGGCAAAGGCAGGAAGAGCACAAGTTCAAGGGGAGCTTCAGCAACTCAGTGAGACCCTGTCTCAAAATAAAAATTTAAGAAGGCGTGGGGGTGTAGCTCCTAGGGGTGTGTGTGTGTATGCATGTGTGGTAATTAGAAATTTTCTAAACCTTCCAATTTTTCTGTGAACCTAAGACTTCCCTAAAAATAAAATTTATTTTTAATAACTTGTGAAATATAAATATCCCTTTATTGATGGAACTACAAAAAATAGACAAACTCACTGATAGCTGGAGAATTCCATACTCTTCTGTCAGTCATTGGTAGATTACGTAAGCAGAAAATCAGTAAAGATATAGTCAAACTGAGCAGCACTAGCAATAAATTAGAGCCATTTGACATTTACAGAATACTTCATCCAACAACAGCAGAAGACAGGTGTTTCTCAAGCTTCTATGAAACCCTCTTCACAGTAGACCACATTCTGGCCCACAAAATGCACATTCACAAATTTAACAGAATAGAATTACAAAGCATATTCTGAAGCCACTATGGAATTAAATTAGAAATCAATAACAGAAATATAACTGGAAAATCCCCAAATATGTGAAGACTGAGCAACAGATTTCTTGTTTTAATTTTTATTTTGATTCATTGTACACAAGTGGGGTTTTGTTTCTCTGGTTGTGCATGATGTAGAGTCACACCATTTGTGTAATCATACATGTACATAGGGTAATGATGTTTGTCTCATTCTATTATCTTTCCTTCCCTCTGCCCACTCCTCACCCTCATTTTCCTCTACACAATCCATCCTTTCTCCATTCTCCACCCCCATTTATGTATCATCATTCACTTATCAGAGAAATCATTCCACCTTTGGTTTTTTAGGACTGGCTTACTTCACTTCACATGTTATTCTCCAATTCCATTCATTTTCCTGTAAATGCCATAGTTTTATTCTTCTTTATGGCTTCATCTAGGTTGGTTCCACAATCCAGCTGTTGTGAATTGAGCTGCTATAAAAACATTGAAGTGACTGCATCAGTGTAGTATGCTGATTTTAAGCCCTTTGGGTATAGACCAAGGAGTGGGATAGCTGGGTCAAATGGTGGTTCATTCCAAGTTTTCTAAGGAATATCCATACTGCTTTCCAGAGTGGCTGTACCAATTTACAACTCCACCAGCAATGTATGAGTGTGCCTTTACACCACATCCTTGCTGACACCTATTGTTGCTTGTATTCTTGATAATAGTCATTCTAATTGGGGTGAGATGGAATCTTAGGGTTGTTTTGATTTGCATTTCTCTAATTACTAGAGATGTTGAACATTTTTGCATATATCTGTTGATTGCTTGTAGATCTTCTTCTGAAGAATAGAGGACACAGAGACAAATCCACATAAATACAGTTACCTCATAATAGACAAAGGTGCCAAATACACACAATGGAGAAAAGATAGCCTGTTCAACAAATGGTGCTGGGAAAACTGGAAAACCAGATGCAGCAAAATGAAACTAAACTCCTATCTCTCACCCTGCACAAAACTCACCTCAAAATGGATCAAGGACCTAGGAATTAGACCAGAGACCCTGCACCTAATAAAAGAAAAAGTAGGTCCAAATCTTCATCATGTCAGTTTAGGACCAGACTTCCCTAACAAGACTCCCAAAGCATAAGAAATAAAAGCAGAAATCAATAAATGGATGGATTCAAACTAAAAAGCTTTTTCACAGCAAAGGAAACAATCAACAGTGTGAAGAGGGAGCCTACAGACTGGGAGAAAATCTTTACCACATGCACTTAAGATAGAGCACTAATCTCCAGAATTTATAAAGAATTCAGGGGGAATCCAAGATGGCAGATTAGAGGGTGACTGCATCTCCTGTCACTCCAGAACCCAGGATTCAAGAAGGGAAGGCATTGAGAGACTCAGACTAAAATAGAGCCACGGGGTGAGTCTCCTCCACCGGGTGAAGCTCGGTACGGGTGGCAGGCCCAGTCAGGGGCGGCTTCTCAGAACAGGGCAGGGCAGCTAGAGTCTTCCCCAGGTAGCCCTGCTCCCTCCAGTGGTGGGCTCCTCCCACATGGCCAGCTTCTCGGAGCAGGGCTCCCAGTGAGAGCCTTTCTGCATAGAACCAGCTCCAAGTCCCAAAGCCAGCGGCAAGCTCTGGCCCGCAGGCAGCTTCAGGGACCACCAGGACAGGGCAGTCAGGGACTTCCCCAAGCAACCCTGCTCCCTCTGGCTGCAGGTTCCTTTCACAGCCAGCTTCTCGGAGCTGACCGCCCAGTGAGAGCATTTCCGCACAGACCAGCTCCAAACCCTGGAACCAGTAGCGGGCTACGGGCAGCTTTCTTTGGAAGCACTGCATTATGAAGTTTCTCCAAGACTTCAGACTACTGAAGGCTGGGAGGTGATATACTGGAAATCTACAGGGACGCTATAAGCCAATAGAGGAAATCTGCAATATCTCAGAGTCCCACTGACATCTGAACAATATGAGAAAACAAGGGAAGAAAATGTCCCAAACAAACCTAGATACTACATCAATAAAACCCAATGACAGCACAGCAGAAGAAATGTCAGAAAGGGAGTTCAGAATGTACATAATTAAAACAGTCAGGGAAGCAAACGAGGAGATGAAAGAGCAAATGCAGGCATTAAATGATCGTACCAATCAACAGTTAAAAGAGCAAATACGGGAAGCAAGAGATCATTTCAATAAAGAATTAGAGATACTGAAAAAAAAAAAAAAAACAGAAATCCTTGAAATGAAGGATTCAATAAACCAAGTTAAAAACTCCATAGAAAGCATAACCAATAGGATAGAACACATGGAAGACAGAACCTCAGACATTGAAGACAAAATATTTAACCTTGAAAACAAAGTTGACCAAACAGAGAAGATGGTAAGAAATCATGAACAGAATCTACAAGAATTATGGTATATCTTGAAAAGGCCAAATTTAAGAATTATTGGGATTGAGGAAGGCTTAGAGAAAGAAACCAAAGGAATAAACAATCTATTCAATGAAATAATACCAGAAAATTTCCCAAATCTGAAGAATGAAATGGAAAACCAAGTACAAGAGGCTTATAGCACTCCAAATATACAAAATTACAACAGACCCACACCAAGGCACATTATTATGAAAATACCTAACATACAAAATAAAGACAGAATTTTAAAGGCCATGAGAGAAAAGAATCAAATTACATTCAGGGGGAAACCAATAAGAATATCAGCAGATTTTTCAATCCAGACCCTAAAAGCTAGAAGGGCCTGGAACAACATTTACCAAGCCCTGAAAGAAAACGGATGCCAACCAAGAATCTTATACCCAGCAAAACTTACTTTCAGATTTGACGATGAAATAAGATCCTTCTATGATAAACGAAAGCTAAAGGAATTTACAAAAAGAAAGCCAGCATTACAGAACATTCTCAGCAAAATATTCCATGAGGAAGAGATGAAAAGCAATGATGCAAATCAGCAATTGGAGGAACTAGCCTAAAGGAATAGCCAAATAAAGGGAGAAACCAAATCATGTCAAAAAACAAAAATTAGTCAAATGACTAGGAATACAAATCATATCACAGTAATAACCTTGAATGTTAATGGCCTGAGCTCATCAATCAAAAGACATAGACTGGCAGATTGTATTAAAAAGAAAAGTCCAACAATATGCTGCCTGCAAGAGACTCATCTCATAGAAAGAGATACCCATAGACTAAAGGTGAAAGGATGGGAAAAAACATACCATGCACATGGACACAGCAAAAAAGCTGGAGTATCTATCCTCATTTCAGATAATGTGGACTTCAAACCAAAACTAGGCAGAAGGGATAAAGAAGTACATTACATGCTGCTTAAGGGAAGCATAAATCAGCAAGACATAACAATCATAAATATGTATGCCCCGAACATTGGCTCATCCATGTACGTCAAACAAAACCTTCTTAATTCCAGAAATCAAATAGACCACAACACAATAATACTAGGCGATTTTAGCACACCTCTCTCACCACTGGATAGACCTTCCAATCAAAAATTGAATAAAGAAACCATAGATCTCAATAACACAATCAACAATTTAGACTTAACAGACATATGTAGAATATACCATCCAACAAAGAACGAATACACTTTCTTCTCAGCAGCACATGGATGCTTCTCTAAAATAGACCATATTTTATGCCACAAAGCTACTGTTAGCAAATACAAGAAGATAGAGATACTACCTTATATTCTATCAGATCATAATGGATTGAAATTAGAAATAAATGACAGAATAAAACACAGAAACTTCTCCAATACCTGGAGATTAAATAATACACTATCATATGATGAATGGATAACAGAAGATATCAGGAGGGAAATAAAAAAATTCTTAGAAGTAAATGAGAACAAAGACACATCATATCAAAATCTCTGGGACACTATGAAAGCAGTACTTAGAGGAAGATTTATTTCATGGGGCACATTCAACAAAAGAAGTAGAAATCAACAAATAAAAGACTTAACACTACAGCTCAAAGTCCTAGAAAAAGAAGAGCAGACCAACACCAAAAGTAGTAGAAGACAGGAAATAGTTAAAATCAGAGCCGAAATCAATGAAATTGAAACAAAAGAAACAATCGGAAAAATTAACAAAATAAATAGTTGGTTCTTTGAAAAAATAAACAAAATCGATAAACCCTTAACCACACTAACAAAGAGAAAGAGGGAGAAAACTCAAATTACTAAAATTCTATGAACAAGGAAACATCACAACAGACACAAGTGAAATACAAAACATAATTAGAAGCTATTTTGAAAATCTATACTCCAACAACACAGAAAACCTCAAAGACATCAACAAGTTTCTAGAGACATATGAATTACCTAAACTGAACGAGGAAGATATATACAACTTAAATAAATCAATTTCAAGCAATGAAATAGAAGAGGTCATCAAAAGCCTACCAACAAAGAAAAGTCCGGGACCAGATGGGTTCTCAGCCAAGTTCTACAAAACCATTAAAGAAGAGCTCATGCCAATACTCCTCAAAGTATTCCATGAAATAGAAGAGGAGGGAACCCTCCCAAAATCATTCTATGAAGCCAATATCACCCTGATACCTAAACCAGACAGAGACACATCTAGGAAAGAAAATTTCAGACCAATATCCTTAATGAACATCGACACAAAAATTCTCAACAAATTTTTAGCAAATCGCATCCAAAAATATATTAAAAAGATAATGGACCACGATCAAGTGGGTTTTATCCCAGGGATGCAAGGTTGGTTCAACATCCGGAAATCAATAAATGTTATTTACCATATCAACAGACTTAGAGTTAAGAATCACATGATTATTTTGATAGATGCAGAAAAAACATTCAATAAAATACAGCATCCCTTCATGCTCAAAACACTAGAAAAAATTGGGGTAGTGGGAACATTCCTTAACATTATAAAGGCCATCTACACTAAGCCCATGGCCAATATCATTCTAAATGGTGAAAAACTGAAAGTCTTCCCCCTAAAAACTGGAACAAGGCAGGGATGCCCTCTTTCACCATTTCTATTCAACATCATCCTTGAAACTCTAGCCAGAGCAATTAGACAAACCAAAGAAAGTAAAGGGATACGAATTGGAAAAGAAGAACTCAAACTATCCTTGTTCGCTGATGACATGATTATATATATTTAGAGGAACCTGGAAATTCCACCAGAAAACTTTTAGAACTCATAAGTGAATTCAGTAAAGTAGCAGGTTACAAGATCAGTGCCCATAAATTCCAATGCATTTTTATACATAAGTGATGAATCTTCAGAAAGAGAAGTTAGGAAAACTACCCCATTCACAATAGCATTCAAAAAAATACTTGGGAATAAATCTCACAAAAGAGGTGAAAGATCTCTACAATGAGAACTACAGAACACTAAAGAAAGAAATTAAAGAAAACCGTAGGAGATGGAAAGATCTCCCATGTTCTTGGACAGGAAGAATTAATATTGTCAAAATGGCCATACTACCTAAAGTGCTACACATATTCAATGCAATTCCAATTAAAATCCCAATGATGTACCTTAGAGAAATAGAGCAAGCAATTATGAAATTCATCTGGAAGAATAAAAAACCCAGAATAGCTAAAGCAATCCTCAGTAGAAAGAGTGAAGCAGGGGGTATCGCAATACCAGATCTTCAACTCTACTACAAAGCAATAGTAACAAAAACGGCATGGTATTGGTACCAAAATAGACAGGTAGATCAATGATACAGAATAGAGGACATGGACACAAACCCAAATAAATACAATTTTCTCATACTAGACAAAGGTTCCAAAAATATGCAATAGAGAAAAGACAGCCTCTTCAACAAATGGTGCTGGGAAAACTGGAAAACCATATGCAACAGAATGAAATTAAACCCCTATCTCTCACCCTACACAAAACTCAACTCAAAATGGATCAAGGACCTCGGAATCAGACCAGAGACCCTGCATCTTATAGAAGAAAACGTAGGTCCAAATCTTCAACTTGTTGGCTTAGGATCAGACTTCCTTAACAGGACTCCCATAGCACAAGAAATAAAAGCAAGAATCAACAACTGGGATAGATTCAAACTAAAAAGATTTCTCTCAGCAAAGGAAACTCTCAGTAATGTGAAGAGAGAGCCTACAGAGTGGGAGAATATCTTTGCCACTCATACTTCAGATAGAGCACTAATCTCCACAATCTATAAAGAACTCAAAAAACTCTACACCAAGAATGCAAATAATCCAATCGACAAATGGGCTAAGGAAATGAATAGACACTTCACAGAAGAAGATCTACAAGCAATCAACAAACATATGGAAAAATGTTCAACATCTCTAGTAAAAAGAGAAATGCAAATCAAAACTACCCTAAGATTCCATCTCACCCCAATTAGAATGGCGATTATCAAGAATACAAGCAACAACAGGTGTTGGCAAGGATGTGGGGAGAAAGGTACACTCATACATTGCTGGTGGGATTGCAAATTAGTGCAGCCACTCTGGAAAGCAGTGTGGAGACTCCTTAGAAAACTTGGAATGGAACCACCATTTGACCCAGCTATCCCACTCCTTGGCCTATACCCATAGGACTTAAAATCAGCATATTACAGAGATACAGCCACATCAATGTTCATAGCTGATCAGTTCACAATAGCCAGATTGTGGAACCAACCTAGATGTCCTTCAATTGATGAATGGATAAAGAAAATATGGTATATATATACAATGGAATATTACTCAGCCATAAAGAATGATAAAATTATGGCATTTGCAGGCAATTGGATGAAACTGGAGAATATCATTCTACGTGAGATAAGCCAATCTCAAAAAACCAAAGGACAGAATGATCTCGCCGATAAGCTGGATGATGACACTATAATGGGGGGTGGGAGGGGTTAGCGTTAGGTTAGGGTTAGAGTTAGGTTTAGGGAGGGGGGCAAGAATGGAGGAAGGAAGGACTGTATAGAGGGAAAAGAGGGGTGGGAGGAGTGGGGGGAAGGGAAAAAAATAACAGAATGAATCAAACAACATTACCCTATGTAAATTTATGATTACACAAATGGTATGCCTTTACGCCATGTACAAACAGAGAAACAACATGTATCCCATTTGTTTACAATAAAATTTAAAAAATAAAAATAAAAATATTAGATACAAAAAAAAAAACCTCTACACCTAGAATACAAATAATCCAATCAAAAAATGGGCTAAGGAAATGAACAGACACTTCACAGAAGAAGATCTACAAGCAATCAACAGATATATGAAAAAATGTTCAACATCTCTAGTAATAAGAGAAATGCAAATCAAAGTTACCCTAAGATTCCATCTCACCCCAATTAGAATGGCGATTATCAAGAACACAAGCAACAATAGGTGTTGGCGAGGATGTGGGGAAAAAGGTACACTCATACATTGCTGGTGGGGTTGCAAATTAATGCAGCCACTCTGGAAAGCAATATGGAGATTCCTCAGAAAACTTGGAATAGAATCACCATTTGACCCAGTTGTCCCACTCCTTGGCCTATACCCAAAGGACTTAAAATCAGCATACTCCAGAGATACAGCCACATTAATGTTCATTGCTGCTCAATTCACCATAGCCAGATAGTGGAACCAACCTAGATGTCCTTCAATGATGAATGGATAAAGAAACTGTGGCATATATATACAATGGAATATTACTCCGCCATAAGGAATGATAAAATTATGGCATTTGCAGGCAAATGGATGAAATTGGAGAATATCATGCTACGTGAGATAAGCCAATCTCAAAAAACTAAAGGACAAATGATCTCGCCGATAAGCGGATGAGGACATATAATGGGGGGTGGGAGGGGTTAGCGTTAGGGTTAGGGTTAGGGTTAGGGTTAAGGAGGGTGGCAAGAATGGAGGAAGGAAGGACTGTATAGAGGGAAAAGAGGGGTGGGAGGAGTGGGGGGGAAGGAAAAAAAATAATGGAATGAATCAAACAACATTACCCTATCTAAATTTATGATTACACAAATGGTATGTCTTGACTCCATGTACAAACAGAGAAACAACATGTATCCCATTTGTTTACAATAAAAAAAAGAATTAAAAAAACTTTACACCAAGAATAAAATAACCCAATCAATAAATGAACAACATATTTCTAAATAACACATAAATCAAAGAAATCCTAAGAGAAATTTAAAAAAAAAAATTCTAAAAAGTTGAGTGAATGGTTCTGCATTGTACAATGATATGTGCCAATTAGTTTTTGATGCTTTTCCATATTTTCTACAATCTAGAAATTGTAGGAATTATTTTTCATGACCAAAAGAAAGTTTTGGATTATTTTTAATAAGTGATATTTAAAAGGTAGAATCTAAAAGCTATGATGAGCAATTGTGCAGGGGAGGAAAGGGGGTGGGTGAAGAATCAGAATGGAGGAGGCTGAGGTACCTACCTTGACAGACCCAAAGTTTAGAATGCTATTAAAACTAGTAGTAATTACAGAAAATCAGCATGTTTGAGAAAGAATGAAAATGATTTGGTCTAAAGCCTATTTGACTTTGGAACACGGTTATCTAATTCAGGCAATGTACAGAAGATGAAGTCTGGTAGGGTTAGGGTCTGCTTCTCAATAATGTAGAGGAGACTGAAGTGTTCAGAATGGAGGAAGTCACACCAGAAAGATGCAAAGGGCGAAAAAAGAGGATCAAGGAGAGACTCCGACCCTGACACTGATGGAACCCATGATAGAAAAGAGGAAAGCAAATGACGGGATGGTGGAAGGAGCAGCCAAAGTAGAAATGGGACAAAGGAATGTCACAGAAGTCAAGACAGGAGAGAAATAAGAGAATAGCAGGATCAAAAAGCACCAAGTCAAGTCAGCAGAGCACTGAGAGGCCCAGTGTAGGAAGCTCACTTCCAGTCCCATTACCCTGGGTTATCCTTTGATGACCCTGAAGCCAAACTGCAGAGAGCTGAGCTATGACTGTAAGTGAGGAGGCGGAATCAGAAAACGTGGGATTCTCTTAAGAGAGGTAAAGAGGAGGGCAAGTGCAAGGTCTCCATTTATGAGGAGGGTAGAGTTAAGGGGAGAATTTTATGCTCATATTTCTTTGTTATGTTAGTATTGGGGATATTTGACCCTACTTACCAACAAAGAAGGAACGAACTGATAGAAAGAGATTAAAGTCTGAGATAAAGAAAGACTATTTGATGCAGGAAGGTGGAAATCAGAGATAGAGATGCTGGTCTTGGAAACAATATAATAAGAACACATTCCTCCAGGATAGATGGAAGGAAGATGGGGTGAAGATAGCTATTGGAAGATGGAGGGGTGGCAGCTCCAGATACCTACTGCCTTCTGGCTTCTTAGTGGACTGGGGAGATTGGTGAAGGTCAGGGAAGATGCAGATTGACAAAGATTTGAATGGCCACAGGAAGGAAGAGGGAAGAAGTTGACTATAGCCGAGCAACGAAAAAAATGAATTCCACCGATACTACTACAGGTTCAAGAAGAATTGGTTATGAGTTGAAAAACTTTTCTGTTTAAACTCCTACTCAAAAAGAGAAAGGAGGGACTTTGGGGATTGTTGGGCTTCTTCCAGATTTGAGGAAGGCAGCCAAGATGGTAAGAACCTATTTTGTACCTGAATTTCTGTTGAGGTAATCCTTTACTGAGCCCTAATCACATGGCAGGAGGTATGCGAGATAAAGGGGCTGTGACTCATACAGCAAGAATTCCTCAGCCTAATAGTCACCCAAGGAGGCCACCAACATCATCTGCATATACACTTGATATATTTTAAAATGAGTCAGGAAATTTCCAATAGTAAAGGGCATTTACATTCCCAAAACACATATGCTTGTTTATACACCTCCCTTTATACGTGCCTGATATTCCTTTATGAAGAGACTGAATCAAATTTAAAGGTGTGTCGATTGTGAAAAAGGTAAGTGAGATTGCTTTTCTAGAGAAACACCCATAACTACCAACTAAAATATTAATTTACTGGGAGGAGATCAAGGATATTGGAACACACGGGTGGAGAAAAGAGTAAGGAGCCCCGAGATATTCAGGGACGTATCGGACCCAAGAGAAAGGGCGGTTTCAAGTGGCTACTGGTGAAGATGAAATCCCTATCACATCTCCAGCCCAATGTGCAGCAAATGGTAAGTTCTTGATTAGTAGGATAATTCTGCATCAATTTTTGTCTCTCGTTGTGGTTAAGTGAGAATCTGAATGAGAAATGTTGTAAGGAAGTCTCCCCTTGGCCACTGAAGCCCCACTTCACACCATTTGGATCTGCTACTACTCTTAGGCTAGAAGGTACAGGCTTCCTTCCCTGTGTGTCTGTCAGTCTGTCCCACAGGTCAGTCAAAGGTCCATCTGCTGCAAGGAGCCTCTGCAACCACTCCAGCTCAGAGAGGTCACGTACTTGTGAATATTTGTTCCCACTGCCAATGTGAAGAAGTTGCAAGGCATAAAGGAAAGAGCACAGGCTCCTACGTATGTAAACTCACTGGTCCCTTGTTACCTGCCAGGTAATCTGGGACCAGCTACACAGTGTCTCAGAACCCACACTCTCCTTACCTTTCTTTGGTATCCATCATATTGATGTGTTGCCTTCCATCATAATCCATGATGTGATTTGCACAGGCCAGAACAAATGGGAATAGGGACCTCATGTTCAAAGAGCAGGAGGGAAAAAAAGCTTTTCCCTTTCATCCATACATTGTCTCTCTTAACCTGTGATGATGCTTTTGATTTGTCAATTGATGTCACATTCCCTTGGTCATTGGGATATTTGGAAGGTGAGTGCATATCCTCAAAGGTGTCTGCAGCTCCGGCCTGCAACATAGCATGTAGATGTATGTTCCTAGCCTTGACCCTTCCTGCATCAGAGCACAGACCCTGCAGGACTATGCTTGTTACTTGTCCATAAAGCCCACATGGCCTTTTAGACAGATTTCAGGAACGTGGGGTATGAGCACAGGTTCTTTCACATCATTAAGTGTTTCATAGATACCTCTCAGGCTGAAATGGGGCCTTGCATTCGCTGGTGCTAATGAATTGCTATCAATTGATCGGTTTTCAATACGAGAAAATGAGTATATGGTTGTAGGCCCAGGTACCCATTGCTGAGCAGCTGGGAAAAAAAACTTCTCTAGTCTGAATGAGGGGAGTTTTGTTTTGTTCTGTTTTCAGATCCAGTGGCTCCTCTAAAGGAAAGCACTCCTGAACAAGTCCCAGTGGGTGTAGTTTCTTAAGCATTTTCAGGAACAGGAGACTGGGAGTGTGGGGAAGAGAGCAGCTGAAGAGTCACCCAAGCTCAGAACTCCTCCGGAGATCCAAAGGCTCCATCCGAAGTCTGTTCTTCCAGAAGTGAAGAGTACACATATGCGTACATGTTCTATTTGAGATGTAGAAAAGGAAACCCGTTCCGAACAGTCACTCTGCAGAAAACAAAGATTCACAAAATCGCGCTTCATTGTTCAGCGGACTTGGGGCAAGTCCTTTACTTAGGCCTTTTCTGCCCAGGAGGCCATGGAAAACAGTGTCGTGTGGGGCCACCAGGTGCTCTCACGCCTCAGGCTCTAGCTGTGGTGCTGCTAGCTCCATCACTCTGGTGGCCACGTGGGACCGGATTCTCATCTTTCAATGAGCAGTGCAGACCTTTCCAGGCCTGAAGGGCAAGACTGAGTGACTATACTTTAATCACCAGTGCCTTTACACCCTTGTCACCAAACTGCTTCAATATGAATGCTGGAAAGGTAAGAGTGATATTATTTCTGAAACTGCAGGGTACTTACAAAGCTACCTCCTATTATCACTTTGTGATTTTTATTCCTCACAGGGGTGCATTTTCTCCAAATCCTTTTCAGAACAGAAGTATTTAATGGGTTTGACCATTCTCCACAATGATGGAAAATAGAGTTATTGATCAACATTCTCTTCATCTCTACTTTCGTATATTTTATACCAATGATGAAATGACTCAGGAGACCTTCTTTTAGCAAGATTTTTCCAAACCCTGTTTATACACTGTAACACTCAATGTAACAACGAATCTGAGGCATCGTATATCATTGTTTGTCTCGGAGAGGATCCAGACTGCTTGGCGCATGCAATTGGACAGGCTTACACAAGCAGCAAGAGAAAGGCAGATTTAAATGTATTCTGGAATGCAATGATCCCAGAGGAAACAGCAAGAATAAAAACCTCAGAGATGCCTCAAAAAAGAGCTCCCTCAAGTTTGCTGTCATTTGAAAAGAATTTTCTCCTCTATACAAAAACAACTACATTGGAGGTTTGGATTTTCCGGAATTAGCAGCTTACTAGCACTAATGATTAAAATGCTATTTTACATGTTCCTGTTGCTGTTTTTTAGATGTGTCATTCCTGGCCACAAGGACATATGAAGGATTTGATACAAGTATACCATTCCCACAAATGCCAGGGTTGTAGTCCCAGGAGCTATTGGCAGAGTCTTAGCTATAAACTGGTAAACCCACATACAGGAGGGGACAGAAATTTGCCCAGATATAAAATATGTTCAGACTTCACAATGAGCCCTCTGACTTGGGCCTTCAAAAAAAACCCAGCAAACTGGTGCACAGATGAATCAGAAAAAAAAAATAATAATAATAATAATAACAATAAAGGCAAGGTGATTGAGACAGAATCTCCGCATGAAGGAACTTCCACATTCAAGAGACTAAAGTCAGCTAAGTCCTAAATACTAGAAAACGGGGCAAGAAATCTAGGAAGACAAGATAGCTAAGGGCTCCATAGATATCAATGACTGCCAGGTTCGCCCATTAGCAGGCAAACACAGCAGAGGGAACCCAGAGTGAGAAGATTTAACGACAACAATGTGTCCCCCAGATAAGATTTCCTTCTACTTGGAGGGTGGGGAAGATTGAGGTGGAGAAAGAGAGAGAGAAATGCAGAAAGCTTGATTTCTATGGGAAAGCTCCAAGTCTCCCTTCAGATCAGGGGCATGAGTATGGAGTTCTTCTGGTTTGTTCCAGACAAGGGGAGTTTTCACTTAGTGTGACACACCAGGGTGTGGAGTACGATGAAGCCCTGGGCGTGTGTGCACTGTGAGATAAAATGATGATAGGGGCTTGTTTTTTGCATGGCCCAGCATTAACCTCTGTGGGCAGGGCAGACCTGTTTACCTATGGACTAGTTCACCCCACACTAATCCCAGGCACTGGGGCTGCACTATCGTCAGACTCCTTTCAGGTACCATCACAACCAAGGGACGGCAGCACCTCTCAAGCTAACCCCCCAACACAGAAGAGGATAGAGTGCACTGTGTATCATCTCCTTTATACAATTCAAATATTTTAAAGGGACCTAGTAAGCATCATGTGTCAGAATATTCTAAGTCCTGTGGAGATGACAAAAACAAACTGACACATACTGTCTTCCTCCCAAAAGGGTGTGAAACATAACTCTCAGGGCAAGAAAGAGCAGGTGAGTTGCTCATACTTCATTAGGACTTTTAGCTCTGGATGAGACCAGGATTGAAGTGAAGGCCGGTCCCTGTCCCCTGCCACACACACTTGCACACCCACCATTCTGATTTGGGGAGCTATTGAAATAGCAATATTGTATAAAGGAGGAATTTCTTCTTTTTTACCCATAGGTAATCTAAAGACGGGAGGGGGGGAAATGACTCATTTAAAGAAGGGAGAACAGAATGTAGGTCTCCTGACTCCTAGCTTCATCCAGTAGCTCCCCAGATGGAATTTCAAATCCAGGATGCCACCTCGGTGTCAGCACCAATATTGCTTCCCTAAGGAAGGTGCCCTTAGAAATATTAACAGGTGTTAGGAAAAGTAAATAAAAGGAAAAGGAACACAACCAGGTTGCATTGTTGATTAAGTTTAGGAGGATCTAGATGCAACAATGGGCATAGATTTCTCTCCTACAGATTTCTAAGCACATTCGATATGCAAATGTGAATTGTCCATCTCAAAGAGGGAAGCCCTGAACCCTATCTATCTATCTATCCATCTATTAATCTGTCTAACTCTATCTCTCTGTCATGGAGTATCTGCCATACAAGCATTTCACGGGTCCACTATAAAACATGTCAACCTCAAGTCATGGGTAAGGTATGACCTGCAAAAAATGTACTGGGTACTGCAAAGATAGACTAAGATGACAATTCAAGCCTGAGCCTAAAGACAGAGCCTAGACTGTCCACTCTGACCTTGCAGTGTTGTGACAGTTACTAAAGTAAATGAAGACCTCTTCATATGTCTGCCCCATGTCCCAGGCTTATTGATCTTTGCAGCTAATAGTGAGTTTGAAAAGTGTTGGTGCATGCATTAAAAACATAAGCAATATCTTACTAGAGCTGACCTAATCTGCACGTATGAACATTTCGGAAGAGATGTTGATATCCAAGCTTCAGAACCATGGAACTCTGTCTTCTTATGGCTCCAATCTAGGTACAGGGGACAATTGCCAGCACAAGAAGGTTTCCAGAGGGGAAACTTCTGATCAACAATTAATGAGATACAATTTTTTCAGCAAATTAGACTCACCAGCTTCAGTTTGTAGGAGAGAGCAAGAAGAAAAAAAAAAAACTTTGATTCATCTCCATAACTGTTTTGAGTATTTGATTGTTGGCCCAAATTTCACCTTTCTGATGAACATTTTATTATTCAAATGTAATTTCTGAAAATTAAATCTTCTAGAGGCAAATAAAAAGACAGAGGTTTCTTGTATAACTCCAAGAGAAAAAGAAGGAAGTTTCCATCCTAGAAATGTGGAAGAAGGGATAGAGCTATTGGTATTTGAGCTGGGCCTTGAAAGGCAAAGAGCTCAGTTTGCTGGTTAGAGAACGGCAAGGGGTTGGCACTTCGTGGTAAGAAAAGCACACACAAAGGCGCAAGTCAGGGAACATCTTCAACAGTCCAGGAATGTGGGAACTCTGGTGTCACTGGAATACAGGTGCATGGCAGAGAGAGCAGACAGAGCAGCAGGAGCTGGAAACATTATTATAAATGACCATGGATGCCATTCCAGTGCATTTGAACTTCATGTTGAGGTCTGCCAGCGAAGGTTTCTAAGCATGGCAGAGTCATATTTATTTACATAATGCACTTTAGAAAGACAACCTTATAGGAAATGGAGAAAATACATTGAAATCTAAGAGACTCACAACTAGGGTGGTCAGTTACACAGCTGGAGTGAATGTCCTGTGAAAGAAGCTGTGTTCAAGGACAGAGTCAAGAGGCATTTCAGAGATGTAATCCCTAGGTTCAGTCACTAACTGGATATCAGGGTGGGAAGCAAGTGCTGATAGCAGCCCTTGGGTTTTCTAACCAGATGTGTGGTACTATTATTGGGAGATCTCAAGGATGTAGACAACTGGATCAATTTGGTAAGAGCAGCTCATAAAACATGTTTAGCCTAAGCCAAATTATATTGGGGTCAGATAAAGACAAGAAGGAGAAACCGTTCCCATTCCTACAGAAGCTGGTCTCTGGAAGGCCAGATGTAGGCATAGTTTTCCATCTGTGGTCTTGTTTGGTTTTAGGGATTATTCTTTTTCCAAATCTGAGCAATGTCAATGTATAAAACAGCCACACCCGTGACTCTGATTGGACCAGAAGTTATCACAAATCATACTGAATTTTCTGTGATACCTTCAATTTCAACAGATGATGAGTCAGATCAACTCCATGTCAAAGTGCCTCACAGGTTGCTGCTTGGAAAGTTTTCCTGGTATGCCAGGTCATTCGCAGATACACAAAAAGGAGAAAGATAAGTCTTTGACTCCACCTGAGCACACCTATTTTGAGTAGGGCCGGTCAGGTACAAATACAAGAAGGCTGCTCGTCCCAGCCCAAGCCTCTCTGCTCCTCTGCTCCATTGCAATCACAAAGACATGAAGCTCACAGTGAGTAGATTTTTCCTTTTGAACTTATTACCTTAAAACTGAAGACTGTTAATATTCTGATATGAGGGTCTGCTTCTTATAGTAATATCACCCTAGCGGAAAACTTTGAAAAAAATTCTCTTTTCTTTTCATGGATCATGGTCTTTATAGTTAACCTTCTCTATATAACTGTGCAGGGCTCCACATAGAGCAAGAAGTCCCTAAGTTTTAGGAAGTGCCTGATCTTTCACCATTCTTGGGCTCCACCTTTTAACAAAACTCCCAAGCATGTTCCAGACAGATAAAAAGCTAATTATCAAAATAACTGGGTAGTGACTTTCTGTCACATTCTTCAGCATGGAATGAATCTCTGTGGAAAGAAGGTTTGCCCTGGGCCCTGTCCATAGCCATTTCTTGGGAAAACATGCAAAGCATGAAGTTGGTGCCCTGTCTCACCTGTGGCTCCAGGCAGAAGTCTGGGAATGTTGAGGTGGACCTCAAAATTCTGTCCGTGGTGTTCATAGTTCTCAGTTTCATGAAGCAATATGCAAATGGGGCTAGAATCAAATAAGCATTTCATGTTTCAACACCCCACACACTGGGGTATATTACAGCAAACTCTGCTTTTAATGGGATTGCAAATGTAAAATGCTTGTTTGGAAATAAGTCCCCTTGTTACCAGCAAGAGAAGGGAGGGACTCCAGACATGGATCAGAAGATCTGATTTCTAGTTCTGCTATGAACAAGAGGTATGATTTTGACCAAGTCCTTAATCTCTAAAGTTCAGTTTCCTCATTTGTGAAAAGATTATGGTGTACTAAATGTCCTCTAAAATTTCTTCCACTCCTGACTTTTTAGGAGATGAATTTTTAACTCCTACTTAAACTAATAAGAAAAATAATACAAATTTCTTAAACTAATGAAAATAATAAAAGAGTATTTCCGCTATTAGAAGGAAATGTCCCAGATCAAATAGAAAAATTAACATTTATTTTTCAGATGTGATGGTTCAGAACTTATAATCATTTTCCATTATACTATTCATTTTAAAATTTATTCTTCCTCCTCTTTTGGTAAGGTTTAAATCCAAAATTCTAAAATTATGTATCATATTAATAAAATTACTTACTATTCATTAACAATTCTATATTATCATTAAAATTGTGTAAGGATAAAAAACAATGTATGGCAAGATGACTTACTTTAGTGGCACAAAATTATTGAAAATAGGGTTTATTTGAAGTTGGGATTTATGAAAAATGATGTGAATTAGGCAAATACCTTTAGGGTATTTTAGAGTAGCCTTTAGGGTATTTATAGTAACCTTTAGTAGAGATGATTTCTTCTCCAATTCCAGTTTTCTCCATTTCTGGTATTTTGAACAGTTAATTCTTTCCTTTGGGTATTTCAAAATCTTCTAAAAAGTAGAAAAGTATCAACTCTATTTCAACAGGGTTTTACTTCTAAGATATTAATGTTTTAATATCTTTGGTAAAAATAAATTCATAATATTTCAAATAACCAAAGAAAGAAAATATGCAAATTTAAAAGAAAAGATAAGAAGAAAACACAAATCACTCTTCGCATTGTTCAAATTGTTGCGTATTTTTCACAAGCTTGGATAGAGGAAGAAAGGAGAGGGTATATCATGTTGCCGATGTCATTTGTGTTTTCAGATGATCCCTATTGGACTTCTTGGACTTTTCCTAGCATCTGCTTTTGCTGACTATGTAAGTCTCACTTTTTAAGGTTTGTTATCAAAATGCATTTGCAAGGAAATGTGGTATTAAATCATTCTTAATTTCTCATAAACTCCAGAATATCAACATCAATGATGATGGCAACTCTGCTGGAAGTGGGCAACAGACAGTGAGTGTCAACAATGAGCACAACGTTGCCAATATTGACAATAACAACGGATGGGACTCCTGGAACACCCTCTGGGATTATAACACTGTAGGTAGCCAGCGTGCAACGCCCATGCTTTAAAAATGTGGTCTTTTTTTAAGCAAAAGTTAATGTGCCAATTAACTAAAAAAAAAAAAAAAAAATCAAATACAGTAAATTCTAAGTACACACAGCAGAATAGTTATTTGTGTGTGGTTCTGGGGATCAAATCCAGGCCTCATGCATGCCAGGCAGGAGCTCTACCACTGAACCATATCCCTAGCCACAAACATAGTAATTAAAAGTGCCTATTTTCCTCTTCCAATTTTACTTGCTAGATATAACTACTATTAATAAGTGTTGCACAGTTAGTTAAAATGCAAACCAATGAACAGTTACTTGGTTCCAATAGGTTCAAAGAATAATAGGAATATGAGACAAATTCATCTTTTGGCCTCATCTGCAGATGCCCTCAATAATGATCAAAGACCTGTACAGTAATACCACTGCCATCACCTATCACAGTGTTCCATTTCCTTCTAAAAAGACAGAAGTTGACACTTCACTTCTAACTCCAAAGGATCAAAGGGAAAAACAGAAAGATACTTGCCACTATTTAGGAGATTCAACTCCGCAATTCACAGACCTGCATTTAACAAACTTAGTACTTTCAAAAAGTAAATTCTTCATTATTTCAGTTTTATCATCCGATCCATCAGAAAACTAATTCCTGTCTTACCTGCCTCCTTGAAATGTCATGAGGATCAAAGGAAACTAAAATGTGAGAGCTCTTGAAAGTTTATTTCAGTAATGCAGACATATGTTGCCCTTGTGCCAGAATTGAGGATAAAGCAATGCGTTAGATACTCACTCTTTTCCCTCAGAGACCCCACATCTGATAAATGTCAGCAACAGATCACAGATCCAGTGCTCTTATCCCAGCTCATCTGATCATGGACTTCCATGTCCCTTTGCTGGTAGAACTGATCTCTGATAAGAAAAACTCCTTGGGGAGCATACGCCTCTCCATCACCTTCTACCATCACCTTCTTTACCAGGGCTTTGCTGCAACCAGACTCTTTGTCAAGAAGTCATGCATTGTGCATAAAATGAGCAAGGATGCCATGCCCTCCATTCAAGCCCTTGATGCACTGGTCAAGGAGAAGAAGGTAAAAATAAACCTTTATACTCTTTCTCACAGGAAATACTTACAACTCCAGTAAATACTGAGGAGGTCACCTTTCCTTCTTGATCACAGTGTCATTAGTGCATAGCATAAAGTGGGGAAGAGCACTTGGTAACTGCCTGAAAGGAGACACCTTAACACAGCAGTGTGGCTCACACAGGCCTCTACAGAGCTGAGCAGAACACCTGATGACCTTGACTGCTAAGGAACTAAGTTCCGGTTGTATCAATCCAAGCCCTCAGAAATCCTCCAGAGATGTGTTTCTTGCAAGAGTTAATTAGGGTTATCAGATTTGGAAATAAATATAGAAGAGATCCAGTTAAACCTGAGTTTCAGATAAACAATGGATGGTTTATAAGTATGTCCCGCAATATTTAGGATATGCTTACAATTAAAAAAGGGGGAAAGAAGGGATCCACAATTTTTTAAGTGTTTGCCTGAGTTCATATATTCCTATAACTGAGAGATAGGTAGCTTTTGTTGACAAGGTAGAGAAAATAAATCAACTACATTCCTGGAAGTTGATCATCATGGCCCAAGGATTCTAAGATGACCAAATGAGGTCCAAGTTTCAGAATAAATTTAGCCTCAGACTTCTGTATTTATGAGATAAACCAGCCAACACTCTGGGACCCTTAGAAATATGGGGATAAACAAAACTGGAATTGGCCCTTATTCATCTTGATTTCTGAAAAACCTACAGTCAAGCAATCCCCCTGTTGGCTTTGTACCCCTTTAAATCAACAAAGCACTGACTTGGCACTCGTACTTTCTCTTTCTGCCTTTGTATGTGTCTTCTCCACTCTCAGCTTCAGGGTAAAGGACCAAGAAAACCATCTCCCAAGGGTCTGATGTACTCAGTCAACCCTAACCAAGTTGATGACCTGAACAGATTTGGAGAAAACATTGCTGGCATGTGCCGGGGGATTCCAACCTATGTGGCCGATGAGATTCAAAGTGAGTTCCCTCCTGACTGTACACTCCAAGTTGGTGCTGGTAGAGTGATCAGACTATCTAGGGCATGTCCATAGAGGGCACCAGTCACCCAGGAATGTTACCAGGGCTACCCATTGTTAGCACTCTAAGCCAGGCACTGTTCCACATGTTTTGAATGTGTTAACAATCTTATATTACAAGTTCTATTGTCAATTCGGTTTTATGAATGAGGAAACTGAGGCACAGAAAGAGGACCCAAAGCCTTTGCCTGGGTCAATCCCAAGCATTTTGGTGCTGGATTCCATGCTCTTAAACTTTATGGAATACTGCCTTTCAGGAGTGGTTCTAGAATAAACTCCAGGCATATTCAAAAGAACGCATGAAATGGCTAAATGAAAGAGAATGCCAATAGAATCTACTCCTCTCTATAGCTCAGATAATCACTTAATTTCTGGGTATTCAAAGAATAGCTTACACAAAAACAAAGTGTCCATCTAGGGACCTAATCCAACAGCAACTTTCCAGATCTCTGAATTCAGTGGTTTTATTTTGATTGATAGATAGATAACAGATGGATTGATCCTGAAATTAGTGCACAGCTAGTTTGGAAATTGCATGGCATGTGCCCTCAGCCTCCCCTAAAGAGTCTTTGAACAGTAATTGATATGAATTTTTTTTCTTTTTAGCAGGAGCATACCCACCTTTTTACTCAGAAAAGTGCCTCAGTGCTAACATACTCTGGATTCTGAAAACTTCCTTCTGTGGAGAAATCGTGGAGAACTAAAAGAAACTATTTTAAAGACATTCTGGATTTAGTCATCAGAGTATGCTATGTAGAAAATATGGGTTCTAATGTTTTTTATCATGTCATTCTGAAAATGTTTTCTGCTAGTTACATTCGGTTTCCTTAAGTTTCAATAAACCCATTTAGCACTGAATTCAGTTTATACTAACATTCCTTATGATTTCTATGTGGAAGGTACAGGATTATAAGTACCATGTAGTGGTGGCAAGTTGTTGGAGTGCACTGAACCCAACTGCTAGCCTTACTCAAAATCTGTCCCCTATAAAGAACCCCTTCAGATGCTTCAGATACTGCTAACCACAGCCCTGGGAATGGTTCCAAGATTGTCCAGCTGCTCTGAAGGCTGCTCTATAGCTGGTGTGCAAAGCAACATTTCAGATCAGCAAAGACAAGAATCCACTCAAAGTAGCCTAAACCCAAAAGGAAGGTTTATTGCCAGAATGCAGGAATATCTAAAATAATCCAAGGGCATGAAAAGAGATTGAGACCAGGAACTCTTATAGACACTAAGAACCAGGACTGCTTTCCTCTCTCCCTGAAGTCACATCTCTCATCTCTGTTCCTCTCTAAATTCCCTCTTCTTTTCATCCTGAAGGTAGCTTTTTTGGTGCTCCTAGCTGAAGACAACTGAACCACAACATCCACTTTACACCCCCCGCCAGGGGATGTGTCTTTCCAGTTCAAGGGATAATATTTAAGGGTGAATCTCAATTCCGATTTTCATGACCCTGAGTGGCTCAAGAGTCCACAACTGATTCCGAGGTCCTTGATCCATTTTGAGTTGAGTTTTGTGTAGGATGAGAGATAGGAGTTTAGTTTCATTCTGCTGGATATGGATTTCCAGTTTTCCCAGCACCATTTGTCGAAGAGGCTATCTTTTCTCCATTACATATTTTTGGCCCCTTTGTCTAGTATGAGAAAAATGTATTTTTTGGATTTGTGTCCATGTCCTCTATTCTGTACCATTGATCTACCTGTCTATTTTGGTGCCAATACCATGCCGTTTTTGTTACTATTGCTTTGTAGTATAGTTGAAGGTCTGGTATTGCGATACCCCCTGCTTCACTCTTCCTGCTAAGGATTGCTTTAGCTATTCTGGGTTTCTTATTCTTCCAGATGAATTTCATGATTGCTTGCTCTATTTCTGTAAGGTACGTCATTGGGATTTTAATTGGAATTGCATTGAATCTGTATAACACTTTTGGTAGTATGGCCATTTTGACAATATTAATTCTGCCTATCCAAGAACATGGGAGAGCTTTCCATCTTCTAAGGTTTTCTTTAATTTCTTTCTTTAGTGTCCTGTAGTTATCATTGTAGAGGTCTTTCACCTCTTTTGTTATTCATTTGATGGTGGCTTGGAGAGTGAAGTCACATGGATCCCACATGATGCAGGGGGTCCAGGAATGGGGAAAGATCTCAGAGAAAATCGATTTCAGATGTTATATATCACAATATGGAAATACAGTTCATTTGTAAAAGTTGCTCCCATATAGTTTTTAAAACTT